>NW_026988447.1:14862500-15535000 GCF_030222135.1 Aotus nancymaae
TAAAATCTGAGCTTGGTATTTTAAGGGATACAAAGTAACAGTTTATAATCCTGCAGGATGAAAACCTCAAATAATATTATTAAAACACAGATGCATGTGCCCATGTGTGTGTGTGCATGTATGTGTTGGACAAGGGAAGATGTACTAACTTTTAAAAACCACAGCATTGCTTGAATAGTGGCCCAGATTATGTCTACAACATGGGCATGATCTATGTGCATGATTAGGCTTGCCTCTGATGTTAGCCAGATGCATTACCTCAATCATTCCACCTGAGACCAGGCCTCTTGCAGGAAGGAGAAAGGATATTCTCTTGATGAAGAGAAAGGGAGCCTGATCAGATTGCTATGTGACTTTGTGCTAAACTGATCTCTGCACTCCCCCCAAAAATGAGTTAGAGAGCATCATAACACAAGAAAGGTTTAACGTAGGTTTATTGCCATCTTTGGAGACAGAGTACATGAGCTGTGGTCATAACAAGGGATTGTTACAAGATAGACTGGTCAGGAGAACAAAGATGACTTATCTAAGCCTGACTGCAACAAAGGGGCAGTTATGAAACAAAGTATTACAGTTGCATCTGTCCTTATTGAACTGGTAGCATGCCCATTACATGCCTTCTTAAAGAAAACAATACAATGATGCTTTTTAATCAATTACATTTGGTTTCATTTGTCAGTCTGTTACTACACAGGCTTTTGGGAAAGGTGTTCCACATTTTTTTTTTTTTTTTTTTTTTTTGAGATTGGGCCTCACTCTTTTGCCCAGGCTAGAGTGCAGTGGTGTGATCTCGGCTCACTACAGCCTCAACTGTTCCAGTCTCAGGGAACCCTACCGCCTCAGCCCCCCAAATATAAGGTATAAGGTTGGTACAAAAGTAATCACTGTTCTTGCCATTACTTTTAATGGCAAAAATCATGATTACTTTTGCACCAACCTAATAGCTGGGACTACTGACACAAGCCACCAAGCCCAGCTAATTGTAAAATTTTTTCGTAGAGACACTGTCTCACTATGCTCCCCAGGCTGGTCTCGAACTCATAAGCTCAAGTGGTCCTTGAGGCTCAAATGCCCCCGCCTCCCAAGTTACTAGAATTGCAGGCATGAGCCACCACACTTGCCCCAGATTCTTAAAATATCTAACATTCTTAGAAAAATTGCTCACTAACGTTAGCATCATAGGTAAGTTACTAAAACTGCTTTCAAACTAAAGGTTTGAAAAGGGACCACTCATTTGATTTGTTGCAATTCTGTGACAGTTTGCTAGGATCTTTTTAACAGGGAACTCTAGGATTTTTCAGAGTTAAAAATGTCTAGGTTTATTTGATGATTTCACAGAGATAATAAGTAGCCAAAAAGACAGCAGGAAACGTATCTAACTAAATAAAGGAATGAGTGTTTGGGAGAGAATGCCTCCAGGCTCAGGAGTGGGCCAGGTCCCAGCTTGCTGATTTACCAACACGCCTGAAGTCCATTCCACCACCAGTAAGAGTTGCTCCACTCTAGGAGGGGCCTGATGGCCCACAGGTGAGGCAACTGGTATCCTATGTGGCAGTGCTTGTCAATTGCTCATGGTCCACAGAGCTGTGGCAGTGGGCACTGTACCTTGAGCTGCTTTTCCTCTTTGTTGCTTTAAGTTAAACAAGTTCTTCTTGATGGACAGTGTCCCACACTGAGCCTTCAAAATGCCTAGAAATGTAAAGCTTGTTTTGGAAGATGGTTGCTGAAAGCCTTTGGGTATCTGAAACAATATTCATGCTAGTGTTTTACCAACAAACACTGGCTTCTGTAAAACCTGCAAAATAAGGATTACTAACATTCATTCATTCATGTGTCTGTGTGTCAGGCCTGGAGTATGGTATTTCACCTGCATTTTCTCGTTTATTATTTACAAAACAATAAAGCTCATGGTATTGTTATGTATGTTTTGCAGATGAGATGAGATGAGATAAGATCACTCTGGCTAAGAAAGGTTAATTTGCCCAACGTCATAGGGCAAGAAAGTGAACCCTGATTCAGACTTGGGCCAACTGACCCAGGACTCTTATCTGCTATGCTAAAAAAGCCACCCATTGGCACACACCGACATTGGTAATATCATAAAGGCAGCACAAACGTAAACTACCCAGGGACAAACTTAACTGAGAAAATGCAGGTGATAATATAAAATGTTCAGATTTTTATTGCGGCACATAAAAGACTTGAATGAATGGAGAGGTATACTGTGTTCCTGATGAAAGATTCAACAATGTAAAAATGATCATCTTAAATTCAACCCAGTCGTCTTAAAAATCCCTATGCACATTTCATCTGGAAGAATAACTGTGTGCAAATAGCCAGGACAATTCTAAAAGAAGGAAAAAGTGCAATTGTAAGATAGAATAAGGATGGGGAGTTCACAGGGAGCGTGTCATGCTTGATCAACAATTAAAACAGTGTATACCCAGAACCAAATTAGAATTAACATTTTATAGCAAGTCAATTATTTAATAAATAGTCTTGGGACAGCTGACTAACATTTAACGGGGGGGATTTAGAGATCAGCCTCATGCTTTATACTAAAATAAACTCCAGTTGAGTTTGAGTGTTAAAAAGAAAGAAAAAAAGCCAGAAAAAATACAGGAAAATATTAAGGAGGGAACTAGTTTGAAAGCATGACACACAAGTCAGAAACCATGTTTGAAAAAGCTAGATTTAACTACATTAAAAACTTAACATTTCTGTACTTCAAAAAACACAGTAGTCTGGGCATGGTGGATCACACCTGTAATCCCAGCACTTTGGGAGGCTGAGGTAGGTGGACTGCTTGAGCCCAGGAGTTCAAGAGCAGCCTAGACAACATGGCATGACCCTGTCTCCACAACAGTTAGCCAGGTGTGGTGGCATACAACTGTCGTTCCAACTACTGGGGAAGTGGGGGAAGGGGGTTGAGGTGGTAGGATTGCTTGAACCCAGGAGGTTGAGGCTGCAGTGAGCTGAGATCTGGCCACTACACTCCAGCCTGGGTGACATTGTGAGATTCTGTCTAAAAAGAATAATAATAATTGTCCCATTTTGAATATAAGCAGAGACTATTAATAAGTAATTCAGCAAAGGAAGAAATTAAAATTACCAACTAAGCTTTGTAAAAGGTTTAGTCTTTGTAGCAATAAAAGAAAGTCACAGTAAATATGATATTATTTTCACCTATTAGACTTACAAAAAATGAAAATAATAATATTCAATGTTGGAGAGGATGTGAGGAAAAGGTTATTTCCCTAAAGAGTAGTGTTGGAAGAATAGAAATTGTAAAAATTTCTAGGAAAGAGGGATAATTTCACAATGGGCTACTAAAGCTTTAAAATCGTATAACTTTGACCTAACAATTCCTTGTCTGGAGATATATGCAAAGGTAACAATTAGAAGTTTCCAAAGATGTGGCAATGTTTATAATAAACAAAAATTAAAAATTTGAAGTAGCCTAAATGTTTAACACTAAGGGATTGGCAAAAAAAATTCTTTGATTTAGTGAGACAATGGAATGATACATAACCACTAAAAATATATTATATAGTTATTAGCAGAGAAAGATGTTTACATGTGAATGAGAGTGAGAAAGCAGATTATAAAACAATATGTAAAATATGATCCAATTTTTGTACAAAAAGGATATATATCATTATCACAGAAAAATCTCTGGGAGAATAAATACCAAAATGTTAATGTAGTGAGATTATTGGTATTTTTGTTTTGCTTATTTGCATTTTATATTTTTTAACCAATGAATATGAACTAATTTTAAAATAATTAACTTTAAAAATCACTTCTATTATAACAGCTGGACAAAGATTAATGTGGACAAAAAAGGCCTTTGCCTTTGTTGTTCAGCTGTATGTTATACTCTGCTTCAGGTGGCTGAAATTTCAAGATAAAGTCACAAAAAGTAAACATGCAATTCGAAGACTTATGTTCTGTAGAGATAGACTCCTGAATATTTGAAATATTATCTTACTACCACCCAATTTCCACTTACTACCACCCATTCCAAGAAATAAAACCTCCTTGGCCAATTGAAAGGTTATTCAGGGTGACATAAGTGAAAGGGGTTGTCACATCTACTCTTCAGATGAAACATTTCTTAATTTTCAACCACGCTTTCATTTGAAATACATTTTGGTATAGTCTGTCTTTTTTAGTTTTATTTTATTTTTTGAGACAAGGTGTCTCTCTTACCCAGGCTGGAGTGCAATGGTGCAATCATAGCTCACTACAGCTTTCAATGCTAGGGCTCCAGCAATCCTCCCAGCTCAGCCTCCTGAGTAACTGGGACTACAGGTGTGCACCACCACACTTGGCTATTTTTAATTTTTATAGAGATGGGGTCTCACTGTATTGCCCAGGCTGGTCTCAAACTCTTGAACTCAAGCAATCTTCCTGCCTCAGCCTTGCAAAGTGCTGGGATGACAGGTGTGAGTCACCATGCCCACCCTAGTTTTTACTTTTTTTCACTTTGATGCCTCAAACAAAATTCTGCCCTCCCCCTCCTTTCCCATTGTTCTTCTGTCCTTATCATCACTTCTGCCTCTGTCTTTAAAACGAACAAACACCACACGTGAACATATACATGTCTCCTGCCCTTTCGTGGATAGACCCATCCATTATCTGTCTACTTATCTACCTATTAATCTGTCTATCTGTCTGTCTATTTATCCATGTGTGTCTGAGTTGCTCTGAAGTCCTTTTAGAAACACATGGAGTTTCACTGAGCGGGAGAGCACTGAAGTAGGAGTCAGAAGAATATCACCTATTGCAGACTCTACACACCTGTGAGCTCAGGAGATACCAGATCTGTTGTTCATTATCATTCACGCACTTCCTTGGAAGCGGAGGTCACTTCAAATAGAGACCTGCTAGGATGTGAGTGAAGGGAGTACAGATCTAAAAAGAGAAGGTTGAGGAAGGGCAGTGCTTCTTGTCTTCCAGGAGACTTGGTGGAACTATGGGCCCACCAGGAAAAAGCTGTGGAGCCAGATACTTGGCAAAGACAGCCAAGTTAGAAGCAAAAGCGCAAATTAGCCAACAGCCTGGTCATGTTCAAATACCATGTTCCTCATTTATGTCTGCTCACACCCTAAGATGCCTGATGTTTGAATTCTAAATGACACTGAGAAGGCCCCTCCAGATACTTTGTAGGTATGAACAAAACGGGCTATTGAAGACATACCAGGACCACAAACTCTTGAGAGAAAACAGCACGTGGAAAATTTGTTTTAGAAAAAGGCAATTTGGCGTGTATTCATAGAGAATGGGATTAGATTTATTAAACGGGGAACCCCTAACTCCACCTGGTTCTCTCTGCATCGGCACCGGGGAGGGCTATAAGGAGCAAGAGCTAGGGATTATTTTTTGGCTTTCATGGATTTCTTACTCAGGGATCAAATATAAAATTAAAACTCACCTTCATTTCAGAAATTGTAAGCTAGACACCATTGGCTTCCTGACAGCTTGCAATCTCTTCGGTCACCTCCACAATGGAGAGACCAGCTCTCTTTAGCTTCTTAAAAATATATTACTGTTTGTGTATGTACGTGTGTGTGTTTTTATGTTTTGTTTTGTTTTGTTTTCCAGTGACAATGAATCCTAAACCTGAATGGCACTCATGTTTCCCAAGAGAAGCAGCCCCTGAGTGAGTCTGCTGGATCTGCCAGAGGATGAAGAGGATACGAATTTAAGTAATTTCAAATCAACATAGACACAAGAACCTTTTGCTGTTTCTTCCAATGCCCACTCTTCCTAATGATGGCATCACTTGCACTTGGAAGAATGTGCGATTGAGAAGTACTAGGAGAAGGCCTGGCTGCCGTCCATCACTGCGTCCGAGGGTGGAGAAGGAGGCGGGTGATGTGCTCACTTCTGATCAATGGGTGTTGCCTCCTCTCAGACTATTGGTTCTAGCTCACTGCTCACACTCTGGTCATGCTAAGTCTTATTCTAGCTCACTGCTCTCACTCTGGTCATGCTAAGTCTTCTAGCTCACTGCTCGCACTCTGGTCATGCTAAGTCTTCTAGCTCACTGCCCTCACTCTGGTCATGCTAAGTCTTCTTCTAGCTCACTGCTCGCACTCTGGTGATGTTAAGTCTTCGTCACCTTTCTGCTTCATTCCTTAGGGCCTAAATCAGGAAACTGTTTTATTGATGATTTCCTTTTGGGTCACTAACCAGCTTTAGATAATTTCCTCTGATTAGCCAAGTCCTCAGACAGGTAAACTACATTCAGCAGGAACTTTTCTTAAGGAATGTTATGTCATGGAAAAGACACCAAACACAGCAGGTGTTTTAATGGATACACCATTAAATGGCAGTCAGTAAGCTCTGCCTGCCAAGAAGACACTGAGAGGGTCCACAGTCCTGATGAGATGGCGTTTAGTAACTTGTAGATGCTGACATGGCCAGGTCCGGTCACCTTTGGGAACTTCTCAGAGAAACTAGGAATCTTCAGTGAAAGAACTAATGTTCTCCTCAGCTGAAATTCCCTTGCTTGTCAGCATTTCTGCAAAGCTCACACTTGTTTTGCCATACCTCCCTTGTATGTGCAGGTGGGGGTCATCTGTCAGCCTCTATGTTTCAGAGATCCTTAAGGTGGTTTGAAACAAACAGAAGAGGAGCAGGAAATATCTGTGCCTGTGGTGGATATCACTCATCACGCTTAGCGTTCTCTCCTGCCAAGCTGGGACAAGCCTCATCTCCTAACACAGCACTCCAGGAGGTCTCTCTCAGTCCATCAGAGATGACATTCTCTGTGATATTTTTAACATCCTTGTACTAAAAGCAATGGCACAAAATGGAAAAGGGTCCATTGACCACACCTACTCAAATGAAATTGATCTCCATTTATTCCTTAATTTTCTAAATCTGACTTTAAAGCAATCTAGCAAATCGAGAGTCCTCAGCTCTCCTTGGATGCCTGATATTTTATTCCAAGAAAGAGACAAAGAAGGAAAAATTTATTTATTTTACTACCTACATATGAACTGAGGGGAGATGGGGTTACCCAAACATTTGCTGCTCAATCTTGTGTCTTGTGCTTGAAAGCCTGCCCTAAGGCGTAACAAAAACTACTCCTTTCCTATCTTTTAGGATCCCTTTAACAAGTATTTGCCTCTGAACTACGTGGATAATTTCAAAGGCAGAGATCCAGACCAGAGAGATCTTTCCATACAGTGAAAGCTATAACTAGCTGGTTGTGTCTAACCACCGCTATCACGCGATCCTGGGACTGCATAGAGCTTTGACAAAAGACAGACTTCGCGGTCCATAACTTCAACAGATTTGTCTGTCGTATTCTCACCAGCACATCTGAATGAGGCTTTGTGTTTTCCTTGCTCTCTTGCATGTTCATTTTCAACTCATGGCGCACAGTGAGTCTCAGATATTTATGCCAAAACTACACACAATTGTTTTCTGAATAATAACGTGTCTATTTTTCTGCCTGTGTGTGCTGCTTTCGGTTTCTCATCAACACTTTGACTCTCAGGGAAGCCTCCGCTTCCTTCTTTTACTCTTTAGGTATCTAAGATCTTTGAACACTTGGCCCTTTACATTTGATCCTACTCTATCAAATAATGACTTTTAGAGGTTCAGAGAAGTATCTGGGGTCCTGGAATCTCATGTTGATGAAGCCATATTTTATAATATGATAAACATATTCAGTATTTTAAATAATTTCAAATTCTAGAAGAAGAAAATTTCAGCAACACGTCATTGAGTTTTTATCTGATAAAACTCTAATTGCACGGTGTACAAAGCACTTTTTAAAAATATAGTTTATTCTGTCAAGGTATATGAAGTTAGTACATGGCCAGAAGAGTCAAGCCTCAATTCTTGTACCTTGTGCCTTTTTATTACTGTTCAATCAATAGACACCATATGTTTATGACAATTTCAAGAATTATTTTTAAACCCAAACTTAATTTTCTATTTCAGACTATTGTTAGTGTAAAAACAAAACCTCACTAATTTGTCCTAGCTGGATAGCCAGTCAGAACAAAATCTGACTTTAGAATATGTAAAATATATGTAAGTTTGATTGCATTTTTGTACATTTTAGGCAAAGTAGGTTAACAACATTGCCTGGTCAAACTTCTCAGGAAACTTGTTTTAATAAATATGTAAAAATGCCCATTTGCAACTCTTGACCCAATGGTGTGACTCCTCTCTCTGGGAAGGGCTTTGTTACCTAATGGGAGACCACAGCCTGGATCCACCTTGATGTAAGTGGCACCCGGATAACCACGTGAAACAAGTGTGATGAAATGAGTTAAAGTGGTTTGGGAAAATAATTGCATAGTTGTTTTTTTTTTCTCCCAGTTATGCTATCTAATGCAGGAGAACCAAAAGCTGTGAAATTATTTTATTTTTTAGAGACAGGGTCTCACTATGTTGCCCAGGCTGGTTTCAAACTCCTGGGCTCAAGCAATCCTCCTGTGTCAGCCTCCCAAAGTGCTGGGATTACAGGCATGAGCCACTGAGCCCAGCCAGCTGTAAAATTATTATATTCATTATTACTATGTGCTATTTCTCACCCTGACTTCTTTTTTTTATTTGAGACAGAGTCTCACTCTGTCACCCAAGCTGGAGTGCAGTGTCACGATCTCGGCTCTCTGTAAACTGCGCCTCCCAGGTTCAAGCAATTCTCCTACCTCAGCCTCACAAGTAGCTGGGATTACAGGCCTGCAGTACTATGCCCAGCTAATTTTTGTATTTTTAGTAGAGACAGGGTTTCATTATGTTGGCCAGGCTGGTCTCAAACTCCTGACCTCAAGTGATCTGCTGGCCTTGGCCTCCCAAAGCGCTGGGATTATAGGTGTGAACCACTGCACCCGGCTGCACCCTGACTTTCATTGTAATCTCTGGGTGTTTTATGTAACACACCTGGGCAATAGGGTTTACGGCAGAATTGGCCCTCGTGGTGCAGGCCTTCCAAGTTCCAAGTCTCATTTTTAGTAAGTCTTCCTTTTTTCCAAGCCCTGGATCCACCAATTCCAACAACCTGGATCCACCTTGTTATTGACAGCGAGGCAGATGCTTCTGCTGATCACCACAGCTCTAGCAATGGAAATGAATGTGTTGAAAAAAACTTGTCTGTTCTTTTATTTTGGTTGTTTAAACTATTAATTCACACCATCTCTGAAAAAAGGCCTTATGTTGACTAAATAAAACGTAGGCTTTAGTTTCAGCTTCTGTCAGAATTAGTACCAATTCTGAATCTGGTGGAGTGATAAGACATGGTTTCACGCTGAGAAGACACTGCTGAAATTCTCCTTGTGGGAGAACATGGAAATTTTATACTGAATTAAATTAGCACATGTGAATTTTTCACATTCAGAGATATTCAGGGTGAATTCTGGGGTTTCCATTTAATAGCTCTAACAGGTAGTCTAGAACAACTTCACATATAGAAGCATTTCTGCTATGTGACAATGACCAGAAGAGTTCCTGATATTAGTGTAGAGCAGAATCTGTCAAATTGCAGAAGCCAGACAGCCAATTGCCTGAATTATTATTTTTTGTTTTTAGCAACTCTTTGACCTTATCTTGATACTGTCTTGTCTGGCAGCAAAGTTTTATTTTCCTCTTAGTCCTCTTAGGGATTGTTTTGGGTTTTTTTAAATTTAAATTTTAATTTTTTTGAGACAGGGTCAAACTCTGTTGCCCACGCTGGAGTGCAGTGGTGTGATTATGGCTCACTGCAGCCTCTACTTCCCAGGCTCAGGTGATTCTCCCACCTCAGCCTCCCAAGGAGCTGGGACTACTGGCACGCACCACCATGACTGGCCAACTTCTTGTATCTTTTGTACAGATAACAAACATGGGATTTCACCATGTTGCCCAGGCTGGTCTTAAACTTCTAGGCTCAAGCAATCCTCCCACCTTGGCCTCCAAAAGTGCTGGGATTACAGGCGTGAGCCACCACAACCGGCTGGGATTATTTGTACCTAGACCTGGTATTTTGTTTGTTCTGTTTATGCCCTACCACCTTTTCTAAATATCATATCATATTCCTGAGATAGCAGTACATACAATTATGTAAAATAGGGCTTTGTGTGAACTTTGTACATGTGCTAAGCTCTTTTTGAATGATATTTTAAGAGGTTCCTAAACCAAAGTGCTTAAAATGACATGAAGACGTTAATTTCATGAACACCGTACAAGATTAGAAGTACAATGTAGACCTGTTTAAGACAAACAAAGGTGAATAGGCTTTGGGCTTTTTTTACAATTAAACTCCAGATACAGAAGGCTCGGGTAATGGTACTCCTCAGTTCACCTCACATTATCAGTAGCCTTTAGTATTTTGTAAATAAGTAACTGGACTTTGATGAAAAGCATATTCTTAACCATTTCTCTCTCTTTTTTTTTTTTCCAAGATGGGGTCTCACTCTGTTGCCCTGACTGGAGTGCAGTGGTACGATCTTGGCTTACTGCAACCTCCACCTCCCAGGCTCAGGCGATCCTCCTGGCTTGGCTTCCTGAGTGGCTGGGATTATAGGTGTGCACCACCGCATGCACAGCCAGTTTTTGTATTTTTAGTAGAGACGGGGTTTCGCCATGCTGGCCAAGCTAGTCTCAAACTCGTGGGCTCAAGTGATCTGCCCACCTCAACCTCCCAACACATTGGGATTACAGGCATGAGCCACTGTGCCCAGCCAGTTTTCATTTCTTTGGTCTGCATGAAAGGACTAAAGGAATGATATGTAGCTACTACATTGCAGCAAACAACATTTTTCCAATGTAAAAACCAGTGGAAAGTAAGCATTTTATTACTCTGACTTAGATGAAACTGCCGAAATTATAAATAGTGCCAGGAACATGTGAAAACTCCACGTTTAATAAATGCCAACTTTCAGAAAGAGTAGGGATTATAGGTATTCAACAAGTTAAAAAATAAACTGGTAGCTCAGTAATAATTTAACACATGTGTATCTTATATTTAAAGTTAACTGAAAATTATGTTTTTTAGAAAAACCACCGTGTTTGACTCTTTTGTTTTACAAGCGATGCAAAGTATCTAGGACTTCAGTTAGATCATCAGATGTCATATTTACCACTTAGCTTTTGTCCTAGCAGCATGTAAATTCTACCCTGTAAGCCTCATATAAGAAATGGTCCCAGCCAGGCATGGTGGCTCACGCCTGTAATCCCAACACGTTGGGAGGCCAGGAGTTTGCGAACAGCCTGGCCAACACGGTGAAACCCGTCTCTAAAAAATGTGAAAATTAGCCAGGTGTGGTTACACCTATAATCCCAGCTACACAGGGAGCTGAGGCACAAATCACTTGAACCCAGGAGGCAGCAGTTGCGGTGAGCCGAGATTGCTGAGAGCCGAGGTTGCCGTGAGCCGAGATTGTGCCACTGCACAATTGGAGGCAGAGCAAGATTGTCTCAAAAAAAAAAATAAATAAATAAATAAATAAAAGAAATGGTCCCATTGTTACCGATTAGAACTAATTTGTAAATCTATCAGAATGTTAAGACTGATTAAAGGTTTTAGGTGTTTTTTTCCTACTTTGAATACTGAGAATAATATGTATAATATTTTTCCAATATGATTTATAATTTTGTAAATGTCAGTATACATGTATATGTATAAATTATTCTCAACTCCATGTTATTTAAATAAGTACATGTTTGTGTGCTAAATTGCTCATTTAGCAGTGATAGATTGAAAAACATAAATTTAATTAAAAATTAAGCACTATAAGGTATGAGGAATGAACATCTTCTACATGAATTTCTATGTAAGGAATATCAATATTTAGAATGAAAGTGTATTTGAGGGTAAGGTATTTGTTTACTAAAATGTTTTATTCACTACGAGTACAGAGGTGAATTATGCCTCTTTCTAAGGAAAAGTTCTTTTAATTTCTGTGTCTATGAAAAAGAATTTTTACCTTTATAATTGCAATCTTTTGATCCATACAATTATTTAAATAAATGAGACAATACCAATTCGAAAAGTTCTTAAAGAATGGGACCTGCTTTGTATATCTAAAATATATTATTACATTCTGCATATCTAAAATATATTATTACATGATTTTTGTCTTTATTCTTCCTTACAAAACATTTTTAAATGAAGGAATGAGATGTTTATGAGAACATAACTTTTAAAAATATTTTTAGTGGGCTGGACATGGTGGCTGACATCTATAATCCCAGTACTTTGGGAGGCCAACATGGGTGGATCACCTGAGGTCAGGATTTTGAGACCAGTCAGATCAATATGGTGAAATCCTGTCTCTACTTAAAATACGAAACTTAGCTGGGCGTGGTGATAGGCGCTTGTAATCCCAGCTACTCAGGAGGCTGAGGCAGGAGAATCACTTGAACCTGGGAGGTGGAGGCTGAAGTGGCGCCAAAATTGCACCACTGCACTCCAGGCTGGGTGACAGAGTGAAACTCCATCTCAAAAAAAAAAAATTCTAGTAAAAATGGAAAAATCCACAGGGAGAAAATCTTCTTTTTTCCTGATTATGCACTTTTCTTCATGCTTTTAATTTTAGCAAGGCTGAATGGCAGATTCATAAGATTTAGATAACATGAAGACTTCCTTGAATAAGGATTTATTCTTTCAGCTCACAAAGACAAGTCAGTACTGCCGACAAATAACAGGCAGGAAGATTTCTCCTAAAAGTCTCAACTAAAGTTATACCTGGTCAATGAGGACATCAATCTACCTCTAGAAACTGATGCAGAGTATATTTCCTCCCTGTTTTCGCTAGAACTTAGCCAGGTTGGAGATAGCATGGACCAAAAGAGCACGCAGTCCCACAGAGTTAGGGAAAGGGTGCTAAGAGAGATTGATAATCTCGACTAGCATTTAGCACGTGGATCAGTTAGGAATTAAGTTTCTAACTCAAGGTAAGCTGGTATGGTTGCTCCCTGGTCATCCAGGACACGAGTTCCTTTTAACTCTTCCCCACCTTCGTTAGTCCAGAGCTGCTTTCCTGTGTTGCTACATAATCCAAAATGGTGGTTGTAACTCCAGCATGATATTCAGAAAAAGGAAAGAGAGGGAACCAGCACAAGGGTGAGCCTCCTAAGTAGGTCAGCCACTTTTAAAGAGCTTCCTGCCAACCCAGTGAAGCAACTCTGCTTACATCTCATCGGCCAATCTCTCTGCAAGGCAGCAGGAAATAGTCGTCTCTATGGTTGGTTCATTATCACTTCCAACAGTAAGGGATTCTGTCTCACAAAGTGATGGAAGAATATTGGGTATCTGAAGAGTAGCCACCCTGGCCAGAGGGTGCTAAACACCAAACAGACATCATCTCATTTTAATCCTAATCATATACTTACAAGGTAGGTTTACAGAACTTATACCTTGTTCCACGTCTCCCCAACTCCAAAGCACAAGTTTTAATCACTGTACTGCACTGCCTCCCCAATAATTAGCCATAGGAAAATGTTTTAAAAGGCATCAGTCGGCAGGGTGTGGTGGCTCATGCCTATAATCCCAGCACCTTGGGAGGCCAAGGTGGGTGGATCACCTGAGGTCAGGAGTTCGAGACCAGCCTGGCCAACATGGTGAAAGCCTGTCTCTATTGAAAATACAAAAATTAGCTGGGCATAGTGGCATGCACCTGTAATCCCAGCTACTCAGGAAGCTAAGGCAGGAGAGTCACTTGAACATGGGAGGTGGAGGTTGCAGTGAGTCAAGATTGCACCATTGCACTCTAGCCTGGGCAACAAGAGTGAAACTTCGTCTCAAAAAAAAAAAAAAAAAAGAAAAAAAAAGCATCAGTCATTGTCAAGGATGCCTGAAGTTGAGCGTAGACTGAGATAAGAAGTAACAGAGGCTGCAGGCTGAGATAAGAAGGAACAGAGTCAGTGAAGGCAGGACCCTAGGCCCAGAAACAGTGTGTATCATGCTGAGAAAAAAGCCAGGGCTTAGAATAGGGGTAATAAGTAAAAAGCCTAGTTTCGAAATCTAAGTACTGGTAAAGGTTTGGTCACCAGGTGAAAAAATAAAATTTCCACTTACAAGAGCTGACATAAACAGAATATGATCCTCTTTCAGGTTGCAGTGGAGAGGCATGCCCAGGGACTCTCAAGTTAGCGACAGGTGTGTTTAGTGCTAGAATTTGAAAGACATTAAAGCAGTCCGGAATGTTGCCTCTTTACAGCCATGGTCATTCTGGATTTCAGGATACGCAGGCTAGCTTGCACATAAGACTGTGGAGAACAGCAAAATCAGCACGGCTTGGGATTCAACCTGAGCTCAAGGGCCCACCTCTGGAGGCATCCAGTGTTCATACTTCCCAAGAGAGAAAACCCGATTGGATGGGTATTTCAGCTGGTTATTGCTGCTTAAAACAACAACACTCACTTATTTTGCACATGAATCTGCAATTTGCATGAGGCCGGGTGCAAATGGTTCGGCTCTCTCCCACATGGCATCTGGGCAGTTCAACTGGAGCGGGACGGGGTGGGGGGGGTTCCACTTTCAGATGACTCACTTCCATGGCTGGCAAGTTTGTGCTCGCTGTCGGATAGGAGCCCAGCCAAGCCTGTGGTCCCGGGGCCTTGGTTCTTACCAGGTGGGCCTCTCCATAGACTCCTTGGGCTTCTTCACAGCATGGCAGTTGAGTGAGTGCCAAGAGCAAGTGCTCCATGAGAGCAAAGTAGAGGTGCATGGGATTTTTATAATCTAGACTCAGAAATCACACAGCATCACTTCTGCCGTACTTTATTGTTTGAGACAGTTACAAAGTCTACCTAGGTTTGAGGTGGAAAGGGCATAAGTCCCACCAGTCCTAGGAGGAGTGTGAAAGTCACATTATGAGAAGAGCAAGTGGGATAAGGGATTTGTCGCAGGCAGCACTGGAAAATGTGATCTGCCCAAATTGGTGTATGTTCACACAATATGGAGGAAATATATTGGGTGATTTCATGTCAAGGACCATAGTGGATATTTGACTTCCCGAGTCCAGTGCCTATATGCTCTTTAGCTTGGACACAGACCCCTGGTCCAGTAGTCTGTAGTAGAAACTATGGGAGAATCAGGGAAATTTCTGGGCCTCTGTATTCACTTTGTGGCTTGATTCAGCAGTCAAGACAGGACAGGAGGCTGTTAAGGCAGTTGTCAAGACCCTGAGAAGCTAAATGGGAACAAGGCAGAATTGCAAACATTTTTTCTCCCCATAATGCTTAATGTCTAATCACTTAGATTCTTTTCATGTTTCTGCCATAAGGATCTTTTAACATGAAAGAATATTTTGAGTAAAGAGCGAAACTAGCCTCCATTTTAAATTCTGTTCCTTGTATACTTCTGTAGTTGCTAAAATTTCTATAATTAACATATACATATTTCATAGAGCAAAAAAATGTATATTGCAAATAAAATCCAGTTAAATTTTTTTTAAATCATTTTGAATTCTACCAGCCTAGCAAAGCAATTTTCATCTTTAGGAGCACATTGGAGTCTCCGCCTATCTCTTTCAAAGAGAGAAAGTGAGAAGGGTCTGGGAGTGGACGGCAGTGTGGAGTTACACAGGATGACTTCCTCTGGCAGCGCAGGGGGAGCGTGCAATGGTTTCCTGAAAAGAGAAGGAGCATTTATCAGCTGTGGTGGAAGGGTCAGTAGGGAGGAAGCTAGTCAGAAATCCTGGACACAGAAAATACTAGAAGTCTTTCTTCAAGATGCCACTGGGATTCACTCATTCAGCAAACATTTTCCTGAGTGCCTACTATGCACCAGGAGTGAAACAGAGGAAGTGAGATATTGCAGAGAAGCCCATGGCCCCTGGAGACAGACTGCCTGGGTTTAAAGCTGCTTCTGTGCCTCTGGACAGGTTACCTAATCTCCTGGTGCCCCAGGTCCCTCACAAGACTTTTGAAAAAATGACATAAATTAGTAGATACTAATGCTCTGAACATGAGTGAATAGGTGTGGTCAGGATTCTGTCATGCTGGTTGTTACTATTACAGTCTCTGCACTTAAAGAGTTCATAGTCCAGTAGCTGAAATGGTACAAACTGAAGTCTGCGGAACAAGACAGAGGATGTAACAGGTTCATTTTGTTAAGATGGACAGTTACTGGGCGGCTCCCTTCTGGACGGTTGGTAGATCATGCTGCCCCGAATCTGAGCCCAGGTGTCATTTTGTAGGTCACTGGGCCACAGCAGGCGTTCTCACACAGTGAGAGTCATTCTAAGCAGAAATGATGAGATGATGATGAAGACTGTTATTGAGTACTCACTCCATGACTGGCACTTTCCTAAGTGCTTCATGTGAATTAACTCACTTAACTCCCCAGGTTACAGGTAAACTATTACCCCCATTTTACAGACGGGGAAACTGGGGCACAGAGAAATGAAGCGACTTGTCTATGGTAATACAGGTAGCACGTGGTCGAGCTGAGAGTTGAACACAGGTAGTCTGTGTCCCACATCAGCCCGCATGTTACCAGCATCACGTTGCAGATGTACCATAGACATCAACTGCAAAAGAGTTGTGCCAGGTGTGAGCCTGGATGCTGTTCACCCACTTACTTGAATGTCATTCATTTGTTGCTTTGATTGACATTTCCGGAGCCCCTTGTCTAACTAGGGCACAGTGGGCACTCTTGGGTACAAAAAGGAAGCCAGGATCCTCCTATCAACAAGTTGTTTCAGGAGGTAAGGCTTGTGCCCAAACACAGAGTAATAGGTTCCCCACAAGGAGCACGTACAGTGCTCAGACACGGGGAGGAAGGATGCGTGACTCTGGGTTGGAGAGAGCAGTTGAGTTTGAGCTGGGTCTTGAAGGACAGAAGGCCCTTCGAGAAAATGGCATTCCAGCCCTGGGGGGAGCATGAGGAAGGTGTGAGCTGGAAAGCGCAGGACTGCAAGGCTCAGCTGCAGCACTCAGGGTGCACAGGGGCAGTGGCAGGCGATGAAGGCTGTACTGCTGCCTAGGGCCTCCTTGCCCTTGAACTCTGCTTGGCAAGTTGGATTGCATTTAGTAGGAACTGAGGAGCTTGTGGAGACTTTTAAGAATGGGAGCTCTTCCCCTTGCGGAGTCTGGAGAAATGGCCAGCGCCCAGAAATGGCCCCTCAAAGGGGAAGGAGAAAAAGGAAGAACGGGTCATCAGTTTCGGACCTCAGGTGGTTGAAGGAATGTATTTGGTGCCTGTCACATCTTTGGCTCCTTCAATGACACCTTTGTCCATGTCACTGATGTTTCCGGCAAGGGAACCACCTGCCATGTGGCTGTTGGGATGAAGGTGAAGGCTGACAGGATGAATCCTCACCACACGCTGCCATGTCGGCTGCCCAGGAAGTGGCCCAGTGATGCAAGGAGCTGGGCATCACTGCCCTACACATCTGCAAACTCCAGGCCACAGCAGGAAATAGGACCAAGAACCCTGGACCTGGGGCCCAGTCGGCCCTCAGAGCCCTTGCCTGCTTGGGGGTGAAGATCAGGGCGGATGGAGGCTGTCACTCCCATTCCCCTCGACAGCAGTAGAGGAAGGAGGATTGCCATGGTCACTGCCTGTAAACAGGAGTCCTCAAAATAGTTTCTGTTAATGAATTGCCTTCGCATATAAACAATAACAACAAAACAAACAAGATGGGGAGCCAAATGCTCAACACTGGGATTTGAAGAAAGATCCCCAGCCCGCGGAGGGGGAGTTGAGGAAGAGAAGGCAGGGGAGAGGACATGAGTGCAGCAGCAGGGGAAGCAAGAAAAGAGGAGGAAAGAAAGAGGAAGGGCACTGCAGCGCGATCAGGTCACTGCCAACCCTCCCTTTGCTGCTTAAAACCTTTCAAATGGCTCCCCATTGGTTTGAAAGGAAGCTCAAAGTCCTTAGCACAGTGTGCAACCTGCCTTTGCCTCTTTGGCTTCTAGTGCTTCAGCCAACAGCCTTCTTTTCACTCATGGAGTATACTCCACCTCTTCCTTCTCACCTGCTGTTTCCTCTGCCGGGAATGTGACTGCCTTCCCTACTCTTTACCACGTTAGGCTCCATTCATCCAGCAGATTTTAGCTCAATGTATATTCTCAGCACATTTTCTTTGTACCACTTGACCCAGTGGCAATTTTACATTTGTTTGTATAATTATTTAAATAATGCCTGTCTTGATTGTAAGCTTCCTGACAAGGGGTAAATGTCTGTTTGGCTTATTCTCCTACCTCAGCACCAGTTATCTCTTGGCATAATATGCTCTTAAAGTGTTAGATCAGGCCAGGTGTGGTGGCTCATGCCTGTAATCCCAGCACTTTGGGAGGCCGAGGCAGGCGGATCATGAGGTTAGGAGATTGAAACCATCCTGGTTAACATGGTGAAACCCCATCTCTACTAAAAACAAATACAAAAACTTAGCCAGGCGTGGTGGCATGTGCCTGTAGTCCCAGCTACTCGGGAGGCCGAGGCAGAAGAATCGCCTGAACCTGGGAGGTGGAGGTTGCAGTGAGCCTAGATCAGGCCACTGCACTCCAGCTTGGGCAACAGAACAAGACTCCATCAAAAAACAAAAAATGTTATATCAATGAACAGAAAATCTGCAAGCTTTGGTAACTGACTGAATAAAAGGATGAAAGGTAACACCAGGCTTTTAATCACTAGTGACAGGTAAAGTGGTGTTGCCATTTACAGCAACAGCGAACACAGTAGAAACATTTTTCCAGGGATAACGATGAATCCAGCATTGACATAGGGACTTGGAGGTACCAGCAGGTTATCAATTTGTCCAGCAGGCCATAGCAAATTTACCACCACAGTTTAAGGGAAATATTACAGCTAGAGAAAGAAAGATTGAAGAGTTTTAAATGTATCTATAAGAATTAGTTTGCCTTCATGTAGGAAAAAAAAAATCCAAAAGAATGAAGGCTTAAAAGTAAGGGTTTATTTTTCTCCCACATAAAAGCAGCTTGGGGCTTGGCTCAGTGGCTCATGCCTGTAATCCCAACACTTTGGGAGGCTGAGGCATGATGATCACTTGAGCGCAGGAGTTCAAGAACCACCTGGACAACATAGTAAAAATCCCCACCCCCACTGCTCCTCTCCACAATTTTTTTTTTAATTAGCTGGACATGGTCACATGTGCCTGTAGTCCCAGCTACTCGGGAGGCTGAGGCAGGAGGATTACTTGAGCTCAAGAGGCAAGACTACAGTGAGCCTTGATTACGCCACTACACTCCAGCCTGGGCAACAGAGCGAGACCTATCTCAAAAACAAAACAGAACAAGCAGTTCAGAGATAGAAAGTCCAGGGCGGGTAGGCTGCCTCTGTGGCCAGCTGAGAATCATGCTCCATCTCTCTGTGCTGCTGTTGTTAGCCTGTGGGTTCCATCTTCAAATTCTCCTTTGGTTCAATATGGCTGCTACAGTTCCAGTCGTCAAAACTGCCTTTCTGGCAGCAGGAAGGAAGAAGGGGGAAGGTGAAATGAACTCTCCGAAAACCCTGATCCACTTACATCTCACTGGCCAAAATTTAGAAAAGGGTGCATTTACTTCCAGGAAAGTCGGAAAATGTGGCCTTTTAGGGGGCACATTGCTACCTTAAAGTCAGGGAGTCTCCTCCTAAAGAATAATGAGCCAGACGCCATGGCTCATGCCTGTAATCCCAGTATTTTGGGAGGCCGAGACGGGCAGATCACTTGAGGCCAGGAGTTTGAGACCAGCCTGGCTAATATGGTGAAACCCTGTCTCTACTAAAAAATGCAAAAATTAGCCGGGCATGGTGGCGCGGGCCTGTAATCCCAGCTACTCGGGAGGCTGAGGCAGGAGAATCGCTTGAACCCGGGAGGCAGAGGTTGTAGTGAGCCAAGATCGCCCCATTGCACCCCAGCCTGGCAACAGAGCAAGACTCTGTCTCAAAAATAGATGGGCAACCGGGCGCGGTGGCTCATGCCTGTAATCACAGCACTTTGGGAAGCCGAGGTGGGTGGATCACGAGGTCAAGAGATCGAGACCATCCTGATCAACATGGTGAAACCCCGTCTCTACTAAAAATACAAAAAATTAGCTGGGCATGGTGGCGCGTGCCTGTAATCCCAGCTACTCAGGAGGCTGAGGCAGGAGAATTGCCTGAACCCAGGAGGCGGAGGTTGCGGTGAGCCGAGATCGCGCCATTGCACTCCAGCCTAGGTAACAAGAGCGAAACTCCATCTCAAAAAAAAAAAAAAAAAGATGGGCAATCACTTATTCTACTACAGGAGACAGCCGAGGCCTAGAGAGAAACGTAAGGTTGCATCAGCGTTCCCCTGACTGAGAGGAATGACAGTTGCCAGTAATAGACACACGGAATTTTAGAGCAGCAAGGAATCTCAGCAATCGCCTCGTCCAGTCCCCGCCTTGGCCAAGACCACACAGCACGTGTGTGGCAGAGCTGGGGCCGGAATTAGCTCCCCTTGATGAAGTAAGTGACGGAAGAGACCGTGGGGGAGTTCGCAGCAGCTGCGCCTGAGCATGCCTGAGTAAGGGCTGACTTTAGACCACACTCAGAGGAGTATGGGATGGAGCAGACTTGGGGTTGAATCCCAGCTATGTGACTTTGGGTGAGTTACCCAGCTTCCCTGAGCCTCCGTCCTCATCTGTGTAATGGGGTAATGGCATAGAATAGGCACTCTATAAATGGCAGTCATTCTTATCATGTTGTTTAGAAAGCAACAAATATTTTTTGAATAATTCAATCTGAACAAATGAAACATGAATGACTGAAATTAGAACAGAAAGCTGTCCATCTTCGCCGGTTTGGTGGTTTGCTCAATGACAGATACAAAGCTGGGTAGGTCATTTCTTGTATACCCTAGCTTTAAATTTCATCACTCTAGCTTCCCATACTTGCCCTACAAGGATTGATGTTTCCTTGGACTTCCTGTGGCTTTCCTGCCACCATGCCATTCTCCTCTGTGACATTTGATCCCCTTCTAAACACACCAGTCCTATAAACGAGAGTTAGACACAGGCTTCCTCCACTCCTTGATTTCATTTTCCTTTTCTCACCCTCACATATCCTCATATATCCCTTCTTTCACTATTTCATCTTTATCAGCTGCTTCTCCGGTTCATGCAACACATTTTGAGTGTTTACAGAAGACCCAACTTAGTGTTGAGGGACAGCCTAAAGAAGGCAAAAGCCGGTCAGGTGCAGTGGCTCACGCCTGTAATCCCAGCACTTTGGGAGGCCAAAGAGGGCTGATCACAAGGTTAGGAGTTCTAGACCAGCCTGGCCAATATGGTGAAACCCTGTCTCTACTAAAAATACAAAAATTAACTGGGCATGGTGGTGCATGCCTGTCATCCCAGCTACTCAGGAGGCTGAGGCAGGAGAATTGCTTGAACCTGGGAGGCAGAGGTTGCAGTGAGCTGATATCACGCCACTGTACTCCAGCCTGGGCAACAGACTCCATCCCAAAAAAAAAAAGAAAAAAAAAAGACAGAAGCCATAGAATCTGGCCTCAAGCTACTTGTAATATGAAAAAAAGTGCATGGCCTCAGTGCTAGTTTATCAGACATCATGAGATTGGGGTCGGATATACAGATATCTGCCCTGAGCTGTACGTTTCCCACTTTCCCCCCTTACCTCTGCCACTTTCCCATCTCACTATCATTACCTACTCTTTGTGTTATAGTGTTATAATTTTGTGTTGTAATTAGTAACTCTTTTGAAATTTAAAAGGCTAGAAAACTGTTGTATTTACGGTCTTTTCTTTATTGTCTTAAAAGCCACTTCATCAACTTAATATCAACACTCAAGGTAAAATAGTATTAAATTACCAAATGAAACATGCCAAACTCTGTAAACACTGTAAGTGAGATTCTCATTAAAATTAATTTATTTTCATTGGGTATAAACTAGATTCTAATTTTGTTTGGAAATGCAGAATTTATGTCTGTTGTAAAATATGGCAATAAGTCCCACATTGCTGTAGCCAGGACTAGATGCCAGCTGGAGAGGGAATAGAACCCAATATTTGCTTGTCTGTGAAGGTTTCACATCCAGAAAGCCTGAAGCCCTCTCTGCAATAAGAACATTCCTGCATTTCATCTCCTATGGGTTTTTGCTTCTGCCACCAGCTAGCTGGGTGGCTTTGGGAAAGCAGTTTCATTTTTCTGGGCCTCAGTTTCCCCATCGGCAAAATAAAGAAGCCAAATTACTTCCCTATCAACAGTCCTCGTGCTAAAGTGTGCATAAAATGCCTCTATGCAACTTCTCAAAAATTCAGAGTTCCAGGGCACCACGCCCCTCCCCCCACCAGAGTCTAATTCAGTAGCCCAGGGTTTGGCCCAGGAATCAGCAGTTTTAATGAACACTCCAGATAATTCTCAAGCAGGGATTCTGAGGACCACACTTCGAGAAAAGCCACTCTAAACTTTTATCCAGCCTCGATATTCTGAGTCTTTCTCTGAAACATGTGGCAAATAAATTTTAGAAGAAAAAGGAGGAGGAGAAGAAAATAAGAGAAAACCTTATTATCCTTGAGAAAAGAGGCCTGAAGGGCAAGAGTTGAGATTAGCGGGGTTGAGTCGTCTGCACTGACCTCTGCCTTTCCTGAGCGCCCTGCTCACAACCACACATCGGGGAAGCTTGATCAGAGGCTGCCTTCTGTATTATCTGACTGCTCCCTATAAATGAATGCCTTATCTCCTTTAAGGTGTGAGTCCTCCAGCCGCAGGGTCTGCTTTGACCTATCGGGCATTTTTAGCAGTCCTTGCACAGTGCCAGCTGAGCCCCCAAAGGACTGATGGGATAACAACACAAGTGGGGTGATGGCGAATTTGAGTCCTGGAAGAGGAGCACTTTTCAATTTTCCATCAGTGGGAAAACATGTCTCAAGCATTTCTCCCTTAGTATCCAAGGACAATTACTTTATTTTATACATATTTTTTTTCCTTGAGACGGAGTCTTGCTCTATCACCCAGGCTGGAATGCAGTGGCGCAATCTCAGCTCACTGCAGCCTCCGCCTCCCAAGTTGAAGTGATTCTTCTGTCTTACTCAGCTTACTGAGTAGCTGGGACTACAGGCGTGCACCATCATGGCTAAAAATTTTTGTATTTTTATTAGAGACAGAGTTTCACCATGTTAGCCAGGCTGGTCTTGAACTCCTGACCTCAGGTAATTCACCCACCTCTGCCTCCCAAAGTGCTGGGATTACAGGCATAAGCAACCACACCCGGCCAAGGACAATTACTTTGAAAGACCAGCTTCCTTATGGATGTCAAAGGGTGAGACAGGGATGCTTAATTTTCCCCGATGGGGTCTTCTTACTGCAGTGAAGTTTAGTGTGGTAAGTACAAGTGGGCATTTCTTGGTGTTTAAATCAGGGACTGCCTGATACAGGAAGCTGAGATAATAACAATAGGTAAAACTTTGTGCCATTTGTCTTAGTCAGCCTGGGTTGTCGTAACAAAATACCATAGACCAGGTGGCTTGTAAACGACAGAAATTTATTTCTCACAGTTCTGGGAGCTGGGAAGTGTAAGATCAAAGTGCCTGCAGATGTGGTACTTGGTGAGAGCCTGTTTCCTTGGTCACAGATGATACCTTCTTGCTGTGTCCTTGTTTGGTGGAGGGGGCTAGCTAGCTCTCTGGAGTCATTTTATTTTTATTTTATTATATATATATGTGTATATATATATATATATATATTTTTTTTTTTTTTTTGAGACAGAGTTTTGCTCTTGTTACCCAGGCTGGAGTGCAATGGCGCGATCTCGGCTCACCACAACCTCTGCCTCCTGGGTTCAGGCAATTCTCCTGCCTCAGCCTCCTGAGTAGCTGGGATTACAGGCACACGCCACCATGCCCAGCTAATTTTTTGTATTTTTAGTAGAGACGGGGTTTCACCATGTTGACCAGGATGGTCTCGATCTCTTGACCTCGTGATCCACCCACCTCAGCCTCCCAAAGTGCTGGGATTACAGGCGTGAACCACCGCGCCCAGCCCTTATTTTATTATATATTTTAAAAGATAGGGTCTCGCTGTGTTTCCCAGGCTGGAGTGTAGAGGTGCAATTATGGGCTCATAGTAACCTGAACATCCCAGCTTCAAGCAATCCTCCCACCTCAGCCTCCGGAGTAGCTGGGACTATATGGGTATGCCACCATACCCAGCTAACTTTTTTTTTTTTTGAGACAGAGTCTCACTCTGTTGCCCAGGCTAGAGTGCAGCAGTATGATCTCAGCTCACTGCAATCTCCGCCTCCAGGGTTCAAGCGATTCTCCTGCCTCAGCCTCCTGTGTAGCTGGGATTACAGGCATGCACTGCCATGCCTGGCTAATTTTTGTATTTTTAGTAGAGATAGGATTTCAC
Organism: Aotus nancymaae; assembly: GCF_030222135.1. Taxonomy (NCBI): domain Eukaryota; kingdom Metazoa; phylum Chordata; class Mammalia; order Primates; family Aotidae; genus Aotus; species Aotus nancymaae. The sequence continues at coordinate 14,886,783 of NW_026988447.1, forward strand.
CATGTTGGCCAGGCTGGTGTAGGACTTTTGACCTCAAGTGATCCACCCACCTTGCCCTCCCAAAGTGCTGGGATTACAGGTATGAACCACCATGCCTGGCCTAAAGCTTTTATTTTTTGTAGAGACTGGGTCTCACTCTGTTGCCCAGGCTGGGCAAACTTCTGGACACAAGCAATCCTCCAGCTTCAGCCTCTCAAAGTACTGGGTTTATAGGCGTGAGTCACTGTGCCCAGCCTGGGATGTTTTTTACAAGGGCACTAATCCCATTCATGAGGGCTCTGTCCTTATGACCTAATCACCTCCCAAAGGTCCCAGCTTCTAATAACATCATCCTGGTGATTAGATTTCAACTTATGAATTTTGGGGAAACACAAACGTTCAGACCATAACACCAGGTAATGTTCTAAGTAATTTACCTGTATTAATTCATTTAAACCTCACAACAAGCCTATGAGAAAGGTACAATTATTCTATTCGTCTCCCAGAAACTGAGGCTCAGAGAGGTTAAGCAACTTACTGAAGGTAACACATCTAGTCAGCAGAGACGCAGGACTCCAGGCGAGGCAGTTTTGCCTCTGGAGCTGAAGTTCTTAACCACTTTGCTCAACTGCCTCTCATATGTTTGAGGAGTCTCGGCTTTCCTGAAGCTGTGGCCTGTGATCCCAAAGAGCTCCTTGACCATCCCTTTTCCCCTGTTCCATTGGCATCTATGATCCACAGGACAGCTATGTAGAGGGAGAGTCAAGCAGAGAGGAAGAAGTGTTCTGGGAGTAACCAGGGGCAGGCCCAGTGCCCTCCTGCTGAAGTGCTGGTAAACACTCAAGACTCTCTGGGAAAGCGAATCGCCTGGTGGGCAGACAAAACACAGAAAATGCTTAACAGTGTTGATCAGACCCATTAGGGCTCTGGAGCAATTGACAGCCTCTCTCCATCCTGCCCCAGTGACTTTTAAGTCAAATGTCTGATGCATTTTTCTTTGAGGGTGGTACTTCTTTTTTTTCTCAAGTGAGTACGCTCCTCTCATTCTTCAGTGGATGAGATGAAAGAGATAAAATGCCTTGTGCATATTAAGTTCCCCCACAGGAGGTGAGCAGGCTGATCTTCACTGTAACCGTGCGTCACTGCCTGGATTTGAAACAAACACACCTACGAAGACACGAGGGGTGTAGACCTAGTAAATAACCAGCTGACTGGCACTTCTGAAACCAATTTCTGCCACTGAGTTGTTTTCCTCCTCCTTTTTTCCTCTTCGTTTTTCACTGCTTTGGAGCTGTCCTGGGCGGCAGCCTCGTCCCCATTAGCATGCAGCACCATCCTTCCGCTTCCACCTTCAGAGTCCTGGGACCCAGACTTCGCGCGAAGGGGAGAAATGAGGGCAGGGCTAAAGAAGAATGCATAAAAAATAAATGAGCCATTCATAAAAATGAATATTATTACCAAAAGGAACCGTCTGCCAGCATCTCCATGTATATATTAACTCAGCTGCTATCTCTGTAACAAGAAATTAAGCCAATGCCTCATCTTTTTAGTGGCTGCTCAGTTGATTTAGTATTAACTTTAAACAACCAATTGTGAAATGAGCACTTCACTTTGCCATAATGATGATGAGGTTTCGCCCGTACTATTTTTTATAACGTAAGCCTGAAAATTGGTAAAATAAATTCAGCTGTGCTTAGAACGTTCTTACGGCTCTCCCAAGGCGCCAGAAATTCAGGTGGGGGGAAACTGCTTAATTTAACCAGCTTCATGAAGTCATTTCCACAGATTCTAAAAACTGGCTCTATTTTTCTTTAACTTGGCATATCTTTCCCTGAAAATCTGAAATGCCAAGATGTTGGACTTTTTGCTGTCTACATGAGTAACCACAGATTGCTTCTTTTTTTTCCCCTTCACACTGAAAGGCACACATCTTGGACGCCTCTTTTCCTCTGAGGCCTGCAAGTCTGTCTATGAAAGAAGCCTGCAAACAGCCCTCATGTTGACAGCTCTGTCCCAGAGGCTGAGCACCTGTTTCTTATTTCTCGCCTGGCGTTCTGCTGGGTCATATGCGTCTTTTTGTTCCTTGCCTCTCCCAGTTGGTGTCGTGTTCTGCCCCCTCGTGTAAACCGTGACTGTACAGAAAAGGCGACTGACTTCCACATGTGGCTTGTGGAATCAATGTCATCACTTTGCTGTCACCCCTTGTAAATCTCTACAGGCTACAAGCCTGTGTCTGTCCCCTGTGGTTCCGAGAACAATCTGCAACAAACACTGACAGGAAGGGCCATTATGGTCACTGATGTTCTCACCATCTGGAATGGTTACAGTTGTCAGGCTCTGAGATGACTCACTGTGCTGAGGAATCATTTCTCTAATGGCAGCGCTAATCAGGAGGGATGAATCCGTTGCTAAGTGCTGCTGCGGGAAGAAAACACCCTGCCAGAGGAAAAGGAAGGGCCGTTGCTTTGCTTTTGCCCATTTGAAAATGAAGTGGCTCCGAAAGTCACCTTTGCATCCATCTAGCAACAGGCTATCCTTCACATTGGAAGCTGGCATCTCTGTTTTCATGGGCGGAGGACCTGCGCTGGGCTCCCTGTCCTTCCTCTCTGTAGCCAGCTAGGTAATTCTCTTACAGAGGCTTAGCAGTTTGGTGTGGAAAGGGCAGCAGAAACAGATGGGGATTTTTTTTTTTTTTAATTTGAGACAGAGTCTTGCTCTTATTGCCCAGGCTGGAGTGCAATGGTGCAATCTCAGCTCACTGCAACCTCTGCCTCCCGGGTTCAAGCGACTCTTCTGCCTCAGCTTCTTGAGTAGCTGGGATTACAGGCACGCGCCACCATACCTGGCTAATTTTTGCATTTTTAGTAGAGATGGGGTTTCACCATGTTGGTCAGGCTGGTCTCAAACTCCGGACCTCAAGTGATCTGCCCTCCTGGGCCACCCAAAGTGCTGAGATTACAGGCATGAGCCACTGCACCCAGCCGGGGATGCAGTGTTTTATGCAATCCCCTCCCTCAGGCGTCTGCCCCAGAGCTGATCCGTGCAAACCCTAATCTCAACACAGGAACCCTCCACCCTACTGTTGGGGTTGGCCCCTGTGGAAATCCCCATTGGCAGCTGCAGAAAAGGGCTCCACAGGTGCATACTGAACCTGAACTGTGCTAGGTGCCTGGAGAGCCCTGGAGACAGGGCAGAGCACAGGGCAGGATTCCTGCCATCAAGGTGCTTCCAAACTTCACTGCAGGGGCCTCCCCTCATGAAGGCAGTCTTCCCAGCCTTCTCTGACTGCAGGAGAAACCATTTCACGGTGTTTCTAGGACGCCCACTGTAAGGCAGCTTGTGGAAGAGACAGGTGTTTGCTTAGAGCAGGAAGAATGACTGCAACCCAGACCCAGGAGGGCAAGGCTCTCCCTTTCCTTGACAGAGAACCTGTCGCATCAAGAGGTCTATCTGCACGGGAACTTTCCATTAGTAGAGTCCTCTGCAAATAGTAGAGGAGCAACCAGAAACAAGCCAGAATCACTAGGCAGCAGCCTCTCCCATGGGCTGTTTGCCTGGCAGGAGTTAGAAAGGAATGTCTATATCCCGAGGGCTCTCCCACTCAGGATTCCTGGAGTGTAACAGGAGTGGGTTCAAATAAACCAACCCTCCTTATGGAATGAAAACTTTCTGTATTTTACAATACAGTGACCTTAAACACAAACTCTAAAGCAGCAGCCCCAGCCTTTTTGGCCTCAGGGACTAGTTTCATGGAAGATATTTTTTCCATGGGGCAGAGGGGCATGGATAGTTTCAAGATGAAACTGTTCCACCTCAGATCATCAGGCATTAGATTCTCATGAGGAGTGTGCAACCTAGATCCCTCGCATGCACAGTTCACAGTAGGGGTCATGCTCCTATGAGACTCTAATGCTGCTCTGATCTGGCAGGAGGCGGAGCTCAGGCAGTAACGCTCACTCCCCCATGGCTCCTACTGTGAGGCCTGATTCCTAGCAGGACACAGACTGTTACCTGTGGGGGTTTTGGGACCCCTGCTTTAAAGGATACCTGGTGTGGCAACTCCCAAAGGAACTGACAAAAACCCTAGTTATCTGAGGAGTCAGGTTCTCATCTGTGCTTTGCGTGTAATAAACAAGGTCTGGGGTCCGCTACTGTGTTAGTTTCCTAGGGTTGCCATCACAAATTACCCACAAACTGAGCACCAAAAAAAAAAAAAAAAAAAATACGCATATACATATTCTCTCACAGTTCTGATTTTGGACTTTTGAGGCTGAAGTCCAAGATAGACACCTTGGTAGGCGTTCCCTCTGGAGGCCCCGAGGGAGAGGCTCTCTGTTCCAGGCCTCCCTCCTAGCCTCCAGCGGCTGCAGGCAATCTTTGGCCTTCCTTGGCTTGTGCCTGCATCACTCCAGTGTCCACCTCGATCTCTACAGGGCTTTCTCTCTGTAGCTCTGTGTCTTCTCTTCTTCTTACAAAGACACTCGCCTTTGAATTCGGGGTCCACATGGTTAATGCAGAATAATCTCACCCTAAGATCCTTAACTGAATTTTATCTGCAAAACCATTTTTCCAAATATAGTCACATGTGCAGGTACCAGGGCTGAGGACTTGGACATACTTGTCGGGGGGCCATAGTTCAACCCACTACACTCACTATCTGGGTGTTCTTTTTCCAGGCCAAGCTTTGTTGGGATGCCTCATGGACCTTGAAATTATTTAAATTGTATTTCTCGGAAGAGATGCTTCTTCTGACATGTTGAGGAAATTGCCTGCTGCTAGTTGTTCTCACTCTAGGAACAGAGCCTCCATTTCTCCAAGCTTGCCCCTCCAACCTTGGCACGCTTGCTCAATCCCTCTGGGCTTCTTTTTGTGGCAAAGGAGAAAAGTTATCCTCTGCTCTGTTTAGTGGGAATACTGCAGTTCCAGCTGAAAGCCCTCCCTGCCCTTTTCCCCACTGGGCAGACACAAGGATGCCATGACATTTCCCATGGAGGTGGCAGCTTAGAGTGTCCTTTTTAACCTGTTCCCACCCATTACCATGGGCGGCCACATCTTCCTTTGCTCTCATTTTCCACCCTTCCTCTTTGGCTTTGCCTTCCATAGCTGCTCACCCTTCACCAGTGTTCCTGCGAATCCTATTGTAAGGAAATCACCAGCATTCTTCATCTTAAAATGAAAGCCAACACTACATAGCATTACAGGTTACCAAACTAACTCCTTGAATTCTCACAATCAACCTGTTACTCAGTATGCCCCTTTCACAGACAAAATGGAAGCCCAGACAGGCTGTGTAACCTGCCCAAGGTCGGTACGTAGTAGGTAAGGGGAATGAGACATAAATCTACAAAGTCCAGCTCAAGTGTCCTGTGCTTACCTGCTATGCAAACTGTCTCAAGGTTGTCAACAGAGGGAAAAGCCGGATGCCCATCCTCTGCTCCCCAACGTTTACCATCCCTTGGGACGATCCCACTTGAGACTGAAGCTCACCCTCGTAACACACTGAACCTGGTGAAGACACACACTCTACCTTTAATTCTTCACAGCAGAACTGGGCTGAAATCTTTAAAGCAAGACTGGACGGAAACTCAAAGTACCACCTCATCTGGCTCTCGGACGGACGTACCTCGACCCTTTGCTCCTGGGCTGCCTCTGCATTGGAGTCCATCTTATTCCCTCCCCAGAGGGATGGGTCAAAAAAATGACATCTAAATGCCGGCCTGAGGAGTAAGGGAAGGCTGCGAGAAGAAGGGGCTGCTGATGCTGTTCGCCTGCCTGCCCTTGCGTTTCTGGCCCTTTACTGAAGGCCAGCCTGTTCCCTGGGATAATCCCCCAAGACACACACACCCCATTGAGGAAGTTCCTTCCTCTGCCCTCAAAGGTATAGTCTCACTGCATGCTCTCAACAGGAGCCCACATTGTGATCCAACGCAATAAACCCGGCATCACCCCGGGACCCTCAGGCCCATCCTTCCTATCTACAATGGAGGAAGCAGCCTCTCACCATCTCATCAGCAAGGTGATGCTCACCACCTTTCAGCCTCTGTTTTTTGCTTGTTTGTTTTTTGAGACAGAGTTTCACTCTGTCACCCAAGCTGGAATGTAGTGGCAAGATCTCGGCCCACTACAACCTTCACCTCCCAGGTTCAAGCCATTCTCCTGCCTCAGCCTCCACAAGTAGCTGGGACTACAGGCATGCACCACCGCACCTGGCTAATTTTTGTATTTTTAGTAGAGACGGGGTTTTGACATGTTGGCCATGCTGGTCTCAAACTCCTGACCTCTAGTGATCCGCCTACCTCAGCCTCCCAAAGTGCTAGGATTACAGGCGTGAGCCACTGTGCCTGGCCCTGTTCATCCTCATGTAATTCGTCAGCGTAGGCTTGTTCTTATCTCAATGAGCCATTTCCTCACTGCTAAAATGAAAAAGATGTTCCTTTAAAGAGGTGAATAGGGAACAAGAGGAATTGAAATGACTGAGAAGTATAAGGAATGTTCAATTCTTGTTTTATGTATTCGTTGTGATGTGAAGACATTAAGGCCTCAGTGGGCTCATGGTGGTATCCAATTAGCCCAAAACACTCAGAAACTGAACCTGACAATGACACTGGCAGGAAAAAGCCAACACCTAGCTTCCAGGAAGCTGTCCTGAGCATACATGCTTTATTTTATTTTGTCTTCACAGCCAAAAATGTTAGGGCTTGGTGGCACTGCCTTCTGGTTCCTGCCAGTGCCAGTGGCTCTAACAGTTAATGCTAGGGTGTGGCAAGTCAAAATTCTTTCAAATTTAGTCACATATCAGTGCTGGTCAAAGGCTGCACAAGCTTCAGAAGTGGAAGTATGTTTTTGCATTTGGTTCAACCTGCAGTATACCTTCCTAAACCAGTGCCTGATGAGCAACAGACGTTTTCTGGGGTTTTTTTTCCCACAGTAGAAATGTATTTCTAATTTTAATTTTTGTTATTTTTTTTGGCGGGGGGAAGGGGCAGAGTCTCGCTCTGTCACCAGGCTGGAGTATAGTGATGTAATCTTGGCCCACTGTAACCTCCACCTCCCGTATTCAAGTGATTCTCCTGTCTCAGCCTCCCAAGTAGCTGGGATTACAGGTGCCCATCACTATACCTGGCTAATTTTTGATATTTTTAGTAGAGACAGGGTTTCACCATGTTGGCCAGGCTGGTCTTGAGCTCCTGACCTCAGGTGATCCACTGCCTCAGCTCCATAGGTGTGAGCCACAGTGCCTGGCCTTTATTTTTATTTTTAGGTTTTTTTTTTGAGGGGGGGTGGAGCCTTGCTCTGTTGCCCAGGCTGGAATACAATGGCACAATCTCAGCTGACTGCAGCCTCCACTTTCTGGTTCAAGCCATTCTCTTGCCTCAGCTTCCCAAGTAGCTGGTACTATGGGCACGTGCCACCACGCCTGTCTAAATTTTGTATTTTTAGTAGAGATGGGGTTTCACTGTGTTGGCCATGCTGGTCTCCAACTCCTGACCTCAAGTGATCCACCTGACTCGGCCTCCCAAAGTGCTGGGATTTTAGGTGTGAGCCATCTTGCTGGCCCTATTTCTGATTTTTAAAGTAAACACAAGTTATATGTTATGTGCTGAAAATAAATTTATCTTTTTTTTTTTTTTTTTTTTTTTTTTTTAGACAGGGTCTTGTTCTGTCACTCAGGCTGGAGTGCAGCAGCACAAAAATGGCTCACTGCAGCCTCCACCTCCTGGGCTCAAGTGATCCTCCTGCCTCAGCCTCTTGAGTAGCTGGGACCACAGGAATACACCACCACACCTGGTTAATTTTTAAAACACTTTTTTGTAGAGATTGGGTCTCACCATGTTGTCCAGGCTGACCTCAAACTCCTGGGCTCAAGCCACCCTCCCACCTTGGCATCCCAAAGTGCTGGGATTACAGATGTGAGCCACTGCACCTAGCACATTAATCTCTCTTAATCACTTCTGGTTAAAAATAGCAACTTACTATAGTGATTATGATAGTGTTTTAGGATCGAGTTCTTCAAATGATAAGTATGATATTCCCAAATGTGATTACATTTAAATATTACATTAAAAACTCAATTTACCAACAGTTTGAGTTATTATGAAAGCAATTTTGTCAACTATAAGGCAGCCTCTCACAGACTCAAAAAAGATGCTTCAAAAATGAAGCTTATTGATGTTTTAAGTTAAGGAGCAGCAAGGAAACAGTCATTCTGGACCAGGCGCTGGTGGCTCACACCTATAATCCCAGCACTTTGGGAAGCTGAGACGGGGGAGAACTTGAGCCCAGGAGTTCAAGTTCAAGACCAGCTTGGGCAACATAGTGAGACACCCCCCGCCCAATCTCATTTAAAGAAAAAGGAAAAAGAAACTGTGTAATTAAAATTCTTTTTTTTTTAGATGGAGTTTCACTCTTGTTGCCCAGGCTGGAGTGCAACGGCGCAATCTCGGCTCACCACAACCTTCACCTCCCGAGTTTAAGCAATTCTCCTGCCTCAGCCTCCTGAGTAGCTGGGATGACAGGCATGTGCCACTACGCCTGGCTAATATCTGTATTTTTAGTAGAGACGGAGTTTCTCCATGTTGGTCAGGTTAGTCTTGAACTCCCAACCTCAGGTGATCCACCAGCCTTGGCCTCCCAAAGTGCTGGGATTACAGGTGCCAGCCACCGTTCCTGGCCTCAACTTCTTATATTATAAATGAGAGGACAAAAGAGGTTTGTTAAGTTTGGAACGATTCATCAAGCAGCAGAAGGGACACTTTTTAGCCTGTGAATAATTCACATCTGGCCTTTGAGCAACTTAGGTTGCATCCAGAGCCGTGGCTTATTTCTCGTGGCTGACTTGAACTGAATGAATGCCACAGTGAGCCAGACAAGGGCCAAGGGCCTCTTTGCTGTTCGTAACACCTCCCAGCCAGTTCACTTGAGGTTAGAGATATTTAACATTTTTTGCTTTTTCTTTTTTGGAGACAGGGTCTCACTCTGTCACCCTGGCTGGAGTGCAGTGGTACGATCTTGGCTCGGTGCAACCTCTGCCTCCCATGTTCAAGTGATTCTCATGCCTCAGTCAACCTAGTAGCTGGGACTACAGGCGTGTGCCACCACACCGGGTTGATTTTTGTATTTTTTGTGGAGACAGAGTTTTGTCATGTTGCCTAGGCTGGTCTTGAACTCCTGAACTCAGGCAATCCATCTGCCTCGGTCTCCCAAAGTGCTGGGATTAAAGGCGCGAGCCACTGCACCTGATCTGCAGTATTTTTTAAACACTTCAGGACTCAGTGGTTGCATTAACCATGGCAACCACACTCCTGCTCAGTCTAGCCAGTGATGGGGGGAGGCCTGTATTTACAGCATCAGTTCTTGTTCGCTTGCTTCCTCTCCCTTTTTGCTGTTGATTTATTTTATTGCAAATTAAATTCCCCTTAACTTTCTGTCTGGCTTTGTTTTGGCCTATCTACTGTGCTAGGAACCAGGAGGCTTTGATTTGAGCTTAATCCTGCTGTAATGTCACTTTCTGAACTTGGAGTTGGCATTTAAACCCCTTTGCACCTCATTTCCTCATTTGCAATATAGAACTCATGAACCAAGAGTTAATTTGATGAGATCTTTTTTGTACTGCAAAATATTTTCTGTCTTTGTCTTTTTTGAAGATGAAGAAATTGAAGATTAGTGAAGTTAAATGAATTACTCAAAACTACCACCTCCCAGGGTTGATAATGACAATGAAGTAATAAGCAAACAACTATGTAATACTCTGAATTGAATTGCCTTTGGCAAAATATCAAGGTAAATAAAGCCTATTTTCTTATCTCGCCTTTCATCTCCCAACTCATCTCTGAATACTATTCAAATTTGCAGCCAGTTTGCCAAGGAGGGAATGGAAATGTTATCTCGTGTGGCTTTTGACATTCTACTTCAGGACAGCTGTATTTGTACATCTTGGGAGATATACACAAGAAGCATTGTTAGTTAAGCAACTTTTAGAAGTATGTAGGTTGCAAGCTGGTATCTCCTCAGACTTAGCCCTTTACTGCTACCATAGAATTGTAATCATAAAAAGTCTAGTACACAGTAAGACAGTGCCTGGAGAAAAATGGACAAGATGTTGGCAGCTTAGAAAACAATCTCTGGGTATGAAAGTAATTCTCTGTTCTTCCTAAAGGCTTGATCATTTTGAAGGCAATCCCATATGCAACAAAGTGAATTTAGAATGTGCATGGGAATTAACTGTGATTAATTTTCAAATACTTTCACCTTGGCTATTTTAGTTCAGAATTGCTGGCTTAAATTATTCTTTTATATTTTAATTTTAACTAATTAATTAATTTTGTATTTTTAGTAGAGATGGGTTTTCACCATGTTGCTAGGCTGGTCTTGAACTCCTGACCTCAAGTGATATGCTTGCCTCAGCCTCCCAAAGTGCTGGAATTACAGGCATGAGCCACTGCACCCAGCCATTTTCATTTTTTAATTTTAGATTCAGGAGGTACACGTGCAGGTTTGTTACATGCATGTATTGTGTGATGCTGAAGTTTGGGCTTCTAATGATCTCATTGCTCCAGTAGTGAACATGTAACCGACAGGTGGGTCTTTAACCCTTACCCCTCTCACTCCCTCCCGGCTTTTGGAATCACCAGTATTTATTGTCCCCATCTTTGTGTCCATGTTTAGCTCCCACTTATAAGTGAGAACATGGGGTATTTGGTTTTCTGTTTCTGTATTAATTCACTTAAGATCGTTGGCCTAAGTTCTTAAAATAGAACTAGAACTACATCTTGGCTCAGGGCTGCAAACAGGAGTTCAAATGGCAGGGACTCGTATTAGACCTTCCCAGCATTAGAATCGCTGGGAAGCATCTTTATAATGAAATTTTTCCAGCTCAGAGCACTAGGTATTTTGAATCAATGGCAGTGGAATGAGGCCTGAGCATCTGAATTATTTTGAAGTTCCAGATGTTTGTCAGGATCTACTGAAGGGATTCATTGGCCACATACTCAGGTACATCTTGAGAGGTCTAAAGTGAAGACAGTTTACAGCAAAATTTCTGTGAAAGTCAGAATCCTGGCAGAGAAGAGATGGCATAGTCAAACTGGGTAATTTGAAGAAATTAATAGAGAAGACTTACAAAGTCATGGATGCGGTGTATAGAAACCTACAAGGGATGATGCTGTATCCAAGATTAGAAACGGTAGGGGGCCAGCACCACTTTAGGCCCAAAGGGCCAAGGAAAAGGAGCAGTTATTGGAACAAACACAGTTCAGCTGAATGGACAGGGCCACCTGGCAGGATTTCTGGCCTTGTAAAAGGATGCAGCCATTGTCCATCAACAATTATAGCAGCATCATTCACAATAGCCAAAAGGTGGAAACAACACAAATTTATCAATAGATGAATGGAGAAACAAAATGTGGCATATATACACACAATAATATATTATTTGGCTTTAAAAAGGAAGGAAATCCTCCTGCATCATGCTTAAATAAAGCATAATGGTTAAACCTTGAAAACATTATGCTAAATGAAATAAGCCAGACATACAAGGACAAATATTATATGATTCCCCACTTATGTGAGGTACACTGAAAAGGCAAATTGGTAGACACTGAAAGTAGAATAAAGGTTACCGGGAGCTGGGAGGAGGGTGGATAACGGGGAGTTATTGTTTAGTGGGTATGGATTTCTGTTGGGGATGGTGAAAGGTTTTGGAAAAGGGTAGTAGTGATGGTTGCATGACATGGTGAATTGTACATCTAAAAACGGTTAAGATGGTAAATGTTATGTATATTTCACCACACCAAAAAAAATGCAGATAAGAAAAGAAAAAGATGCAGACAACCTACAGTTCTTCAGAGAGCACCTGAGGGATAAAGTCCCTTATTTTTCATCCTCCCACCGTCCGATCCACAGCCAGAGTCTCCCGTTGGTTGAACCTGACTGAGACGCATGAGCAAGGGAGCCCATTAATGTATTTCATGAAGATCAGCATCCAGGGCACAGAACAGGGTAGAGGCAAGAGGAAGAAGGAACAAAAGGAAGCTGGACAGCATGGGTCCCTTCATTCTATCATCTCCCCTCTAGAGAAAGCATCGAACCTGCTACCTTAGTGTTAAGAAGACTCGGTATGAGGAAAGCTGATGGTAGGTGATTTTCGTTACCCAGAATCAGCGGTATACAACCAGTAAATGCAGAAGTGTGTTTTCCAATGAACCCAGAAAATCTTTGTTTAAATGCAATGCAGTTTATTTATTTATTTATTTACATCTTTTGATCTAGAAATCCTACCTCCTGAAATCTGTCTTAAGAAAATAATCAGAGATATAGACTAAAAAAATGCATAGAAGAATATTCACTGGAACATTATTTATAATCACAAAAAGGAGCAACTAAATGTCCAGCATATACAAGATAATTTTACATAAGAAAGCAGACAGCAAACTGATTTTATGGTATAATGCCAAATGTGTAAAAAAAATGGTGCAAAATATAATACAATGTTAGAATGGTTGTCTTTGAATGACTGAATTAAGAATAAATTATTTCAAGGTTTATTATTTTCAACATTTCTGTATTGAGCATGATTTGCTTCAATAATCAAGGAAAACCAACATATGTTATTTTTTAAAACCTTGTGGCTGCCTCGCATGATAAATATTCCTAATCCAGGTATCTCCAGAATCTACTCTGCCATCCTGTGTAAAATGCATTGATTTACCTGCTGGCCGCCTATCAATTAGAAGGGAAGCAGCCAGGGGAGAGCAACCAACTCCCCTGAAATAGACAGCGTGAGTGGCTGAGGGTGCAGCTTTCTTTGATGGAATATTGCTAAACGACGAAATTCTATCTCCTACAAGAAATTATTTCTGCTGGCTGTGCAAACATCAGGCTGGAGCCTGCCCTTAGAGAGGCGGCTGCATTACTATGTATTTGTAAAATCAGCAAAGCCTATGCATGAACGGTCACAGTGGCTGACTTTACAAGCTACTCACGACAGGCATCTGCACACAGAAAACCATAGCTCAGAGTATATTCAACCTATTGTGATTCCTTCTTATTTCATGTTTTTCCATTTTGAAAGGGTGTTGATTTATATAAGGGAGAATAATCTTTTCATGTAAAATGGCTTCGTAGACATATGAAAATATCTATTAACCTAAGCTTGGCACAATCTTGCCCACCTTTTGTGCCTTGTTTAACCATTTCTCACCCTTGCACAGCTCATACTCAAGGACAGCAACCTGTCTCATCAGCAATGCAGGGTGTGTGTGGAAATGTGCTTCCAGAAGGAGTTGAGCACTGGTTGGGAATGACAGCTTTGGAAGGCCCTCTCCATTGATATTCAGTCCAATTCTTCACAAAGCTTTGGGGGTCCCACGCAGGAAAAGGAACATCTGCATGACTCAGAGGCCGTGCTGGGTCTCTCAGTGCTGGGCCACTATGCTTAAAACTGCCTGTTAATGACAATGGCCAAGTCAGTACTTGGTGACAGAGAGGCACCTGGCTGTGCTGGCTTGACACCAAGTCATTTCATAAAGTCAGCAGATGGTAAGAGGTTGTAACCCACACATACTGCACTTCTTTCAAACTGAAACTTGGTGAAGTTCCCAAACTTTCTATCCCATCTTTTTCCCCAAGAATCATTTGCTGTCAATTTTACCCTTCAAATCATCTTCTGAGGTTGTGATTTTTATTTTTTTCGAAACAGAGTCTCACTCTGTTACCAGGCTGGAGTGCAGTGATGTGATCTCTGCTCACTGCAACCTCTGCCTCCCGGGTTCAAGCGATTGTCTTGCCTCAGCCTCCCAAGTAGCTTGGACTACAGGCATGCATCACCATACCCAGTTAATTTTTGTATTTTTAGTAGAGATGAGGTTTCACCATGTTGGCCAGGCTGGTCTCGATCTCTTGACCTCGTGATCCATCAGCTTCAACCTCGCAAAGTGCTGGGTTTACAGGGGTGAGCCACTGTGCCTGGCCTGGAGTTGTGATGTTTTAACCAGGAAAATTAATTTTGGCATCAATGGAATCAATAAAACATTATGAAAACTTACAAAATTGCTTTAGATTTTTTTTTTTTAATTAGGATATCAAAGAATGAGTCATTGAGAGGAGCTGTTCTTAGCTAATTCAGGTAGGCACAGCAGAAAACCTTTGTACACACTGCTTGGGTCACATACCGATAGATCCTGACCTAGGAGGTCTTGGGTAGAGACTGAACATCTGTGTATTAAAAGTACTCCACTTACGGCAATTATATTAGAAAACTGCTGGAAGAAATGAGTCTATTCTAACAGCATTTGTGGTCCATAGAGTAAATTTTAAGGGACAGTATATATTTTCTTTTATATTTGGTTGCATCTACTTAAGACAGTGTTTACCCACGGCTCATTCCTGCCCCAGACTATGACATCAAGATTTGAGTGAGATCCAAGAAGATAGCCATCTCAACATAAAGCAGAATTCTCTTCCTTTGTTAATAATGTCTTTCGTAAATGATCAGCTCACTTTCCCCACAATAATGCCATACCTGTGAATTCTTTCTCTTGAGAATTCATATTTCTTAATGACTGGTATGGCATTATTTCTACAGAGAAATTAAGTGTGAGCATAAGTAATGGCCAAGTGTACAAAAAACAAAGGCAGATATATCTGAAGATGGCCAGAGATGGAAACATAATACTGTGGTTGCCATCTGACTCTAAATATAATGCATCTGTTAACGCAGAGAAAGGAAGGATTTTTAAAAAAATAGTATTGGGCAAAAAATGTAATTATTTCCTTTTTAACTTCTATCCTGTATAAATTTATCACAGTATCAAAGTTATCAAAAAACCATCAGACAAACCCAGAAAGAGAGGCAAGTCTACCTCAATTTTTTATGCATGTGACTAGAGTTATAAAAATGTTATTAATCAACCATGTCAGGTACACTCACTGTGATATTAGGAGTAATATCTCCCTAGGATATTACGAATAATATCACAGGGTGTACACAGGTGTATTCATAATATCCTAGAAAGATATTACTCCTAATATCACATCAATTAGGGTGTACACCATGTGTGTACATCCACTGTGGTATTATTCATAGTATCCTAGAGAGATATTACTCCTAATATCAGTGGGTGTACACCATGTGTGTACACCCACTGTGATATTATTCATAATATCCTAGGGAGATATTATTATTCTTAATATCTTAGTGGGTGTATACCATGTGTGTACACTCTGTGACATTATTCATAATATCCTTGGGAAATGATATTATTATTGCTAATATAAGAGTGGGTGTACACCATGTGTGTACAACTTGTGATATTACTGGTAATATTCTAGGGAGATATTATTACTCTTAATAGCAAAGTGGGTTTATACCACCTGTGTATACCATGTGATATTATTCATAACATCCTAGGGAGGTATTACTCCTAATATCACAGAGGGTGTGCACCATGTGTGTAGACCCCTCTCTGTGATATTATTCATAGTATCCTAGGAAGATATTACTCCTAATATAATAGTGGGAGTACACCATGTGGGTATATCCCCCTCTGTGATATTATTCATGGTATCCTAGGGGGATATTACCCCTATTATGACCATGTGTGTACACCCCCTGTTATATCATTCATTCATAATGTCCTAGGGAGATACTCCTACTAATATCAAAGTGGGTGCACACCATGTGTAAAATTTCAGTTAACAGAAAGTAAAATGTTGCAATTGAAGAATTATTTCTTCATTAACTTAAAAAAAACAGAGCAGTAATTGTAAGTTACTATTACTTCATGGCCACTTATTCCAGCTGTCTGTTTTGAGTCCTCAGAAAAGGTCTTGATAGAGCCTGATGCGAGGAAAAGGACACAGATCATTTTCAAGAGGCAAAGCTTTCAAAAACAATGACGCTTTGTGGGCTCTCTGCAAATACAAAGTGATCCATACAGAAGAAGTTGGAGATTTATACTCCAGAAAAAAGAGATATTACCAACTTGCATGAACCCTTCCAAATTTCTCAGGTGGTTTAAGTTTTCTATCCCCTACCTTATTAGGGCTAGGTTAGAAGGACAGGCTTTCAAGCAATATCCAGGGATGAAATAATAGTAATAGCTGAAATTCCCTTGGAGATGAGACTAATTGAGATTCATCGGAACTGCTGCAGCTGTGATTTTGATGGCTTCACAGTAAACCCACCCCTGCTCTCTGGAAGTTTATGTTAAAAGAAAGCTCTGTGGTGTCTGTCCTAGATCTTTCCAGAGAAAGAACTGCTAGGCAGGAGCAGAAAGATCACATCATTCACACTTGAACTGAATGCGATGAGCACATTTGTTTGTCCTCATTAAGTGCAGTGTTGCAGGCGTTAACTGACTTGCAGAGGCAGCATGCTGGGGCGGGGCCAGGGAGCCAGAAGCTGGTGAAGCCTCGGGGAGCGGGGCTTTGCCGGCAGCTCTACCCCCACTGAGCTCTGCAGCCTTGGGAACTCAGTGCCTGGTAACTCATCAATAAGAAGAGGAATTTAGGCCCGGCTCGGTGGCTCATGTCTGTAATCCCAGGACTTCGGGAGGCCGAGGCGGGCAGATCACTTGAGGCCGAGAGTTCGAGACCAGTCTGACCAACATGGTGAAACCCCGTCTCTACTAACAAATGCAAAAGTAGCCAGGCTTGGTGATGCATGCCTACATTCCCAGCGTTCCCAGCTATTTGGGAGGCTGAGACAGGAGAATTGTTTGAACCTGGGAGGTGGAGGTTGCGGTGAGCCAAGATAGCGCCATTGCACTCCAGCCTGGAAGAGCGAAACTCCGCCTCAAAAAAAAAAAAAGAAGAGGCATTTAGGTAGAGGTTTCCCATTTGTGATTTCCAGAAGCCTCTGGTGTCCAAGGAAATGCCCAAGGCCACCACAGGGGTTCAGCAGCAAGAAGGCCATACGGGGCAATGCCTGCAGGCCCTTACCCCTATTTCAAACAGGATATCTCTGATTGGATCCTTTATATATACAGGGTTCCAAGTAAGACTGATTAAAGTTGTGAATGCCACAGGAGCAGCTAACTTTCACATCTTTACTTAGAAAAAGGCAAAGTAAACTGTCTGACCCTCTTTCTTCATTGTGGAGCATGTATAGTGGTTACAAACATGGACCCTGGAGCCAGCTCGCCTGGGCTCAATCCTCATCTCATCTTCCTAGAGCTGTGTGACTCTGAGCAAGTTTCTTAACTTCTCTATGCCTCAGTCTCCTTATCTGTAACATGGGATAATAACAGTACTGATCTCAAATGACTGTCATAAGGGTGAAATGAGTTAATATATATGAAACCCTTAGAACAGTACCTGGCACATAAACAAGTGTTTCTTATTATTATTGGCCCAAGCTAGCAGTGAGCTTCTGGGCCAGCAGGGTTTAATAAAGCCACAAAAGGCAAGACAGAAGAGCTCACTCATTCTGTGTAAAGGTGCTTGGGGGCATAATTGGATTTGCTGAAAGTGCCTTTTTAAACAGTGCTGTTGGTTTCTGATTCACATTTGGGAAGAAAAGCAGAACAGAAGGTGATAAATTCCTTTATGAGAGAGCTTGGCAGGAAAGGCAGATGCAACTGTAAAGTTAATTGGTGAATGGGAGGTGGAACTCCTGGGCAAAGGCAGACTGACGGCGTGAGCATGTTCTCCTGCTCCCGAGCTGGTTTATGATGATTAATTCATTAGGGATTCTTTAAGGCCATTCCTGGGTGGCTGCTGGTCCCGTCTCTGCCCAGACAGGGATGATGTCAGCATATGGTTTATGGAGTTCTGCAGTCCTCTGGAGGATTCCAGGAGCTTATAGAGCTGTTTCCAGGCTGTTTGCCAACACTCTGAAAACCGAATCCCACTTGAATCTTGTGTAACCCAACTTGTTTTTCTCTGTCATGATTTTTGTTGTTGTCTTCTGTACAAGCACTAGGCCATGAGAAGTAACCTCAAAAGTTTCTAAAGCAAAGCTCCCTTTTTCAGCCTCCCTTACTTAAGTCAGAATTCTGCTTCATTTCGCAACCCTTCTCTGATGCACGAAGAGCACAAACTGAGATAACACACCAGGGGATATACTGAGTGTAAGATGCAGAACTGAAGATCGTAAAATGTACCATTATTTTTTGTATTACTAAGAAAGGGAACAGATACCTGCTAATTAAACTCTAACACAAGTTTTTTCTTTATAATCAGTTTGAAAATGCTCCTTCAGCCTCCCTTAGACACAAATTATTTTTAGATTGCATATCACTCTTGTGCATATGTTAAAAGGAAAATGAAAGGCCAGGTTATTTCTGAAATTCCTACACGTTGACATTGTGTAGAATGTCAATGTCAAATCACAGTATATGCTTTCTGAAGACATTGCAGTGTCTTGGGAGCTCACATGGGTGGTGCCAAGCAGACACACATCTCAATTAAAATGCCCTATGAATAGCTACAATAGGCTCGTGCTCCTGTTAGCAATGGCACCTCCTTTTTTTTAAATTGCATTTTAGGTTTTGGGGCACATGTGAAGAACATGCAAGATTGTTGCATAGGTAGTCTGATTTGCTGCCTTCCTCCCCTTCACCTATATCTGGCGTTTCTTCCTATGCTATCTCTCCCCAACTCCCCACCCCCGACTGTCCCTCTCTTATTTCCCCCCAACAGACCCCAGTGTGTGATGCTCCCCTCCCTGTGTCCATGTGTTCTCATTGTTCAACACCCGCCTATGAGTGAGAACATGTGGTGTTTGATTTTCTGTTCTTGTGTCAGTTTGCTGAGAATGGTTTCCAGGTTCATCCATGTCCCTACAAAGGACACGAACTCATCATTTTTGATGGCTGCATAATATTCCATGACATATATGTGCCACATTTTCCCTGTCCAGTCTATCATCAATGGGCATTTGGGTTGGTTCCAGGTCTTTGCTATTATAAACTGTGCTGCAATGAACATTCGTGTGCATGTGTCCTTATAGTAGAACGATTTATAATCCTTTGGATATATACCCAGCAATGGGATTTCTGGGTCAAATGGAATTTCCATTTCTAGGTCCTTGAGGAATCGCCACACTGTCTTCCACAATGGTTGAACTAATTTACACTCCCACCAACGGTGTAAAAGTGTTCCTATTTCTCCACACCCTCTCCAGCATCTGTCTCCAGATTTTTTAATGATCACCATTCTAACTGGCATGAGATGGTATCTCAATGTAGTTTTGATTTGCATTTCTCTAATGACCAGTGGTGATGAGCAATTTTTGATATGTTTGTTGGCCTCATGTATGTCTTCTTTTGTAAAGTGTCTGTTCATATCCATTGCCCACTTTTGAATGGGCTTGTGTTTTTCTTGTAAATCTGTTTTAGTTCATTGTGAATTCTGGATATCAGCCCTTTGTCAGATGGGTAGACTGCAAAAATTTTTTCCCATTCTGTTGGTTGCCGATTCACTCTAGTGACTGTTTCTTTTGCCGTGCAGAAGCTGTGGAATTTGATTAGGTCCCATTTGTCTACTTTGGCTTTTGTGGCCAATACTTTTGGTGTTTTGGTCATGAAGTCCTTGCCTACGCCTATGTCCTGAATGGTTTTACCGAGATTTTCTTCTAGGGTTTTTATGGTGTTAGGTCTTATGTTTAAGTCTTTAATCCATTCGGAGTTAATTTTGGTGTAAGGTGTCAGGAAAGGGTCCAGTTACTGCTTTCTGCACATGGCTAGCCAGTTTTCCCAACACCATTTATTAAACAGGGAATCCTTTCCCCATTGCTTCTTTTTGTCAGGTTTGTCAAAGATCAGATGGTTGTAGATACGTTGTGTTGCCTCCGAGGCCTCTGTTCTGTTCCATAGATCTGTAATTCTGTTTTGGTACCAGTACCATGCTGTTTTGATTACTGTAGACTTGTAATATAGTTTGAAGTCAGGTAATGTGATGCCTCCCACTTTATTCTTTTTGCTTAGAATTGACTTGGCTATGTGGGCTCTCTTTTGGTTCCATATGAAGTTCAAGGTGGTTTTTTCCAGTTCTGTGAGGAAGGTCATTGGTAGCTTGATGGGGATAGCGTTGAATCTGTAAATTACTTTGGGCAGTATGGCCATTTTCACAATATTGATTCTTCCTAACCATGAACATGGAATGTTTCTCCATCTGTTTGTGTCCTCTCTTATTTCGTTGAGCAGTGGTTTGTAGTTCTCCTTGAAGAGGTCCTTTACGTTCCTTGTTAGTTGTATTCCTAGGTATTTTATTCTCTTTGTAGCTATTGTGAATGGCAGTTCGTTCTTGATTTGGCTCTCTTTAAGTCTGTTATTGGTGTATAGGAATGCTTGTGATTTTTGCACATTGATTTTGTATCCTGAGACTTTGCAGAAATTGCTTATCAGTTTCAGGAGATTTTGGGCTGAGACGATGGGGTCTTCTAGATATACAATCATGTCGTCTGCAAATAGAGACAATTTGACTTCCTCCTTTCCTAATTGAATACCCTTTATTTCTTTTTCTTGCCTGATTGCTCTGGCTAGAACTTCCAGTACTATATTGAATAGGAGTGGTGAGAGAGGGCATCCTTGTCTAGTGCCAGATTTCAAAGGGAATGCTTCCAGTTTTTGCCCATTCAGTATGATATTGGTT
Source organism: Aotus nancymaae (assembly GCF_030222135.1). Lineage (NCBI taxonomy): Eukaryota > Metazoa > Chordata > Mammalia > Primates > Aotidae > Aotus > Aotus nancymaae. Next base: position 14,907,354 of record NW_026988447.1, read on the forward strand.
GTTGGTTTGTCATAAATAGCTTTTATTATTTTGAGCTACATTCCATCAATACCTAGTTTATTGATGGCTTTTAGCATACAGGACTGTTGAATTTTGTCAAAGGCTGTCTCTGCATCAATTGAGATAATCGTGTGGTTTTTGTCTTTGGTTCTGTTTATGTGGTGAATTATGTTTATAGGCTTGCGTATGTTGAACCAGCCTTGCATCCCCAGGATGAAGCCTACTTGATCATGGTGGATAAACTTTTCGATGTGCTGTTGCAATTGGCTTGCCAGTATTTTATTGAAGATTTTTGCATCTATGTTCATCATGGATATTGGCCTGAAGTTTTCTTTTCTTGCTAAGTCTCTGCCAGGTTTTGGTATCAGGATGGTGTTGGTCTCATAAAATGATTTGGGAAAGATTCCTGCTTTTTGGATTATTTGGAATAGCTTTAGAAGGAATGGCACCAGCTCCTCTTTGTACGTCTGGTAGAATTCAGCTGTGAACCCATCTGGACCTGGGCTTTTTTGGGGTGGTAGGCTCTTAATTGCTGCCTCGACTTCAGACATTGTTATTGGTCTATTCACGGTTTCGACTTCTTCCTGGTTTAGACTTGGGAGGAGGCAGGTGTCCAGGAATTTATCCATTTCTTCCAGGTTTCCTAGTTTATGTGCATAGAGTTGTTTGTAATAATCTCTGATGATGGTTTGAATTTCCATGGAATCTGTGGTGATATCCCTTTATCGTTTTTTATTGCATCTATTTGGTTATTCTCTCTTTTTTATTAATCTGGCTAGTGGTCTATTTTGTTGATCTTTTCGAAAAACCAGCTCCTGGATTTATTGATTTTTTGAAGGGTTTTTTGTGTCTCTATCTCCTTCAGTTCTACTCTGATCTTAGTTATTTCTTGTCTTCTGCTAGGTTTTAAGTTTTTTTGATCTTGCCCCTCTTTCAATTTTGACGATAGGGTGTCAGTTTTGATCTCTCCTTGCTTCTCATGTGGGCATTTATTGCTATATATTTTCCTCTAGAGACCACTTTAAATGTGTCCCAGAGATTCTGGTATGTTGTGTCTTCGTTCTCGTTGGTTTCAAAGAACATCTTTATTTCTGCCTTCATTTCATTGTTTATCCAGTCAACATTCAAGAGCCAGTTGTTCAGTTTCCATGAAGTGTGCGGTTCTGAGTTAGTTTCTGAATTCTGAGTTCTAACTTGATTGCACTGTGGTCTGAGAGACTGTTTGTTATGATTTCTGTTCTTTTGCATTTGCTGAGGAGTGATTTACTTCCAATTATGTGGTCAATTTTAGAGTAGGTGCGATGTGGTGCTGAGAAGAATGTATATTCTGTGAATTTGGAGTGGAGAGTTCTGTAAATGTCTATTAGGTTTGCTTGGTCCAGGTCTGAGTTCAAGTCCTGGATATCCTTGTTAATTTTCTGTCTCATTGATCTGTCTAATATTGACAATGGGGTGTTAAAGTCTCCCACTATTATTGTGTGGGAATCTAAGTCTCTTTGTAAGGCATTAAGAACTTGTCTTATGTATCTGGGTGCTCCTGTATTGGGTGCATATTTATTTAGGATCATTAGCTTTTCTTGTTGCATTGATCCTTTTACCATTATGTAATGTCCTTCTTTGTCTCTTTTGATCTTTGTTGGTTTGAAGTCTATTTTATCAGAGATGAGAATTGCAACTCCTGCTTTTTTTTGCTCTCCATTTGCTTGGTAAATCTTCCTCCATCCCTTTATTTTGAGCCTTTGTGTATCCTTGCATGTGAGATGGGTTTCCTAGATACAGCACACTGATGGGTTTTGACTTTTTATCCAATTTGCCAGTCTGTGTCTTTTGATTGGGGTATTTAGCCCATTTACATTTAGGGTTAATATTGTTATGTGTGAATTTGATACTGCCATTTTGATGCTAGCTGGCTGTTTTGCCTGTTAGTTGATGCAGTTTCTTCATTGTGTTGATGCTCTTTACCATTTGGTATGTTTTTGGAGTGGCTGGTACTGGTCGTTCCTTTCTATGTGTAGTGCCTCTTTCAGGAGTTCTTGTAAAGCTGGCTTGGTGTTGGTGAAATCTCTGAGTACTTGCTTGTTCGCAAAGGATTTTATTTTTCCTTCACTTATGAAGCTTAGTTTGGCTGGATATGAAATTCTGGGTTGAAAGCTCTTTTCTTTAAGGATGTTGAATATTGGCCCCCACTCTCTTCTGGCTTGTAGGGTTTCTGCTGAGAGATCTGCTGTGATTCTGATGGGCTTCCCTTTGTGGGTAACCCAACCTTTCTCTCTGGCTGCGCTTAGCATTTTCTCCTTCATTTCAACCCTGGTGAATCTGACGATTGGGGTGAATCTGCCTTGGGGTTGCTCTTCTTGAGGAATATCTTTGTGGTGTTCTCTGTATTTCCTGGACTTGAATATTGGCCTGTCTTGCTAGGTTGGGGAAGTTTTCCTGGATAATATCCTGAAGAGTATTTTCCAGCTTGGATTCATTCTCTCCATCATATTCAGGTACGCCTATCAAACGTAGATTATGTCTTTTCACATAGTCCCATATTTCTTGGAGACTTTGTTCATTCCTTTTTACCCTTTTTTCTCTAATCTTGCCTTCTCATTTTATTTCATTGAGTTGATCTTCAACCTCTGATATCCTTTCTTCTACTTTGTCAATTCAGCTGTTGAAACTTATGTATGCTTCGCGATGTTCTCATGTTGTGTTTTTCAGCTCCATCAATTCACTTATATTCCTCTCTAAGTTGTCTATTCTTGTTAGCATTTCGTCAAATCTTTTTTCAAGGTTCTTAGTTTCTTTGCATTGGGTTAGAACATGTTCTTTTAGCTCACGGAAGTTTCTTATTACCCACCTTCTGAAGGCTGATTCTGTCATTTCATCACACTCATTCTCCATCCAGTCTTGTTCCCTTGCTGGTGAGGAGTTGCGATCCCTTGTAGGAGGAGAGGTGTTCTGGTTTTGGGTGTTTTCATCCTTTTTGCACTGGTTTATTCCCATCTTTGTGGATTTATCCACCTGTCATCTTTGCAGTTGTTGACTTTCAGACTGGGTCTCTGAGTGGACGTCCAGTTTGTTGATGATGAAGTTATTTCTTTCTGTTTCTTAGTTTTCCTTCTAACAGTCTGGCCCCTCTGCTGTAGGACTGCTGAGGCCCACTCCAGGTCCTGCTTGCCTAAGGATCACCTGCACCAGCTGCAGAACAGTAAGGGTTGCTGCCAGTTTCTTCTTCTGCTATCTTTGTCCCAGAAGTATACCCATCAAATGTCAGTCTGAGCTCTCCTTTATGAGGTGACTCTTTGGATATATGGGGGTCAGGGAGCTGCTTGAGGAGACAGTCTGTCTTTTATAGGAGCTCAAGTGCTGAGCTGTGAGCTCCGTTGTTCATTTAGAGCTGCTGGGCAGGTACATTTAAGTCTGCTGCAGCAGAACTCATAAACCCCTTTTTTCCTAGGTGCTCTATCCCAGGGAGTTAGGCCTTTATTTATGAGTTTCCGTTGTGCTGCTGCCTTTTTTTCAGGGCTTCCCTGCCCAGCGAGGAGGCAGCCTAGTCACCGTCTGCCTGCAGAGGCTTTGCTTCACTGAACTTCCCTGCAGTCCTGTTTATATGGATGTAGTTAGAACTGCCTCGGCAATGGTAGCCCACCTCTGTAATGGAGGACTCTCTCTGTAATGGCGGGTTGCCTTGGCAATGGCGGGCTGCCTCAGCAATGGCGGACTACCTCAGTAGCGGTGGAGTGCCTCGGTAATGGCGGACGCCCCTCCCCCACAGAGCTGGACCTTCCCGGGTTCAGCTGTGCTTGCTGTGAAACTCTCAACCCATAGCGTCTCCAATTGCTGTTTTTTTGTGGGGGTGGGACCAGCCGAGCCTGATCACCTCGCTCCCTGCCTCAGAGCCTTTTTTTTAGTTGAACGGTCGACTCTCTCCCAGGTGTTCCAGTCGCCTGTTGAACAGGCGCCAGGGTCTATGTGATTTCCTGTGCAGTGACCCACTACCACGGCTAAAACAGTGGTGCTGAGATTCGTGGCACTTTTTTGCCCAGGAATCTCCTGGCCTGGCTCCCTGTTTCAGTCCCCTTTTTAATCAGATGAATGAGCGACTCTGCCTTCCCAGAACTCCAATCGCCAGCTAAAATGGTACCCAGACCCGTGTATTTTGTATGGAGAACTGCCACCATGGGGCACTGGCAAAACAGCTGCACCGGCCAAAACAGCCGCGCTGGCAAAATCAGCCACGCTGGTGACCCGTGGGGCTCCTCCGCTTGGGAATCTCTTGGTCTGTGGGCAATAAAAATCCATCTGGAAATGTGATGTCCACTCACCCTCCACGCTTTTACTGGGAGCTGCAATCCTGAGCTGCTCCTAATCGACCATCTTGGATCCCTCCTCAGCACCTCCTTCTTGACTGTCACCAGGCCAGCAGCAACTGTAAGATGCATCCCAATTTGAGGAACATTTAAGTGTGAAAACATGTGCATCTTAGAATTATGACATTGGTGATAAAAATTTATAGTTATTTCTTAAAGAGGATGGGTTTACCTCTCAGGAAACTTTCAAGAGTTATTTTTAAAAACTCAGCCTCACACAGTGGCTCACACCTGTAATCCCAGCACTTTGGGAGGCTGAGGTAGGGGGATCACAAAGTCAGGAGTTCAACACCAGCCTGGCCAAGATGGTGAAACCCCATCTCTACTAAAAATACAAAAAATTAGCTGGGTGCCGTGGTGGGTACCTGTAATCCTAGCTACTCAGGAGGTCAAGGCAGGAGAATCACTTGAACTCAGGAGGCAGAGGTTTCAGTGAGCTGATATTGCACCACTGCACTCTAGCCTGGGCCACAGAGTGAGACTCCATCTCAAAAAAAAAAAAAAAAACCTCAGCCTCATCCTATTAGTGAGAAGGTACATAGTGAATTTTGGCCTTTTCCAAGAGCTTGACAATTTCTCCATCAGGTTAGCTGGAGGATTGGGAGGAGCAGAAGACGCCAGAGCAAGAGTCAGCTTTAGGAGGGGACAACTGTTCCCATGACTGTGTTTTACAGTTGCCCAAGTGTCTTCCTCTTAAATAAGAGTCATTTATTTGTGCAATGTTGTGATTATTCCCTGCTAAAATACAAATAACCTTAAAAAGGTCATTCAGTGTTCCTCCTGCCTGATTAATGATTTCTCACTTCTGGAATGGATTTTGCCAGAGGCTTATTTAAAGGAGCCAACCTTTCGAAAAGAAAAATTTTTGAATATTTTTATAGCATAAAACTTAGATCATTCAGCCAGTATGGGCCTTATTCTTTAAAAACAAAACAAAACAAAACTTAGATCATAAAAAATCGCATCTTGTATGAGTCTATTTTTATGCCCAGCATAGGCAAATCTGTAGAGACAGAAGGTAGATGAGTAGTTGCCAGGGGCTGGGTGATAGGTGGAAATGGGGAATCATGGGTACAGGGTTTGTTTTTGGAGAGACAAAGAGATTCCAAAATTGAATTGTGGTGATGGTTGCACAACCCTGTGAATATACTGAAAGCATTGAATTGTACGTTTTACATAATGAGTTGTATGGTACGTAAATTATATCTCAATAAAGGCATTTAAAAAACACTTAGGATATGTTGTGTGTGTATTCAATAACCTAATCAGAAATTTTCTACACGTATCCCAATGACATTTATTTAATAAAAGCTTAGTAAGAATTATTTTGTTTGAAGCAATTATTTTGTTCAACAGACTCAACAGAGCAAAATGCTAGGGGCTGTGGCAAAGGAGATTTGACCCCTCCTTTGAGGACTCCCTAATCAAGGAGGAGCAGGAGAAAGAGACATGCATATAAATCACCCTGGAGGACAGAGAAAAGATTCTGTGAGACTCTGGGGATGTTTCTTGGGGAAATCAGGATTTGACTTGGCCTGGAAGGCATTGGAATGATAGGTAAGTAAGGGGGATTAGGGAAGGGATGGAAGTAGAGAAATGTCTTAGATCCTTTGCAAGCTGACAGGGGCTTTCTTGGAAAGAGGTCCCAGCCCAGGTGAGTTTATGGGTCCAACCTATGGAGAGCTTCTCCAGGCAGAGTTAAAGAGAGTGGGACTAGGCACAGCCAAGTTAGAGAGGGCCCTGGGTCTGAGGGGAGAGTGCTGTCAGCAGAACTGGTCTATGAAATGAAATGAAAAAATCAGAAGACTTGAACAAGGTCATTCCAGCTAGTTGCTAGTACAGATCATGAATCCGTTTTCCTAACTCTCAGCTCGCTCATCACTCCCTTGGAGTAAAGGTGTTAATACGTTGCATATCATCCCCAGCAAGGGCTGCCAGTGGTCTTGGGAGATTGCAGCCTGGCTTTTAGGGACAAACACAAAACACAGTTTTAGGGATTTATGTACAATGGGGTTATATCCTGATAAACCCATACTAAATTGAAAATATCCTAAGTCTGTTGACAGGATATGCATTGTTATGCATTTAATACACCCAACGTACTGAACATCACAGCCTAGTCTAACCTACTTTAAATGCACTCAGAGCACTTACATTAGTCTGCAGTTAGGCAAAATAATCTAACACAAAGCCTATACCTTTCTTACCAGTGTAAACTAAAAAAAAAAAGTAAGGTTTTTACCAAATGCATTTCCCTTTCACACCATCATAAAGACAGAATCTCATAAGTCAAACCATTGTAAATTGAGGACCATCTATGCTTTGAAAAGGTGAAAGACAAAAGTCAAAAAGATGATGTGTTAGTGCATTTTGCATTGCCATAAAGGAATACCTGAGGCTGGGCAATTGATAAAGAAAAAAGTATTTGGCTCACAGTCCTGCAGGCTGTAAATGCACAGAGCCAATATCACTTCTGGTGAGGTCCTCAGGAAGCTTCCTCTCATGGCAGAAGGCAAAGAGGGACCAGCCGCATCACATGGCAGAAAGGAACAAGGGGAAGTAGAGCCTCTCTGTGAGGCTCTGCCTCTATGGCAGGCTTCTGCTTGGGCACTCAGGCTTTCCCATACATCCTCTGAAATCTAGGTGGAAACTGACAAGTCTCCTTGACTATTACATTCTCTGCACCTGCTGGCTTAATACTACTTAGAAGTTGCCAAGGCTTACAATGACTTGCAGTCTTCTTTCTTCTTTCTTTCCTTTTTTTTTTTTTTTTTTTTTTGATATGAAGTCTTGCTCTGTCACCAGGCTGGAGTGCAGTGGCATGATCTTGGCTCACTGCAGCCTCTGCCTCCCGGATTCAGGCAATTCTCCTGCCTCAGCCTCCTGAGTAGCTGGGACTACAGGCATGTGCCACCACACCCAGCTAATTTTTTTTTTTTTTTTTGAGACGGAGTTTCGCTCTTGTTACCCAGGCTGGAGTACAATGGCGTGATCTCGGCTCACCGCAACCTCCGCCTCCTGGGTTCAGGCAATTCTCCTGCCTCAGCCTCCTGAGTAGCTGGGATTACAGGCACTCGCCACCGTGCCCAGCTAATTTTTTGTATTTTTAGTAGAGATGGGGTTTCACCATGTTGACCAGGATGGTCTCTATCTCTTGACCTCGTGATCCACCCGCCTCGGCCTCCCAAAGTGCTGAGATTACAGTGCAAGTTGACCATACCTGGTCAACGTGCATTCTTCAAAGTAACAGCCCAAGCTGTGCCTGAGAAGCTTTGTGTCCCAGTGGGAATGGTGGGAGCAGTGTTCCAAGGCTGCACAGGGCAAGGAGCCATGGGCCTGGCCCCTGGAGCCATTCTTTCCTTTTAGGCCTCCTCTGTGATGAAAGGGACTACCTCAGAGATTTCCAAAATGCCTTCCAGGCCCTTTTCCCATTGTCTTGGAGATAAGCACTTGACTCCCTTTTAATCAGGCAAATCTGTCTTGCAAGTGGTTGCTCCTTAGCCTACTTGTATTTCGGTCCTGAAATGCTTTTTCCTTCTCTATTACATGGCCAGGTTGTGATTTTTCCAAATGTTTATGCTCTGCTTCCCTTTTAAAAGTGCCACCTTTAAGTTATTTATTTTCTCCCATCTCTGATGGTGGGTTTTGGAAGCAGCCACACAGCATTTTGGATGTTTTGCTGCTGAGAAATTTCCTCCACCAGATATCCTGGGTCATCACTCTTAAGTTCAACCTTTCACAGAGCCCTAGGATATAGACACAATGCAGTCAAGTTCTTTGCTAGGGTGTAACAAGGGTGACCTTTGCTCCATTTCCCAATAACTTACTCATCTCCATCTGAGACCTCCTCAGCTTGCTTTCACCGACCATGTTTCTATCAGTATTTTGGTCACAATCATTTAACCAGTCTCTAAGAAGTTCCAAACCTTCCTGTCTTCTTCTGAACCATCCAAACTTTTCCAAATTCTGCCATTACCCATTTCCAAAGCTGCTTCCACATCTTCATGTATCTTTACAGCAACACCCCATTCCTCAGTACAAATTTTCTGTGTTAGTCCATTTTGCGTTGCTATAAAGGTATACCTGAAGCTGGGTAATTTGTGTAGAAAAGAGTTTCATTTGGCCACAGTTCTGCAGTCTGTACAAGCATGGCACCAGCATTGCTTCTGCTGAGGGTCTCAGGAAGCTTCCATTCATGGTGGAAGGTGAAGTGGGAGTAGGTGTGTGTGTCACATGGCAAAAGGAGGCAAGACGTAGGAGGGACCCCAGACTCTTTAACAATCAGATCTTGCATGAACTCACTTATTACTGTGAGGGGGACACCAAGCCATTCATGAGGGATCCTCCCCCATGACCCAAACACCTCCCACGAGGCCCACCTTCAGCACTGGGGATCACATTCCAACATGAGATCTGGAGGGGACAAACTTCCAAACTACGTCAGATGGTAAAGTAAGAACCTTCTATTTGTCCTTTTCCTTATTTATTCAACCTCTCACTGTATAATCGGAAGCTGTCATGTTCATGAACCTCAATTCTTACAAGTATGAAGTAAAATAAGTGTGAGGAGGCAGGAATAAACCTCCTCACATCTCTGTTCCTGAAAAGGTGCTGCTTACTAGTTTTCACCACTCTCCAAGGTGGTCTGTCCACTCTGGAGTCGTGGTTGCAGTTGGCAGTGGGGTTCATGAAGGACGGTGTTGTTTCTTTAACAAAGCCTCTAATTTTCTTTTAACTCAGAGCTTTACATACACCTCAAAAATAGGTTCAGACTGATTGAATCCATTCTCTGACAAATAACAATATAGAGTTAACCAAATAGTTAACTGAATCAAAATGTATATCTACTAAGCATATAAAAATGTACAGAGCAGTTCTGGTGTTAACCTTTCATCTCTCCTCACTGAGGATTTCATTTATGCTTAGCCAGATTTCACAGAGGTCACCGAGTCTGTGCTGGCCTCTCAGGATCTACTTTCCCTAGTTATTTTTCATTAAGGATCTTTTTTTGGCTCCATGCTGTTTCTTCATCCATGCCTGTCACCATCAAAATGGTCATTTCTTTGCATGAAGGCTCTGCATTAATTTTCCTTCCCCATCTGCAGTTGCCCAAAGCGCTGCCTTTAAGAACAGAACCTTCGTCAACTGTGTTTCTGTCGTAAGCCAGCTATGCATGAGTGTGGAGCAGAAGGCAAGTGTTCCCTCTGTCAATACACATGCTGCAAGTGCCTGCAGCCGCCACCTGTTAATCAGGAAATTTTTTCTTTCTCTCTCTCTCTCTTTCTCACTTGATCCTTTGCTCTGTGTTGTGCTGTCCCTGCAAGCTCTCATCGAAGTAGAGAGGATGTTTATAACATCCAGTTTTGGTATAATCTTAAAAAAATTTCCTATTTTGCCCAGAGGTCATGGATGATGTAAACACCCTGGTTTTGCTATTCAACCCTTCTTGTGTCAGTTCTACTCAGTTTCTGTTTATAATATGGGCATATTTGCTCCTAGGTTGGTAACTTTGCATCTTAATGAGTCCTTGTCTCCCTGCTACCGCACACACTCAGGCAAAAACACTACTTCTGCTATGGGGATTATTGCATTTAAAAGAAAAACTGAGGGGCTCTGACAGGGTCTGCTTGGTCACTCTGCCTAGCTCTCCTTAGACCTGATTCTATATCCGAGCTATTTCCTTTTCGATCAGTTGAAACATGCTAATATCATATGTGATGGTTAATACTAAGTGTCAACTTGATTGGATTGAAGGATACAAATTATTGTCCCTGGTTATGTCTGTGAGGGTGTTGCTAAAGGAGATTAACATTTGAGTCAGTGGACTGGGAGAGGCAGACCCATTCTCAATGTGGGTGGGCACCATCCAGTCAGCTGCCAGTGCGGCTAGACTCAAGCAGGCAGAAGGTGCGAGAAGTTGAAGTGCTGAGTTTTCCGATCTTCATCTTTCTCCTGTGCTGGATGCTTCCTGCCCTCGAACATCAGACTCCAAGTTCTTCCACTTTTGGACTCTTGGATTTATACCAGTGGTTTACCAGGGGATCTGGGACCTTGGGCCACAGACTGAAGGCTGCACTGCTCGCTTCCCTACTTTTGAGGTTTTGGGACTCAGACTGGCTTCCTTACTCCCCAGCTTGCAGACGGCCTGTAGTGGGGCTTCACCTTGTGATCATGGGAGTCAATACCCCTTAATAAACTCCCCTTCATATATACATGTATCCTATTAGTCCTGTCCTTCTAGAGAACCCTTATATATGATGCTACAGCCAAAGATACACATATAATTAATTAAATCAATAAATATTTCTAAGGTGGACACAGTGGCTCACACCTGTAATCCCAGCACTCTGGGGGGCCCAGGCGGGTGGATCACCTGAGGCCAGGAGTTCGAGACCAGCCTGGCCAACATGGTGGAATCCCATCCCTACTAAAAATAAAAAAATTAGCTGGGCATAGTGGCACATGCCTGTAATCCCAGCTACTCGGGAGGCTGAGGCAGGAGAATTGGGGAATATGCGAGGCAGAGATTGCAGTGAGCTGAGATTGCACCACTGCACTCAAGCCTGGGTGACAGAGCAAGACTCCAGCTCAACAGCAACAACAACAACAACAACAACATAATCTGTTTATCTTTGCCATTATGGTAGATAATAATTTGCATACATTTTGTGTAGATAAATAAAGTAATAAATAACTAAAGAAATATTATAAAATTTTGCTTTCTAGTTCTATAATGTCACTCACTGCACACTCTTTTCAAAACATTTGAATGACTGGCTAATTCAACACTATTTGATATTTTAAACTGCCTACCAAATTAACAAAATGGAAGGAATTCTAGCCAGGTAGTTTCTTAAAATCCGTTTTTCATAAACCAGGAAGGGATATCCAACTCTGAGAGAATCTCAAATGTTTGAACATTTTATCAGAATCAGTTTCATGATGATAAAACTCTTTTGTTGCTCATTTTGTCAGATCAAATGACTTCTTTATTTTTACTGATAATTCAACAGGAGCAGCCTTGGCTAACACAGTTATTGACATTATCTCTTCCCACAAACACTGGCAGAGAAAAGTTTGAATTTTTAAGGACGGTCTTGCTCTATGATGCTTCTGTGATCATTTCCACCAGCATCTGACACTTTCAGTAAAACAAGAGAAATGGCAGGTAGGCAGTTTGGTAAGTAGAGTGAATATTTGGGGTATGTGAGCCTAGAGGGGAGGGTTAGGAAGTCACTAAAATGACGAGAATAACTTATCTGCCCTAGGGAGAGGATATTGTGAGAAAAGAAATGAGGACCCTGGATCGAAGCCTGGAAAATCCCAATATTTAAAGACTGCGTTGCAGAGGAGAAGCCAGAAGACAGCCTCAGAAGGAATGGCTGAAGAAGTAGGAAGGGTGCCAGGAGAACGTGAGGTCAGGAGCGAAGGCAGGAGAGTGTCTGGACAAGGTGGAGACGGATGGTCTCTCATCCCAAGGGGAGAAACTGGTGGCGTGGCCAAAGCTGATGCCACATGAAAGCAAGGGAGAACCCAAAGTCACTGTAGTTTTGTTTGTTACATTTGTTTGTTCTTTCCAACCTTCGTTTAGGTTCAGGGGTACATGTGCAGGTTTATTATGTAGATAACTTGTGTGTCACAGGAGTTTGGTGTACAGATTATTTCATCTCCCAGGTCATAACCATAGCACCCAATAGGTAGTTTTTCGATCCTCACCCTCCTCCCACCCTCCATCCTCAAGTAGACTCTAGTATCAATTATTCCTTTCTTTATGTCCATGTGCACTCAATGTTTAATTCCCACTTACAGGTGAGAACACGGTGTATTTACATTTCTCTTCCTGCATTAATTCATTTAGGATAATGATCTCCAGCTCCATCCATGTTGCTGCAAAGGATATGATCTTATTCTCTTTTATGGCTGTGTAGTATTCCATGGTGTATATGTACCAGATTTTCTTTATCTACTCCACCCTTGACGGGCATTTAGCTTGATTCCATGTCTTTGCTATTTTGAATTCACTGTGGTTTTAAATGCTCTGTTTGGTTCAGTTGTGCACAAAGTTTAGTTCACAAGTAAAATCCCCTGGCAGCACAAGTCCAAAAGTTAAGCAAAATATCTAATGTCCTGTAGGAGCCTTCATTCCTGGAAAGAAGAATAATAAATTAACTGGTGGAGAATTTGTAAATTAAAGGATCTGGTAACGTATATAGTAAATTTTAATAAACAGATAAAACTACAGATTTTTGTTCAAGTGGGTGGATTTATTTACTGTTAAATATTTCTGCAGAAAATGTATGTACACTATAAATAAAACCCTATTTGCACCATGTGTGTGGGAGTTAATGAGCAAAAATGAAGAAATTTTGTTACTTACAATATTTACATGTTTTATTAAAAAATCATGATGTTTATATTGCCATTTTGTTATCTTTTTCTAAAACGAATGAAAAGAAAATTTTTTTGCATGACATGGAAAGAAAGGAACTCTGGTTTTTGCAATTTCTGCTTAACATGTTTGTGTGTGTATATATATATATATATATATATATATATATTTTGTCTGTATGAAATCACTAGACCAGACAGGTAAGAATGACCCCAGATCAGAGTGAGCGAGTGTGGGAAGGCCAGTAACAGGTCCCCCTCATTATGTTGTATAATCCTTTTTCCATCATTCCTTAGCATTGCAAAATAATCAATTTCAGTGACCCTAAAATGTATTTTTCACTTTGTTCCCTAACTGCTTCTTCATAAAAGATCAGAGTTGGCCACCAAAGGATCATTCGTCATCTGCGTGATTTTCCTCTTTGATTTTTATACCTATACATGATTCCATGGGTTTGCTCCTCCTGGTGGCTGGACCACCATGGCATCCCCAGCAGCTGTCCAAGCCCTAGTTATGCTAGCTAGGAGAGGAAATTAAGGAGACCGTTGCCTTAATGTTATCAGCTAATACTTTGTTAGTTATGGGCACCTTTCCATTGTGAGCAAGCAGATAGAATGCCAGTGTAGTTCCTAAGGTCAGAGGTGGAGTTGGACAAGGGAAGAGAAGGAGTGGAAGGAAAGTGGAAGAACCAACAATTGACCTTCACTGATACCTAGGTGTTGGCAAGGGCAGCTTTAGCCTGGTCCTTAAAGTTCTCTCTTAACATCAGTTCTTTCTCTTTTTCTTTTTTTTAGATGGCGTCTGTCACACAGGCTAGAGTGCAGTGGTGTGATCTCAGCTCACTGCAACTTTGACCTCCTGGGTACAAGTGATTCTCTTGCCTCAGCCTCCCAAGTAGCTGGGACTACAGGCATGCGTCGCCACATCTGGCTAATTTTTGCATTTTCAGTAGAGACAGGGTTTCACCATGTTGGCCAGGCTGGTCTCAAACTCCTGACCTCAAGTGATCCACCTGCCTTGGCCCCCAAAGTGCTGGGATTACAGGCGTGAGCCATTGAACCCAGCCAAAAGGACACATTTTTTTAATGGCATGTTCAAAATGTGTATAAACATCTTTAAGGAGCCAGTCTATTGTAACATTACATATTTTCTTTTATAATAACTTGATTTTATTTAATCAATTTATTTATTTTTTGAGACAGCGTTTCCCTCTGTTGCCCAGGCTGGAATACAGTGGTACCATCTCGACTCACTACAACTTCAGTCTCCTGGGTTCAAGCACTTCTCATGCCTCAGTCTCCCGTGTAGCTGGGATTACAGGCATGTGCCACCATGCCCGGCTAATTTTTTTGTGTTTTTAGTAGAGACAGGGTTTTGCCATGTTGGCCAGGCTGGTCTTGAACTCCTGACCAGGTGATCCACTCACCTCGGCCTCCCAAAGTGCTAGGATTACAGGCATGAGCCACCATGCCCGGCCAGAATAACTTGATTTTAAAGTCATTCCTCTCCATGCCATTTCTTCACGCTCCTTTTGCACAAAAGACTCTCAGAAGAATACGGAGAAAAAAACTTTTTTTAAGGATAACAAGATGTTTCATAAAGTCAAAATGGCATTGCCTTAAGAGATAGAGATTAAACCTTTCTGGGCCTCAATTTCCTTTTCTGTGAAATGGAGACTAATAATAGCACCCACTTCCTAGAGTTATTGTGAGGTTTGCAATAGATGACAGCTATCGTAATTAGAAAGTGACAATTGAAGCTTGGGTCCAATCGGAATTTTTTTTTTTTTTTTTTTTTTTTTTTGAGACGGAGTTTCGCTCTTGTTACCCAGGCTGGAGTGCAATGGCGCGATCTCGGCTCACCGCAACCTCGGCCTCCTGGGTTCAGGCAATTCTCCTGCCTCAGCCTCCTGAGTAGCTGGGATTACAGGAACGCGCCACCATGCCCAGCTAATTTTTTGTATTTTTAGTAGAGACGGGGTTTCACCATGTTGACCAGGATGGTCTCGATCTCTTGACCTCGTGATCCACCCGCCTCGGCCTCCCAAAGTGCTGGGATTACAGGCATGAGCCACCGCACCCGGCCTCCAATCGGAATTTTAAAGATAACCCAAACTTGCAAGGGCCCTGTGTGCATTTTTAGATTCAATGTCAAATCCACATTCAATATTCTAGTTTGTAAGACATGAAAGTTCAAAGCCTTTGTAGGGAAAAAGAAAATAGCTTACAGATGTCTTCTTTCATCTTTCTTTTTCTTTTCTTTTTTTTTTTTTTTAGACGGAGTCTCACTCTGTCACACTCAGGCTGGAGTGCAGTGGTGCAGTCTCGGCTATCTGCAACCTCCATCTCCTGGATTCAAGCAATTCTCCTGCCTCAGCCTCCCAAGTAGCTGGGATTACAGGCACGTGCCACCATGCCCAGTTAATTTTTGTATTTTTAGTAGAGATGGGGGTTTGCCATGTTGGCCAGACTGGTTTCGAACTGCTGACCACAGGTAATCCACCTACCTCAGCCTCCCAAAGTGCTGGGATTATAGGTGTGAGCCACTGCGCCCAGCCACAGATGTCTTCTTAAAGGGAATTCTTTATACATTTCACAAATAATTATTGAAAACTACTGTGTACCAAGTAGTGTGCTTGTTTCTGAAGAGTGAGTGAAAAAATCTCTGTTCTCACTGAATTCCTCTAGCAGAGGAGACTGTGACTAAATACCACAAATAAATAACACAATCTATAATAAAAGCTATGAAGACAAATTCTGACTTGGTTTTAATCTCAGGGAATAGTATAGACATTGAAAAATATTATACTAGGAAGTATAATTTTGCCATTTCTCAATCTCAATCGTTTTTATAATTGATGTGAGTGTGGTACTTGGTTTCACTTGTTGTGTGTGGTGTTATTTGTTAAGCTAAACTGTGCTAAATACATCTTGAATGTTCAAAATTGGATTAAAACGTGGACTCATTAAAATGGCAAACTGTTGAGCCTCTGAAACTACAGTTTCATATCACAACACACGTACATTTCCAAGGGACAAGAAAGCCTGGGGTGGAGCTGGGGAGTGGAGGCTTAAGCACAGCAAGGATAAGGGTGGAAAGCTACCGTCCAGCCCCCTCGGTCACAGAACGCTGGGTCATGGTCCTGACAAAAGGGGTGAGATACAACCAGATGACCAGGTCATGGCATGCAGGAAAGTGAGCTTCCAGTGGAGCTTACTTTAATAAGTTTTCATTTGTACAAAGAATTTATCCCGAAGGCTTTCCCCTACATCTTCCCCATGGAGCAGTGATTTTCAAGCTGTAGATCATAGCCGATTCACAGATGATGAAATAAATTTAGCGAGTACCCACATGCATTAAAAAATAAAATAAAATAGAAAATGTCAATGTGACTGGGCCTGGTGGCTCATGCCTGTAATGCCAGCACTTTGGGAGGCCAAGGCAGGCAGATCACCTGAGATCAGGAGTTCGAGACCAGCCTCACCAACATGGTGAAACCTCGTCTCTACTAAAAATACAAAAATTAGCCTGGTGTGGTGGCACATGCCTGTAATCCCAGCTACTCAGGAGAATCGTTTGAGCCTGGGAGGTATCCTGGGCAACAAAGCCAGACTCTGTCTCAAAAAAAACAAAGAAAAGAAAAGAAAGAAATGTCAATGTCAGTGTGCAGTATGTACTAGGAGCGAGGGCATCGGTGCTTTGGTGTGTATATGTATACTAAGTGACCCTCTGGGCGCCAGAGCCTGTTCAGTGCTGGGAATTCCCTAAAGAACATCCTGTCCCCTACTTTTCTCTGGAGAAGATCCTTCTAAAGTTAAAACTCTCTCCAAAGCAGATTGCACAAGGACGGGGCCAAAGAGCAAAGCATCTGCCCAGGCTGAAGCTCAGGGGTCAATCTGAGCTAAGATGATGTCTGGATGTGAGGCTGGCCCTGCAAAGGGACAATCCACATGCAGACATGCAGTGTGGATTAGGCAAAGTGAGCAAAGTGACTGAGGCAGAGACCTAGAAAAATCCAAAAGTGCGCATCCCACCTCCTATCAAGAGGAGGAAAGGTACAGATTGCTATTCCTGATATTTGGCCATTTTTGAGCTATAAAAACATCAATCCATATACTGGGGGGCGGAGGCCTTGGAGAGGTCCCTTATGGCTGCAACTCCTTTCAGGCTTCACCTATGAGTGAGAAAGGAGCTGATAAGAGATAATTGGTAGTGAGTTTCAGCCCAGGGCTTACACCCATGTTTTCTTTGCTAGGCTCTTTGCCTTGTGCAACTGCTCTCAGCACCTGTCAGCTGTCTATAACTGAAACCATTGTGTTTTAAACAATGTATGCTTACAGGTAGCTTCCTTCTCACCTTAGCATCCTTCTGACTGAGACTGCTTTCCAAATACCACAGATATTTTCAGTTTTATTTCCTCACTTGATAAGATGCTTTTTTGGGTGTAGTTATTTAAAAACAAACACTTAGTATATGTAAAACCTTCTTTTCTTGCAAGGATCAGAGGGTCGATCATTTTATTTTCAGAAATAATTTTGAAAATTTGAAATAAAATTTTCAAGAGGGCCAACCTCACATCCAGATATCATCTTAGCTCAGATTAACTTCAGATCTCCACACATTGTTTTGGGATGACATAGAGACTTCTCAAAGAAAAGGAATGAATAGCTGGTTTTCCTTTGAGTTCTTAAGAGCATCCTAAAGGGCACTCCTTGATGGTAAAAGGGGAGGGCAGATTGGGGGTGACGTTTTACCTTGGCAAATAGCGTGGTTACTGTCTACTGAAAGTTAGCAGCTGATGGAGTGGGCAGTGAGAGGGCAGGCTCCTAGCTAGGAATACAAACAGATAAGCTGGTGGGGAAGAAAAAGCCACGGCAGGAAGGAAAGAAGCCAGTTTTTGCCCTGGCAGGAGTGGTGATCTGCAGAGGCGAGGAAGAGCCTCAATCCAGGGACCCCTGGGACTGGCATCAGCTGTTAAGATGAGATGACAGATACCTAGGGCAGCCACTTATTTCTTTGAAATGACCTGCCCTGTAGTTACTTCTTCAGCCTATGTCTCTGACTGACTCTTCAAGAATTTGAGTTCTTCCAAAAGCTTTTCTTGGTCAAGTCCAAAGTCCTCTTTATTTCCTATGTAGAGAGAGAGAGGGATGTTTCTTTAAACCTCATACATAAAACTTTTATGTTGTTCAAAAAGCATGTGCTTAGAAATGAGACAGATTTATGTAGTGTTTTTTAAAATGCTCACCACAGATGAGCTCTGAACCCTTGAGTAATAGCAACTTAGGAAACTCAAGGAGTTGCAGTTTCTTAACCTGCAAATAGGGAACTAATACATCTGTAGGGTTGTTGTGAGGATTACATAAGGTAAAGTTTATGAAGTGCAAGGCTGTTGCTGGGCATTCAAGAAATAAAATTAGCGTGTATATTATTATCTTTCTTGTGAGTGCCACCATCCCAACAAGCAGCTAAAGGACAATCACAATGGAATTTACGGCTCCTTTAGAACACCAGTGTTGATCATAATATAAACATTTGCGGCATATTTACAGAATTTATAATTCAAAATGGGAATTTTTTAAAGGCTTTGATGAAAGTGTTGCATGAAGTTGTTTGGACAATTGCGTGAAAATCCTATGTAAGAAAAAAGGTATTCAGTTTTAATTCTTTTTTTTGTGAGACAGAATATTGCTCTGTCACCCAGGCTAGGGTGCAGTGGTGTGATCTTAGCTCACTGCAACGTCCACCTCCCGGGCTCAGGGTCAGGAGACGGCCAATACTGCTGACCTTAGTCATAGAATCGCTTAGTCAAGCGATTCTCCCACCTAAGCCTCCTGAGAAGCTGGGACTAGAGGCACACACCACTATGCCTGGCTAATTTTTGTATTTTTAATAGAGACAGTATTTCACTATGTTGCCCAGGCTGGCCTCTAACTCCTGACCTCAGTGATCCTCCCAAAGTGCTGGGATTACAGGCATGAGACGCCATGTCTGGCCCAATTTTAATTCTTGAGTGATTTTCAAGTCTAAGAATTATCCAAGCACTTAGCTTTTCTTTCTTTCTACTTCTACTGTTTAACATTCATCTGTTTTATTTAATTACGGCTTCTCTATTGAGATGAATTGAGTAAAGTTTGGAGGAAAAAAGGCTTTAAAAATTATAGACACTTTAGACTTAAAGCTAAAATATACCTTAGGGATTATCTTGTCTAGTGTTTCCCGAATATTCTCATTAGAAAATAACATGTCGCTATTTTGTCATTCTTATATCATTTAAAAATTTCCCTTATTTGATTGGCTTTTAAAAAAAGAAAGCACTAAAAACTCACTTTATTACTAAACAGTAATCTTCAGAAATGTTGGGCCAGGCACAGTGGTGCATGCCTGTAATCCCAGCACTTTTGGAGGCCAAGGCAGGTGGATCACTTGAGGTGAGGAGTTTGAGACCAGCCTGGCCAACATGGTGAAACCTCTTCTCTACTAAAAATACAAAAATTAGCTGGGTGTGGTGTTGGGTGCCTGTAATCCCAGCTACTCAGGAGGCTGAGGCAGTAGGTTCTCTTGAACTCAGAAGGCGGAGGTTGCAAGTGAGCCGAGATTGGGCCACTGCACTCCAGCCTGGGAGACAAAGCAAGACTCTGGCTCAAAAAACAAAGAACAAACCAAAAATGTCACAAATTTAATAGCAGTAAAATAAATACATAACTTAAAGCTATTGTCCTATCACCTACGGTCATCTCCTATACTACCAGTGGCGTGGGTAACAGACTTGGGTAAGTGCTGATCCCATATACCCCTCATTGGATAAGTGAGGACACTGAGATCCAGGCAAGTGAAGCAATTAGTCCTGTCTGCGTGTCTCTGTGTTTGCAACTCCAGTAAGAGGCTTGATGTATTGAAGAATTTGGTTATTAAAAGCCATCTTGGCATTTCAGTTATATAATCCTTCCTTTTTATATTAGCCATGTGCTCCCTAAGATCCAAGGGAGTAATCAAAATAAGGACCAACCCTGGAGAAAGAGGAGAAAGCATTGCTTATTGTACATAGACCCCTTAAAAAAAAAAAAAAAAACGAAAAAACAAAAAAGCATTGAGATGGGTCAAAGGATAAAGAACTAGATTTGATCATTTGTTCTCTCTTAAAATGATTTAAATAATCGTACGAACACATCCAAAAGCTAAAGCACAGTTACTGTTTTGCTTATCCAGTTTCTCGAGTCTGTTCATACCGACCTGACTAGGGTCAGCAGTATTGGCCGTCTCCTGACCCTGAGTGCCTTGTGCATTGAAACCCGAGTGTTAGTTCCTGTTTGCACCATTGTACCTTGTTAGAGAAGGTATTTCTATTCTCCAGAGAATGAACAATAAGCTACTGTATGTTTCGTCTCCGGAGTTCATTTCTTCATGTTTTCATTAGTTTTATTCATAAGATTCTATTAGAGTCAATTGTTAAATTGCTGGAAATGTCCCCAACAAAGGACAAAAAGGTTCTTCTGTAAAACAACAGCCCATCCCCTGCCCAGACTTGAAGGACCATAAATTAGTGTAATAAATTGCAGAATATAAGTGAGTAACTTTTCTTCCTACTCTCCTAGGGACCTGGGGTTTGCAAGTCCATGTCTGAAACTAGGTCAGGAACACAGTAAAAAAAATCCTACTAAATACAAGTTGGAGTTCACTGCTTTGAAAAATTATAATCCTATCTAGTTAATTCAGAGTCCAAATTATTCCTTTTAATAGATTCAAGTTGCCATGCATAACCTGGGATAATTGAAATAATTGTTAACATTGCTAATAACGTCTCACTTGAGATATTCCTTTTTAAAAGAATTCTTCCAATTCTGGAGTTTATGTAAGAAGAACATTCTTCAGTTGGTTCTGGAGATTTCATTAGACACAATTCCATTACAGAGTCACATTTCCCTAGTGCTGTCAAGATCCTGGAATTCCTTTCTCTCTACTTTGAATTGAAGAAAGTATTTGACAATAAGTCTATTTTCATTTATTATTACAAAAAGCACATTAGCCAAAAAGGTACAAAATTTCATAGTGTGCCCAGTCATGTAATTTCTAGTCAAGAACATGAAAGCAAACACATAACTTAATATTTATTAAGAATTAAGTAATCAGAGGGGGCCAGTCACACAGACAGAAGTACACGCAGTTCTGTGTCAAATGAGAAATTTGACCGTATTGATTACAGTAAGTCCTAAGCTATTATGAACTGTACATTTTAAATAGAGCAACATGGAAGGAGTTGCAATACAGTGAAGAAAAAAGCATTTTTAAAAATTATAATGTATTGAAAACACTTGCCAAATACTTCCCTCAATGCTGACAAATGGGATAAAACCATAATCTATCAGAGCTTCACATTGTTTTTCAATACTACGTACACTCTAATAAAGTCTGAAAACACCAAGGTAAGGCAGTGGGGATGAAAATGTTGCCAAAAATGTTTGTTTGTTTGCTTTTTTACAGCACGATGAATGTTTATCTTATTTTAAACTAAATGTTCCTTCACAGACAGCTGCTTAATAGCCCTCACACATTTCCCCTCCCTCCTCTTCTCTGATTTTTGCCCATAGCCATTCCCCTGAAACTGCTAGAGTGGCTTTTGCTATTCTTTGAATTCTTTAAAATAAATGACCAACCATCTCTAACACACTGAAATAGTGTTCCCAGAACAGTTATAAGCCCCTCTATTATGCAATAATGCCTTGTTCATTCCATAAATGTCAAGACAATTTCCCAACTACTTATTTGCTCTTAGTACTTTTTCCTACAAACTCAGAAACCAGCTGCCATTCCCTCTGTACCCTTAAAATTAGGTTGGGATGTGTAAAACAATGAATGATATAAAGATAGGACTTCTTCATTCCCCATTATAACTGTGGAAAAACTCAAATTTAAGGACTGTGTGACTCTCCAGAGGACACTGCAGCCTCAGACAATGGTACATGCAGAGTTCTGTCTTGCTGTGGACAAGAACATGCCTGCCAGACTATGTCAGCCCTCTTCACTTGCATTTAAAAACAAGACAGAAGGACGAGACTTAGAACCAAGAGTCAGGCTCTGACATTGCCTTTGTGAATTACACGATTTTAAATAAAGCAACATGGGGAAATTACAATAGAGTAAGAAAAGGGTCAATTTTTTGGCACTGCAATGTATTGAAAACTCATGTCAAGTACTTCCCTCAATTTATGGGATCAAACCTTTCTGCCTATTTGTCTGGTCCATTGGCTGGACCAGGTTTATTTACCTCTTGGACCCCATTTTGACACCCGGACTCCATGCCGCTTTTGCCTCCTCGGCCAGTCAGGACCCTTAGTTTCAGTAGCTAGTTGTCCTGCTCAGAGTCATACTTTGTGATTTCCTTTAGGTTAGTTGGATGCTTCCCGTCTTTTCAACTGGCTGACATCTCACTCCCTATCTGCCTACACATGGCGTCTCTCAGGGTCTACTGACCCATGTCATCCTGGACATCGGTGGCCTGGGAAATCCTTGGACTTGCCTCTCTCCACTCTTCCTCCCACTTCCTGTGCTCTTGTACTGACTCCTGTCCAATTCTCAAATTCATGAGTTAGGGAATCCCAGGAGAGATTAAAATTCTAGACCTGACTGAAAAAGAACCATGTACTATTGTGAAAAAAAAAAAAAGTGAGTACTTAGGTAATCAATATCCTTGAAAGTTATCATATACTCACAGAAATTAATAGTTCATGCTGATAAGTATTTCTTAGTATTGTACTTTGAAAGGGAAGTTTTCAGATCCTCAGTCTGAGGGGAGAAATTAGAAAGAGGATGGCAAAGACCAGAAAAGTGCTTACAAGGATTGAAAAATGGGACCAGTAAGGAAATAAGAGGGCATGGGTTGTTTGTGAGAAGAAATTAATTGCAACTTCATAATTCCGTTAAAGATGTGATGTCACTGCATGAGCATTGGATTGGATTGTCCTCTCATTTTCTCTGTTCAATAAACATTACTGAAGGAACCAAAAAAAAAAAAAAAGTGAAGAGGGTATATTCTTTCTAGTACTTACTGAAAGTGGAAGAGGCAGTGATTTAAAAGGCAAATCATGGAGATAAGGAAGAGTTTCCTGAGAGTTGCCAGACCAGTATTTCCTAACTCCCTTATTTCCTTTTGTGTCATCAACACAGCCCAGCTGGCATAGGGAGTAAGTCATGAAACTGTTCCAACTCTGAGACCCAGTCATTTCGCCTTGATGAACATACTCCAAGGATGAAGAAAAAAAGTCACTTCTGCAAACCCATTTATAGTAACATTATTCAAAATATAGAGACATCTTTTAGGGGTCAGCCCAATCCATGAGCCATCCTCTCTTCTCTAGAACTCCTCCTACTCTTAATCCAGGGTGTGAGTCCCTGGCAGCCATGTTTGTATTGGGTAATCCCACCTCCTGATCTACAATTTAACCAGAAATGGGTCTAACGCAAAACTGGAATGCGGAACTAGAACAGAGAATTGCAGGCTAGTCTTTGCATGTAATCAGGGTGGTAAAATAATCTCAGACTATGGGGTAACCCTACTCCCCTACAAAAAGAGGTAATTAGGGTAAGAGAAAGACAAATGAAACAGATTTATCAAGAGAAACAGATAAGAAGCAAAGAAAAGGCTAACACCTTTCTGTCTCCTTCCAGATGCCCAACTGGTTTCCTTCTCCTTGACCCCAGGGCATACCCCTCTATCTTTACAATAAATCACTTTTTTCAACTTAAAGTAACTTAAATCACTTACTGTTGCTTATAACTGAGTCTTAACTAAGATATGATAATTTAAAATTGGAAGCAACTCAAATACCCCAAAGTAATTAAAGTATCGTATGTCGAATGTTTTTATTGTATATTGAGTACTTTTTAAGGCAATATTTTAAATTATCTACATGGAAAAATGTAGACCCTTAGACTGCATAAGCATATTGCTTGCAACTGCTAAATTGCAGATTTAGTCAACAAGAACTGGAAGAGTAAACAAAGTAATATAAACAGTTACAAAGTATGTGGGATTTTTGGAAACAGTAGTTGTACAATGTATTTAAAACACAATTAAGCTACTAGAATTTTGAAATAGGGATTTAATAGTCCACTTCATATCTATCCCAGAAGAGTCATTATTCTGACAATGATATGCTCCATCTGTCTTCCCCAAAAACTTAAAAGTTGTCCTCAAGTTTTTCTATTCTTTCATTCTCCCACATCTAACCGAACAGCAAGTTCCTTGGCCATGACATGAATATATACTTCAAATTGGCCCACTTCACTCCAATTCCTTTGTCAATAACTCAGTTCAGATTGCCATTGTCTCTCACTGGGGGTAACATTCACTGCCTTCTAACCAGTTTCTCCAATTCCACTCAGCTCTCTTTTATCCCATTCTTCACATAAAAGCAAGGATGATTTTAAAATAACATCCAGAATGGTGACTTCTAAATACAATTTTCCAATAAAAGAAATTAGGGCAACTTGGAGAATAAGCTGACTACAGGTCTGGGGCAAGAACTGTGAAAGACTAGCCTGGAATATCTTGTCATACCAGTTAGTAGTGAAGCAATTCAAGCCTACTGAGGTCATGTCAAAAGGACTTAGAGGCCACTTAAGGAGAATCCCACTGGCCCAAGAAGGATAATTTAAGTTTTGATAAAAATAATTATAAGAGATTGAACCAGATCAAAATGTTTAAATTCATGACTTAATAATGATGTACTTAAAAAAAAACTTTGAAGGATATTAAATGACTGTTCGTGTAGAAAATCCCAAAGAGTCTTTAAAAAAAGAAATTCATTAGTGATTACTGCAAAGTTGGACTTTGTTAGTGATTATAACGTGGTTGTAGGGTAAGAAAAACTACAAAACTCTAATAAAAGATATCAAGGACACAACTAACTGGAGAGATAGAGATATTCAATATTCATAGATAGGAGTATGCAATATTGTCAAGATGTCAGCTTTTCCCAACTTGATCTATAGATTTATACGATTCCAATCAAAATCCCACCCAGTTATTTTATGGATATTGACAAACTCATTATAAAGTTTATATGGAAATGACTCTTAGGAATCCATTCATTTATTTTGAGAACTGATAAGTAAAGTAAAACTTTAAAGTAGAGTAAAACAAAATTAAAAGCAAATTATATATATTGTTTTTCAGAGTAAAGCTTTTCCATTGCTTCAAATTGCACTTAAATAAAAGCTGACCTCCTCACCAGGACCTATAAGGCCATGCTTGATCTGGCATTTTCCAACGACACTCATCTTTTTTCATGCCACTTAGCTCCTTGCTTATGACACTCCAGCTGTATAAGCCTTCAAATAAGCTGTGCTTTTTCCTGCCCCAGACTGTCCTTCCTCATGCTTCAGATCTCAACTTACCTTTTCAGAGGACCTTCCCTAATCATCCTCACAGGCAATCCTATTTGTTTCCTTCAGACAACTTGCCAAAATTTCTGTTGATTTTGTTTGTTCACTTGGTTTTGCTTAGTTCTTTTAGTAAACTATAGGCTCTATGAAGAGACGCATCCCTTGTTAATGTCTAGAATCTACTACACGTAGGCACTCAATGACTGTTTATAGAAAAAGTAAACGATGTTATCCATCAAGGTGAGACTAGGTAGTTGAAAAACATGTGAAACTCAAATAAACCAGAGAGGGTGATTTTGGGATCTCTGAGAAGGCCAAGGTCCATGTGTATGACAGGGTTAGGAGAGGGCCTGGAAAGAGAGAAATGTGATTTCCAGGAAGTAGATCACCATGGAGTTAAAGACACAAATGTGAGCACCTCAGACTGGGAAAACTTTTATGGAGTGTCTTAGTTCATTCTTGATGCTGTAACAAAGTACTACAGACTGGGTAATGTATAAATAGTTGAAATTTCTCAAACTCTGGAGGCTGAGAAGTCCCAGATCAAGGTGCTAACAGATTCAGTGCCTGGTAAACACTCACTCTCTGCTTCCAAGGTGGCGCCTTGTTGCTGTGTCCTCAGGAGTGGATGAATGCTGTGTCTTCACAAGGCAGAATGATGAATAGAGATGAATTTACTCCCTCAAGACCTTTTATATGGGAATGAATTCGATCCATGGGGGTGGAGCCCTCATGGCCTAATCACTTGTCAAAGGTCTCATCGCTTGTTACATTGGGGATTAAGATTCAACATAAATTTTTGAGAGACACAAACATTCAAACCATAACATGGAGTGTTAAATTTAAAAAGAAAAAGTAAATACCACTGAAATGATAAAGATCGCAGAACATGTAGACCAAAGGCCTTTTATTCTCAATTCACTACGGGGTTGCAGACTCTGTTCATCATGCACTTGGCTGTGGCATTGGGCCAGATAATTCTAAGAACTTCTGTTGTTGTGTCTGGTCATGGATAGGTCTTGATGTGCGCTGACGTTTATGTATAGAAGCCCACCACAGTTATATTTTGTGCTTCGGCAGCTTTAACAAATGATCCTTAGTGATTAGGAGGACTCTAACGAACGACCATACCAATGTTCCTTTTCAGTTCTCTTTTGCTTTTTTCTGTTTTCTTCCCCCTTCTTTTTTAAACAAGAGATTTTTATGAGGGAGGTTGCTGGCAAAACCTGTTGTTAACAGTTTCTGAAAATTAAGACTAAAAATTCTTTATTAAAATGCCAGAAAGTTTAGTGGATTCTGAAAAGCATATGATTTCTTTCTATCTGTGTCTTAATTAATTACCAAACAGTATAAACACACCACAGAAAATTTGGATAATGAAGAAAGATGAAGGAAATTAAGACATTATCCATCCCCATCACCCCAGTGTTATAAATCTATGTATTTTCTTTCAATCTTTTCTCAAATGCTTATTGTTTCCTAGCTGTATTCTTAGTGTACATACAAGTCTTTATTCTAAATGTTTCCTTCATTCTAAAACAGAAGGCAGATAATAAACAAGCAAATAAGTAAGACAATTTATGATGGAAATAAGTAAGGGGAAGTAAATAAAGGGGAGTAATGTGGAGTGCGTAGTCAGGGAAGGCCTCACAGAGGGGTCGCTTGACATGAGACCTGCTGGACAAGAAAGAATCTGTCGAGTGCAGTGGCTCACACCTGTAATCCCAGCACGTCGGGAGGCTGAGGCGGGAGGATCACCTGAGGTCAGGAGTTCGAAACCAGCCTGGCCCAACATGGCAAAACCTCATCTCTACAAAAATGCAAAAATTAGCTGGGCATGATGGCGGGTGCCTGTAGTCCAGCTACTCAAGAGGCTGAGGCATGAGCATCACTTGAACCTAGGAGGTGGAGGTTGCAGTGAGCCGAGATCACACCACTGCACTCTAGCCTGGGTGAAAGAGCAACACTCTGTCTCAAAAAAACAAACAAAAAGTTAGCCCGGTGTAGTTGTACACACCTGTAGTCCCAGCTACTTGGGAGGCTGAGGCAGGAGAATTTCTGTACTCCAGCCTGGGCAACTGAGCAAGCCTCCATGTCCAAAAACAAACAAACAAACAAAAAACAAAAAGAAAGAATCAGACTTATGAAGGTCTGAGTCAGCATTTTTCACGCCTGGGAAAGCAAGTGCAGATACCCAGGATAGGAATAAACTTTGTTTGTTTGAGGAACAGAAAGGTGGCCATTTAGACAGAGCAAATGAGCCAGAGGAGCATGGAAGGAAAAGAGGGAGGGAGAGGGGTGTGTATGCATATGTATGTGTGTGTGTGTGTGTGTGTGTGTGTGTGAGAGAGAGAGAGAGAGAGAGAGAGAGACAGAGAGAGAGAGAGAGAGAGAGAGAGAGAGAAGGGGACATCACAGGACACAGTAAGGAGATTATCTTTTGGTCTAAGAGCAATTTGAAGCTATTGTAAGATTTTTAAACATGGCGATGACATGTCTGATCTAAATTTTTAAGAGTACTCTGGTCACCAAAAATATTGTACAGAAATTGTTTCTGCATGAGTGTGTGCACAAATACTGAAGACTGAATCCTAACTCATATCTGCTTAAACATATCAAACCATGTGTCAGAAATGCTCATGTAAGCAGGAAATACACGGGCTTTAGGTAGGGCTGTATCCAGAAGTCCAGAGAATGTCCTCAGATCTGTCTTTTCTCTCATTAATTCGGCTTCTTTTTCTATGTTGCCTCCATCCTCTCCTTCAGCACTTCTGAAACTAACCAGCAGGGGGTACAGCCGCCAACAGCCCGAGGTCATCCAAAAAGAAGACAGAGCTTCTGTATACCCTTAGTTTGGAGAATTTTGGGAAAAGACTCAAATTAGTCAATCACGGAAAATGTATCCCTCCTTTGGCCAATTACCATGCACAGGGCAGTGTTGCATTGTCACCAGTCAACCCGGGCCATAAGCTTACCTGTTGGGAGAGATGAGGGTAGGCCACCGTGACCTACGTCCCCACCAGGATTACACAAAGTTGGAAAGAAATTCTCCAATGCAAGGGATGCTGTTATCAGTGGAGCAACCCCCACCCCCGCCCCCGACCTTACCAAACAATAGCTACACTGCTTGGTCATTCAATTTATATATTAATTTCTTTTTCATGGAATAATATTCCATGTTATGTAGGTTTCAATCATTCATTCTTTTTGTTGTTGTTGTTGTTCCAAATGACCATTGGTCTCTTTCTACGCTTTACTGAACCAATTCTCAATTTTTACATAATACTTTTTTTTTTTTTTAAGACGGAATCTCACTCTGTCTCCCAGACTGGTATGCAGTGATGTGATCTTGGCTCACTGCAACCTCTGCCTCCTGGGTTCAAGCAATTCTCCTTCCTCAGTCTTCCAAGTGGCTGGGATTACAGGCATGAGCCACCACATCCAGCTTATAATTCAATTCTTTCATAGTCATAAGTAATATTCAATGACTTTCCTAGTGCATAAGGCTTTTTGCATAACTTTTATTTTCTCCATTTCCAGAAAAGGGACCCCTGGATAGAAGGTATACATTTATTTTTCTTTATTGACATGTGTCATCAAATTTCTTGCTTTCTAAAATGTGAAATGGCACTAGAAATGCACAATGTATCAATTTCTCCATACCTGCTATTTTATTATCATCCCTTTTTAATTCTGTCAATTTAGTGGGCTAAAATGATGTGTCTTTGTTTTATTTGTTTCTTTTTAAAATCACAACTTCAGGTAATTTTTTTTAAAGTAGGGACATGCCCTTTGCTCACTTATCTGTTAGAGTCTTAATACTTTTTTATCTATGTATCTAATTCATTTAGATTTATTAGTCCCTTTCCATAAGTGACTGTATTTGCTAGGTTACTGTTTGCCTTTTTATTTTATCTATTTCTGTTGTTGTTGTTATTGTCTTTTGTTTTTAATTTTTTTAGAGGCAGGGTTTTGTTTTGTCGCCCAGGCTGGTCTCAAACTCTGGCCTTAAGCAGTCCTCCTGCCTGGGCTTCCCAAAGATCTGAGATCACAGGGTTGCCTTTTTACTTTAACTTTCAAAATTATGTTGTTCTTATGTTGTCAAGTTTTTATATCTTCTATTGTTTCCAAGCTTAGAAACTCATATTTTTCCAGAGGCTTGAAAAATATTTAATTCTATTTTCTTTCAGTTCATCTAAAGCTTGACTTTTTTCTTTTTCATCTCTTTAAATATTCTACAATTTAGTTTCTATTTATGCTGCAAAGTAAAGATATGAGTTGATTTTTTTTTCAATTGTTAGCTATTCAGCTCATTACAATTTATGGGATGATCTTTTCTTCCCAACTGACTTGTGATACAACTTTTAACATGTATTTTACACATACTAGAATTCATGTATAGGTTATTATCTTTCATTGAGAGTTTTGTCAATTGAGTTCTTATACCAGTGCCACCAAGTTTTAATTAGTATTGCTTTATATACAGGAGTGTCCAAACTTTAGGTTTCCCTGGGTCACATTGGAAGAAGAATTGTCTTGGGCCACACATAAAATATACTAATGATAGATGATAAACTAAAAGAAATAAGCAAAAAAAACATGATGTTTTAAGAAAGTTTACAAATTTGTTTGTGGGCTGCATTCAAAACCATTCTGAGCCACGTGCAGCCCGTGGGCCACTGGTTGGCCAAGCTTGCTTTATAATATGTTTTAGTGCCTGGTAGAGCTAGCTCCCTACCTTATTTCTTTCCATAATCTCCATGTTATTTTCATGTGTTTACTCTTCCAGATAAAGATTGGGATAACTTTCAAGTTAAAAAAAAAAATCCCTTTAAGCTGTTGATTGGAACTGCCTACACTTTAGGAGTGAAAACTTCTGGAAAATGTCCAAATGCTGGGGTCAGAGTTGCCTGCCCTCAAGTGGATGAGGCTCTGGTATCATGGTCTCCTCTCTGCAGTTCACTCTCTCTTTTCAAGAGCAAAATTCATTTGCATGAGGAAGAAACTTTCTGTTCTCTTAGAGCTATTATTTAAAATTTGCATTTTAGGAGACATTTCTATTGTGGCTGATATCAGAATTGGAGGTAGGACTTAACATATTTTTAGCACTTTCTTTGTAGTAAAATAAGATTGGATACCTTTCCAAATAAGTGAGTTTTTTTTTTAGCTAAAATTCCTCCACTTCTTGTTGTCTCTTTTTAGTTTTAATATCTGTATATATATTTTATCACTTTAAAAAAAGGATTAGTTAAATCTCCAGAATGGAGATACTTTTTGTTCATTGAATATTTCGTACTTCCCAAATTTATTTGAAAATATGAGGGCCATGTGCCAATTGTTCAGATAGCTAGCTATCTAGTTTGCTTAACCACTTATGAGTTTATTACAGAAAGTGCGAGCTGAAATCTTCACCTACTAAACCTTAGTTTTCAGCTACGGGTCCTGAGTTACATGAATGGCGTCCCCTGGAGTTGTGCAGTGCATAACCAGCATGTCGGGAGGTTGCAGCTTTGGTGATAACAATCTGCTGAAATTGAAAGCCAACCTACGTACTTCCAGTTTTTCAAGATTTCACCAAGGGTTGAATTATACCCTAAAAATACTTAGGCGCTTTCCTGGGTATCTCTTGGGCAACCTGTATTTTTCCAGGCAGGGAAGGAATAATGACAACAACGATGATGATGATGATGATAGATACTTTTGCTTTCATTTATCTCATTTTATTTTTGTAATAACTGTCTGTTGAAAAGGATAAGTGTTATTACAACCCTTATATTAGAGATGTGGACAATGAGATTCAGACACTCTGTGTGACTTTCCTGGCTGGTAAGTGGTAGAACTGAGCCTTTAACTATAAAGCATTAACTTTATATTACCTCCTCATTACGGATATTCGAAAAATGCCCCAAATCTGTTATAGTTCAACTCTTTAAGAAGTGTTGCCCAATGTTTGGAACCTTGGGGATTGTGTGTGGTTTGTTGGTGTTTTTTTGTTTTGTTTTGTTTTAATCTATCTTGAGGGCTGGGTGTGTTGGTTCACACCTGTAGTACCAGCACTTTGGGAGGTCAAGGTGGGAGGATCACCCGAGGCCAGGAGTTCGGCACCAGCCTGGCCAACACAGCAAGACCTCATCTCTAAAGAAAAATAAATTTTTTTAATTGGGGTTCCCAGTGGCTTGCACCTGTAATTCCAACACTTTGGGAGGCTGAGGCCGGCATCACCTGAGGTCAGGAGTTCGAGACTAGCCTGGCCAATATGGCTAAACCCTGTCTCTACTAAAAATACAAAAAAATTATCCAGGCACTGTGGTGCACATCTGTAGTCTCAGCTACTTGGAGGCTGAGGCTGAGTATTGCCCGAACCCAGGAGGCGAAGGCTGCAGTGAGCCAACATCGCACCACTGTACTCCAGCCTGGGTGACAAGGTGAGACTTACTCCAGCCTGGGTGACAGAGCCAGACTCTGTGTAAAAAAATAAAAATAAAACAAAACACCTCAATTCAAGTTTGGCCTGTCCTTGTGTGGGGTGGGATTTAGGGAAAATTGTATTGTTTTCATTTTGTCACCTTCTTTACCGCTTGATGTATTACAATTGGTGTAGATATCAAACCAGCTTAAATTATACACTCAGGTCAGATTTGAAGAATAAAGGAAGTTACAATAGGTCAGCTAAGGGAGTGGGTGTGGAACCAGGAAGAGGCAGAACTACCTCTGTCTTTTTTGTGATGAGAAAGATGTCTTAATTGTATATGCCTGTGTTTTGCTTTGTTTCATTTTAAACAGCAGGTGTGAGACATCTTTCACCATACCAGTTTCCTCCAGTGGCTGCGTTGAACTGTCTATAACTTAGAGATCCTTGTGTGTGCACATGTGTGTGCATGTATGTGCGTGTTGGAAGTGGGCCCAAGGCAAGCAGGCAAAGGGGTTGATTTTGTTCCATCCTTTGTCCAATTCCAGGTGATTATAGTGCATCACAGGTGACTTACAAAATCATACATACATAAGCTTTCTGACTGCTGCTGATATTCATCTATATGCAGCATGAACTGTTTCACCTTCAGTTTTATTGAGATGCTTTCCCTGTCTTCACACATTTAGTTTTGAGCCTTTGTTTTTGACCCAATCACTTTTACTTTAGTCATACTCCTGAAGTGTTTCTTTCTTCTTTGGCATTTTCCATCTTGACGAATCTTGTGGTCAAGAGAATAAAACAGCTTTTATTTGTTTGACATAACAAATAAATAAATCTGAGAACAATTTGACGTTGTCAGATAAGGAGCAGCTTCTTTTCTTTCTATGCCATACATTGCCAAGCAGTCCTGTGGTTGGCGCTCAATGGTTATTTACTCAAAAGAAAATAAATGTTCATGAATATTACTTTGGATATCACATTCATTTATTCACCCAGTTTCTAATAGCTCCTTTTGTATCATCCTGGAGTGAAAGTCAGGGCACAATAAAGCTTTGTAAACTTTTAAAAAAATTTAATAGGCTTTACCTTTTAGAGCAGTTTTAGGTTTACAGGAAAATGAGCAGGAAAGTACAGGGAGTTCCCATATACCTTCTTTCCCTACCACAGTTACCCTTTTTACTAACATCTTGCATTGGTTCAGTACATGTGCTATATATCTGATGAGCCAATATTGATACATCATTATTAACTAAAGTACATAGTTACATAGTTTAGAACTCAAATTTGAACCTCATTAGGGTTCAATTTTGGTATTGTACATTTTATGGGTTTTGACAAATATATAATGACATGTATCTAATATTATAGATCATACACAATTGTTTCATTGCCCTAAAAATCCCCTGCTCCCCACTGATTTATCCTTCTTTCCCTCCCTCTGAGCCCCTGGTAATCATTGATCTCTGTAGCTTTGCCTTTTCCAGAATGTATGTAGTTAGAATCACACGTAACTTTTGCAAACTGGCTTCTTTCACTCAGCTATGTGCTATTGTTTCCTCCACATTTCTTCACGATTATAGACTTTAAAAACTTTGTCAACTGTATTAAACACCTACTATGTGCCATGCATGGTGATGGGTGCTGAGTAGACAAGACAAACAAGATTACTGTTCTTGATCTAAGCTTTGGAATTGTCCAGTAGTCAGTATCCAGCAACAGTGAATTTTCCAAGTCAGCAGGCACTGTTCCTAGTATGTTGAAGCTCTTCTCTTCCTTCCCTGAGGAAATCGCTTGCTAACATCATCAACTATGAGGAGATCAATATTACCTATAACCCCATAACTGATTTACTGTTTTCCATACTAACCAGTTTCAGCTCCTTCGTGTAACAAGAATGAGCCTTTCTGGTTTAGTTTACAATGCAGATCCTGTTCTTTCTTTCTTATTTATTTATTTATTTATTTTTAGAGACCGTGCCTTGCTCTGTCTCAGGCTGGAGTATAATGACATAATCATGACTCACTGAAGCCTTGAGCCCCTCGGTTCAAACCATCCTCCCACCTCAGCCTCCCAAGTAGCTGGGAACACAGCTGCATGTCACCACGCCCAGCTAATTTTTATTTTTTATTTATGAAGACAGGGCTTTGCTATGTTGCCCGGACTGGTCTTGAACTCCTGGCCTCAAGTGATCCTCCTGCCTTGGCCTCCCAACGGGTTGGGATTTGACATGGAGTCATGGCACCTGGCCCTGTCCTAATTCTTGACTACAAAACCTGATGAAGCAAGAGAAAGGCAACTGCCCCCAAAAGGTGGCAGCTGTGTTATTTTGTTTTTGTTTTTTAACCTAAAGAATATCTAGATTTTCCTTCCTAGCAAATAACTAACATATATCAATTCATTTCTGCCTATTGTCAGCAATAAAATCTAAAATTATAAACTTTCAAAAGACAATTTGTGAATCACCAATAATATTGATGAAAAAATACATAAGGCATCCTCCAAGTCTTTGGCTGGTTTTCCCCCAGGATAGGCAAGATACTCATATATGGTAGATTTCACTGGAGTCACAAAGAGAGGAATCCGATCCTAGCTTCTAATCAGTTTTGTTTTATTTAAAAATATTGCATGTCTTATGCTTCTTATCCTTGTTCATTATTGTTCACTCTTAACACGGAACTAAATTGATGGATCTCCATGATAGTTAATGGCAGTTTTCAGTTTTCAGTGAATGTGGGGCATAATTTATCCTAATTTAAGGAGCAAGAATGTATCCTTTTACATAGAAAGTACTTAAGCCATTTGAATTCTGCTGTGTTTATCTTCTGATAAGGCTAGATAATGTCTAAAATTGAATATATTATGAAACAAAGCAGTATAATTGTACATATAAAATTAGAAACAACAGTTCTAAGAACATGAAAATATACAGAAGATCAGTATGTTATTTTAGTCTTGTTTCCCCTGTAAGCACTGAGGTTTTCTGTACTATCCATGTATTACAGTCATGAGAACCAAACCAGTTTTAGCCAGATTAGAAAATAGACAATATAGAATGATATCATGATGCTGGAAGAAATGAATTAAATAATTAAATCTCTGATTAGTACAGGAACACAGTGGTGATATTGAGATACCCTATTTATAATTGAATCTTTTCCTAGATTTTATTTTAAAGTCTTAGGCCTACAAAAGAGGACCATCAAAATGGATATTAAATCACAAAGAATGTGAACACCCACAAACAGACAATTCTTTTCATCCCTACTGCAAGAAAGAAATCTATAACTGAAAGATAAGAAAATCGGCCGGGCGCGGTGGCTCAAGCCTGTAATCCCAGCACTTTGGGAGGCCGAGGCGGGTGGATCACGAGGTCAAGAGATCAAGACCATCCTGGTCAACATGGTGAAACCCCGTCTCTACTAAAAATACAAAAAATTAGCTGGGCATGGTGGCGCGTGCCTATAATCCCAGCTACTCAGGAGGCTGAGGCAGGAGAATTGCCTGAACCCAGGAGGTGGAGGTTGCAATGAGGCAAGATCGCGCCATTGCACTCCAGCCTGGGTAACAAGA
Source organism: Aotus nancymaae (assembly GCF_030222135.1). NCBI lineage: Eukaryota > Metazoa > Chordata > Mammalia > Primates > Aotidae > Aotus > Aotus nancymaae. The sequence goes on from NW_026988447.1 coordinate 14,942,467, forward strand.
GCGAAACTCCGTCTAAAAAAAAAAAAAAAAAAAAAAAAGAAAAAGATAAGAAAATCTGGAAATGGGGCTATATGTAATATATTAAATTTTATATCAAGAATTGTGCATCTGTTTGTAACCAAAAAAATTTCTACACCAAATATAAGAAGGGGGTGTGATGATTTCAGTTGTTCAGGATGATTATGATTTATAATAAAAAAGAGCATTTTAAAATGAAAAATATTTAGAATAATAGCTTTTTCTCCCCTTGTGGTCTATCTCCACATGTAGGATGCAGCTGAAATTCTTTGTCTTACAGATAATTCTTATTATCTTTGAATACAAGCCTGTTATATGTATTTTCCTTCATTAATCTATTCTTAGATGCCTTAATCACTGCTGCTGTTCTATTTACTTCTTTTAATGAGGGAAGTAACACATGGAAGGAACAGAAAATTGTCAGATGAATGGGTGCCTGTGACTTGCCAGGCCGTAGCACAAGTACAGCAGGGCATACAAGATGAGTGAGTCCTTCTATCACAGTCAGTGCTGGCTGGAGCCGTGTTGGAGCCCAAGGCTCAGGAAGAATCAGGAATACCGATCCTGTCTTTATTTTAAATTCTAATATTTTGCTCAACATCAATTTTTTGCATTATTTTGATTTGTTAAAACACTGATTTCAAATACTATATTATATACAATTAGAAAATGGAGTTATTCAATATGTACTGAATATGGTACATTCTGCAAGATACGTTTTATAAAGGTAGGGGAATGTTCTAGACAAAAAGGGTCTAAAGAGATGTAATTAAATGCAATGAGTGAAACTTGATTGGATACTGATTTGAAACTACTGGATTACTGAGTTCTTTGGCATCCCCTTAAATTTTACAACTCAAATGAGTGCCTCACTCGCCTTCCCCTGGTCCCAGCCCTGGAAAGAACACCAGGGGCAGGAGGAACCCTGGGTGAAGGTGCCTATGGAATGAACACAAACATCTGGTTAGGGTGAGTAATCAGCAAAGCTCACAAGAAGCTTTACAGGATGAGTAGGATTTCTGCCTGTCAGAGATAGTTGAAAAGAGAAGGAGGTGGAAAGAAGGGCTCTCAGGTGGAAAGAGCATGGACAAGGGCATCAGCAGCATAGGTGTCAGTCAATCTGGGTTGGGATGTGCATAAAGTAGTAATGGGAGAAAAGGCAGAAAAGAGAGGTTTAGCTCACCCTTCTGTGAGCTCCCTCTTTAAATCAGTAGGCAATTAATGAGCAGCCAGTGAAATTTTTTTCTTTTGATTTTAAATGAAAATGTATTTTTAAATGTTTTCTTAAATTCTTTTCAGGCACTTTATAAAATGCAGTTTAAAACTTAAAGTGGGGCTGGGCGCGGTGGCTCACGCCTGTAATCCCAGCACTTTGGGAGGCCGAGGCGGGTGGATCATGAGGTCAAGAGATCGAGACCATCCTGATCAACATGGTGAAACCCCGTCTCTACTAAAAATACAAAAAATTAGCTGGGCACGGTGGCGCGTGCCTGTAATCCTAGCTACTCAGGAGGCTGAGGCAGGAGAATTGCCTGAACCCAGGAGGCGGAGGTTGCGGTGAGCCGAGATCTCTCCATTGCACTCCAGCCTGGGTAACAAGAGCGAAACTCCGTCTCCAAAAAAAAAAAAAAAAAGCAAAAAAAACCTTAAAGTGTATTGTTGCTGTTGTTTAAGATAGATGCCTCTTCAAATCCCTTGTAAAATGCTGTAAGTGGAACTAGGATGTCAGAAATTTAGAAGCAAGTACATTCTGTCCCCGCCAACTTTTTAGAGTATTGAATTATAATTGCTATACAGTAAATTGCACATATTAAAAATGTACAACTTAGTAGTTTTGATGTATATATAGAACTGTGGAACCATCATTGCAATCAAATAATGAATTTAATCAAATATTACTCCAAAAATTCTCCTCAGAGCAATCCACCTTTCCTTCCTCTCCCCCCTCTGCCTCCTTCCCCAGATAACCATTGATCTGCTTTCTGTCACCATAGATTAATTTGCATTTTCCAAAATGTTATAGATATGGAATTATGCAATATGTACTGTGCATGCTACAGTCTGGAAGATGCTTCTTTTTTCAAAAGGTGGAGGAATGTTTCAGATTAAAAGACAAAAAAAAAATAAAAAATAAATGCAATGGGTGCAACTTGATTAAATGCTGGTTTGAAAACACTGTAGACACTACTGGGGAAAATTTGAATAGGATTGAATACAGTGAGAATAGGGAATCATTGTTAATTTCCTTGGGTGTAAAAATTATTATTTTTATGTAGGAGTCTAGCCTAATATTGTATTTTGAAGCATTTAGGGGTAAAGTGTCACGGTTTCTATAATTTACGTTTAAATGGTTCAGAAAAATATTTAAATAAAGCAATATGGAAACACTTGAACAACTGTTGAATCCCTGTAGTAGGAACATGGATTTTCTATATTGTAGGACTATTTCAACTTTTCTGTATGTTTGAACTTTTTTATAACAAAAGTTGGGAGGAAAATAGGACAGAAAATTAAAAATCAGGACTGTCCCAGAAAAATGTAGGCTATAATCAATCACCAAGTCCTTTTCCTACCAGTGTTTAACTTCTCACTGGTATTTTCTCTATATTCAATCTCAGCACTTCACACCTGATTTAGAATAAGCATATATCTTAAACAAAAGTAACAATAAATAATGACATTCCCCTCACATCATATACAAAAAGTAACTTAAATTTGATCATAGGGCATACATCCTAAAGCTAAAAATAAAAAATAAAAAAATTAGCTGGGTGTGGTGGCTGGTGCCTATAATCCTAGCTACTCGGGAGGCTGAGGCAGGAGAACCCTTTGAACTTGGGAGGCAGAGGTTTCAGTGAACCGACATCATGCCACTGCACTCTGGCCTGGGCAACAGAGCAAGATCCTCTCTCAAAAAAAAAAAAAAAAAAAAAAAAAAAAAAAATGCCTGTAAAATTTCTAGAAGAAAACAGATGGGAAAATCTTGTGACTATGGGTTTGGCAAAGATTTCTTAAATATAACACAAAAAGCATGGACTATAAAAGAAAGCAAATCAATCAATTGAACTTCATAAAAATTAAAATACAAATTAAAACCACAGGGAGATATCATTACACACAGATAGAATGGATAATAGTAAAAAGACGGATCATACTAAGCATTGATGAGAATGTGGAGTTCTCATGTACTGCTGGGCATGTAAAATGATACTTTGAAAAACAGTTAAACCACTTCTTGAAAAATTACACACATACCTTCCAGATATAAATGTCTATGAATACCTATGCAGCCATTAAACCTTTAGGTTTTTTACTCAAGAGAATTGAAAGCAAAAGTTGAAAGAAACATGAGTCCACAAATGCTCCTAGTAGCTTTATTTGTAATAGCCCAAACTGGAAACAACTCAAATATCCATCAACAGGTGAATAGATAAACAAATTGTGGTATATCCACACAATAGAGCTCAGCAAGGAAAAAAAACAAATTGTTGATACAGAAGGGAAAAAAACCGACTCAAAATAATTACGCTAAGTGAAAAAAGTCAGACAAAAAAGATTTGTCTAATTATTTTCTTATGATGATGTTTAATTTACCCATCTATGTTTTGGAAGTTAGGTCTAAAAGTTTGATTTATTTTTGGCAAGAATACTTCCTAGATCATGCTTGGTCCTTCATATTGTTTCACGTGAGGAGGTAGATAGGCTGTTTCACTATGTGATGCTAAATTTGATCATGTGGTTAAGGTGGTGATTGCCAGATCTCTCTTCTATGAAGGTATATTTTTTTCCTTGCAGTTAGCAAGCAATCTGTATGCATATATTAACCACAAGTGAGTATCTTGTTTGGCACTAACTTTTTCCTAAGTTTTAGCATCCATTGGTAATCCTTGCCTAAACTGATTATTCCATTCTTTTTAAAGCATTGATTTTTAAAATTCTGTTATTTCTTCTCAATGCATTAGCTGTTTTCTTGTTAGTCAACTGAAACCAAAAAGTTTTTGAATGGAACAACTTTTTCATGTTTGATTCACTTGACAAACTCACATTCATTTCTTATGGCTCCACTCAACCTGTCTTCTCAGACCCTAACAATTCCCTTCTCTTTCCTAACTTCCTAATCCAGAGGCTGTTTTCAAACCATATTGCAAATATCACTTTTTTTCATTCACTCATTCATTCAAAATTTTTTGTGTGTCCATATCATGTCTTAGGCACTGTTCTAGGTATAAGGCTGTATATACTGGTGAACAAATCAGATGAAGTTCCTGACCTATATTCTAGTGGGAGTGAGGAGACAGATGATAAGAAAATAAATATAAATATTGGTTAGGCACAGTGGCTCATGCCTGTAATCCCAGCACTTTGGGAGGCCAAGGCAGATGTATCACTTGAGGTCAGGAGTTTGAGATCAGCCTAGGAAACATGGTGAAACCTTGTCTCTACCAAAAATACAAAAAATTAGCCAGGCATGGTGGTGTGCTCCTGTGGTCCCAGCTACTCATGAGGCTGAGATGGGAGGATTGCTTGAGCTCGGGAAACAGAGGTTGCAGTAAGCCAAGATCACACCACTGCTTTCCAGCCTGGGCAACAGAGCCAGACCCAGTCTCAAATAAATAAATAGAGAGAAAGAAAAAGGAAAGAAATAGAAATGTAATAGAATGTCAGGTAAGTAAAAGAAAGTAGCTGAAGAGGAAGGGTGATAATGAGGAAGGGTGATGAAGCTATTTAGACAGGAAGTTATTAGAACATGTATAGCAGACAGCCATCAGTGTCCTGCCCACATCCCCCAGGTCCTCTGGAATGATCTAGTATAAGCCAGCATTACTGGAAGCATCAGTGACTCTCTGTCTGTGTCCGGCAAGTTCTCTCTAACTATGGGGCAGGTCCATCCTGGGGGAACTGCCCTTAGCCAAGGACAAATGGGAGTTGAAAGACAAACACCCGAGCTTTCCTGCCCCCTTGGGTGGGAAACCTTGATGTATATTCCACATCTCCCAAAGGTTTTTGGTGGGATTGAGCCCCAGTTGTTCTCAGTGGGTAACTTGCCAATTAAATACTTTGCTGGCTCCTTTCCTTTGCTGGCTCATGTCTCCAGTCCTCTACTAGTTCTTCCTTGTACATTTTACACTTCAAACATACCACTTGTACTCCAATCCTTAGTTTTAGAGGAACCTAGCCTAAGTCAGTAAGTCTTAGCAGTGGCCCAAGGCAGGAGACCCTCAGAATGGGATTCCAGCATTAGCTCACTTGCTAGTCAACAAAGACTAGGTCAACAGAGCCCCCATCACTGTTGGCAAGTGGGGCAGTGATCATCTCTGGAGTGCTATGGCATCACTATTAGTAAGAGTGTTGCCTGTGATTAACTGAGGTAGCGTGTAGGTGGGTGAGGGGAAAGCGCACTGGCTGATAGAGTAGCTCTTGAACTGAAAGATACAGGGACAATGATAATTATGAGAACAGTGGAGCTGGTTGGTTGTTGTTAACTGCTAGAGAAGCCACAAAGGAAGGAAATAGCAGGCTCAGGTGAGGTCATCATTAACTTAGAGCATGGGTTAAAAGCCAGAAATCTTTCATGGCATCATCTAAAGGGATGAATGAGCTATAGACAGAGGGTAAAATGAGCTGAAGAATAAGACCCCAAGTTTGATCTTAAATACAGCAGAGCTAAAAAGGAGGCTGAGTTCACAGCCCACAGACTTTCTTCCTTTCTTCTTCTTCTTCTTCTTTTTTTTTTTTTTTTGAGACAGGGTCTCACTTTGTCACCCAGGGTGGAGTGCAGTGGTGTGAACACGCCTCACTGCAGCCTCAACCTCCTGGGCTCAAGTGATCTATCTACTCTCACTTCTGGTCTCCAAGTAGCTGGGACTACAGGCGTGTGCCACCACGCTCAGCTTTTTTTTTTTTTTTTTTGTAGAGATGAGGTTTCACCATATTACCCAAGCTAGTCTCCATCTCCTGACTCAAGCAATCCACCCACCTCAGCCTTCTAAAGTGTGAGCCACAGTGCCCAGCCCCAAAATTTCCAATGCTGAAGTCAGGGACCTGAAAAGGAAGGAGAGGGGCCCTGATTGTTCCGATGGAGGTATTTGGGTGGATGGGCTTGAGAATCATAAAACCCCAGATTCCTCTTAAAACTCAGAGTGAGACTACTCTGGAGCCTTTCTCCTTGCTAGGAGAAATTGGACTTCTGTTGCTTGGAGACTATGCCAAGGCCTCACCTAGCAAGGGCAAATGCCTTGCAGGATGATGCTTGTCTTTAAGAGCAATCCCTACCTCTCTTCATTGCTTCTAGACCAATAATGAGAAATCTTATTATGAGCCAAGCAAGGAAACACTGTTAGGTGAAGAAAGGGATTATTCACCAAAAGCACTGTAAAACCTGGCAAATATGTACCAGCAGGAAGCAGGAGAACTTGCCTGAAAATGAATCTTAAAGGTGCCAAATCAGGGAAGGCACAATGTAAGACTGAATAGGGGACAGTTACAGGCAAATTATTCAGTAACATGGGACTTACTATCCTGGTAGAATGCCTTGAACTGTACCTAATACATTGCAGAAATCGCTCTTTGAAATTTGAAAATAATGATGAAATGAGGATGCTGGAACTTCTTAGAAGAGAGATGAAGAAGAGGTCAAAAAGTTCAAAGCGATTAGAAGTAAAAATGCATTTTTTTTTTTTTTTTGGAGACAGGTCTCACTCTGTCACCCAGGCTGGAGTGCAGTGGCACAATCTCAGCTCACTGCAGTCTCGACTTCCCAGGCTCAAGCAATCCTCCCACCTCAGCCCTCCGAGTAGTTGGGACTACGGGCACACACTACAATGCCCAGCTAATTTTTGTATTTTTTGTAGAAAAGGGGTTTTGCCATGTTGCTTAGGCTGGTCTTGAACTTCTGGGTTCAAGCGATCTGCCCACCTCAGCCTCCCAAAGTGCTGGGATTACAGGCGTGAGCCACCGGACCTGGCCAAGAATGCATTTACTGTGCAATACCAGAGAAGCCAGGTTCAATACCTAGGACCTCCCAGTCAACAATATTCCCTGGGAGGTCCCAGAGGACACTCCCTTACTAAAGTGATAAAGAATATGCTAACATATTCCAAGAACCTCAGACTTGCTTGTCCTCTATATCAAGGTTGATGGTAAGAGATGCTTCAGAGTAAATGGGAATAACAGAATTCTGGAGGCCAGGTTGGTGGTACTAGACCATGAGAGGCCCCGGGGAGGTATAATTATGATTACATGTATCAGTCTGAGTAAGTCTTAGGAACCTAATATTGAGTAGGAAACAAGTGAATCCCAGAAGAACACGTGAATCATTTAGATTTTGAAAACATGCAGAGTACCTTTGGCTCTCTGAGCAGCAAGAACAATTACCTTATGAAAGGCAGCAAAAAGGAAGAAAATGGTTGATCCATTTTCTAAGAAAGATTGGCATGATGTGAAAGCGCCTGCTGTGTTCAACATGAGAAATATTGGAAAGACGCTAGTTACCAGGACCAAAGGAACCAAACTTGCATCAGATGGCCTCAAGAGTTGTGTGTTTGAAGTGAGTCTTGCTGATCTGTAAAATTATGAAATTGTATTTAGAAAATTCAAACTGATCACTAAAGGTGTTCAGGGAAAAAACTACCTAACTTCCATGGCATGGGTCTTACCTGTGACAAAATGTGTTCCATGGTCAAAAAATGGCAGACATGATTGAAGCTCATGTCGATGTCAAGACTACCGGTGGCTACTTGCTTTGTCTGTTCTGTGTTGGTTTTACTGAAAAACGCAGCAATCAGATACAGAAGACCTCTTACGCTCCGCACCAACAGGTCCGCCAAATCCGGAAGAAGATGATGGAAATCATGATGTGAGAGGTGCAGACAAATGACTTGAAACAAGTGGTCAATAAATTGATTCCAGAGAGCACTGGAAAATTCCTAGATAAGGCTTGCCAATCCATTTATCCTCTCAACGATGTCTTCATTAGAAAAGTAAAAATGCTGAAGAAGATCAAGTTTGAATTGGGAAAACTCATGGAGCTTCATGGCAAAGATAGTAGTTCTGGAAAAGCTACTGGGGATGACACAGGTGCTAAAGTTGAATGAGCTGATGGATATGAACCACCAGTCCAAGAATCTGTTTAACACTCAGACTTGTAATATGGCAAATAGAAAGTCTTATTTGTGAAAGAAAAAAAAAAAAAAAAAAACCATGGAAAATGAAAATGTGTGTGTGTGTGTGTGTATCACAGGTAGGTAAGCACAAAACTAGAATAACAGTTACTTCTGGGAAAAGGGAGAAGAGAATGGGGATAGAGAGATGTATGCAGGGACTGTAAACGTACTGGCGATATTCTCTTTCTCAAGCCAGCTGGTGAGTACACAGGTATTCATTTTATTATTATTCTCCATACATATGAATCATGGTTTTTTGAACATACTTAATATTTAACAAAAAAAAATAATTTAAAGAAATAGAGCCTAACCATAGTTCTCTAAGGTTGTGACTCACGGCAGAGAGTAGTAAACGGAACATGAGTTCCTTTGGCATCCCATAGATCCAAATTCAAGCCACAAGGCTGTATAACCTCAGGCATGTTACAGAGTCTCTTAGTAATAGATTTCTCACCAGTAAAATGGTTTTGGTGACAGCTACCCAGCAGGGGCATAGTAAGGATTAAATGAGACAGTTTGCATAAGTCTTATGGTCAGTGCCTGGCACCTATCAGGTGTTTAAAAATAATAGTTGCTATTCTATAACTTTGTTCATGCTTCCCATTGTTTCCCTTTTAGAAAGCTTTCATTTTTGTCATTTGACTTCATTCAGTTTAATAATTTCCTGCAAGCAAAGCATTATGTAGGTGGGCTATACTTTAATGTGTGGGTTTCTTTTTTGTGTATTTTAAGTTAGTTTTCAAAATGTCATTATCTCATCTGATTCTCAATTTTAATCCTCAGTGCCTAGCATAGGTTGGAACATGGAAGGAGACCAGTAAATCTAAGCAAATGAATGAATGTAATAGGTAGGTGTTATGGGCTGAACTGAATTCCCCTAAAATTAATATCTTGAAGTGCTAACCCCCAGAAGTTCAAAATATAACTTTATATAGTGATAAGGTCTGTAAAGAGGTGATTAAGTTAAAAAGAGGCCATGGGGTGGGGCTAATCCAAGATGACTGATTTCTTTATAAGGGGAAGAAACAGGAATGCACACACATATACACAAAAGGCCATTTCAAGACAGGGAGAAGACAGACATCTGCAAGCCAAGGAGACCTCAGAGAAACCAAACCCGCTAACACCTTGGTCTTGCACCGCCAGCCTCCAGAACTGTAAGACAACATATTTCTGTTGTTTTAAACCACTTAGCCCATGGTATTTTGTCATAGCGGCCCTGGCAAGCTAATACAGTAGGGCAAGTATAACTATCCCCAATTTACAAATGTGTAAACTGAGTCTCAAGGGTTGTTGTACAGTTACATAAGCAGTAAATGGGCAGAATTGGTACTTAAATCTAGGTGCTAAATTCTGGTTGTTTCCATTACAGTCTGTTTTTTGTCAAACTGTGCTATATTAAGATGTATTAATCTGTAGAAACTTAATTTTTTTAATTAAATTATTTTAATCAAAGTAATATAGGGGAAAACAAGAGTTTCTTATAGTGAAGAAAACCGAGTATCACCTTTCTTTCCCGTCATATGCTATGGCTTTTTAGAGGCAACCATTTTCCACTTTTTTAGATGTTTTTTCCTTTAGTATTTGCATCTAACTAGCATGCTTGTACATATGTGTTATAATTTTACAAATCAAGACATCACCTATTAATTTCCTACTGTTAAAGATGAGTCTTTAATGATCTTAAAACACACGCATGCCCCACCATCCCCCTCCCTTCATTTTAATATACTTTTATCACAATATTTGATAACTTTTTCTTCATTTTGTCTTAGTTTTGTCCAGGTTAATTTTCTTTTTTAACTTTTATATTAGACTTTCCTCAAACATGTGGTGATCCTTGGTTGCCCATTCATGTTTAAGAGAAAGCCTGCTTTCTGCTTTACTCTTTGCCTTGAGAGGCAACTAGTGACTTGAATTTCTGACATTTTCTGGGGTTCTGCATCAAGGATTAGCCTGTTAGAGCTGGACACTGGTGCAGGAGCTTAGGTTTTAGCTTCTTTTTATCCAAGTCAGTCATTCTTTGTCCAAGTACTTTCTAGCTCCTAGAATTTCCTGACAACTCTTTTCTGCTGCCATCAGCTCTTCTGTTCTCTTTACTGTTATCTTAGGAGGTTTTAGGAAGAAGTGGAAACACAGGTTTTAAGCAGAGTTTACATTTAAAATTTTGACCTCTCTTGAGTTTGTATTAGTCAATAAATATTGGTTAGTATCAACTCAATTTAAATGAATAAAAATATCATTGGATAATTATTTTTCTAGTTGCCTCTGCCAAACTTTCTTTTACACTGAAAACCTCAGTTTGTAGTATTATTAGCAGTAAGAGTAATTTAACAGTTCAAACTTAAGTGTCACTTATATAAAACTTTTCTGCTTAGAGCAAGGTAAAGAGGGTGTTCATGGCACCACTTTGGTGAAGTTCCCACTATCCTCAGTTTGTATTATTAGCAATAAGAGTAATATAATAGTTCAAACTTAGGTGTCACTTATATAAAACTTTTGTACTTAGAGCAATGTAAGGAGGGTGTCCATGGCATCGCTTTGGTGAAGTTCCTGCTAAACACAAACACAAACTGAAGTTGAGGGATAGCCCACCGGGGAAGGATCTGGGTGGTGTCAGTTCTATAGCAGGACAAGGAGGGCTTATGAGTGGAGGACAGACTGCTGTGTGGTGGCAGAGCCTGAGCAGGGAGAGGAGAGATCCATGCAGTAGGGTGACCTGATCCAGGGTGCCAGATTCCAAGCAAGGTGAAGAGGGCATCCACACCGTGGGGTGGCCTGGGTGAGCTATCCGAGTACAAGTCGATGAAGGGGGTGTCTACATGTAGGGATGGCCTGGCACAAGGATCAAGGCACAGATTGAGGAGGACAGTAACACTGGGGAGGGAGCAGTGGTAGTAATGCAAGATTGGTTCATCTACTAGGGGATGGATCAAATAAATAAATATATTAACGCTCATGGGAGTCAGGTTTCTCATCCTGAAAGAAGTCCTAAATATGGAAAGGGAGAAAGTTGGAATAATCCCTGAGGTATTGAATTAGAGTTAGAATATCAGTGTGAACTCATGGATTGCAGTGTTTCTGTATCCACATGACATCAATGTCAATGTTGACATGTATAGAGGTAAATGTCTATGTGAGTGTGTGTGTGTTCCCTAGTACTGTCCACTGAGAAAGCCTGAGAGCTGTGAAACAAAACTAGAACCAGCAGATGTTGCTCTGATTGTGGTTTTTTTTTTTTTTTTTGAGATAAGAGTCTCACTCCCATCACCCAGGCTGGAGTGCAGTGGTGCAATCATGGCTCACTGCAGCCTCCATCTCCCAGGCTTAGGTGATCTCCCAACCTCAGCCTTTTGAGTAGCTGGGACTACAGGCACATGCCACCATGCCTGAATGATTGTTGTATTTTTTTTTTGTAGAGACAGGGTTTTGTCATATTGTTCAGGCTGGTCTCTAACTTGTGGGCTCAAGCAATCCATCCGCCTTGGCCTTCCAAAGTGTTGGAATTACAGGCATGAGCCATCGTGCCTGGCCAGATTGTGGCTTCTAAATACCATTCACCACTTAAAGGAATCAGGGCTCCTTGGTAGGGTGCCAGATTTGGCAAATGAAAATACAGCAAATATTTAGCAAAGAAGATATTATTGCATGTGACATACATGCAATATATATTTACCTGAAATTCAAATTTAACTGACTACCCTGTATTTTATGCAGCAACTTTACCCCTTGGAGATATGATTGATTCCAATACTGGGTCAGGGAAGGTACAAGAAGAGCCAGAACATTTTTTTGTGTGTGTGCAAGAAAAAAGGTAAATAATCATGGAATGATGGGATGAAATGACACAGACATCATTTTAAAGGGACTCCCATTAGCCAAATATGGGAGCAATTTAAACATCAAAATATAAATAAATAATAATAGTAACAGGTTATAATCCATTGAACAAAATAGGAAACCATGAGGCTAATAGAAATAAAACAATAAAATGGAAGTTTGATGAGGAATTGAATATTTATCTAGATCTAAATATCTCCACACAAAATACTTACTAATTCCATATGGACAAAATAGTAACTTTATTGTGAAGAAGCCTGGTAGATACCATTTTAATCAAGTGATTAAAGTGAACACCATGACTGACAGAATAAATTGAAATTGAGCGTCATCTGATAATATGCAGTAAAAAAGTACAGCGATGAACGTCATCACTTTGGTGACGTTCCTGTTAAAAACAAACATGTTGAAACTGAGTGATGTTCCATAATAACTAGATGTAATCTTCAAAAGTACTGAGGTCATGAAAGTCAAAGAAAAACTGAGGAAATGTTTCAGAGAAAGGACACCAAAGACGTGACAATTAGATGCATCACATATTCTAAAGAGGATCCATTATTTTTGTTATAAGAAATATTACCGGGATAATTGATCAAACAATGGGATTTCAGGATTAGATATTATGAATTATCAAGGTCGGGAGGCTGAGGCAGGAGAATCGCTTATACTCAGGAGGTGGAGGATGCAGTGGGCTGAGATTGCACCACTGTACTCCAGCCTGGGCAACGGAGCGAGACTCTATCTCCAAAACAAAACAAAACATGTTTTGCAATGACAATGTAAGGGACTCAAAGCCAACTATCTGGAGACCACAAACTCATACATTGAAAAATACTCCTGAAATTAAATTGCTAGAATTTTTAAACCACAAAAAGCAAGAAAAGGAGACTCAACATATTACTGATACTTGTATGCAAAGCATTTGGGGAAATTGCCGTTTAAAGGAAAAATGAATAGCAGTTACTTCTGAGGTTTAGAAAGTGGCATTTCATCTCTGAGGTAGATGGTCCTTTTGTTTAATAAAAACATCTTTAAGGGTGTGTCAGACACTGGTAACTTGCTACCCTATAACTATTCTTCCTTCTTTCCTTATTAACAGAACTCAAACCTCACTTTGGACAACAATGCTCAGGGCCTTCTCAGCCTTCTTTAGAGCTGGGTATGGCCTTAGGATACCACTCTATCAAGGATAGCCAAACAGAAGTGTGCTGGAAATACTGGGAAAATAATCAGTGAGGATGTGACTCCGGAGGATTGGCAGCTTTTTGCAAGTCATCAGGTAATGGGTTTAATGATAAAAGTCAATATGACATGGATGGCAATAAAGAAAGATGGCAAAGGAAGAGAAATACCCTGGATATGTGATGGTATTATGAATATCATGGTATATTGTTGTAATGTTCAATGTTTCTGTATTTTTTTTGTGTGTGTGTGAGACGGGATCTTATTCTGTTGCCCAGGCTGGAGTGCAGTGGATGGGACAATCACGGCTTACTGCAGCCTCAACCTCCTTGGGTCAGGTAATCTTCCTACGTCAGCCTCTCGAGTAGCTGGGACTACAGGTGTGTGCTACCACACCCAGCTAAGTTTTGTATTTTTTGTAGAGATGGGGGTTTCACGGTTTTGTCCAGGCTGGTCTCGAATTCCTGGGCTCAAGCAATCCATCTGCACTGGCCTCTCAAAGTGCTGGGATTACAGAGGTGAGTCACCATGCCAGGCCATGTTTCTATATTTTTAAAAACTGTCATAATGAAAATTTGAAAAATGACAAATAGGATTGAAGGTTTCTAGAATGCCATTTGTTTATCCTGAGAACATCCTCAGAAAATATAGATCAAATAATTTTACTTTTTTTGAGATTAAGTTTCACTCTTGTTGGCCAGACTGGAGTGCAATGGTGTGATCTTGGCTTACCACAATCTCTGTGTCCAGGGTTCAAGTGATTCTCCTGCCTCAGCCTCCCAAATAGCTTGGATTACAGGCATGCACCATCATGCCCAGCTAATTTTTGTATTTTTAGTAGAGATGGGGTTTTACTATGTTAGCCAGGCTGGTCTGGAACTCCTGACCTCAAGTGATCCATCCATCTCGGCCTCCCAAAGTGCTGGGATTACAGGTGTGTCACCATGCCTGGCCTAGATCAAATAATTTTGGATGGTAGTAGCTGGAGTCAAGTATTAAGACTGGCACATTCTAGGTATCAGACTGTATGCTCCATGAAGGTAGGGACAAGTTCTTTTTTTCCCTCTTCTTATCACTGTATGTCCAGCACTTCGCTCTAGTGTTAGAAAATAGTAGGTGAGGCCGGGCGTGGTGGCTCACACCTGTAATCCAAGCACTCTGGAGGCCAAGGCGGGCGGATCACCTGACGTCAGGAGTTCAAGAACAGCCTGACCAACATGGTGAAACCCCGTCTTTTTTTAATAAATAAATAAATAAATAAATAATAAAAAATTAAAAAAAAGAAAATAGTAGGTGATAGTAAGATTTTATTGACTCAATACATCACTACCTTTTAGAAGTTAAAACAAAAAATTTACTAATAATATTTACAATAACCGGTCCCTTTGGTAACTCCCTATTGTTCATTCAATAATTTAACTTTGACTCTCAAGCCAGAACATTTTAAAGCCTTTGCTCTACAAGCTTAGTTACATTTAAGCCTACCTTAACATTTTTACAGTTATTTTTAAAACTTTTTACTCAATTTTTAATTTTAAAAAAGCTGGATTTTATCAATAAAAATATTTCATGACTATTTATGACAAAACCAACTGGCTTGTTTCCTGAAGGATTCCTCTGAAGCTTTAAGGTTACATTTTCAACAATTATAAGTGATTCAAAGCTATTTTATTTTCTATTAAAACCAGTAGTCATCTATTATTAATTTTCAGAATTTTTTTTTTTTTGCAAACCTTGATGATCACAAAGGTAACACAGAGAAAATCTCATCATTAGTCTCTAAGTTTTCCAGGTTGATTTGTATTTTTATTGTTTTATTTATTTATTTTCTTTTATCATTTTATGACAAAATCTTACTCACTCTGTTGCCCAGGCTGGAGTGCAGTGGCATGATCTCAGCTCACTGTAACCTCTGCCTCCTGTGTCCAGGCAATTCTCATGCCTCAGCCTCCCGAGTAGCTGGGATTACAGGTGCACGCCGCCACACCAAGGTAATTTTTGTATTTTTAGTAGAGACGGGGTTTCACCATTTTGGCCAGGCCGGTTTCAAACTCCTGACCTTAAGTGATCTGCCTCCCTTAGCCTCTTAAAGTGCTGGGATTATAGGCATGAGCCACTGTGCCTGGCCTGTTCTTATATTTTAAAATACCATTAAATTCTGAGAGCCTCTAACATTTTACAGTACTACAAATTTATTAAGAAACTCATCACCAAATCCAAGGGCATTCCTGCAACATTTGACACTGTTTTATTTAGTAAAACTCTTTTCTCAGCTATTAAGGAAATATGGCGATTCTTTGAAGAAGCAATGGGAACCAGTGACAGATTGGCCATAAAGGATAAAGGGGATAGTAGAGAGACTTAATTTTTTAAAGCGAGTTTTCTTCCATTTAACCCATTTTTAGTGCTATTATTTATATTGATCTTTATTTTTTTAAAAATTTCCATTTGTATCAATATTAATTTGATCCTAAATCTGTTAGGCTTAAAATAGACTTTATTCAATTGTAGAATAAGAGGGCTACCACGTGGAAATGAATAATATTCTATAGACCTTGGGAATTAATTTACCTTATTGTTCCAGAAGACAGAGTCAGTGTGATATAATGGCAAGTGTATTGTATTTGAAGACTTGGGGTGGAGTCCAGGCTTCCTATTTACTTGCCCTCCTGACTCTAGGTAAGTCAATTTCTCTGGGTCTCACCTTCCTCCAGTTTTAAAATATCTCTGATTCTAAACAAAGAACGCAGAGAAAAAAAATTAATGAAAATAATCAAATATAGTATGTTGGGAAAATAGGCCAGGCAGTGACATGGATGGTATGTATTTTATGTTAATGAGTGAAATTTAAAAAATCCATAAATTGTAGCAGAAATGTTACGAGGAAAGAAAAAGCCATTGTGATTTTTAAAGAATCAGTGAACCTGGGAAATGAAAAAATATATGCAGGGAAAACAATTACTGACAAGGTTGCCTTGAGAAAAATACAAAGCAACAAAGACAAAGTTTAGTTACAGAGATTCAAGAGAATTAAAATTTTCTTTATATTCTCAAAGGAAATGAAAATACAAAGAAAATAAAAACCACCATGAGGGATTGCTGGCAATCACCTAATAGTTGAAAAATTACATTATTTTGGATGGTAAAGAAATAAAAAAGCCCTATAGGTCTACTTTTAAGAAGTTTATTAGCTGGGTGTGGTGGTACATCCCTGTGGCCTCAGTTACTTGGAATGCTGAGGTGGGAGAATCCAGTGAGCCCAGGTTGAGGCTGCAGTGGGCTGTGTTCACATCAATGCACTCCACCCTGGGTGACAGAGTGACTTTGTCTCAAAAAAAAGGAAAAAGAAAAATAAGTTTATAGGGTGGGCATGGTGGCTCACACTTGTAATTCCAGCACTTTGGGAGGCTGAGGCTGGACGATTGCTTGAGTCCTGGCATTGGAGACCAGCCTGGGCAATATAGTGAGACCCTGTCTCTATAAACAATAAACAAATTAGACGGGTGATGGCATGTGCCTATAGCCCTAGCTACTTGAGAGGTGGAGGCAGGAGGATCACTTGAGTCCAGGAGTTGGAGACCACAGTGAGCTATGATTGAGCCGCTGTACTCCAGCCTTTGTGACAGAGTAAAACCCTGTCTCAAAAAGAGAAAAAAAAGAAGCTTATAATCAAATTAACAATAATAAACCCAGGTAAACTATAATTATTCTTATTTTGGAAGGAACTTGTCCCAGATGTAACTCATTTGGCGGCATTACTGATGGCGGTGGCGGCTGTTCGGAGAGGCCATGGCCATCATGATGGCTGCAGTGGGGATGTGTGAGTGGTAGTGGCAGTTGTGAGACCTGTGTTCCCGAGGTGGCCACTGTACTGTCCCTCCCCCGGCCATCCATCCTTGCATAGCTGGGCTGTACCCGCTCCCAGGCTTGGAACCTCCACTGCTCCAGACCCAGGCCCTGCATCACTGCTCTCGCCCACTGCCACTGCGGGGAGCACTTGGGGAGGAGGTGGACAGTCCCCAGAGCCCGCCCCTGGGAGAACCCCAGAGCACACTGCCCTGGGGACTGCTGTGATGGGGCAAGGTTGAGCTGCCTGCCAGCATGGGAGCAGCGTCGTCAGGCAGGGAGAGGTGGGCAGAGAGGAGCCTAGCGAGGACCTGGAGTCCCCGCCCTAGGTTGCAAGGAGGTACAGCTGGGGCTGCACACTCCATGGAGCAGGTGGGAGCCCCACTCTCCTGGGCGCAGGACCAGGGCAACTCTGCACTCTGCACCCCCGGTGGTGGGGGGATGGGGGGGAGGGAAGGGAAAGAAGGCCCTCTTGCACCTGCAGGCCCAGGTTGTCTGTTTCCACTGGCTGGCTTCTCCCTGCTCCCAGTGCCTACTCAGATCTCAGAGCCGGATTGGGGGAGTGCTGACATGCCAGCCCCCTGCCGCCTCTGCCCCCTCTAGATGTCGGGCACCAATGAGCATGGGAGGGAAGCAAGGGTTGGCAGGGCTGAGGGCAGCTCTGCGCTGGCCCGACAGGCGCCCCCTCTGCAGGAATAGCCTGGGCACCATGAAAAGTGGTAGGAGGCTGGGCATGGGGGCTCGTGCTTGTAATCCCAGCACTTTGGGAGGCCGAGGTAGGCGGATTACGAGGTCAGGAGTTCGAGACCAGCCTGACCAACATGGAGAAACCCCGCCTCTACTAAAAATACAAAATTAGCTGAGTGTAGTGGCACATGCCTGTAATCCTAGCTACTCTGGAGGCTGAGGCAGGAGAATCACTTGAACCCGGGAGGTAGAGGTTGCAGTGAGCCAAGATTGCGCCATTGCACTCCAGCCTGGGCAACAAGAGCGAAATTATGTCTCAAAATAATAATAATAATAATAATAATAAAAGTGGTAAGAGGCAGATAGGCTCCAGGATGGAAAGGTGGGGCTTCACTCCCCAGTGAAGCCCCACCTTTAGGCTGCGGAAGGCCTGAAGCCTGGGGGCTGGGTTGCCAATTCTGTAGAGGAGAGGGGGAACTTGTGGTTTTTTCTTGGGCCCGCCCAAGGAGTGATCAGCGTGCACTTCCTCCCCTCTGAGGCCCATAAAAGCCCCAGGTACTGTCAGGGCTAAGCAGACCATGGATGGCCAGCTGCAGAGAGGAGCTTCCTTCCCTGCTGCTAGCTCAACACTTATTAGGATGACCAGCTGTGGAGAGTAGCTACCTTCTCTGCTGAGAACTGAACACTTATTGGGATGATCTTCCTGCAAAGAGGAGCTGCCCTCTCTGCCAGGAGCTGAACACTAATTGGGACACCCTGGCTGCAGAAAGGAGCTACCCTCTGTGGGTCTCCTCTGAGCTGTTCCATTACTCAGTAACATCTTGCTCACTCTCCACTTGTCTGTGTACCTCATACTTCCTGGTCACAGGACAAGAACTTGGGACCCGCCAAATGGCGAGGCTGAAAGAGCTATAACACAAACAAGGTTGAGACATCCCCCTTGCTTTCCACATTACAGGTGAAGAAGAGCTTTTGGGGAGCCCAGACCTGGGAGCTCCCTAAACCAGGGCTGTGACTCCCGCTTTGGGTCCCTGTAGTTCCTGGCATCTCCAAGCTTCTGGGTGTCAATGTGTTCCCTGGTGCCAGCTGTAGAAGCTGCTTGCAGTATGCCTAGTCCAGCCACAGCTTTGTAGAGCCGGCACACCTGGAGCTGCCTGTCCCACTGTAGCAGCTGGTGTGTCTGAGACTGCACAGTGACCAGGCCCCACGCTCGCTCACACATGCCTCGCCGCTCCATGCCTCACTTGCCCTTGGCAGGCGTGGGATCTAGGCTGATAGCATAAGCTGAGTGCAGCCTGCCAGGCTGAGTCAGTGGGCCTGAGCAAGACTCGGGTAAAGGCCCCACTGGCCACAGAGGTTTCCAGCTAGAAAAGCAACACCCTAAACATCCCATAACATTACTTTACCTGTTCAAATGTGGACTATGAAAGGAATATTGAAAAGTTGGGTATCTCAGAGACTTAGATGTTAAATAGATAATAACACACCACACGAGTGGAAATCCAAATAGCTAGTTGTATACAAAAAGGTCATCAACAGCATCAGTAATCAGTAACGCTAGTTAAAACCACAAAGAGATACTACTACAAACCCACCAGACTGGTAATACTGAAAAAGACCAACGATGTCAAGTGTTGAGAAGGTGTGGAGCAATGGGACTCATACACGCCTAGAGTGTGTAACTCTCTAGAAAAGAACTTGGCATTATTTATTCAAGTTTATGATACATATTACCACTCTCAGGTATATGCCCTATAGAAACTTACAGTAGATATGATGGAATACATACATGAAGAATGTTCACATTAGCATTTATAACAGTCCTAAACTGGAAACAACCCAGATGTCCATCAGCAATAGAATGGCTAAACATATCGTCACATACTGTTACAATGAGACACTGTAATATGCAGCAATGAAAATGAACACATTACAGCTATGGGAACAACCTGAACAACATATGAATTAAAAACAATGTTAAGCAAAAGTAGCAAGAACAACAGATCACATATTATATTGTTCCAGTTACATAAAGTTCAAAAGAGTGAAACTAAACAATGTATTGTGTAGAGATGCATGCTTACAACAAGACAATAAAGAAAAGCAAGGAAATGATTATCACCAATGTCAGAATAATGGCTACATTTAGGAGGGAGGCAAACAGTTGTGTTCAGCAAAGTCATGGGGCAGGGAGAGGGACTTCTGAGTTGCTGGAAATAATATTCTATTTCTTGACCTGGTTGATCAGTTATATGGTGGTTTCCTTTATAATCACTTATTATACTATATAATTGCCTTATGTATTTAAAGTATATTTCACAATAAAAATGTTAAAAGTAATTAATATACTGTGGATAGCATTTCTGGAAAGCAAAATTTTGCCAGATAATTTAGCTTACACAATCTTTGACAGTAAAACCCACTGATGTGGAATAACAAAACACTGATTAGTTTCTCATTAGAGTTCACTTTCAAGTGTAAAGGTCAAAAACCTTATACGAATCTCCTTTTGTTATATTTTAACACAGTATGTAAATCTTTATCTTGAATTGATGAACCAGGGAAAGAACTATTAGCTAAAACTTCAGAATTTTTGGAACTTTGAATTAACTAGCTATTTTCTCCTCTGGATTAATAGGCATACAAGGAACTAAAGAGATTCAGACCAAGTTGGAAATGTGTGAACCTCCTTCTCTCCAGTCTCCAGTTGCAGCTGTTCCTCCGGTTATCAAGCTGGGTGTTGAGGTGGGTATCTAGCCTAGTAAGCTTAGTGTGCTGTTATTAAATACTTTCTAAGTAGGTGGCTCTCCTGAGTGCCCTTCTGTTCTACAGCACTGAGGTTGTAAGGTGGAGCCACTGACAATGAAAACAGATCAGGCTGCTGAAAAACCCTATGTGGAACACACTTAACTGGAGGTGTTATCTGCTGGGCTGCAGAACTCTGATGTTTCCGCTCTTTTCCGTCAAAGCCCACAAAGCTTAAACTCTCTGAGGTGTTTAGCTTCACAAAATCCCCTAAATCTGTGTGTTTTACCCCTTTAATTTACACCATTCCCCTGCTGTAAGATAGGAAGAGGGGGAAAAACAAAAAATATTTATTTTGTAGCCATGTGAGAACATTACTTGTTGGTCTGATTAACTGTGAGTCTCATTTGGAAGGATGTAGCAGGGGACTGGTCATGTAAAGACAGAAAGATCCAGGGTAATTTAAGCAGGATTTTTTTTTTTTTTTTTTTTTTTTTTTGAGACAGAGTCTCACTCTGTCATCCAGGCTGGAGTGCAGTGGTGAGATCTCAGCTCACCACAACCTCCGCCTCCTGGGTTCAGGTGATTCTCCTGCCTCCGGAGTAGCTGGCGTGATCTGCCCGCCTCGGTCTCCCAAAGTGCTGGGATTACAGGCATGAGCCACCGCGCCCGGCCTTAAGCAGGATGTTTAACCTGGCTCTTGCAACTTCAGATCAAGGGCAGTAAGGTCAGATACTAGCCTGTGAGACACTCCTTGGTTTTGCCACATCCTCCTTTGCCCCTCCCACCACCTTTCCTGTAGCATTTTAATGAACAGGAGCCCTTGGATTTACCCAGTTAAAAGTTTCCTTAGTCTACCGTTTGCAGATGGTGGTGGCAGTAATGGCAGAAACCCAGAGCTTCCCAAATTTGTCTATAATACACTTGCTCCTATCTCACCCCTCCTCCAGGTGGAAATACTTGTAATATCCATTACTACTGTTTTCAGAGGAGGTGGAGTGTACTAAGGTCCAGCGACAGAATTGTGAAATTTGCTGTCATTATTGCTGCTGCTTTAATGTCTTTCTCATACGATTGACCATTCTCATGCTATTCAATCAAGACAGATTTCTCAGGATTCTGATCCTTTTATTTTGACTTTCTTTTCCTGGAGAACTACACTTTAAACTTCATGAGTTTTTCCAGGATAACGTCTGTAGGAAAAGCTGCATAATAGTAATAATATTTGTTTTAGAAAGAAAATAACCATTGAGTCAGACCTGAAACACAGGCCAACATTTCTTGATGACAGTGTACACTGATGAACCAAGACGAGAAGCTCTTGAAAGCTCCAAACCGTAAAAGAACGATTCGTAAAAGTGAGGCACTATTAATGAAATTCTTCCCTTGACAGTCAAAAATCCTTCCACAATCTCCCGGAGGATGATGGCTCCCTTCCAATCCTCCCTTCCCGCCGCCCTAACAATCTGCCCGAGGATGGGTTCCTTTCCCTACCCGGCATTTCATCTCCTTTTCCACTGAAGACTCAGGTTGTGACTCTGTACTCAGGCCGCACCTCTGTTTCCTTTCATAGCTAGGGGGAGGGGGGGAATGTATTACAACTCATTTTTACAATGCACTGCAGTTTACAAACGCTTGCACTTCCACCATATCCTATGAGCTTCGCGAGTGCCACGTGAGAGAGGCATTCATTCATTCATTCATCAAACATTTGCTCTGCCCGACCACACGTTATCCAGCGCTGAGTCTCACCCCACGCCAAGGGAAGGGTGGGGCGCTCTCTCCCTGGAGCAGGTGCAGCGGATCAGGCCGTGGGGTAACTCCTCGATCAGTCCGGCTTTTCGAGGGCCTGTTTGGAGCCAAATGCCTCACCTTCGGGTGGTGCGCGCAGTTGCGTGAAGGCGCGGCCTGGGCCTCCTCCTTCCTCCCAAAGGAGCAGTCCCACCTGCCCCGCAGGAAACCGCTAAAGGGCAAGCTCTTCGGGCCGCCCTCGGGTCAGGGGTAAGATCGGGCGGCAGCTTAGGCTCGTCTCGGCTCCTCCCCTTCCTCTCTTCAGTTCTGACGCGGCCGTAGAGGCGGCAGCGGCGGCGGCTGCGAGTCCCGCGGCCCGAGGCGCACCCACCCGCTCGCCGATCCCCACTTCCTCTTCCCTTGGAGCGTCATCAGAGCGCGCCACAGGCGCCCAGGGCGGGGTGGCTGGACTGGGAAAAAAGGCCCGCGGAGGAAGCCTCAGAGCGGAAAGAAGAGGGAGGGGGAGGAGAGCGGTTGCTAGGTGACTTGCGTCATCTGCAGGCGCCGCTCTCCTCCCGCCCCTCTCTCTAGAGTGAGGCGAGAGCCCCGCACAGAGCGAGGGAGACAGCGAGCTGAGCTCCGGGCGCTGCCGCCGCCGACGCCGAGAGTAAGAGCGAAGGAGCATCCCAGAGACTCAGCCCCTCTGCACTGACCGCCGCTGAGACCTTCGCCCTCACCTGGGTCAGCGGGAGCCGCGGCCGCACTCCTCTCCCCCACTCACCTTCCCGGCCGGCAGCGGCGGCTGCACAAGCCGGAGCCGGAGCCCGAGCCCGAGCCGGAGCCGGCGGCTTGGGGGGCAGGGAGGCGGCTACTGCGGGCCGGGACTGGGTAGCTGCTCCGCGGTGAGAGAACACTGAGGAGGCGCCGGAGCTTCTGCCTCGTCCCGGGGCGTGGGGCGTGGGACCCCCAAGGTGTAGGGAGGGGGGTCCCAGCCGCAGCGACACATGCGGGAGCCGGGAGCGGGGGCGGCGCCGAGCGGAGCCGGCCGGGTTCCCCGCCTCGCCGCCTCCTCGGCCACCCACCCGGGTCCGTAGCATCTTGCCCCGGAGTGTATGAGCCGGGGCCCCAACCAAGCTCTGCAACCACCCCCCGGCCGGGGGGACGGGGACCCCGATGTGAAGCGGCGGCTGGGGCGGCGGAGAGAGCGGGACCGACGCCGCCGTCCTTTCCTCACCTTCCCCCTCCCCTCAGCCCCCTTCGGGGGTCTTCTCCCTTGGCCAGTCGCTGGCCCCCCGGCTCCTTGGCTGGACTCCGGGAGGAGTTCTTAGAGCCCCCCTCCCCCGCCCCAGCCCCGAGGGCGGCGGGGCCGGGGGGGACCCGGGGGGCCGGCCACAGCCTCCGCCCAGAGGAAACTTTATAAAAACAAAATCCGGAGCCTCCCAAACGTGACTGTCCCGGGAGAAGTGGCCCTGGACGGGCAGGAGTCGCAGCCTGAAAAGACCCAGGAAGAGGAAAAGAGGAGGTAAGCGGGGCCGCCGCCTCCTCTCCCCTGGCAGCACGGAAGAGACCCGAGTGGCCGCCTGGTATTAGCTACACGAGCACCGCTTCTTTCTCAGGACCGCGCCGGAGCCTTCCGCAGCTGCCGCCTCAGTCCGAAGGAGGAAGGGAACCAACCCACTTTCTCGGCGCCGCGGCACTTCTCTAAAGTGTGAGTGGCCCCGGGAGAGGGAATTGAGGGGGAGAAAGTGGGAGGATGCCGGCGTTTCCTCCTGGAGTTTTGCTGATGTTCTCCAGGAGTGTTGGGAGTCATAAGAGGGTCTAGCTTTATTCACAGAAGGGAGAAGGTGTTAGGG
This sequence comes from Aotus nancymaae, assembly GCF_030222135.1. Taxonomy (NCBI): domain Eukaryota; kingdom Metazoa; phylum Chordata; class Mammalia; order Primates; family Aotidae; genus Aotus; species Aotus nancymaae. The sequence goes on from NW_026988447.1 coordinate 14,966,531, forward strand.
AGGCCTGTATTTTGTAACTTTTTAGCTCTTTGTACGAGTAATGCAAGTATGCAGGAGTTCTTTCTTCAGAGTGAATACTCGCACCTTTCTGGCCAGTAATTGGCAAAGGGAAATTGAGGAAGCCAGAGCATATGTGCGCACAGAGGCCATCTGTATCTGTAACCTTTTCCTGGCACTGTGGGTGTGTACGGTGTACTTTTTGTTTCTGGGGTACTCTTACATAGGTTCTCAAGTGAGAACCACTTCTGGAACCCCGAAAGCAAAATTCCCTTTTTTTTAAAAAAAAAAAAAAACGAAAAAACTCTTGGGAGATTTTCATTTCAGTACCTATTGGTGCAGGAGTTAACCTTCTCAGTTCCTGGGTCCGTGTGTCAGGAGACACTGTAACAGATTTCACTTAGGAACTTGAGTTCTTAGGAATCACAGCTTATTTGGGGAAGAGCATTTATCACATTAATCATTTTATAAAAGTGATTTTTTTCCCCCTTCACCAAGTTTTTAATTTTTTTTGGAGTAACATCTTAAATGACAACACTGTTTAATTTTGTCTGAGGTTTTGCTTTTTTGAATTATCTTTATTTCTGTATCAATTTAGGATACACTTTTGATATTTAATTCTTTCAATGACTTTTTCCTTCCATTGTTTTAAAGTTGAAGTCTATAAAACCTTTGACTTGCATTTTAGCAGTGTTCTCAAAGTACCAAATTAAAGTTTCATGAAAGTAATTAACATATCATATACAGACCTTAAGTAGATTAAACATAGAGCAGAATTTTATGTAAGAAGGCATAGACAGTACTATACTGAGAATTGTGGTCCATCTAGACAACTGTGTGGGCTCGTTCTGTCTGAAGCCACTGCTGAGAGATGCTTTGTGGTAATGAATGTAAGCCTGGGGTTATCAGTCTGTCGGAAGTTCTCCATTCAGGGTCTTGATTAAATTTATTTAACACTCTCTCAAACTTAACAATGTTTGGTCCTATTCTTTTACAGTAATGAGTTTTGCAAGTTTATTAGCCTCTGTATTATGTGACAATTCATTTATAAATTCCATAGACAATTCATTTATATATTCCATACCTGTGTCCTTAAATTTTCAGGACACAGCCAGAGTTTGTGTTTCAAGAAATACCAGAACAAGCCTCAGTTCATCTTTCCTTACTTTTATAGAGTTTTATTATTTCTACCGTCAGTTTCTCCAACTCTGGTCTTAGAATAATGTCTCATTTCTTTGACCACTTTTCCCTCCTCTGGAACTTCTCCCACTGTATTGTTTTTCTTTAGTTGCCTTATTATGTTTTGGTAAGGAACCTTAAATTCTGTCTTTTAAGTGTGTACTGACATGAAAATATTGAATAGTGGATGTAATGTTAGACTTAGAGTCATGTATTTTGTTTTTCACAGAGATATGATAAAGAGAAATGTAGTCATGCAGAACCTGTATTTTGAGAAGGAGGGGAGGACAAACTAAGAAACAAACTATAGTTTGAATGTAGGTTGCGCTCTGTCAAAGTTGCTCACTAACTTTTGGACCTACTTTTATTGCTTTAACTATAGATTGGTTAAAAAATTATGGTAATTTTATTTTATGTTATTTTGAGATGGAGTCTCTCTCTGTCACTCAGGCTGGAGTGCAGTGGTGCAGTCACGGCTCACTGCAACCTCCGCCTCCCAGGTTCAAGCTATTCTCCTGCCTCAGCGTCCCCAGTAGCTGGAACTGCAGGCGTACGCTACCATGTCTGGCTAGCGTTTCTGTATTTTTAGTGGAGATGGGGTTTCACCATGTCAGTCAGGCTGGTCTCAAACTCCTGACTTTAAATGATACACCCACCTCGGCCTCCCAAAGTGTTGGGATTACAGGTGTGAGTCACCGTGCCCAGTCAGAAATTATGGTAATGTTTTATTGCATGTTTGGGTAGAAATGACAAAGTATTTGGGGTCCCTGTCTTTGAGATGCTTTGACTTGTAGGTGGTGGAGACAATCAAACACAAATTGCACGAAGCTACAGGAAAGGGGAGATAGACCGATATTTATCTAAGATCACACTAGATGTTAGATGTTATATGGCACTTTATAGATGTTAATGTATTTTTACATTTTTCACTAGTGAAATGTTGCTTTTGGACATGTACGTGTAGAACTAATTGAAGTGTTAAAGCAAAATCTGGAAAGATTTCTTTTAGGAAGAAAAGAGCAAGTGGAGACAAAATATTTAAGACTTTTAGAATTGGAAGGCGTAAGGGACAGATAAAATTATGAAGTTGGTCTGAAGGGAATACAGATGGAGGTTGTTGAGTAGTGTTAGGATGGAGGTTGTTGAGTAGTGTTAGGGTCAGTTGTGTTTGTGCAGATAATGGTTACAGCTCAAAGAAGCAATTGAGAAGAGTGTTCCTGAGAGAGTAGTTTCAGATGACTGGGGAGAAATTACATTTTAGGCAAAGCCATTGTGCCTGGATTGGGTTTTTTTTTTTCTCTAGGGAACCAACATTTTTACATCATGGCTATTGAGCTATACAGAAGGAGTGAAAAAGAAGATGCTTAGTGTGTTGCTAGTAGCTTCTTACAAAAAAGAGTTTGGAAATGGGACAGTAAACTTTGTTTTGGATATTAAATTGTAGGGCAACAGTTGGATACTGGTGTAGTTTCCAGACAGCAAGATAGTTCAGCAGGTAATATGCTTGAAAATGTAAAGTTGGAATTATTTTCAAAATATTTAGGTTTTCCAGAGTACTGATGGAAAGTGAAGAGCTGAAAAATGGGTATTTTTAGTTGGTAGTGGAAAATCTGAATGAATGAGACACTCCCTAAAATAGATATTTTAAAAGTGGATGAGAGTTGAAGTTGAAAAGGAATGAGCAGGCTTTAAACATGGCCACCAGTTTAGTCCCAGGGTATATTATTCTGTATTTTTGAAACAAGCTAAAAGTTTTCTTTTTCTTTTTCTTTTTTTTTAAATAGGGTATATAGGTCCCTTGAGATTTTGAGAAGAGTATATATAATTTCATTCTTAAAGAACTTATAAATAGAAGGACAGTTTTGTTTCCTCAAATTCATATTTTTAAAGTTCACTCTGCATTATTATCCTGAGTTTGGTCTTAATATGACGAAGTGAGGCTAAAAATAGCCGGCAGAGAAGGCTGCTTCCCTTGTTCGCAGTTGGTGTGTGTCTTTGTGTCCCATACAATGGAGGGGATATCCCTGTGTAGGCACAGCAGTGCTGAACATGCTTTTTTTCTTTTAACCTTTTTATTAAAAAACAAAAAGCAACTTGGCAGTTAAAAAAAATGTAGACATCTCTGTGGCTTGCATTGAGTATTAACTTTAACGAGGATTAAGGATTGTGAGGAAGGAAATACAGTCTCACACTTCATTGTGTTTCTCATTTGGAAGTCCACGCCTTCCCACTAGCTTCTCTGACTTCTTAAAAGAGTGATTATTCAAATGACAGAAACTCTGGGGAAGAGATATTTAGACAGGGAGATAGGTCTAAGGTGGTTCTAGGGTGAAGATACAGGGATTGGATTACATGCCATATGGAGGCCTTCTCTCTTCACCTTCTACTTGGCACAAGATTTTTTATGCAGTTGAAGCCATGTTCAGATGAATTTTAAAAGGCAGCCGTTTATAGTTAACATTATTTGCTATTAAGGACAGTGGGAAGCTTGGGACTCTGGTATTAAGGAGTGGTAACTTCATGTACTTTGTCTTGGCAACTTTTGGACTGATAGGGAATTAGAGAGCCTTGAGGGTATATGTTTGTGTGTGTGTGTGTGTTTTAGCATCCACCAGATGACCTCCACAGGCCATGCATAGGCTCATTTCATTGTACTTTGGAGATGGGTCTTGGAGAAGTCTTCTGATCCTTTATATCTCATTGTGTAGAGGAGGAGTTGGCAAACGTGTTTTGTAAAGGGCCGGTTAGAAAATACTTTAGGTTTTATGGGCCACATGATATGTCACAACTTTGAATTCTGTTCTCATAGTGTGAAAGCGGCTGTAGACAACACTGAAGTGAACGAATATTGCTGTGCTCCAATTGGCCCTTAGGCCGAGGTTTATGGACCCCTCGTATAGACAACTGCCAAATCCACCAACAAACAGTATCAGCTTTATTACACTACAAAGCCAGGACTGGCTATTTTTGGTGGTCTCTGTTTTCTAGATGAGATGTTTTTCTCTGAGCTCATTTAAAATGATTCTGCATAAAACACATACTCTACTGTACAAAATACTTTTGTTTTGCCTTCATAGTGATGAAAACTATTGATCAAGGGACAGGGATGATGCCATCTCTAAAGGGATGCAGCTAAAAAGTAGGGACTACTTGCGGTTCTTACTTAAAGATAACTGCAATTGGCATTTAGTGATACTCTGACTTTGTTTCATGGCCTAAAGTATCTGTAAAGAAGCTTATGGACATACTTTTGAAACCTCCTGAAAATAAATGTAAAGCATTTACTTCGTATGTATGTAAAATTAGAAGTGTTTATGGTTGGCTCGATTGAGTCAAATTAGAAGAACATTAAAGTTTGATACTGCTATCTCTTAAAGTTTTAATCTCTTGCAGTGACTAATTCAATGTGTAGAATTATTGGCTCCGCAATTTTTTATTAATTTCAAATAGTAGTGTATCTTAACAAATCACTTAAATCATTTAAATGTGTACTTTAAAAAGCTTTGATATATATATACGTATATACGTGTGTGTGTGTGTATATATATATATACGTATACAGGTATATACGTATATATATACATATATATATATATATTTTTTTTTTTTGAGACAGGGTCTCATTCTGTCACCCAGACTGGAGTGCTGTGGTGTGATCTCAGCTCACTGCAACCTCCACCTCCAGGGCTTAAGTCATCCTCCCACCTCAGCCTCTCGAGTAGCAGGGATCACAGGCATGTGCCACTGTGCCTTACTAAATTTTTGTGTTTTTGATAGAGATGGGTTTCATCATGTTGCTCAGGCTGGTCTCCAAGTCCTGAGCTCAGGCAATCCATCCACCTCGACCTCCCACAGTGCTGGGATTATAGGTGTGAACCACCACATCCGGCCAGCATTGCTATGTTTTTAAGAGTGAATCTTTCTCAAATGTATTGTTCAGAAAGTGTAATTCACAGGCTGGGCATGGTGGCTCATGCCTGTAATCCCAGCACTTTGGGAGGCTGAGGTGGGCGAATCACCTGAGGTCAGGAGTTCGAGACCAGCCTGACCAACGTGGAGAAACCCCGTCTCTACTAAAAATACAAAAAATTAGCTGGGTGTGGTGACACATGCCTGTAATCCCAACTACTCAGGAGGCTGAGGCAGGAGAATCGCTTGAACCCAGGAGGCGGAGGTTACGGTGAGCTGAGATCGCGCCATTGCACTCCAGCCTGGGCAACAAGAGCGAAACTGTGTTTCAAAAAAAAAAAGTGTAATGCACTTTGTGGAATTTTACATTACAGCTAATATTAGAATATTTCTTTCATATGTCAGCAGATACCAACATTGGATGATGGTATATTTACTCTAGTTTCATAAATCCTATTTATTTTAGAATTCCCTTGTTTATGGCAGGGGTGGAGACTACTCTTGCAATTATGATCACTTTTTAGTTAGTATGAAACCTACTTTTATATTACATATAGTGTTTCTACATATTAATTGTTACTTAAATTGAACTAACAATTTACTTTTTAATTTTTCTTCCCTTTTAAAAAAGAGTATATAATCTGACAATGTTAGTACGTCTTTTAGAAGGTCACTATAAAGCTGCTTTCCTGTTATTTGGAAAGGATTTTTAAAAATCTTCTAAAAAATCTTTAATTTTTGCCTTTTCAAGTAATTTTATCATTGTTCTGACCCTAAGGATAGGTGACAATTTAAAAGACATAAAGGTCTTTTAAAGGTGTTTATCTCATATCTGCAAATAACTCCAAACAGAAATATTCTAGTTCGTTGATACTTTCAGTGGACCAGGGAAAAATATGTATTAGTTTTTTTAAGTGTAACTGAATTGTCATTATAAAAAGGTAAGTACGGTTGTTTTTAAATAATGAATTCTTGCTGTTAAAGTTCTGTTTTTAGACTTTTCCCCCCATTAAGTATAATGAGGGAAAATGTATGCATACACAACACATACACACACAATATGTGTATGTGTATGTACGTGAACCTAGTGTATTGTGCTAGATGTTTATTCCTGCATGACTGCTCTGGAATTTAGGAAATATTAAAAGACTTGACAAATATTTTTAATATCACAATATCATTGTCTTATGTCTTAATGTACTTTTATGTTTTTACTGCTTTCGGATGATATCTTATTGAAGCTTCTCATGATACCTTTACTGTATATTTAAATGGAATGTATTTTCTCAAAGTATGTGACATTTTCTGAACACCAGGGGATATATATTTTCTGAACACTACAGGATACATACCTTCTAGTAATTATATTTTTACGTACAAGTATATTTAAAATTTCTTCCTATTACAGTTTCAGAATTGTGAAACATTTGAGGGAGCATCTGCAGTTTTCACTGAGCACTTGATCTGGATATTGGAATGACAAACTAAAATAACATTTAACAAAATTTTTCTAAAGTGTTCCTTTACAATTTTTGAGTAACACTTGATTTCTGTAAAACAGAAAGCTTGTAAGAAGAAAATATGAGAGCCAGTGTTTCTCTTGTATTATCCTGCCATGCAAGTAGTTGAAAACCAGAAATAAACAGAAATGCACAAGAGACCTTATTGCTTGAGTATCTTCTGCTCTTCCCCCATCAGACCTAAGGGACAGCTAGCGGATCAGTCAGATACTGTGCAGTTTCTGTTGCTATGCTGTGTCACCTCTGCCCTTTCTTTCCAGCTGGAAGATAGCTACTGGAAATCTGGCTGTAAGAAGGAGATAGCACGTTCTCTCTCTCTCTCTCTCTCTCTTTCTCTCTCTCTCTCTCTCTCTGTACGTGTGTGTGTGTGTGTGTATACACATATACCTAGTGTATCGTGTTAGATGTTCATTTCTGCATGACTGCTCTGGAATTTAGGAAATACTAAAAGACAACAAAATATTTTTAATATCATTTAGCCTTTTCTCTGAGAAGATTACCATCCTCTGGCTTTGGCTTTTTCATCTCACAACATCTTAAACGAACCCATCAACATATATTATTGGCACCAAATGTAAAGTCTCAAGGCAAATTGCTCGTTTGTTTTTGGAAGAATGTATGTATATGTGTGTGTCTGTGTGTGTGTGTGCGTATAATTTTTAAATTTTTAACAAAAATTCCTGATCTAGTCAATGTTTATGAGAATGTGTGTGTGTATATAAAATTAATTATTTTTTTAGAGGCAGTGTTGCACCTTGTCACCAGGCTGGAAGTCAGTGGCGTGATCCTTGTTCACTGCAACCTCGACCCCCTGGGCTCAAGTGATCTTTCCATCTTAGCCTCCTGAGTAGCTGGGACTACAGGTGTGCACTGCCACACCCTGCTAATTAAATAAATTTTTTTTTAAAGACAGGGTCTCACTATATTGCCTGGGCTGGTCTCAAACTTTAGGGCTCAAGCAATCCTCCTGACTTAGCCTCCCAAAGTGTTGGGATTACAGGCGTGGGTCACAGTGCCCAGTCAGGATGTGTGTGTGTGTGTGTGTGTGTGTGTGTGTGTGTGTGTGTGTGTATGTGTATGGAAATGGAGTTTTGCTCTTGTTGCCCAGGCTGGAGTGCAATGTTGTGCATGATCTAGACTCACTGCAACCTCTGCCTTCCGGGTTCAATCAATTCTCCTGTCTTAGCCTCCTGAGTAGCTGGGATTACAGGCATGCACCATCACGCCTGGCTAAATTTGTATTTTCAATAGGGACGGGGTTTCACCATGTTGGTCAGGCTGGTCTGTTAACTCCCGACCTCAGGTGATGCACCTGCCTTGACCTCCCAAAGTGCTGGGATTACAGGTGTGAGCCACTGTGCCCGGCTGAATGTATATATTTTTTAACAGCCTTTTAGGATTGCATGCTTTTTAGGGGAGTATATGGGGGTAGTATACCTTTGCATGACATTCTCTAGGTCTGAGAAGGAGTTGTTTCACTAAAAATAGTAATTTATAATTATCTAATGGTTGAAAACAGGTCTGCCTGGAGCCAGCAACAGGCAGGCAGGCAGTTCTTGGAAAGTATGCTGTAGATAGAAGGTTTAAGTCAGGCCATATATTGCCTACCATTTAAATTCAACCCTTGAGTTTGACAAATAATACTGAAGTAATTCTGTGTTTTCAAAAGCATCTAAAATTTCATTAACATTTTATTAAAAACTAAAGAAATGACAGAACTGTTGTGCTTTTTTTGAAACTGAGTCTTGCTCTGTTGCCAGGCTGGAGTGCAGTGGCACAGTCCCGGCTCACTGCAACCTCCGCTGCCTGGGTTCAAATGATTCTTCTGCCTCAGCCTCCCGAGTAGCTGCAACCATAGGCGCGTGCCACCACGCCTGGTTTATTTTTGTATTTTTAGTAAAGACGGGGTTTCACCATGCCATGTTGGCCAGGATGGTCTCCATCTCTCAACCTCGTGATCTGCCTGCCTCGGCTTCCCGAAGTGCTGGGATTACAGGTGTGAGCCACTGTGCCCAGCCCTGTTGTGCTTTTTTTTAACAGAAAAGAAAGACTGATTTGAACATAACTGGAATTTGAATTTATCTTCAAAGATCTCAGTAGTGCAGGGACCAGAAAAGAGTCCTTTTTTGAATAATTAGTGATTATCCCTGATAGTGACTGTGGTTTAAATTGCCCATTTAGAAATATCAGGATCTAATTCAGTTATCGGCTTTTTAAGTTGCCCATCTCTTTAACCCTTGGAAATAAAAAGCTTTAAAAAATCATTAAGAAGTTGAACAGAAGTTTTATCTGTGTCATTTACATCTCAAAATAAGATTGAAATAATTTTATTTACATGATTCTATTTTAACTACTTAATTTTAGTTTTTGTTTTTTCCGCAAATAATTAGTATGTGGGTTTCTTAAATTCCTTTTTTTTTTGTGTGCTTAGTATTTGTTTATTTTTATTTTTTTTTTGAGACGGAGTTTCGCTCTTGTTACCCAGGCTGGAGTGCAATGGCGCGATCTCGGCTCACCACAACCTCCGCCTCCTGGGTTCAGGCAATTCTCCTGCCTCAGCCTCCTGAGTAGCTGGGATTACAGGCACACGCCACCATGCCCAGCTAATTTTTTTTTTTTTATTAGTAGAGACAGGGTTTCACCATGTTGACCAGGATGGTCTCTATTTCTTGACCTCGTGATCCACCTGCCTCGGCCTCCCAAAGTGCTGGGATTACAGGCTTGAGCCACCGCGCCCGGCAGTATTTGTTACATACAAGATCGATTTTCAGAAATACCTTTTCTTCAAGCAAGGCATAATCAGTGTTTTATTGGCTGATACAAGAAATAGATGCTTCTTGATTGTTTATGTATTTGGAAAGAACTTCTATTTTGAGAACAGTTTTGGTATGCCTTCCTTCATAGTCTGTTTATTGAATAGAACTGTATATCTAAGGTATATGAAAAAAATCTAAAGAAGAAAAACAAGATTGAGATATAGTCTTGGGAGAAAATATTTGCAAACTATTTATCTGACAAAAGTCTAATATCCAACATCTGTAAGAACTTAACTTTGCAAGAGAAAAATGGCCCCATTAAAAAGTGGGCAAAGGACATGAACAGACACTTCTCAAAAGAAGACATACATGTAGCCAACAAGCATGTGAAAAAAAACTCAGTATCACTCATCGTTAGAGAAATTAAAATGAAAACCACAATGAGATACCATCTCATGCTTGTCAGAATGGCTATTATAAAAAGTAAAAAAAATAACAGATGCTAGTGAGGTTGCGGAGAAAAGGGAACACTTAAGTTTGTGGGAGTGTAAATTAGTTCAACCATTGTGGAATGGCGATTCCTCAAAGAGTTAACAGCAGAACTACCATTCCACCCAGCAATCGCATTACTGGGTATATTCCCAGAAGAATATAATTCATTCTACCATAAAGACACATGCACATGAATGTTCCTTACACCACTTATCACAATAGCAAAGATGTGGAATCAACCTAAATGCCCATCAGTACAGATTGGATAAAGAAAATATGGTACATATACACCATGGGATACTATGCAGCTGTAAAAAAGAAGCATATCATGTCTTTTGTGGGAATATGGATGAGGCTGGAGGCTACTAGCCATAGCACACTAACTCAGGGACAGAAAACCAAATACTGTATGTTCTCACTTATAAGTGGGAGCTAAATGATAAGAACTTACGAACACAAGGAAGCAACAGACACTGGGGTCTACTTGAGGGGGAGGGTAGGAGGAGGGAGAGGAGCAGAAAAGATAACTATTGGGTACTGGGCTTAATACCTGGGTGATAAAATATGTACAACACAGTCCCCGTGACATGTATTTACCTATGAAACCTTCACATGTACCCCTAAACCTAAAGTAAAAGTTAAAAAAAAAGAGATACTCTTTAGCACTGATTATCCTGCTAGCTGTGACTTCTCCTTTTAAGGAAAGTTTGCTTTAGATTTTGGTGTAAATGTAGAAATTAGAGTTGTTTGTCTGCCAGCAGATCTAGCAGGTGGTTAGGTGAGTAATAAATATTCTAGTTTAAATACATGTCAGCATTTTAAATATTTTTAATATATATTTTAAATATTTTTCTTTGTTGGTAACAGTTTGAATTATGCTTTAAAGGTCTTCACATTTCAGAGGTTTTCAAAAAAGACTATAGTAAGTTACTGGTTGGGAAGAAGAGCATGTTCTCTCTAGTTTATTTGATTTCTTTCTGGTTATTATGTATGTAATACTGGAAGGTTGTGTTGATAAATATTTGGGTTGTAAGTTTTCTTTTGCATGATTAGTGGTCTCTTAATTGACTGCTGTGTGAGTTTGACAGTATAAACTGGAATGCTTATACAGTGAGTGGGAAACCTTTTTCTACTGAGTGTTATGCAGGCAGATTTTTTTTTCCTGCAGAGAAATACTAAACTTTTATATTACTAGATTTAGACATTTAGAGGAAGAAATAAAATTTTCAATGTTTTATAAATGAGCAGAAGAGAATTGGGTTGTATAGAGGTGGGGAGAGAGACAATAAAGGAAGGAGGGAAGAAGAGGCAGATACCAGGGAGAGTGGCTCTGGAAGTTTTGAGGTCAGTCTTAGTCAGAGGTCACACCCTGTTATTTCTTTGGGTTGTGGACATGGGGCGTTACCACTTGTTATCTGCCACCCTTTGAAATGATGATTAGATGATTGGTTTTTGTTCATACCTTTTCAACATTTGAGTTCTTTAAACCATTGAAGGTTTAGTTTGTAGGGGATAATCAGTGTTATTTTAGGGTGGGAAACCACCACACCTGCTAAGAGAAGGGGATGGCCAAAGAGTTTTTAACTTACAGAGGAGTTTCTTTTTTTTTTCCGTTCTGTTGTTTTTTCTTCATTGTCCCTATTTCACTAGCTTTGCCTGAGAGGGGTCCTTGTAATTCTATATGTGAATAGTAGCTGAGAGGCAAGCTTTGGAGTTGATAGACCCAGGTTCTAGCTCTGCTGCTTTATGATCTCAGGCAAGGTATTTATTCCATGTGTGTTTCTTGTAAAACTGGGATGATAATAATTAGTACCTATTTTCCTCGTGGAGTAATTAAGAGGATTGAGTGAGATAATGCATGTAAGCCTTTAGCACAGTGTCTGGCTAAGTTAGCATTCAGTAAATGTTAGCTGCTGCAATAATAATAAAGAAATATTATAGTATTAAGTTATTATTTCTGTGAGGGTGTTGGTTTTCTCAATGCTGAGGTATTGGTGATTTTTGCTCCTAAATGTGTCACTATTTTGTATACTGCCTTTATTCAGCATCAGATTCAGTTCAGATTTACTGAACACCTACTATATCAGGCATTGATCTAAATGAGCAAAACATAAGAATACCTGCTCTCTTGAAACTTAGGTTAGGAGTTTCTGGTTAGGAGAGACAAAATACACAAAACAAAATAGATGATGTGTCACTCATAAAATTTGGTTGTTGGACTTTCTCTAAGCTTTCATTAACCAAATCTAGCAGTCTTAACCTTTAAATATTTTCTAATTGTTCTGTTGCTGTGCTTGAGAGTGTATGGAGGTAGGGGCACCCTAAAAGCATATCATAGACTAGCTTAATTTTCTCCAGCTTTAGCTTTATTCTGATTTTAAGGCAGACTTTTAAATGATAGTCTTCATCATTTCCTTCATTTATTACTTAAAATGGCAATCTAAAAACTTTCCCCAAAACTTATATTGCACATCGTTCTGAGGGAGGTTGCTCTTCCCCAGCTTCTCCTCTCTTGCTCATCTATGCTATTTTCTTAGGAGGGGATGCTAGAAGCCTCTTTTTAGAAGTATTTTCTGACTAGTCTAACTGTATACTTTCCCTTCTCATATTTTATGTTTTCCACCCTTTATTTATTGTTAACTGACATACTTGCTTATTTTCTTAAAAAATTTTTTTTTCTGTCTCTTCAATTAAATTGTGAAAGTTTTAGGTCAGGGACCACTTTTCTGTTCTGACTTGAGCTTCCTCTCTTGAGAAAAAGATAATACCTTCCTGGGGTGTTGTGAGATCTCAAAGAGATAATGTGTGAAAGGGGTCCTGCAGCCAGATCCTTAATAAATGGTAGTTTCTTCTTTGAACCACTCTAGTCCCTAAAAGTTGGTGCTGTGCATATAGTCAGTGCTTAAAGATGCTTCTTAATTTTTCCTGAATTGAGTTTGTGAACTTTCAGTTTTCACTTGTGGTGGTAGTTTTAGTTTTTACTTTAGATAAGATTCAAAATACTACTTTTCAAGTATCAGATGATAAATGCTGGGTCATTAGCTCAACAGTGTTTAGGAGCAGGAACTTGAGCCACCATTGTTTGGGTTCAAGTACAGGCTACCTACCATACTTGCTGGTTGTGTGACCTTTGGCAAGTTGTTTAACCTCCCTCAGTTTCTTTATAAGGAGGGGAAAATAATATCTACCTACCTCATGGATACTTTGTTGTTAGTATTAAAGGAAGTAAATGAGAAGCTCAAAACAGTGCTTAGCATATAACAATCTATAACAGAGTCCCCAGGGGACATTTGGCAATATTTGGTGATGTTTCTGATGGTCATTTAGGGGAGTGGGGAGAGGAAATGGTGCTACTGGTATCTAGTGGATAGAGGTTAGGTGTAAACAAGGTATAGGATGGCGTCCACAACAAAAAATTACCTGGTCCAAATGCCAGCCCTGCCAAGCAGTATTAGGAAACCCAGCTCTATAATTAAACTCTCTGTTTCTCATTTGGATGGTTCCTTTGTATGAGGTACTTTGCCATTTATATTCTGTATAAATGCTGATTATTGATAAAGATGAGTCACAGACATGGATAGGCTTCATTTAACATTCAGTTTAAAAGACATGTAGGAAGGTTAGTAGATTTCATTATATTTTTTAAGGTTACAGGAAAATTACTCCAAAATTAATCTAAAAGTGCTTATGCTTTTTTCAAAAATTGGGAAAAGATTCCAGATAGATTTTACTCATTTAATTTTTTTAATGGCAAACTGTTCATGTAAAAATATATTGAGAATAGAGGGCTTATGAAATAAGATTGCCATAATATGTATTTATAAATTTGAATGTACACTTAAAAAACAGGTATCAAGGTTAGTGGAATGATCTATTGGGGGAAACCTTGGAGCGGAGGCTCGCTCTTTCCTTATGTTTTATTGCTTACCACTTCAAGGGCTCTTTAACTTAGGACCTTGTTTTTCTATGTGTTCTTTTCCCCTTTATTGTTTAAAATCAGACCCTTACTAAAAATACAAAAAATTAGCTGGGTGTGGTGGCATGCACCTGTAATCCCAGCTACAGGAGTCTGAGGCAAGGAGAATTGCTTGAACCAGGGAGATGGAGGTTTCAGTGAGCTGAGATTGCATCATTGCACTCTAGCCTGGGTGACAGAGCGAGACTCAGTCTCAAAAAAAAATAAAAACACAAAAATTGGACCCTTACCGTGCCTTATCCATTTCAGGAGACTCTTAATTGATTTCCTTGCTTCTGTTCTTTCTTTGTATTGCACTTGAATTGACCTTTGCTAGGATCCCTTCTAGTCCAGATCCAATCTACCCTTCAGAGCTCTTTCTATGCTCCCCATATTTCTGGGAGAGAATTCAGCCTTAATACCCTAAGGCTGGAATTTGAATGTACTTACTGACTTTTCTGCTATTTATAGAGTTTGTTGTGTATTATCTTTGGGAGAATTGGGAAGTCATATTATTTTCTGTATTTTGTGGTTCAGGTGACTTCTTTTCACTTGTATCCAAACACTGACTGTGTGTCCATGTATATACAGCATGTACGTACTTTAATGTCTATTTGTATGTGTGTGTACATGTATAGTCTTCCATGTATATTTGTCTCTACACCTTGCTATTTCCTCTGCTTGGAATATTCTGTTCTTTTCATCTGGGAACGTTTGTTTCTTCAGACCCTACTTAAATATTGGTCTCCTAGGAAGTGTGTCCTGATTAACATAGGTAGAGTTATTTTTTTCCACTGGTTACCCACAGTATCTGTGATTTTTGTAGCACTTAACATCCTTATTTGTATTTGTCTCTTCTACTGGTCTGTCAGTTCTTTGAGGGCAAGAGTCTAGTCTTAGTCAACACCTGCTCCCCCAAGTACCTAACATTCCTGCCACATTGTGGACATATAGTATATTAACAAATGAATGGAAGAGACAAAAAACTGGAAAGCTTTTAAATAATTTCTATGGCGGCTAGGGGGAGGGGAGACCACACATTATCTTGTCACCTTTGTTTCCAAGTGCTTAGTGTTGTGCTTGCCCATAGGTGTTCAGCAAATATTTATTGATGAATTAGCAAATCTCAGGAGTTGATAAAAATTTTCATGTGAACTTTTTTTCTTCTGCATTTCTAGAAAGCATATCCTAGAAGTAAAGTAGCTGAGATATTTTGGAACATCTTATTCTTCGAGTTTACCTTCCTGTTTGATTCAGTAGTGAAACTTTGATACAATGGATACTTCCCGAATGGTGCTTTTGGCTGATTTCTTTTTCACCCGTGGGCCCATTCTGGTGTTGAGTGTGTTGGAAAGATGAATATGTAGTATCATTTTTTACTTCATGGAGGAGCCATCTTTAAGGAAAAGTGTTAAATAAAACCCGTGGTCCCCTTTGCACATTTGAGCCTAAATAAAGTATGTACTTTTAAGTATGGGTAATGACTGAGGCTGTTGAAGCATAGGAAAGAAAGAGGACAACTAGAGGTGAAGAAGTGACTTACTATGTCTCTTTTTTTTTTTTTGATAATGATTGATTTTTGCCCCCCAGTTATTTATAAAGAATTAATGAGAAAGGAGAGGGGTATGAATCTGGAAGATAAGAATGTAGATTTTATAATTCATGATCATCATTATTACCATGTATTAAATGTTTACTGTGTGTCAGGAACTGTGCAAAGGATTTTTACAACCATTATTTAACTTACTCCTCACAACAGTTCATATGAAATAGCTACTGATGTTTTATAACAGAGGAAACAAATTCAGAGAAAATTCCAAGAACACATAGTTAGGAATTTTACCTTGCAGAACAGGGATTCAAATCTAGATCTGTCATACTCCATGGTCTATGCTTTTAGTCATGCTGGTTGTCTCTTAAGTTTTTATTGAAAATGGAAAGTTGTACTGACATAGGAGGGGAAAATGATAGAAAATCATCCTGTTGGAAGGCAGTTTAACAGACTCATGGAGAAGTAATTCCCAGGTTTATATTGTTATACAAAATAATTGTAAAATTGAAGTCCGTCATTTGAATTGATTTGCACTAACCTGCATTTTTTAGTGTTGCTCTTGGAATCATCATCAGGACGGTTGTCCCAGATATATTATGTTAGCAGTAGAAGAAATTTATTTAGGCAAAATCTGTGTAAGATTATGGAGGAAACGGATTTTATGTGTGAAATGTGTTTTTTAGTGAGAGTTAAATCTTTTGAAGGAGATTATTCTTGGGTAGAGGATGAGCCTCAAATATTTAGGATTTGAAAACCTGTGGTTTGCCATCCTTGTGAAATGTAGCAGAAAATCTGAGAATCCACATTTGTTAGTCTCTTGGGTATAAATTGTTTAAGTCAGGGGGTATCTTGGAATATTTCCCTTATTTAATTTATTAAACTATTTTTATTTGCTGATTTGGTGTTTGTAATTTAAAACATTATTTTTTCTTCTTTTACATACTTTGTAGAACTCAAGTGAGTTTATTTATAGCTATTTCATATTTAATTAATACTGTGAGAACATAGTTTTGATATCTGTATTTTTATTTTTTCATTAGGATATTTAGTTTTTGTAGTTTTGTTACCTTATTAAGAGCTAAACCTAGGTGTTGGCCCTTAAAAATGTTTTGTGAAAGATTTTTCTCTTGGTTTCATTTAAAATATTGTAACTATGGTTAGATACATTTGAACTTTGCCCTTTCCAGAAATTTTAATTATATGCTTTTGTAAAATTTTATTAAAAGTTTCATACAAACACTTAATATAGAGTGCTGGAGCTGAGGGTGATGGGTTATACCTATAATCCCAGTTACTTGGGAAGCTGAGGTGAGAGGATTGCTTTAGGCCACGAGTTGTAGACCAGCCTGGGCAACAGAGCAAAACCTTGTCTCTACAAAAAATAAAATAAAATAAATTAGCCAGGGGTGGTGATGTGCACCTGTAGTCCTAATTACTTGGGAGGCTGAGGTGCGAGGATGGTTTGAGTATAGCAGTTCAACTCTGTAGTGAGCCCAGATCCTGCCACTGTACTTTAGGCTGGGTGACAGAGCAAGACCCTGTCTCAGATATATAAATAAAAAAAATAGTAGGCTGGGTGTGTACTCACACTGGGTGTGGCTCATGCTTGTAATCCCAGGACTTTGGGAGGCCAAGGTGTGCAGATCACTTGAGGCCAGGAGTTTGAGACCAGCCTGGCTAACATGGTGAACCCCCGTCTCTACTAAAAATAGAAAAATTAGCCGGATATGGTGGCACATGCCTGTAATCCCAGCTACTCTGGAGGCCGAGGGAGGAGAACTGCTTGAATCTGGGTGACAGAGGTTGCAGTGAGCCAAGATTGCATCACTGCACTCCAGACTGGGCGACAGAGTGAGACTCTGTCTTGAAGAAAAAAAGAAAAAAATAATTATAGAGTGCTGAATGATGTTCTATGAAAGATTAAAAATGCCTAAGTGGAACTAAATTCTGGTAAATAGAATTTAGGGGTTGGGTAGAAGGAATCAGATAAGTACTTCAAGATTTTTGGATTTTAAGTCTTAGGCTCATTAGTATCCTCTGACATCATCTACTACAGATTTCCTTTCTTAGAAGTGAATGTTAATATGGCACCATTATACAAACAATATTGATAACAATATTTGAGTGTTTATTATGTGACATGCACTGTTCTGTGTCCTTCGTGTGTATTACCTCATCTAATCCTTACAATAGTTTATGAGGTAAGTGTTGTTAGTATCCCTATTTTATAGCTGAAAATTTGGCACAGAGAAGTTAAACATGGTCAAGGTCCCACCTTTAGTTAATAGTGGAGCTGGGATTGTTTCCAGGCAGTCTGGCTCTAGAGCCTGGAACCTTAATCTTTATTCTATACTATCTGTATCATCTGTAAATTTATTTCCTATATATATTATTTATAGAACAGTGCCTGGCATGCAATAAGATCTATAGAAGTACTGGCTGTTTTCATTGGCATTTAATTATATACTCTATGAGGTTGGCAGAGCATGCATTATTATTCCATTTTTAAATTTATACCGTTAATTAGATGATAGACTTTACTCAGATTTCTGTGTTTTTTTTAAGTAGCCAAGTTTACCAAAGTTCTTAGAAACTGGATGATTGCCCCCAATAATGTGGCCATGCTAGATCTCAGAATTATTTTTTTAAAAAAATCACCCATCCAACTTTATTTACACTTTCTTGGAAATGGATAAGGACCAAGGTTGGGCTTTTGTTTTGGTATGTCATTGGTTTAGAAAGGCAGAAATGGCCTGGCACGGTGGCTCACGCCTGTAATCCTAGCAGTTTGGGAGGCTGAGGCGAGTGATTGCTTGAGCTCAGGAATTCTAAACCAGCCTGGGCAACATGGCAAAACCGTCTCTGCTGAACATACAAAAATTAGCTGGGTGTGGTGGCGCATGCCTATAGTCCAGCTACTTGCGGGGGCTGAGGCAGGAGGATTGCTTGAACCCAGGAGGTCAAGGCTGCAGTGAGCCAAGATGGTGCTACTGCATTCCAGCCTGGGTGACAAAAAAAAAAGGCAGAAACAACCATACTAGGTTTATAGTATTGTTTTTGCTTACTTGGTGGAAGAAATAAGTTCTTAGAAGTTACAAAATTTTTTTAACTTGTAAAGTGTTGAGAATATTACCCTTTATCCTGCTGACTTGTGAAATTGAATTATATCACTTAAAATAATGTGAAGTTTTAGTTGTTTTGATGATACAATAAAGACTAGCAGCCTTTAAAAGAAATAATATAAACCATATTTCCTCAAATCTAAATAGTCATCTGTACAGTATTAGTTTTCCACTGCTCTGCAGAAGCAGTCTTGAACCTTTTTGGCACCAGGGACCATTTTTGTGGAAGACAATTTTTCCATGGATTGGGGAAAGGAGAGGCAGGCAGGGGGAATGGTTTGGGATGAAGCTGTTCCACCTCAGATCATCAGGCATTATTAGGTTCTCATAAGGAGCACATAACCTAGATCCCTTGCATATGCAGTTCACAATAGTGTTTGTGCTCCTGTGAGACTCTAATGCTGCAGCTGATCTGACCAGAGGCAGAGCTCTGGAGGTAATGCTCACTCACCTGCAGCTCACCTCCTGCTGTGTGGCCTGGTTTCTTTCTTTCTTGTTTTTTTGAGACGGAGTCTCACACCGTTGCCCAGGCTGTAGTGCAGTGGCGTGATGTTGGCTCACTGCAATTTCTACCTCCGAGTTCAAGCAATTCTCCTGCGTTAGCCTCCTGAGTAGCGGGGACTACAGGCATGTGCCATCACACCCAGCTAATTTTTTTGTATTTTTAGTAGAGATGGAGTTTCACCATGTTGGTCAGGATGGTCTCGATCTCCTGACCTTGTGATCTGCCTGCCTCGGCCTCCCAAGGTGCTGGGATTACAGGCAAGAGCCACTGTCCTCAGCTGCGGCCTGGTTTCTAACAGGCCACAGACCAGTACCAGTTGTGGACCCTGCTCTACAGCAAGTTAACACAAATTTAGCAGCTTATTTTACAGTTTCTGTTGGTCAGGAATTTGGGTGTGGTTTAGCTGGGTCTTTCCTCAGGTTCTCACTAGGCTGAAATTAAGGAGTCAACTGGGGCTGCTATCTCTTCTGAGGCTCTGGGTTCTCTTCCAGGCTCACTTGTTGTGGGCAGAATTCAATTCCTTGTGCTTGTAGATCTGATGTTCCTGTTTGCTTGCTGGCTGTCAGCCAGGGACCACTTTGAGCTCCTTAAAGCCTCCCACCCCATACCCACCACCATGTTCTTGCCATGTGGCCAAATCATTATGTTGTGTATGACTAAGGAAGAAAAATGCTGGGTTAAAATATAAGACAAATTGTTATTTTATATATACCAAGGAAGAAAAAATATGATACAATGCACTATTTCTTGGATAGTGCCTTGCAAAAAAAAAAAAAAAACCAAGAATTGTGGTTATTCTTCCAACTGGAATATTTACTTCAGAAATATCAAATTTATTTTCCACTGTTGTGTTTGTAGGCTTTTTTATTAACATTTTTTTGTTTCAATGTGGAATCATAGTATAGTCTTTTATAGGACATTTAAAATTAATAATTAAGCATGACTTGTGTACCAAAAGTGTACAGAATGTAGTAAGAATTATGGTGCTATAAACTGCCATGACCAAATTTGCAGTGAATGGCAGCTATGTTGTGACTGCCACGGGCAAATGGTGATTTGTAAAGTATCATTGCTTTTTTTCCCTCCTATTTATTTTTAGTTGATTTTATTGAGATACAATTTATATACAGTAAACTCCAAGACATTTATTTCTATTACCCTCAGAAGATTCCTCATGCCCCTTCACAGTTAAGTCCTTCTCTGCACCCTCGCCCCAGACAATCAGTGATTTGCTTTTTTTGTTACTACAAATTAGTTTGCATTTTTTTAGTATAATTAAGCAGTGAGGAAAAAAGAGGAGATGGAGACAGGCTATTTTTAATTTTTATATTTTCCTCAGACCTGTTTGTTCTTAGAGAAATCCTAGTTTCTTTATTAGATATATTCCTTTAGTGTAGGGGTAAAAGGATTCTTCTTGGAGCTTTCTAAGCACATTATCTAGATATTCTTGACCTCTGTTTTGCCTTAGTTTTCTCCAGCATATCCACAGTTGGCTCTCTTAAACCATACACGGCTTGCGTGCTCCCAAATCCATATTTCTACTTACTATCTTTGTAGGACCATAAACAGAGGTGATTTTCAACTAGACATTCTCAGCTCCTAAACAATTGTATAGTGTTACTGAGGCTTTTCACCTGTCACATACCCCCTGTCCTAGTCTGTTTTTGTGTAAATACCTGAGGCTGGGTAATTTATGAAGAAAGAGGTTTATTTGGTTCATGGTTCTGCAGGTTGTATAACAAGCATGATGTCAGAACATCTGCTTCTGGTGAGGGCTTTGGGAAGCTTCTACTCATGGCAGAGAGTGAAGGGGAGCAGGTATCACATGGTGAGGCAGGAAAGGAGAGAGAGAGGAGAGTGGTGCCAGGCTCTTTTTATTAGTTCTCATGAGAACTTACAGAGGGGAAACTCATTCATTACCTTGAGGCTAGCACCAAGCTGTTCATGTGGACTCCGTTCCCATGTTCCAGGCACCACCCACTGTGCCCCATCCTCAACATTGGAGATGAGGTTTCAACTTGAGATTTGGAAGTGTCAAATATTCAAATTATATCATGCCCTAGAGGACTTACCGCCCTACTCCTGAGAATCTCAAAATGTATTAATCTCAGATTTTCTTGTTGAGAATTCCTATTACAGTATGAGTTGTAGGAAACATGAAAGAAAGATTTCCCTTCTAGTCACTTCTTAAATATATCGCTTGTTTCATTCTCCTTGGTGTGTATATTTTCCAGTGCAGGAAATGCTCTGAGAAAAATGGTGCTTCTTGAAACATAAGAAAAAGAGGACCAGTGGAAGACTCAAATGAAGCCCCCTAAAAAGCCCACTTAACTCCTTCTGAGACAGCATTGTCCAATGGAATGCAAGTGAGATATCTAAACTTAAATTTTCTAGTAGCTATGTTAATAAAGCAAAAAAGAACCAGCTGAATTAATTTTATTAATATATTTTATTTAACACAATATATGTAAAATGTTATTTTAACATGTAATCAGTATGAAAACTGTAAAGACTTAGATATTTAAAATTCTTCTTTTAATACTAAATCTTTGAAATCAGTGTGTATTTTATACTTACAAGACATCTGAATTTGGACTTAGTCACATTTCAGATGCTCATTAGTTAGTGACTACCTTAGTGGACAGTGTAGATGTAGATTATGAACTTTTTAGAAAAGGACAATAGCATGTGGACTCCACAAGAAATTGTCTTTAACAACCGTTTGACTCTGGTTAGAGCTTTAGTGTTTCAGAATGGTTTCTATGGTTGAGATACAAAATTTTTTATTTTTATAAAGGTAAATACATTTTTATCATTTTCATTATACAAGTAACGTCATTGTTGAAGAGCTGGAAAAGTCTGGAGAAAAGACAGCAAGTTGTCCTCAGTTCCTCAGTCCAGAGATAACCAATGGTAAACTTTGTTGAATTTCCTTTTTGGGAATATTGTTTTTTAAATCAAAGAGAAAATAGATTTGTTTTTTGTCATAATTCCTTCCTGTTCACATTCAGACGTATATTATTATTGACAGTTCTTTTACCTCTTTGTTTAAATTTATGCATTCTTTTTCTCAGGCTGTATCCTCCAGTAGGGTCTCTGTGAGTGGAGTATTCTGGAGCACAGTAACCTGAATGGTGCTCCCTGGATTAGGGTTAACAATAGGAACTTTGATGGCTTTTATGCACTAAATTGCTGAACCAGTGTGGTTGTTTTCTATTGTAACTATCTACGATCTCTTGCACATCCCCCAGCTTTTTTAGTTATTGAGATATAATTTGCACACCAGAAAATTAACTCTATTAAATATTCAGTTCAGGCTGGGCACAGTGGCTCATGCCTGTAATCCCAGCACTTTGTGGGGCCAAGGTGGGCGGATCACCTGAGGTCCAGGGTTTGGCACCAGCCTGGCCAATATGGTAAAATTCTGTCTCTACTAAAAATACAAAAATTAGCCAAGTGTGATGGTGTGTGCCTGTAGTCCTAGCTATTTGGGAGGCCGAGGCAGGAGAATTGCTTGAACCTGGGAAGGTGGAGGTCGCAGTGAGCCGAGATTGTGCCATTGCACTCCAGCCTGGGCAGCAAGAGTGAAACTCCATCTCAATCATTCAATCAATAAAATAAAATAAAATAAAATATTCAGTTCAGTTGTTTTCGTTGTATTCACAAAGTTTTGCAGTAATTACCAGTATTAATCGAGAACATTTTCATTACCTCAAAAGAACCCTGATGCTCATTAGGAGTCACTTCCCGTTTCCCCTTTGCCCACTCTCCTGGCAACCACTAGTCTACTTTCTATGGATTTGCCTTTTTTAGATGTTTCTTATAAATGGAGTCATACAGTATATGGCTTTTTGTGTTTGGCTTCTTTCATGTAACATAAGGTTTTCAATGTTCTTCTGTGTTGTAGCATGCATGAGTACTTCATTCTTTTTAGGACTGAATAAAATTCAGTTGTATGGAGAGTACCACATTTTGTTTATTCATTCATCAGTTGATGGTCTTATGGGTTGTTTCTGCTTTTTGAGATAACATTCATTCTTCAAGCACGTTAATTTGTTAATATCATCCTCCTTTTTCCGAGAAGGAGTCTTGCTCTGTCACACAGGCTGGAGTGCAGTGCCACAATCTTGGCTCACTGCAACCTCTGCTTCCTGGGTTCAAGCGATTCTTCTGCCTTAGCCTCCTGAGTAGCTGGGACTACAGGTGTGTGCTACCACGCCAGGCTAATTTTTGTGTTTTTAGTAGAAATGGGATTTCACTATATTGGCCAGGCTGGTTTCAAACTCCTGACCTCATGATCTGCCTGCCTTGGCCTCGAAACATGCTGGGATTACAGGCATTAGCCACCACGCCCTGCCCATCCTCCATTCTTATCAAAACTTTTAGTGGTATCCTATTGTCTATAAACATAATAGAAAAATATTTAGTTTGCATTCAGTCTTACAAAGGGTAACCTCAAGCTACTTCCACTCTTTATTTTTCATCATGTTGTTGTTTACTGTGTCTAAAATATGTGCTACTTATGAATTATAAAATTATGCAGACAATATAGATAAACTTGTCAGCTGATCTGATTTTTAAAAAGTGAATCTCTATACTGACAAACTAAGAAATATGTGTATAATATGGAGAATTTGAGAAAGACAAGTATCAGTAAAGAAGAAACATAGTAAAACAAATTTTTTTCCTATGTTGGTCCATTCAAAGAAATACTTAGTTTCATATAATGTGACTAAAAACCTTAGTTTTGAATAAACATTTGATACATAGGAACTCATTCAAATTATTCATTGTCTCTAGTTTTTTTTTTTCTGAGTCTTCAGTTTTTTTTTTAAATCCAGATAGTCAGTCTTTTTCTCCTTTTCACATACCTGAAATAATAAAAATGAAATATTTTTACATATACTTAAAAATATTTCCAGAATGTCTTACACACATGTACACATAGAAACAAATATATTCTCTCATCTTTTTCAGAAAAGAGCATATTATACATACTTTGTGTTTTAATTTCACAGTAGATCTTAGAGATCTTTTAATATTAGCACACTGGAACTTTTTTTTTCCATAATAGTGTTGTTTATTCCATTGTGATGAATGTGCTATTGTTTTTTAAACTAGTCCCTTGTTGGTGGACATTTAGGTTGTTTCCAGGTCCACTCTTACAGATAATACTACAGTGAATAAGTTTGCACATGCATCATTTCATGTGTATGCCAATATTTCTGCAGGATAATTTCCCAAAAGTGAAATTGCTGGATCAAAAGATATATCCACCTTCAATTTGATTACCCATTATTTTTAAGCATAGAGAAAGAGATAAGGGGAAATAAATAGGAAAAAAGAAACTATGGATTTTTAAAAACTTTGTTTATAGATCAAAAAATGGAGGATTAGAAATTTTAAGTAATTGTCCATGGTCATGTACTCCACAGAGGCCCGGACATGGTGGGGGTAGGGGGGTGTGCTGTGTCAGAATGCTAACCCAGGTGTTCCTGATTTTAAATAAGCTCCTATTCTTCCTATTATATTCATACTGCATTTTATGAGCAAAAGAGGAGAGAAGTTGCTAACTTTTTGGAGAGAAATAATAAAATCCCAGACTTTATTTTTGGGATCATCTGAGGTGGGAAGATAGCTTGGGCCCAGGAGTTTGAGACCAGCCTGGGCAACATAAAGAGACCCCCATCTCTACAAAAAAAAAAGTAATAATAATAATAATTAACCATGGTGTTTGAGGCTGCAGTGAGCTATGATCACTGCACTCTTGCCTTGGTGAGAGAATGAGATCCCAGTATATATAGATATTTAATGTATATTAAAGGCAGCATTTCAGATTGGTGGGGGAGAAGATGGATTATTTGGTAATTTACATTGCAGCAACTTTCTTTTTTTTTTTGAGACAGGGTTTCGCTCTTGTTACCCAGCCTGGAGTGCAATGGCGCGATCTCGGCTCATGGCAACCTCTGCCTCCTGGGTTCAGGCAATTATCCTGCCTCAGCCTCCTGAGTAGCTGGGATTATGGGCACGCGCCACCGTGCCCAGCTAATTTTTTGTATTTTTAGTAGAGACAGGGGTTTCACCATGTTGACCAGGATGGTTTTGATATCTTGACCTCGTGATCCACCCGCCTTGGCCTCCCAAAGTGCTGGGATTACAGGCGTGAGCCACCGTGCCCGGCTATTGCAGCAACTTTCTAACCATTTGGGGAAAAAAACCCTGTCCCTTGCTCTTTACATAAAAAATAATTTTAAAAAATAAAGCAAAAGGTAGTATAGAAGATTGTCGTAAGGTAGCTTTATTAAATAGACTGAACTCGGTGAGTACTGAACTCATGAAAGTTTCATTTTTTTTCCAGTCACTGTCTTTTGCATTTTCCTTAATTGCTTTTTAACATCACCTTGGATTAATCTCACAGCTTTCCCAATATGTTTTTACTTATGGAAAGTCTATTTCTGCCCTTGCCCCGTATTAGGCTTGACTTGTGGCTGGAGAGACCTATGGTACTCTTTCACATGTACCACCTTTCTCTTCCTCTCCTCCCTTTTTTACTTGTTATGAAAACAATGAGTAAGGCTAAAAAAATTATTTTTCACAAACATGAAAAAGGTTGATAATACATACGTTTTTCAATATGGGGGAAAAGTTACTCTCATACTGTTGTTGGGAGTATACATTTTTGTGGCCTCTTTGGAGAACTGTTTGACGGTAGCTATCAAAATAAAGTACATAGGCATCTTGAATCAGCAGTTGTTCTCCCAAAATTTAGTAGTACAGATATACTGACATAACTTTACTTGAAAGCAGAATCATTTTTATAACTTAGTGTTTATTGACAAATGAATGAGCATTTATTGAGTCATTTATTATTCTAACTCTTTTACCAAAATGGTGAGATGTGTTATAATTTAACTACTAGAAGTTTAGGTTGCTCCCAGTTTTTTCATAAGTATAAAAAAATGTTGCAGTGAACATCTTTGTCTTTGTGCCATCCATTTATCACTGTTGAGAATGTTTCTTAATGGCTGTATTTAGGAAAGTGTTATTTCCCTTTATTTCCCCTCTTGTACTTTAAGGAGCACAGGAGATCTCAATTTTAATCACAGCTCAGTTGCCTAAATGGGTGCGTGACTTACAACAAGCTCTTTAACCTTACTGAGCAGGAGGTTCTGCAGATGCGGTCTCTCAGGCTATTTTATAGCAGTAACAAATAGACTACCTATTGTTGACCATAGTCACATTCTTCATCATCCTGTAGGGAGTATGTGTCAATAGGACAGCCCATTTAGTGATAGCCCTAGCTTCCTGATTCCTCTGCCTCATTGTGAGGTCATTGTTTCACAGTTGAATATATTTACTGATTCAAAAAACAACTTCAACACTCATTGAGGGGAATTACTGCTCCCAATTGAGAATTAGTGTTGTAAAAATTTTGGCAGGAATTATATGAGATTATTTGTGATTGTTAATGATTTCTCTTTATTCCTTCATTTTTTTTAAAGCAGGAAGCAATAATAGTTTATATCCGTTAACCTCAATATTTGCTCTAAACATGTAATTTTGCTTATTACCATGAAAGTCTGGGTTAACAGGAGACTAGCTTCTTCACAGATACATATATTAATTTGACATTATAGAAAAATAAGACTGTATTCTGACTTGCCAGTTCGGTTTTGATTGGTGACTTCACCTTTTTTTTCAGACTCAGGAAAATGACGGCAAAAATAAAGGGTAAATTCTCATATGCCCTTCATTCAAGTTCCCAAAATGTAACATCTTATGCAGTGATAGAACAATGATCAAAATCAGGAAATTAACATTCATGTAATACTGGTATCCAGTCTATAGACTTTATTCAGATTTCACCCACTTTCTCACTAATGACCTTTCTTTGGTCCAGGATCACAATATGAGATGACTCACATGTTGTATTTTAGCTATGTTTTCTTAGTTTTCTTTAATCTGAAACAATTCCACAGTCTTTCTTTGCCTTTTGTGACTTTTATACTTTTGAAGAGTAGTGGTCAGTAATTTTGTGGAATATCCCACAATTTGTGTTTGTATGATGTTTTCCTATGATTCAATTAATTTTAAACATTTTTGATTAAGAATACTGCAAAAGTGATTTTATTTATTTAGAGGCACACGATGCTGCTTTGTCCAGTTACCAGTGATACTAACTTTCAGTTCACCTGGTTAAGTTGGTATCAGTCAGATTTGTCCACTCTAGTTGCTTTTTCCCCTTTGTAATTAATAAGTATTGTTGATTTAGAGTTTAAGTACAGAAAAGGGAAAAAATAGTATCCTATGAGAATGTGCTTAAAAATAAGTTCTTTGGGACCAGGTAATTATCATTTCTTTTTTTTTTTTTTAAAGAAAGAAAGAGAAAGAATAAAGAAAAAGAATAAAGAAGAGGAAAAAGGAAGAGAAAGAGAGAGAATGGGAATATTGCTTTCTTGCCCAGGCTAGAATGCAGTTTAGTAATGGGTATTGAAAACCTCTTTTATACCAATAATTATACTTGATGTAAACAGGAGGGAATAAGGGAAGAAAATAACAAACGAGCAGCCAACCAATATTTCATTTAAACCTATGAAATGCTATGCGATTACTGAGGAGTGATTTACTTCCAATTATGTAGTCACTTATGGAATAGGTGTGAGGTGGTAATGTATGTTTTATGTATTTGAAGTAGAGAGTTCTATAAATGTTTATTAAGTTTACTTGTTCCGGGTCTGAGTTCAAGTCCTGGATGTCCTTGTTAATTTTCTGTCTCGTTGATCTATAAAATTATTAGCTCTTCTGGTTACATTGATCCTTTTACCATTATGTAATGTCCTTCTTTGCCTCTTTTGGTCTTTGTTGCTTTAAAGTCTACTTTATCAGAGGCGAGAATTGCATCTCCTGCTTTTTATTTATTTATTTATTTTTACTCTCTGATTGGTTGATAAATCTGCCTCCTTCTCTTTGTTTTGAGTCTTTGTGTATCGTTGCATGTGAGATGGGTCTGGATGCAGCATACCAATAGGTTTTGGCTTTTTATCCGATTAAAATATATATAACTTTAATACTGGCATTTGATGCTAGCTGGCTGTTTTGCCCGTTAGTTAGTGTAAATTTTTCGTTGTGTTAATGTTCTTTTCTTTTTGATATATTTTTGGAAAGGCTGATATTGGTTGTTCCTTTATATGTATAGTGCTTCTTTCAGAAGCTCTTGTAAAGCAGGCCTGGTGGTGGTGAACTCTCTAAGTACTTGTTTGTTCGCAAAGGATTTAATTTTTCCTTCGATTATAAAGCTTAGTTTGGCTGGATAGGAAATTCTGGGTTGAAAGTTCTTTTCTTTAAGGATGTTAAATATTGGTCCCCACTCTTTTCTGGCTTTTGGGTTTCTGCTGAGAGATCTGCTGTAAGTCTGATAGGTTTCCCTTTATGGGTAACCTGACCTTTCTCTCTGGCTGCCGTTAGTATTTTCTCCTTCATTTCAACCCTAATAAATCTGGCAATTATGTGCCTTGGGGTTGGTCTTCTTGAAGAATATCTTTGTGGTGGTCTCTGTATTACCTGGAGTTGAATATTACCCTGCCTTGCCAGGTTGGGAAAGTTTTCCTGAATGATATCCTGAAGAGTATTTTCCAACTTGGATTCATTCTCTTCATCACATTCAGGTACACCTATCAAACGTAAATTAGGTCTTTTCACATAGTCCCATATTTCCTGGAGACTTTGCTCATTCCTTTTCATCCTTTTTTCTCCAATCTTGTCTTCTCGTTTCATTTCACTGAGCTGGTTCTCGACTTCTGATATCCTTTCTTCTACTTGATCAATTTGACTGTTTAAACTTGTGCATGCTTCGTGAAGTTCTCGTGTTGTGTTTTTCAGCTCCATCAGTTCACTTATATTCCTCTCTAATTTGTCCATTCTCGTTAACATTTCGTCAGACCTTTTTTCAAGGTTCTTAGTTTCTTTGCATTGGGTTACAACAAGTTCTTTTAATTCACAGAAGTTTCTTATCACCCACGTTTTGAAACCTGCTTCTGTTATTGGAACACAGTCGTAATCTATTAAGCCTCGTTCCGTTACTGATGAGGAATTGCGATCCTCTGTGGAGGGAGAGGCATTCTGATTTTGAGTATTCTCTGCCTTTTTACGCTTATTTCTTCCCTTCATTATATATTTATCTGTCTGTTGTCTTTGTAATTATCGACTTTCTAACTAGGTCTCTGAGCAGACGTCCAATTTGTTGATTCCCAGTGCCGAAATCTGAGCAATCCACTGCGCCGGCCAAAACAGCGGTGTTAAGATGGATGGTGCTTTTCTGCCCGGGAATCTCTGGACTCTGCACCAAAAACTGGCGCGCTAAGGCGCCAGCTAAACCGCCGTGCCAGCCACAAGCGTTGCCCTGGCGACACGTGGGGCTCCTCTGCTGGGAATCTCCTGAACCGTGAGCAACAAATATTCATCTGAAAGTGTGGCATCCTCTCGTTCTCTGTGCTTTCACTGGGAACTACGAGCCTGAGCTGCTAGTGATCAGCCATCTTGGATCTCTCCCGGTAATTATCATTTCTTATCATACTCCTAACTTCCGATTTTTAACTTCCTTACATTTTTTTTTTTCCAGTGGCACGATCATAGCTCACTGTAGGCCTCGACTTCCTGGGCTTAGGTGATCCTCCTATCTCAGCCTGTTAAGTAGCTGGGACTACAGGTGCACATCACCATGCCTGGCTAGTTTTTCATATTTTTTGTAGGGACGAGGTTTCACCATGTTGTCCAGGCTAGTCTCGAACTCCTGGGCTCAAGCAGTCCTCCCATGTTGACCTCCTAAGGTGTCGGGATTACAGGTGTGAGCCACTGTCTGGCCCCAGATTTTAACTTTCATTGATGATTTTGCCATGGTGATTTTCTATTTCCATCATTTCTTCTATATTTAGGTTTGTGGTTTTTTGGTAAGGAAGAACTTTCCCTTTTTATGTATTTATTTAATTATGTATATTAAAATAGACTCCTGGATTTTTTTTCTGCATATGTCAGATGGACTTACAGATTCTTATTCTATGGATTTCCTCTATTACCATCATTATTTATTTTGGTACTGTAATTTTCCCAGGTTTAGCCCTGTGAAGCCTTTTCAAGGAGGTTCCTGGTCCTTTTGACATTTTTTGAGGGCTTAGCTTTCTTTTTATTTCTTTGGTTTTTTTTTTTTCCCCTTTTTGAGTCAGGGTCTTGCTCTGTCACTCAGGCTGGAGTGCACAGTGGTGTGATTATAGCTCACTGCAACCTTGATTTCCTGGGCTCAAGTGATCCCCCTTCCTTAGCCTCTAGAGTAGCTAGGACTATAGGCCAGGTATGTGCCACCACGTTCAGCTAGGTTTTTCTTTTTTTTTTCTTCTCCCTCTTGCTCTCTCTTTTTTTAATAGAGATAGTGTCTTGCTGTGTTGCCCAGGCTAGTCTTAAATTCCTGGCCTCAAGCAATCCTTTCACCTTGGTCTTTCAAAGTGCTGGGATTATAGGCATGGACCACCACACCTGGCCAGAAGGCTTAACTTTCTACAGCACAAAATGTTCTAGTCTCATCTTGTACTTTTCTCTGCCCCAGCAGTGAAATCAGCCATTTCACCAAGGAATATTGGTTCCTTTTATTGGAAGTTGGAACTCTTCCATTTTCCCCCGCTAGTACTTGTATCTTACCATCTTTTAAAAGTCTTTGTGTCTTAAAACTGTGTTGGATGATCTGGACACATTACCCTGATGTACAGAAATTAGTTTATACACAGTAATTCTTCTTGTAGCAGACTCTGTTTAGTTTCTAGCAGATTAATTTTGCATTAATTAATCCTGGAGGCTTTCTTCACAGGTTACATTGTGCCAAATATGTTATTTCATGGGAATACAATTGAATTTTTTCTTTAGTTTTGTTGGATATTTGATAACAACAATTCAAAAAACTTTTCTAAGAGCTTCCTTCTAATATTAGATGGTATAGGAATGTTTACATTCCTCATTTATTTATTTGGTGTAGTTACAAGTTTTTTTAAAGGAAAAGTCTTGACTTTGTCTCAGGTACTCTCAGGTCACTTCCATGTGGGAGGGTCATTTGCCATCCATCTAGAGTACTTTTTTGATTAGGCTTTTCAATATCTATAAAATATTGCAGCGTTTTCTGATCCATTTAACTTCTGATACATGCACCTGCTCCTAATATATAATAAATAGACTGTAACTTCAAATTTGCAGTTTCTAGAAGGTTGGAAAAGGGAAACATTGTGGTATGTAATTTACCAGCCGTCAGATCCTAGATATTGGAGATTTTAAGCAAGGTTAGATAGACTATGTTGTCTTGGCTTCACAGAATTCATTCATATTGTGTATTACCAATCAGTGTGCATACTGCACATTGATTTTATCTGTAAATTGTCTTTATCAGTGGTTCTCAAAGTGTGGTCCCCTACTAGCATAGTATCAGCCTCATGTTGGAACTAGTTAGAAATGCAGACCTCTTAGGATCCACCTAGTTGCAGCAGTTAATTTTAACAAACTCTTCAGGTGATCCTGAAACATGTTACAATTTGAGAAGCACTGCTATATACGTTTCATTTAAATTTCAGGTTGTAGGGGTAGGGAATAAGAGTACCAGTTTATTCATCTTCTGTGCAATATTACCTGTTTACCTAGCTCGTAGGGATATTGAGATATTTTGAAGAAATGTGTCCCATGAGATTATAATGGAACTGACAGATTCCTATTGCTTAGTGATATCATGGCTGTCATGAAGTCTTAGTGCAGTACCTTACTCATGTGCTTCTAGTGGTGATAGTGTAAACAACTTTCTGCACTACTACCAGTTGTATGAAAGTATAGCACATACAATTATGTACAGTACATAATACTTGATAATAAAGGACTGTGTTACTGGTTGATGTATTTATGATACTATACTTTTTATTATTTTAGAATGCACTCTTTCAACTTATTAAAAAAAAAATTCACTTTGGGAGGCTGAGATGGGCTGATTGCTTGAGGCCAGGAGTTCGAGACCAGCCTGGACAACATGGCAAAACTCTGTCTCTATTAAAAATACAAATATTACCTGGGTGTGGTGGTGCACATCTGTAATCCCAGCTACTTGGAGGCTGAGGCATGAGAATTGCTTGAAACTGGGAGGTGGAGGTAGCAGTGAGCTGTGATAACGCCCATTGCATTCCAGTCTTGGTGACAGAGCCATCTCAAAAAGGAAAAAAAAAAAATTGCAAAGCAGCCTCAGGAAGACCTTCAGGAGGTATTCCTGAAGGCAGAGTTGTTGTCATAGGAGATGACAGTTCCAAGTGTGTTATTGCTCCTGAAGACCTTCTAGTGGGACGGTATGTGGAGATGGAAGACCCGTGATATTGATGATCCTAATCCTCTGTAGGCTTAGGTTATTATGTGTGTTTGTGTCTCAAAACAGTTATGAAAGTAAAAAAAAAAAATTTTGATACAGGAAAAAGGCTTATAAAATAAAGATATAAGGAAAGAAATTTTTTTTTATACAGCTGTCCCAGGTGTTTTAAGCTAAGTGTTATTACAAAACAGCCAAAATAATTAAAAAGTTCATAAAGCAAAAATGTTATAGTAAACTGATATTATTAGAGAAGAAGGAAAAAATTTTAAAATCAACTTAGTACAGCCTAAGTGCACATTGTTTATAAAGTGTATGGTGGTATACAGTAATGTCCTAGGCCTTCATATGCCTTCACCACTAACTGACTCACCCATAGCACCTTGCAGTCCTGCTAGCTTCAATCATGGTATGGACACAACATGTTAAATTTTATATACCTTATTTTTACTATACCTTTTGTATATTTAGATACGTTAATATCATTGTGCTACAATGTACATACAATGTGCATACAATGTATGTAGTATTCAGTACAGTAACGTGCTGTACAGGTTTGTAGCCTGGGAGCAATAGGTTATACCATGTAGACTTGTGTAAAAACACTGTGTAATACTCACATAAAGAAGAAATTGCCTGACACATTTCTTTGAATGTATCTTTGTCAGGAGGCGACATGTGACTGTATAGTTTGAGCCACATACGTCATTTTAAAAATTGAAGTACCCTTATTAAAGTAAAAAGCAGTTAAATTAATTTAAGTATATTTAATCTGATGGAGCCAACATATAATCTATAAAAAAATTATTTTAGATTCTCTCTTTGTACCAAATTTTTGAAATCTGGTATATGTCTTATATCTCAGTTTGAATACTAACTTTTTACCAAAAGTAATTGATCTTCCTTTAGGTTTCATAAAATTTATGGTTGGAAAAGTAGATTCACATGCCTAATTGTTTCAAACACACAAGTATTTCAGTACCTGAATTAAGTATCAAAAAATCATTTTCCTGTAATATTTGCATCTAAATTGGTAAAACTAGTTCATGTATTTTAGTAGAATGTATTAGACTTTGAAGCAAAACTATATCCATTTCAAAATTGAAGCTACTCAAGTTAAGCAAATTCACTAACTCTTGTGTCAACTCCGTATTACTAATATCACGTTCAAAAGGATATTGGATGTTAGGCAAATCTATATTTATCAATATAAATAAAGTGTTTTTCAATGATTTCTTGTAATTTTTGCAGCCACTTTGCAAAAACACTGTCAATTATAATTAAAATTTATGTATGTTGATTTATGCTAGAGCAAAGTATAAATTCTTTTTTATTGATTTGTGTTATGAAAACTTTAAATTTCAATGTAAATTCCCATGCTTGTGTAGCCTGGTCATAAGTAAACTCTACCTTTCTTTGGTGCTTCAAGTTAAGCTTGTTCATAGGCATCGAGATATAAGTGAGAAAAACAAAAGAATACTGCCATTTTTGTCTTTTATTACTTAATAGTGAAAAACATCTCTTTCTTAAATCAGAGTTAACATTAGAGTAGATCTTTGTGAAGTTATTCCACTATACCCAGTGAGCAAAGAACACAGATGTTTTGAATGTATTGCCTTCTATTTTTTCAACATTTCTATGAACTGGCTAGGATTCATCTCTTCAGTATGTACATACTGAACAATTTAAATAACTCTTTACATGGGGCTTTTCATTGTCTGCTTCAGAAAGCTGAATACAGATATGTTCAATGTGTATCATACAGTGGAATAAAGCAGTAGGAGAAACATCAATTTTTGCTTTTAAAATTCGTAACATAGCTGGAGCTATCTGTTGTGACAGAACCTAATTGTTTAATACCTAGCTGAAATTCTTTGACAGAGGGAAAGGATTAAAAAAAATCTATGCCACTCTTGACTTTTTTTTTTTAAAGCTGTACCTTGACAACTTTTCTTAAATTTAGAAGTTCTTTCAAATAAAGTTTGCCTATTTGCCTAAAAGATTTAATTGGGGCCTGGCGTGGTGGCTCACGCCTGTAATTCTCTAGCACTTGGAGAGGCTGAGGTGGGTGGGTCTCTTGTCAGGAGTTTGAGACCAGACTGGCAAACATGGCAAAACCCCATTTCTACTAAAACTGCGAAAAGTTAACCAGGTGTGGTGGTGCCCCTCTGTAATCCCAGCTACTTGAAGGCTGAGGCAGGAGAATCGCTTGAACCCGGGAGGTGGAGGTTGCAGTGAACTGAGATTGCGCCACTTCACTCCAGCCAGGGTGACAGAGCGAGACTATCTCAAGGAAAAAAAAAAAAAAGATTTAATAAGGTAGTGTCTCTTTTATCACTTGCCTCATCTAAAGCTAAAGAGAAATAATATTTCAAATTTTGCATCTATTGATTGTTGATGTTATTAGAAAGGTCTTCCATATGATGGATGGTGTCTTAATTGAAGATTTTCTTCCACGTGTTATAAAGCATCTATTTTGGTATTCCTCATAATTTCCTAACAAAATTTCTATGATTGAAATAATTTCTTTACTGTCTCTTCATGTAAATGTGATTTTCTTTCTTTTGGTACAAGAATCCAAGCCAGTTTGTAGCTGACCAGAATTACAAGCCCAGATTTGTTAAAAATCTTTTAAACACATTTACTGGACATTGAATTCTGACATCAGTTGGCTAATCTTGTTGCTTTTCTTCTGACTGTAGAGCAGAAAGTTCTTCTAAAATTCACTATGTATTTGTTGAAAATGTCTTCTAATATTGTCTACTTTACTTTTAAAACTTTAAAACACGAGAAATGGCTTTTAATTTTGCTTTGTTATGGCCAATTGTAATTGTCATTAATTTAAAATTTTCTGGCATACCTTCTTCCAGTTTCTTTTTACTTTACTCCTCTGGTGGTAGCATTGGCTTCTGTGTCTCTACTTGATTGTGTATTTGTGTAATGCTTTCTTTTTACTTTTAAAAATGTGTCCTCCTCTTGTCCATTCATTTTTAAAGTAAGAAAATTAATTATATTCAAAATATATTACAATTGACAAAGTAAAAATAAAAAGTATTTCAGTTGAGTTACCATTTGTGATTTACATAGGCATCACTGCAACTTGTGTTATTTGTGAAAAACATATTTAAAGGCATTACAGTGTTACATTGGTGAGTAGAAAAAAAATGTATTCTAACTGAATTAGTTAATTGTTACTGACTACATCAGTATTTTTATGTGTAATACTAGAAACGACTCACTGTATCCTGACGTGCAGTATAATATGCAGTGCAATGGTCACAATGAAATGCAGTGCTACCAAAACAATAAAACTTTCTTTAGTAGAAAGACATTTTACAGAGCTAAGCTTTTTTTTTTTTTTTTGAAATGGAGTCTCACGCTATTGATGGCGTGATCTTGGCTCACTGCAACCTCCGCTGCCCGGGTTCAAGTGATTCTCCGGCCTCAGCCTCCCAAGTAGCTGGGATTATAGGCTGCTTCAGCTTTTAAATTGAAATTAGATTAATTACAACTAAATAAAGCTAAAATCTCAATTCATTTGTAACACTAGCCACATTTCAAGTGCTCAGTAGTCACATGTAGCTAATAG
Source organism: Aotus nancymaae (assembly GCF_030222135.1). Lineage (NCBI taxonomy): Eukaryota > Metazoa > Chordata > Mammalia > Primates > Aotidae > Aotus > Aotus nancymaae. The sequence continues at coordinate 15,002,482 of NW_026988447.1, forward strand.
CTAATGTATTAGAAATTAAACCTTTGAGAGTTTGTTATGTGTGTGGTTAAAGTATTTTGGTTACTTGAGACTAGAGATTACAGTCATTTTTGATAAGGCTGATGTAATACGAACAGTATCGGGGGACTTCTGAATCAAGCACCCTGGAAAGAGCTTCTTAGAACTTCTTGCATTTTCTTTTTGGCATCTCTTATAGTCATGAAGAATTAGTAGAAAAAATTTCAAACTTTTTTATTGATGAAAGAATTTAATCAGAAAAGCATTTGGACATACATATTTGAAATCATAGCTTGCCTCTCTGTTATTAGAGTACTTGCAGAGTGGAAAAATATTTCTATATTCTAAAGATTGTTTCATCATTTGGGTGAAAACAAACAAAAAAAGTAATTTTGCTTAATAGTTCTTTCACAAATGGAAAAAAAAAGTATATTCATCTGTAGAGACCTATTAAGGTCTCATCAGGTTTACAACAAACTTTTAGATTAGCAAGCTCAATTTCAGTTGACATGGATTGTGGAAATATTTTCAGTGGAGCTCAGATATTTAATATCCTGAGTTTGTATGAATGTACAATTTTTAAATTAAGTATTTCAACTCCTTTGTGGTTTTAAAATTAGTGGTGGTCATACCAACTAGTTATTAAAGCACCAGCCTTTCTTCTTTATTACTTTGCTGTTATCCTTTGAGCAAGTAGGCAATAAGTTCTTTATGTTTTTGATTTCCACAGAAATAAATGAATGCTATTACTGTTGTTTATTTCATTCTGTCATGATATGAGAATATAAGGAGATGTCTAAAAACTTGTTTTACAAATATAAAGAGTAAGTTCATGAATAAAGAAGGAAGTGAGTGTAACTTGTCTTTAGAGAATTTGCCCATTTAAATGGTTTCCAAAGTGCATTCTGCTAGTCACTAGAGATGGTCCTTGAAAGAGTTCTGTAATTAAGTTTGAAGAAACACTATGTACCACAATAATGGCCTATTGAATATTTCACCATGCACATTAATATATCAAAGGCTTTCAGATATCTTACAAGAAAGAAACTTGCTAAAGCTTTTCTTTCTGATTTCTTAAACTTCTTCCAGTGACATTAAGTCTGACTTGTCTATTCTGTGAGAAATGCTGCCCTCTAGAGGCATAAATTCAGTTGCTCTTAAATTTGAGTACCACAGTGCTGCCTGATATTAGTGTGACGTTGTAATAATTAATAGTAATCAAATTCATGGTAACAAAATAACCAAATAGAAAAAATCTTATGTTGCCTAATTTTAAGATACTATGAGGATACAGAATTGCAGTTTATAAATACCCACATTTTAAATTGGACACGTGATAATTGTTGGCTGCTAATAATCTTTTGAATATGTTTCTGTATACAGGGAATTGTGGACACATAGTACTTCAAGTCTCCAAACTCCTGCTAGCAGAAGCCATCCTTTCCTGTCTCAACAACCTTGATTAAGACAGTTAACATTCACCAGGAAGCCATTTTATTCATACCCCTTCCCGCTATACTCACTGTTTCCTTACCTGTAACTGGAGTCAGATTATATCATGCTGCTCCTTTGCAGTCACACTGGGAAGAAAAGGGTTATATGTAATTTTTTTTAAGGAATTTTTTTTTTTTTTTTGCTAACATAGCAAAACCTTCAGGAATATGTATAGGAAATGGGTGATGATGATGATGTAGAAAGATGATTTTGCATTTAGCTGAATGTATGGTATGGTGCAGTTATCAGAGATTCTGAATTCATTGTTCTCATTCAAGTAGCCAGGAGTGGTTCTAGTTGTTTGCTCCTTTGATCTCAGCATTGACCTATACTAAATGAAGTTGAATGCCTAAAAACTCATAGCATAATATAGAAGAAGAAGTCAAAAGATTAAAGGAAATAGGACTGATGGAGTGGATTTATCACTGTGACCATTCACTTACCTCCCCTATTCCCTCTCCAATATTCTCTTCTAAGAGATCTGGAAGACACTTCATTCACCAGCCTAATGAGAAATACTTTGAGGGTAGTGCCAGCCTATATGAAAAGTAATTCAATTGCTTTTATCTGTAGGTGGGAGGAGATACTTTCATTGAAATTGTCTTTTTACTTCAGGGGGGTATGACTAGATTGTAGGTGAGGCCCAGGCATCATTTTCATAAGGTAACTTGACAGGCATGATGATCTGACTTGAATTCTTTTTGGCTTGGCTAAAAGATCATGGATTCCTAGGTCCAAAATAGAGAGGCAGCCTATTAAGATCCTACTTTATCTGTATGAACAAACAATTTTAGGTCTCATAAGAGAAGGCCTGACTTGAACTACCATAAGAGTGAGTTGGCCAGCCTGAGAAACATGGTGAAACCCTGTCTCTCTATACAAAAACACAAAAGTTAGCTGGGCATGGTGGTATGGGCTTGTGGTCCCAGCTACTTGGGAGGATGCTCCCTTTTTGCAGTTTGCTTCTTGGGTTATACAAGAAAACAGAAAGGAGGGGGACATCACCCAGAGATTCTGATACTGGCCATGTGCGATAACTGTTAAGTCTCTGGTTCTTATCTCCATATGAGGAACAGAGAGAGTTTTGTTTATATAAGGCTTAGTTATAATCTGTCAGGTTTGAGGATCTTGACTGGGGGCACAGACTTGATCTGTGTTTGTGGTTGCTCATTTCAAGTATTCTCTCAACGTTGGCTAAGTCTGCATGTTCATGTTTTAGAGAGTCAGAACTCAATTTCCTAGCATTCCTTGCAGCTAGGGCACAAGCATATGACCTAGGCCTTATTGATCAGATGCATCTGTGTAAGACATGAATTCAGGGTCAGAGAAATGCAGGGTAACAGCTCTTGCCTGGAAATTGCTTCCTAATGCGGATGTTGGGTGGTGAGACATCGAGCTGTTTAGAGGTAGCGGTGACAGACATGCTAGTGAGTCTTATTGTCCTAGGCTGAGCTTTCATGGTACTAGAACTGAAGGGTGGGAACAATTTGGTGGGGAGACTCTGGTATTTTTCCTGGCTTTATACTTCCAAGTGTATTCTTCAATTCTCTGATAATTCTTGGAATCGTCTAATATATTAATAAATTTATTTTTATTTATTTATTTTTTATTGCATTTTAGGTTTTGGGGTACATGTGAAGAACATGCAAGATTGTTGCATAGGTGCATACGTGGCAGTGTGATTTGCTGCCTTCCTCCCCTTCACCTATATGTGGCATTACTCCCCATGCTATCTCTCCCCAACTCCCCACCCGCCGCTGTCCCTCCCCTATTTCCCCCAACAGACCCCAGTGTATAGTGCTCCCCTCCCTGTGTCCATGTGTTCTCATTGTTCAGCACTCGCCTATGAGTGAGAACATGTGGTGTCTGATTTTGTGTTCTTGTGTCAGTTTGCTGAGAATGATGGTTTCCAGGTTCATCCATGTCCCTAAAAAGGACGCGAACTCATCATTTTTGATGGCTGCATAATATTCCATGGTGTATATGTGCCACATTTTCCCTGTCCAGTCTATCATCGATGGGCATTTGGGTTGGTTCCAGGTCTTTGCTATTGTAAACTGTGCTGCAATAAACATTCGTGTGCATGTGTCCTTATAGTAGAACGATTTATAATCCTTTGGATATATACCCAGTAATGGGATTGCTGGGTCAAATGGAATTTCTATTTCTAGGTCCTTGAGGAATTGCCACACTGTCTTCCACAATGGTTGAACTAATTTACACTCCCACCAACAGTGTAAAAGTGTTCCTGTTTCTCCACATCCTCTCCAGCATCTTTTGTCTCCAGATTTTTTAATGATCGCCACTCTAACTGGCGTGAGATGGTATCTCAGTGTAGTTTTGATTTGCATTTCTCTAATGACCAGTGATGATGAGCATTTTTTCATATGCTTGTTGGCCTCATGTATGTCTTCTTTTGTAATCTGTTCATATCCTTCGCCCACTTTTGAATGGGCTTGTTTGTTTTTTTCTTGTAAATCTGTTTTAGTTCATTGTAAATTCTGGATATCAGCCCTTTGTCAGATGGGTAAGCTGCAAAAATTTTTTCCCATTCTGTTGGTTGCCAATTCAGTCTAATGACTGTTTCTTTTGCCGTGCAGAAGCTGTGGAGTTTGATTAGGTCCCGATTGTCTATTTTGGCTTTTGTTGCCAATGCTTTTGGTGTTTTGGTCATGAAGTCCTTGCCTACGCCTATGTCCTGAATGGTTTTGCCTAGGTTTTCTTCTATGGTTTTTATGGTGTTAGGTCTTATGTTTAAGTCTTTAATCCATCTGTAGTTAATTTTAGTGTAAGGTGTCAGGAAGGGGTCCAGTTTCTGCTTTCTACATATGGCTAGCCAGTTTTCCCAACACCATTTATTAAATAGGGAGTCCTTTCCCCATTGCTTGTTTTTGTGAGGTTTGTCAAAGATCGGATGGTTGTAGATATGTTGTGTTGCCTCCGAGGCCTCTGTTCTGTTCCATTGGTCTGTATCTCTGTTTTGGTGCCAGTACCATGCTGTTTTGATTAATGTAGCCTTGTAGTATAGTTTGATGTCGGTAGTGTGGTACCTCCCGCTTTGTTCTTTTTGCTTAGAATTGACTTGGCTATGCGGGCTCTCTTTTGGTTCCATATGAAGTTTAAGGTGGTTTTTTCCAGTTCTGTGAAGAAGGTCATTGGTAGCTTGATGGGGATAGCGTTGAATCTGTAAATTACTTTGGGCAGTATGGGCATTTTCACGATATTGATTCTTCCTAACCATGAACATGGAATGTTTCTCCATCTGTTTGTGTCCTCTCTTATTTCATTGAGCAGTGGTTTGTAGTTCTCCTTGAAGAGGTCCTTTACGTTCCTTGTTAGTTGTATTCCTAGGTATTTTATTCTCTTTGTAGCAATTGTCAGTGGCAGTTCGTTCTTGATCTGGCTCTCTTTAAGTCTGTTATTGGTGTATAGGAATGCTTGTGATTTTTGCACATTGATTTTGTATCCTGAGACTTTGCAGAAGTTGCTTATCAGTTTCAGGAGATTTTGGGCTCAGACGATGGGGTCTTCTAGATATGCAATCATGTCGTCTGCAAATAGAGGCAATTTGACTTCCTCCTTTCCTATTTGAATACCCTTTATTTCTTTTTCTTGCCTGATTGCTCTGGCTAGAACTTCCAGTACTATATTGAATAGGAGTGGTGAGAGAGGGCATCCTTGTCTAGTGCCAGATTTCAAAGGGAATGCTTCCAGTTTTTGCCCATTCAGTATGATATTGGCTGTCGGTTTGTCATAAATGCCTTTTATTATTTTGAGGTACATTCTGTCAATACCTAGTTTATTGAGGGTTTTTAGCATAAAAGGCTGTTGAATTTTGTCGAAGGCCTTCTCTGCATCAATTGAGATAATCATGTGGTTTTTGTCTTTGGTTCTGTTTATGTGGTGAATTACATTTACAGACTTGCATATGTTGAACCAGCCTTGCATCCCCGGGATGAATCCTACTTGATCATGGTGGATGAGCTTTTTGATGTGCTGTTGCAATTGGCTTGCCAGTATTTTATTGAAGATTTTTGCATCTGTGTTCATCATGGATATTGGCCTGTATTTTTCTTTTCTTGTTGAGTCTCTGCCGGGTTTTGGTATCAGGATGATGTTGATCTCATAAAATGATTTGGGAAGGATTCCCTCTTTTTGGATTATTTGGAATAGTTTCAGAAGGAATGGTACCAGTTCCTCTTGGTATATCTGGTAGAATTTGACTGTGAACCCATCTGGACCTGGACTTTTTTTGGGTGGTAGGCTCTTAATTGCTGCCTCAACTTCAGACCTTGTTATTGGTCTATTCAGGGTTTCAACTTCTTCCTTGTTTAGGCTTGGGAGGAGGCAAGTGTCCAGGAATTTATCCATTTCTTCCAGGTTTCCTAGTTTATGTGCATAGAGTTGTTTGTAATAATCTCTGATGATGGTTTGAATTTCTGTGGAATCTGTGGTGATATCCCCTTTATCGTTTTTTATTGCATCTATATGGTTATTCTCTCTTTTCTTTTTTATTAATCTGGCTAGTGGTCTATTTTGTTGATCTTTTCAAAAAACCAGCTCCTGGATTTATTGATTTTTTGAAAGGTTTTTCGTGTCTCTATCTCCTTCAGTTCTGCTCTGATCTTAGTTATTTCTTGTCTTCTGCTAGGTTTTGAGTTTTTTTGATCTTGCTCCCCTAGCTGTTTCAATTTTGACAATAGAGTGTCAATTTTAGATCTCTCCTTGCTTCTCATGTGGGCACTTATTGCTATATATTTTCCTCTAGAGACTGCTTTAAATGTGTCCCAGAGATTCTGGTATGTGGTGTCTTCATTCTTGTTAGTTTCGAAGAACATGTTTATTTCTGCCTTCATTTCATTGTTTATCCAGTCAACATTCAAGAGAAAGTTGTTCAGTTTCCATGAAGCTGTGCGGTTCTGGGTTGGTTTCTGAATTCTGAGTTCTAACTTGATTGCACTGTGGTCTGAGAGACTGTTTGTTATGGTTTCTGTTCTTTTACATTTGCTGAGGAGTGATTTACTTCCAATTATGTGGTCAATTTTAGAGTAGGTGTGATGTGGTGCTGAGAAGAATGTATATTCTGTGGATTTGGGGTGGAGAGTTCTGTAAATGTCTATTAGGTTTGCTTGGTCCAGGTCTGAGTTCAAGTCCTGGATATCCTTGTTGATTTTCTGTCTCGTTGATCTGTCTAATATTGACAATGGTGTGTTAAAGTCCCCCACTATTATTGTGTGAGAATCTAAGTCTCTTTGTAAGTCATTAAGAACTTGCCTTATGTATCTGGGTGCTCCTGTATTAGGTGCATATATATTTAGGATCGTTAGCTCTTCTTGTTGCATTGATCCTTTTACCATTATGTAATAATGTCCTTCTTTGTCTCTTTTGATCTTTGTTGGTTTGAAGTCTATTTTATCAGAGATGAGAATTGCAACTCCTGCTTTTTTTTGCTCTCCATTTGCTTGGTAAATCTTCCTCCATCCCTTTATTTTGAGCCTTTGTGTATCCTTGCATGTGAGATGGGTTTCCTAGATACAGCACACTGATGGGTTTTGACTTCTTATCCAATTTGCCAGTCTGTGTCTTTTGATTGGGGCATTTAGTCCATTTACATTTAGGGTTAATATTGTTATGTGTGAATTCGATACTGCCATTTTGATGCTAGCTGGCTGTTTTGCCTGTTGGTTGATGCAGATTCTTCATTGTGTTGATGCTCTTTACCATTTGGTATGTTTTTGGAGTGGCTGGTACTGTTCGTTCTTTTCTATGTGTAGTGCCTCTTTGAGGAGCTCGTATAAAGCAGGTCTGGTGGTGATGAAATCTCTGAGTACTTGCTTGTTCACAAAGGATTTTATTTTTCCTTCACTTATGAAGCTTAGTTTGGCTGGATATGAAATTCTGGGTTGAATGTTCTTTTCTTTAAAGATGTTCAATATTGGCCCTCACTCTCTTCTGGCTTGTAGGGTTTCTGCTGAGAGATCTGCTGTGAGTCTGATGGACTTCCCTTTGTGGGTTACCCGAGCTTTCTGTCTGGCTGCCCTTAGCATTTTCTCCTTCATTTCAACCCTGGTGAATCTGATGATTATGTGCCTTGGGGTTGCTCTTCTAGAGGAATATCTTTGTGGTATTCTCTGTATTTCCTGGACTTGAATATTGGCCTCTCTTGCTAGGTTGGGGAAGTTTTCCTGGATAATATCCTGAAGAGTATTTTCCAGCTTGGATTCATTCTCTTCGTCACATTCAGGTACACCTATCAAACGTAGATTAGGTCTTTTCACATAGTCCCATATTTCTTGGAGACTTTGTTCATTCCTTTTTACCCTTTTTTCTCTAATCTTGCCTTCTCGTTTTATTTCATTGAGTTGATCTTCGACCTCTGATATCCTTTCTTCTGCTTGGTCAATTTGGCTGTTGAAACTTGTGTGTGCTTCGCGAAATTCTCGTGTCGTGTTTTTCAGCTCCATGAATTCACTTATATTCCTCTCTAAGTTGTCCATTCTCGTTATCATTTCGTCAAATCTTTTTTCAAGGTTCTTAGTTTCTTTGCGTTGGGTTAGAACAGGTTCTTTTAGCTCATGGAAGTTTCTTATTACCCACCTTCTGAAGGCTGATTCTGTCATTTCATCACACTTATTCTCCATCCAGTCTTGTTCCCTTGCTGGTGAGGAGTTGCGATCCCTTGTAGGAGGAGAGGTGTTCTGGTTTCGGGTGTTTTCATCCTTTTTGCGCTGGTTTCTTCCCATCTTTGTGGATTTATCCACCTGTCGACTTTGTAGTTGTTGACTTTCTGATTGGGTCTCTGAGTGGACGTCCTGTTTGTTGATGACGAAGTTATTCCTGTTTCTTAGTTTTCCTTTTAACTGTCTGGCCTCTGTAGGACTGCTGAGGTCCACTTCAGGCCCTGCTTGCCTGAGGATCACTTGCAGCAGCTGCCGAACAGTAAAGGTTGCTACCAGTTTCTTCTGCTTTGTCCCAGAAGGATACCTGCCAAATATCAGTCTGAGCTCTCCTTTGTGCGGTGACTCTTTGGATATATGGGGTTCAGGAAGCTGCTTGAGGAAACAGTCTGTCCTTTATAGTAACTCAGGTGCTGAGCTGTGAGCTCCATTGTTAATTCAGAGCTGCTGGGCAGGTAAGTTTAAGTCTGCAGCAGCAGAACTCATAAACCCCTTTTTTTCCCAGGTGTTCTGTCCTAGGGAGTTAGGGCTTTATGAGTTTCCGCTGTGCTGCTGCCCTTTTTTTTTTTTTTCTTCTTCTTCAGGGCTGCCCTGCCCACAAGGAGGCAGCCTAGTCACTCTCAGCCTGCAGAGGCTTCACTGAGCTGCTGTGGGCTCCACTCAGCTTCCGTGTGAACTTCCCTGCAGTCCTGTTTATATGGGTGTAGTTAGAACTGCCTCGGCAATGGTGGCCTGCCTCTGTAATGACAGACTCTCTCTGTAATGGCGGGTTGCCTTGGCAATGGCAGCTGCCTCTGCAATGGCGGACTGCCTCCGTAGTGGTGGAGTGCCTCGGTAATGGCAGACGCCCTGCCCCGACAGAGCTGGACCTTCCCGGGTTCAGCTGTGCTTGCTGTGAAACTGTCAACCCAGAGCGTTTCCAATTGCTGTTTTTTTGTTTTTGTTTTTGTTTTTGTAGGGGTGGGACCAGCTGGGCCTGATCACCTGGCTCCCTGCCTCAGGGCCTTTTGTTTTTTAGTTGAACAATCGGCTCTCTCCCAGGTGTTCCAGTCGCCTGTTGAATAGGCGCCGGGATCTGTGTGATTTCCTGTGCGGTGACCCACTGGGCTGGCTGAAACCGCGTCTCTGAGATTTGTGGTGCTTTTTTGCCCGGGAATCATCTGGCCTGGCTCTCCGTTTCAGCTCCCCTTGCTGGCTAAGTGGGGACACAGTCCCATTTACTCTGCACTGGGAACCGCTACGCCGGGGCAAAGGCAAAGCAGCCACGCCGGCCAAAACAGCTGCGCTGGCGACCCGTGGGGCTCCTCCGCCTGCGAATCTCCTGGTCTGTGGGCAATAAAAATCCATCTGGAAATGCGATGTCCACTCACCCTCTGCGCTTTCACTGGGAGCTGCAATCCTGAGCTGCTCCTAACTGGCCATCTTGGATCTTCCTCCAATAAATTTATTTTCTCTTGAAACCACCTCAAATAGGTTCTGTTGTTTGCAGCTAAGAGCCCTGATTGACCATCTAACTTTAAAGATTTTATTTATTATCAAAGTATTTTATTTTTCTAATTGAGATCTAAAAGTTGTCAAGCACTTTTACTGCATTTTTTCCCCTTCTTAGAGCTCTGCAATCCTTTGCTATCATTTTTTTTCTTACCAGGAATGCCAATTTTTGTACCTTTTGAATTGCTTCTTGTTCTTTACTACTTGGCTTGAGCTCCACTATTGTTGTGAAGGCTTTCCAGCAGCCTGATGGATTTTCTTCCTCTCAATTCCAGTAGCACTTATTTAGAGATTAAGTGCAAGGTGGTTTTTTTTTTGTTGTTGTTGTTGTTTTGTTTTGTTTTTCTGTATGCATCTTAGCTTCCACACTAAATGATAAGCTCCCTGAAAACTGGTACTATGCCTCTTTGTATCCCTTGCATTATCCAGCAGAATGTCTTGCAACTATTAGATTCAAGGTTCAGCACAGTCACTCTCATAATATATAGTGATGAGAGTTGCTGAGAATCACAGGGATGCCAGGCTGAGTGAACTGAGATAATAAACTAGTTACATGCATAGTCTGGCCATGAGGCCCAATTTCTATCTTCCTCAAGGAGTCTGAGACTTGCCTCTCAGTAGTTTTCATTAGTAGATGACCATATCTTCTGAATTACTATCTTAATGTTTTATGAGTTTTTTTTTTTGCCTTGACAAAAGCATTCTATTTCTCTCCTACTTCCTAGTTTCTTCCATTGTGCCCTCTACAATTTCTTTTCACTAAGCTTACTATTTGCAGTCCCTTAAAATTTTGTGTAAATTATGAAATAATTCAAATAGACAAGAAAAGTACAGAAAGTAATGTAACAGACACCTGTGTACCCAACCTTAGGGTCAAGTGGATATTAACCTTTTGCCTTATTTTTCTTTTAAAGTTCTCTCCTCCCCATACTTTTCTCCCTTCTTTGGAGAGGTACTCATTATCCTGAAGTCTTTGTGATTATTCCACTGTTGTTTTTGTACACATAAAACAGTTACATAAAAGATGACCTGAGGCGGGGGCGTGGTGGCTCACGCCTATAATCCCAGCACTTTGGGAGGCTGAGGTGGGTGGATCACAAGGTCAAGAGATCGAGACCATCCTGGTCAACACGGTGAAACCCCTTCTCTACTAAAAATACAAAAATTAGCTGGGCATGGTGGCGCGTGCCTGTAATCCCAGCTACTTGGGAGGCTGAGGCAGAAGAATTGCTTGAACCCAGGAGGCTGAGGTTGTGGTGAGCTGAGATTGCGCCGTTGCACTCCAGTCTGGGTAACAAAAGGGAAACTCCGTCTCAACAAAAAAAAAAAAAAAAAAAGATGACCTGAAAAATTTTCATGCAATGTTGTTTTCTAGATATGTTCATATTGACATGTGTAGATTTAGTTCATTCCTTTTAACTACTGTTTAGTTTTCCAGGTTGAATAATGCTCAGTTTTATAGGGATAATTAGGTTCTATTTTTGGCAAATAATAATTGTAATGCTTGCACATAAGCACTTAGTGTAATTTTATCTAGGATAGACACCTGAAAGTAGAATTGCTGGATCACAGGGTTTAGGTGCCACTTTATCAAGTATTGCCAAGTCCAGTCCAAAATGGAGCTATCATTTTATACCAATTAATATGTTTCCCCACTTTTTCAGCAACATTTAATTTTATTTAGCCTTTTTTTTTTTTTTTTTTTGCCTATTTGAAAGAGGAGAAATGGAGTTTCATGGTTTTCATTTTCATTACTTTGATTTATAGTAAAGTTGAATGTCTGCATGATTTTTGATCACTCTAGTTTCCTATTCTGTGAATCTTTTATGTCCTTTGCTATTTTTTTTCCTGTTGGGTATTGGATTTTAAATTGATTTATGGTGATTATTTTTATAATCTGGATATTAATCTTTTGGTAATATGCATTGCAAATACCTTATAGTCTGTTTTTAATTTTTATTTTTCGAGATGGAGTCTTGCTCTGTCTTCTAGGCTGGAGTGCGGTGGTGTGATCTTGGTTCACTGCAAACTCCGCCTCCTGGGTTCAAGTGATTATTCTGCCTCAGCCTCCTGAGTACCTGGGATTACAGGCGCCCATCATCACACCCGGCTAATTTTTGTATTTTTAATAAAGACAGGATTTTACTACGTTGGCAAGGCTGGTCTCCAACTCCTGACCTCAGGTTATCTGCCTGCCTCTGCCTCCCAGAGTGCTGGATTACAGGTTTGAGCCACTGTGCCCGGCCTTTGTGTTGGTTATTAACATTGTTTAAAAGTTTCAGATTTACTACATGAGTTTATTTGTAGAATCTCTCTTCTGTATCATAGTCTTATTTGGTCTGCTTTCATGTCATTAGAATATTGTGTTAATTTTAACAGTTTTGATAAATCTTGATATCTGATAAGGTGAATCTTCTCTCTTAATGAAAATTTTAGGTCAGCTGATCATATTTCACCCTGACCCTAAAGAAAATTTAACAGAAAACAAACTCTTTTGGAAATGTGATTGGAATCTCATTGAACTGACAGGTTACAGTGAGGATAGTTGTCACCTTTACATTGGTTGACTGTTACTGATATTTCTATTCAATACAGTTTTATTTTTTTCTTCTCGATCTTGTTGCCCAGGCCGGAGTACAGTGGACGATCTCAACTCACCGCAATCTCCGCCTCCTGGGTGCAAGCGATTTTCCTGCCTCAGCCTCACCAGTAGCTGGGATTACAGGCGCCCGCCACCATGCCTGGCTAATTTTTGTATTTTTAGTATAAAAAGATGAGGTTTCACCATGTTGGCCATCCTGACCTCAGGTGATCCACCGACCTCTGCCTCCCAAAGTGCTGGGATTATAGGCATGAGCCACTGCGCCCGGCCCAGTTCTGTTTTTTTCTAGATGAAAGTCTTCATTAGATATTTTTTCTTAGTCCTTTATAATTTTTTTTATCATTGTGAATGGCACATTTTTATAAAACTACTTTTTGTTACTGGTAGTTACAAACCAATTAGTGTAAGAGACAAATTGCTAAGAAACAAGCTGCTATTTGTATCTTGATTTTGTACCTCTCAATCTTGCTGAACTCTTAGTTGTTTTTGTTTATTTGAGGCGTGGGGGGTTTTATTCTGTCACCGAGGCTGGAATGCAGTGGTGTGGTTTCTGCTCACTACAGACTTGACTGCCTGGGCTCAAGCAGTTCTCCCACTTCATCCTCCCAAGTAGCTGGGACCACAGGTGTGTGTCACCACACCCAGCCAATTTTAAAATTATTTGTAGAAATGAGGTGTTGCTGTGTTGCCCAGGCTGCTCTTGAACTCCTGGGATTAAGCGATCCTCTTGCCTTGGCCTCCCAAAGTGCTGGGATTATAGGCATGAGCCATTGCACCTGGCCTGAACTCTTACTTTTAATGATAGATTGTCTTGGGTACCTCATGCAGATAACCATATATGAGTGATTAAAGATTGTTTTTGTTGCTTTCTAAACCTATGTCTTTTTATTTTTCTTGTGTTATTAACCTATGTAGGACTCCTTTACTAAAATTGCAGGTTTCCCTGGGTCTTGGCTTTCTGTATATGTTAATGTATGGAGGAGAAAGGGGTATCTGAGAACTAAAGTCTCCCACTAAAGGCCAAAAGTCTAATTTCTAGTCCCTACATATGAGTCAAAGGATAAATATAGGTTAAGACCAGCAACCCATTGTAGGGAAGAAACATTGCCAACTTGAAGCCTTGTTAGTTTTTTTAAAAAATTAATGTGATACTGTTTTTTCCATGTTACTGGCACACACACACACACTTAAAGATTTCTGTTTCATGGTGGCTAAAGGATTCATTTAAAAGGATTTTCTTTTTTTTTTTTTTTCGGAGACAGAATCTCACTCTGTTGTCCAGGCCAGAGTGGAGTGGCGTGATCTCGGCTCACTGCAATCTCTGTCACCCAGGTTCAAGCAGTTCTTCTGCCTCAGCCTCCTGAGTAGCTGGGACTACTGGTGTGTGCCACCACACCCAACTAATTTGTTTTTTTTTTTTCTGTTTTTAGTAGAGATGGGGTTTCACCATGTTGGACAGACTGGTCTTGAACTCTTGACCTAAGGTAAAGAGTTTTGGGAGGACTCTGCCTCCCAAAGTGCTGGGATTACAGGCATGTAACTGCACCTGGCCTAAAAGAATTATTTTGATATATCCTTTCTGCATGAAGTTGCTTTGGAAAGGCTTTTCAGGTGATCTAATCGGATATAGTGTTAGGACTGGAAGTATATCCTATTCTATATAAATTTCCTTAATTGAAATTTCACTTTATTAGAGAACCCTGTACCCTGGAGCTGTCTTACCCTGGTATTTGATGTCTTACAGTTTGCTATAGCATAGTGGTTTAAGAGAGCAGCCTTGGGTAAGTCCCTTAAAACTTCCTTGTATTTATTTCTTCATCAATATTAGTAGTATAACATCACCTCCTGTCTTACAGATTATAAGAAATAAGTTAATAATGTAAAGCATTTAGAACAGTATTAGTTATTGGTCTCAACCTTTTTTTAGCTGTTATCTACAGCCTTTTGGTAGACTTTACTTATTCTGGGAAGATAGTGGCATATTCCTCATAATCTGCTTGTACATTCCAGGTCCTAAAATAATTCTCAATGATTTTAGCATTTTCACGTAGACTCTCTAATATTCTGGTCTTATTTCCTTGATCTTCTCAAATCTGATTTCCTCAGACAAGTGATTTTTCACTTGTCTGGTAAAATCCTAATTCTGGATTAACTCAGTTATCAAATTCTTTCATTCCTATACCACCTGAATGCTGCAGTAGAAAGATACCCCAAAGGACTTTTAAAAAAAATTATAAATTCATGATTGTTGATAACAGACTCTAATACTGCATGGAAATTCATTGCATTATCCTTATCAGCTGGTTTCCTCATCTTTACCATCACTGTTTAAATCATCTGTTCTCTTCAGACCTCCAACATGCCCCTTCTCTTTCTATAGAAAACTTTTCCTATTATTTTCCAGTGAAAACCAGAGTACTTGGTGGCAACCCTTAGTTGCCCACTATCTTTTCTGTATTTTCTTCCTTCTTAATGTTAAAATAGAGGTAATCCTGCTTTCTATATAAGGCTGTCTCCCTCTCTGTGGTACCTTATGCTATTGATGATTTCCTTTTTTGTATATTTAACTTTTCTTTGCACTTGATTCTTCTTGTCAGTATTCAAACACACTTAATTCCTGCAATTTAAAAAAAAAAAAGCCTTCATGAGTACCACATTACTGACCTTTCTGTTCTCTTTCCTAGCCAAATGCTAGAAATTATTATTTCCATTTCTCACCTTTGACTCACCTGTTGAGTTTATTCATTCCACTGTGATAGTATTTGCTTATGATACCAATGACCTCTGTTAGTAAATTAAGTGGATATTTTTAGACTTGCTCTTATTTGATCCCTCTCTTAGTATGCTAGGGCTTCCATAAAATACCCCAGACTGGGTGGTTTAAACAATATAAATTAATTTTCTCACAATGTGGAGGCTAGAAGTCAAAGATCAAGGTGTTGGCAGGTTTGGTTTCTTCTGAGGCCTCTCCCCTTGGCTTGCAGAGGGCGCCTTCTTGCTGTGTTCTCACTTGATTTTTCCTCGATATGCATGCATTTCTGGTGTCTGTGTCCAGATTGGATTAGGACCTGGATGATGAATTTACTCACCTCTCAAAAGGCCCTATATCCAAATACAGTTGTGTTCTGAAGTACTGGTGGTAAGGGCTTCAACATGGGAATTTTAGGGGTTATAGTTTGGCACATAACCTCCTAGCAGGTCCACACATTTTTGAAAAACTATCCTTGGCCAGATGTATTGGCTCACGCCTGTAATCCCAACACTTTGGGAGGCTGAGGCAGGCAGATCACCTAAGGTCAGGAGTTTGAGACCAGCCTGGCCAACATGGTGAAACCCCTGTCTCTACTAAAAATACAAAAATTAGCCAGGTGTGGTGGGGTACACCTGTAATCGCAGCTACTTGGGAGACTGAGGCACTAGAATCGCTTGAACTCAGGATGCAGAGGTTGCAGTGAGCCAAGATCACGCTACTGCACTCCAGCCTGGGCGACAGAGCAAGAGTCTGTCTCTGAAAAAAAAAAACAAAAAAAAAAACCCCACAAAACAGAAGAAGAAAAAGCCTATCCTTTAAACTCTTTGGTTTTTTATTTTGCCTCTCTGATCTATTACTCTTCAGCCCTTTTTTTTTTTAACATGCATCTCTCTCTTTTTTTTTTTTTAAACGGAGTCTTGCTCTTGCTAGGCTGGAGGGCAGTCGTGCAATCTCGGCTCATTGCAACCTCCAACTCCCTGGTTCAGGTGATTCTCCTGCCTCAGCCTCCGAGTATCTTGGGTTACAGGCACATGCCACCACACCCAGCTAATTTTTTTGTACTTTTAGTAGCAACGGGGTTTCACCATCTTGGCCAAGATGGTCTTTATCTCCTCACTTCATGATCCGGCTGCCTTGACCTCCCAAAGTGTGAGCCACTGCGCCCAGCCTGCAGTGGTCATTAAAATGCTTGGTCATTAAAAATGGAAATTTCTTGAGTCTTGGTCCTTTGGCATTTTCTGCTTTCTCTTGCTTCTATTATTTCTCCCCAGGCAGTGTTACCACTTTGATTTGCACTTACGAAGGAATTATGTACCTGTTGCTCCAGCACTTATTTGTCTAAGTTTCAGACCTATTTAATAATGCCATTTAGCTTATCCTAGAGATACCTTAAAAAGCAAGTTCAAATCTGAACTCATAATAATCCCCATCCATGTGATTTGACCCTAATCTACCTCTGTAGCCTGATTATGCACTATAGCAAAGCGTGGCCTCTTGGTCCAGACATAATATAATGTTTCCTCCAGAGTCTTTGCTCTTGTTGCCTATGTTAGTATGTTCCTCATCTTTCATTTACAGAATTACCCTATTTTCGATATATACGAGAGATACAAACAGTCGTCCAAACTGAAGCAGTAAAATAATCACTAAAACCAACCAGAAGGGCTAAAATTAAAAAGACTGTCAATGATAAATATTCTAGGAAGACATCTAAAACACTCATAAATTGCTGGTGTGAGTATAAAATGGGAGAGCCACTTTGGAAAACCATTGACAATTTCTTATAAATTTAAGCATACACCTTTGGATCCAGCAATTCTGTTTCTAGGTGTTTTTGGAAAAGGAATGGAAACATGTCCACAAAAACTTTAAAAAATAATATAGTAATTTATTCATAATAGCTAACAACTAGAAGCTGCCTAAATGTCAATCAATAGGATTAATGACTAAACATTTTTTGGTGTATTCACACAATGGAATGCCACTCAGTAATAAAACTACAAAATGGCAAATGTATACAAAGTGACATGGAAGAATCTCATATACTTGGCAAAGGAAGCTGTCAGTTCTCAAATGCCTTTGGGCTTTGTTATGTTTCTTACTTATTATGTAAGTATTAAGCCACATGAGTGAAAGACCCCTTCCCTCTTTACAAAGAATATTCTAAATGACCTCTTTTTTTCCTCTCTTCTCTAGTGTGCTGCTTCCTTTGCCTGTTAGTTTTGGTATTTATCAGGCACAGTGATCTTTAAGAGCTTGTGTTTTGTTATTATTTTATACTGCTTGCTTTATGTTTTAAATTTTGATATATCTCACTGCCAAATGAAGGTATAAGCTTATAAGTAATAAGATAGAAAAAATATGCTTTGCTTATAATTGTACCATTAAACATGTTGTCCTTAATGCAGATACACACTACTGGTATTGTAGGTGCAGGATTATGTTTTGATTTTTACGGCTCATATTTCCATGGAGTATTTGGGCAACTTTAGCAGCATAGATTTCTGTAATGAATGTGTTTTAACTTATGCTACTGCTTGAGAGACAGCATATTATAATGGTGTGGGCTTGGGAAGAGTTAGACTGCCAGGGCTTGAGTCCTGTGCCCACTATTTCCTAGCTCTGTGACTTTTGAGTTACCTGCTTTTTGCCTGTTTCTTCCTCATTAAAGCAGAGATACTAAGTGTACCTTGAAGTGTTGTTGGGAGCACTATATGAGGTAGTATATTTAATGCCTGGTACTTAGTAAATGTTAGATGTTTTTTACTTTTTTGTGTTCTAGGGAGTCCAGTAAGTGTCAATGTTTTCTCTAAGGTTTTTTTCTTTATTGGTGACAAAATACACATAGTATAAAATTTACATTTTAGCCATTTTTAAAATGTACAATTCAGTGGCATCAAGTACATTCACAGCATTTTTCAACCATCCATCTCTGTCCATTTCGAGAAGTTTTTTTTTTTATCATTTCAAACAAAACCTTGGTACCCATTAAACAATAACTCCCATCTTTCCTCCCCTGGTAACCTCTGTTATACTCTCTGTCTTTATGATTATGACTGTTCTAGGTATCTCATAAATAGAATCATACAATGTTTGTCCTGTTGTTACTCTCTTGTTTCATTTGGCATACTATTTTCAAAGTTAATTTATGTTGTAGTTGTTGAATTCTAGTTCCATTTCTTGGGGTTGGAGAAAGTACTTCCTAATAGAAATGAAAACATGTTTGCAAGGCTTTTTTTAAAGAATGCTTATGGATTTAGTCATAATAGCTAACAATGGAAGACACTGGTATGCTTGGGTCAAGTTGGACCAATTCACTGTAGCCTAGGGTCATGAAAGAATATGGAGTTTTTGAGAGGGTGCAAAGATGGCCATGAGAAGGCAACACCAGAATGCAGCACCCAGCGAATGAGTTGCAGAGGGCTAGAGGACTTTACAATTACAAACGAGGTGCCGATTCATTTTGGTGGGACTGATAGGGCACTGAAAATAGCCCAGGGAAGGAGCTGCAGGGTGAGAGCCGCCCAGGGGGGCAAATCAAGACGGGGGTGGGTGGGGCGCATTCCCACCTGAAACATGCAGCCGGCTCGGAGGGTTGGGGGACTTCACCCCTTTGGTGCTCTGATTCAGATCCTGTGCTTACCACATCCCTCCTACAACCCATGGTCCACAAGAGCCCTCCCAGACTGTGGGGTGCCGTGGGTTGTTGATGCATATCTGAGCAGCGGCTCCCACCAGGTGCAGCAAGTTGTCACATGGACCTGGGGGAAAGTTTGGACTAACGCCAGTGGGATGGACCGTCCCGCACAGTGAGGCAGAGTTGAAAGCAGGAAAACAGACCATAAAGCCTGGCAGGCCCCACCTTCACAGAACTCAAACTGGAGCCCTCAATAGAGAGCGTTACAGCAAATACACCAGTTTGACCCCAACCAGGAAGAGCAAGCTCTGGGAGAGACACCATTGGGAAGGCGGGGCAAATCTCACCTGCAAACAAACTCCAGGGAAGGACCACCCACCCAACAAACTGGCTGAACCTGAGAAAGCCCAGCAACACCCTCTACAGGCCAAAAAAGATATAGCTGCAACCTAAACAGAAAGGACGCCCACTCAGAGACTCCTCCTGAAATCACCAGCTTCAAAGATCAAAGGGAGAGAAATCCATTAAGATGGTAAAAAAAACCAGTGCAAAAAGGATGAAAGCATCAAAGAACAGAACACCTCTTCTCTTCGCAGGGATACCAACTCCTCACCATCAAGGGAACAAAAAAAGACAGAATGAATTTGTCAAATTGACAGAAGTAGGCTTTAGAAGATGGGTAATAACAAAATTCTATGTTTTAAAAGACCATGTTCTAACCCAATGCAAAGAAACTAAGAACCTTGAAAAAAGGTTAGACCAAATACTAACTAGAATAACCAGCTTAGAGAAGCACATAAATGACTTGATGGAGCTGTAAAACACAACACGAGAACTTCGTGAGGCACACACAAGTTTCAACAGCCAAGTCGATCAAGCAGAAGAAAGGATATCAGAGATAGATCAAATCAATGAAATAAAATGAGAAGGCAAGATTAGAGAAAAAAGAGTGAAAAAAAGAATGAACAAAGCCTCCAAGAACTATGGAATTATGTGAAAAGACCTGATCTATGCTTAATCGGCATACCTGAATGTGATGGGAGAATGAATCCAAGTTGGAAAACATTCTTCAAGGTATTATCCAGGAGAACTTTCCCAACCTAACAAGGCAGGCCAACATTCAAACCCAGGAAATACAGAGAACACCACAAAGATATTCCTCAAGAAGAGCAACCCCAAGGCACCTAATTGTCAGATTGACCAGGGTTGAAATGAAGGAAAAAATCCTAAGAGCAGCCAGAGAGAAAGGTCGAGTCACCCACAAAGGAAAGACCATCAGACTCACAGTAGATCTCTTGGCAGAAACCCTACAAGCTAGAAGGGAGTGGGGGCTGATAGTCAACATCTTTAAAGAAAATAACTTTCAACCCAGAATTTCATATCTGGCCAAACTAAGCTTCATAAGTGAAGGAGAAATAAAATTCTTTATGGACAAGCAGTTGTTGAGAGATTTTGTCACTACAAGACCTGCCTTACAAGAACTACTGAAGGAAGTACTAAACAGGGAATGGAACAACCAGTACCAGCCACTGCCAAAACATACCAAATGGTAAAGAACAACAACTCAATGAAGAAACCACATCAACCAATGGGCAAAACAACCAGCCAGTAACAAAATGGCAGGATCACCTTCAGACATAACAATATTAACATTGAATACAAATGGCCTAAACGCCCCAATCAAAAGACACAGACTGGCATACTGGATAAAAAGTCAAGACCCATTGGTGTGCTGTATTCAGGAAACCCAGCTCACATGCAAAGACTCACATAGACTCAAAATAAAGGGATGTAAGAAGATTTGCCAAGCAAATGGAGAGCAAAACAAAAGCAGGGGTAGCAGTCCTAGTCTCTGATAAAACAGACTTTAAACCAATAAAGATCAAAAGAGACAAAGAAGAGTATTACATATGGTAAAAGGATCAATGCAACAAGAAGAGCTAATTATCCTAAATATATATGCACCCAATGCAGGAGCACCCAGATACATAAAGAAAGTTCTTAGAGACCTACAAAGAGATTTAGACTTCCGCACAATAATAGTGGGAGACTTTAACACTCCACTGACAATATTGGACAGATCAACAAGACAAAGTCAACAAGAATATCCAGGACTTGAACACAGATTTGGACCATGCGAACCTAATAGACATTTACAGGACACTCCACCCCAAATCCACAGAATACACATTCTTCTCAGCACCACATTGCACTTACTCCAAAATTGACCACATAATTGGAAGTAAATCACTCCTCAGCAAATGCAAAAGAATGGAAATAATAACAAACAGTCTCTCAGACCACAGTACAATCAAATTAGAACTCAGGATTAAGATAAGCACTCAAAACTGCACAATCAACGTGGAAACTGAACAACTTGCTCCTGAATAATGAATAAATAGTGAAATGAAGGCAGAAATAAAAATGTTCTTCAAAACCAACAAGAATGAAGACACAATGTACCAGATCCTATGGGACACATTAAAGCAGTGTCTAGAGGGAAATTTATAGCAATAAATGCCCACATGAGAAATAAGGAAAGATCTAAAATCGACACCCTATCGTCAAAATTGAAAGCGCTAGAGGAGCGAGATCAAAAAAACTCAAAAGTAAGCAGAAGACAAGAAATAACTAAGATCAGAGGAGAACTGATGGAGATAGAGACACAAAAAACCCTTCAAAAAATCAATAAATCCAGGAGTTGTTTTTTTGAGAAGATCAACAAAATAGACCTCTAGCTAGACTAATAAAAAAGAGAGAAGAATCTAATAGATGCAATTAAAAACGATAAAGGGGAGATCACTACCGATTCCTCGGAAATGCAAACTACCATCAGAGATTACTACAGACAACTCTATGCACATAAACCAGTAAACCTGGAAGAAATAGATAAATTCCTGGACACTTGCACATTCCCAAGGCTAAGCCAAGAAGAAGTTGAAACCCTGAATAGACCAATAACAAGGTCTGAAGTCGAGGTAGCAATTAATAGCCTACCAACCAAAAAAAGTCCAGGTCCAGACGGGTTCACAGCTGAATTCTACCAGACATACAAAGAGGAGCTGGTACCATTCCTGTTGAAACTATTCCAAACAATATAAAAACAGATAATCCACCCTAACTCTTTTTATGAGACCAAAGTCATCCTGATACCAAAATCTGGCAGAGACACAACTAAAAAAGAAAACTACAGGCCAATATCCGTGACGAACATTGATGCAAAAGTCTTCAATAAAATACTGGCAAACTGAATCCAACAGCACATCAAAAAGCTTATCCACCACAATCAAGTAGGCTTCATCCGTACTTGATGCAAGGCTGGTTCAACATACACAAATCTATAAATATAAATCACCACATAAACAGAACCAAAGACAAAAACCACACGATTATCTCAATAGATGCAGAGAAGGCCTTTGACAAAATTCGACAGCGCTTTATGCTAAAAACTCTCAATAAACTAGGTATCGATAGAATGGATCTCAAAACAATAAAAGCTATTTATGAGAAACCCACAGCCAATATCATACTGAATGGGCAAAAAGTAGAAGCACTCTCTTTAAAAACTGGCACTAGACAAGGATGCCCTCTCTCACCACTCCTATTCAATATAGCATTGGAGGTTCTGGCCAGAGCAATTAGGCAAGAAAAAGAAATAAAGGGTATTCAATTAGAAAAAGAAGAAGTCAAATTGTCCCTATTTGCAGACTACATGATTGTATATCTAGAAGACCCCATCGTCTCAGCCCAAAACCTCCTTAAGCTGCTAAGCAACTTCGGCAAAGTCTCAGGATACAAAACCAATGTGCAGAAATCACAAGCATTCCTATACACCAATAACAAACAGCCAAATCGTGAGTGAACTCCCATTTACAATTGCTACAAAGACAGTAAAATACCTAGGAATACAACTAATAAAGGATGTAAAAGATCTCTTCAAGGAGAACTACAAACCACTGCTCAAGGAAATGAGAGAGGACACAAACAGATGGGAAAACATTCCATGCTCATGGTTAGGAAGAATCAGTATTGTGAAAATGGCCATGCTTCCCAAAGTAATTGATAGATTCAATGCTATCCCCATCAAGCTACCATTGACCTTCTTCACAGAACTGGAAAAAACCACTTTAAACTTCATATGGAACCAAAAGAGAGCCCGCATAGCCAAGACAGTCCTAAGCAAAAACAACAAAGCTGGAGGCATCACACTACCTGACTTCAAACTATATTACAAGGCTATAGTAATCAAAATGACATGGTACTGATACCAAAACAGAGATATAGACCAATGGAACAGAACAGAGCCTCAGAAGCAACGCCACACATCTACAACCATCTGATCTTTGACAAACTGGACAAAAGCAATGGGGAAAGGATTCCCTGTTTAATAACTGGTGTTGGGAAAACTGGCTAGCCATGTGCAGAAAGCAGAAACTGGACCCATTCCTGACACCTTACACTAAAATTAACTCCAGATGGATTAAAGATTTAAACATAAGAACTAACACCATAAAAACCCTGGAAGAAAACCTAAGTAACACCATTCAGGACATAGTGCAGGCAAGGACTTCGTGACTATAACACCAAAAGCATTGGCAACAAAAGCCAAAATAGACAAATGGGATCCAATTAAACTTAAGAGTTTCTGCACAGCAAAAGAAACAATCATTAGACTAAACTGGCAACCAACAGAATGGGAAAAAATTTTTGCAATCTGCCCATCAGACAAAGGGCTAATATCCAGAATCTACAAACAACTAAAACAGATTTACAAGAAAAAAACAAACCCATTCAAAAGTGGGTGAAGGATATGAACAGACACTTTTCAAAAGAAGACAAATATGCGGCCAAGAAACATATGAAAAAATGCTCATCATGATTGGTCATTAGAGAAATGCAAATCAAAACCACATTGAGATACCATCCATCTCACGCCAGTTAGAATGGTGATCATTAAAAAATCTGGAGACAACAGATGCTGGAGAGGATGTGGAGAAAAAGGAACACCTTTACACTGTTGGTGCGAGTGTAAATTAGTTCAACCATTATGGAAGATAGTGTGACGATTCTTCAAGGATCTAGAAATAGAAATTCCATTTCACCCAGCAATCCCATTGCTGGGTATATACCCAAAGGATTATAAATCGTTCTGTTATAAAGACACATGCACATGTATGTACATTGTGGTGCTGTTTATGATAGTAAAGACCTGGAACCAACCCAAATGCTCATCAATGATAGACTGGACAAAAAAAATGTGGCATGTATACAAAAAAAATGTGGCACGTATACACCATGGAATGCTATGCAGCCATAAAACATGACAAGTTCATGTCTTTTGTAGAGTCATGGATGAATCTAGAAACCATCTTTCTCAGCAAACTGACATAAGAACAAAAAACCAAACACCGCATGTTTTCACTCATAGGTGGGTAATGAACAATGAGAACACTTGGGCACAGGGAAGGGAACAACACTCACAGGGCTAAGTGGGGTGGGGGTGTAGGAGGGGAGGGTGAGCGAGGTGGGGGCGGGGAGGATGGGGAGGGATAACACTGGGAGAAATGGCTGATGTAGGCGACAGGGGTTGGTGGGGGGGGGCGTGGCAGGGAAGGAGACAGCAAACCACCATGGCATGTAGGTACCTATGCAACAATCCTAAAGGATGCAGGATGTGCACATGTATCCCAGAGCCCAAATACAATAAAAAAAAGAATATAGAATTTTCAAGGTAGGTTTGGCGGTTGGTGTTGAGGGGAGGGTAGTAAGCATAAAAGATAGTGCTCAGAAAAAGATAAGGGTGACAGGTTTCAGTTCCAGGGAAGTTCACAGTAAGGATTACAGTGGGCTAAATTTTAAGATTAATTTGATAAATTTGAAATGCATCCTGTTGACTCCAACTGCAGCTCTTAACATTGACCAATAACATGACTTTATAATTCCTGGAAACTGATATTTTCCCAATCCTTTGAAGAGGTTTAAAATATTTGACTAATATTAGAACCAATATTTCATGTATTAATTGATTTTTCCCCTTGAGTAGCAATTAGTTTAGAAAATGCTAAACTTAAGTTAGCAGTATAGAGTAGATATATAGTTATACTGAGTATGAATCATGCTTGGAAGTCTACCATTCATGTCCTCTTGAGGTACCTGAATTACCAAAAGCTTTATGTGTTCTGAAGTTATTGAAAATAATAGCTTTTGGGAATTCAGGTAGTTCAGGAGTGACCTTTCTAAAAAACAGATGTAAGCACCGTATAATTCTTCTTACAGCCTTTTAATTATTGCCAGTTGCCTGGAATAAAGTTCAAATTCTAGAGCAACACAAACATGGCCCTTCGTGAACTGGCAGACATTTCCTAATAGTGCCTTAAATACATGATACCCTTGAGCCGTACAAAATTAAGAATTTCTGAATTTACCTTGGTGTTTGATTCATCTGTGTTTCTATATATGCTGTTTACTTACCTAAAAGACTACTCTCTATTCAGCCTCAAAATTCTCATGGAAGATTTTTTAAAAATCCTAAGCTCAGCTAATTATATTCTTTATACTATTATATTTAGTAATTAATATTATAAACTAAATTACAGTAATTTTTACAGGTACTTGGCTTACTCCATAAATTGAGTTACTTGAAGGCGGGAATTGTGAATTAATCTTTGCTTTACTTTCTTTGCCTTGCTTACTGTAGTTGATTGACTAGTGCTGACTGAGTCAATGAACATTTATGCTTTTCTTTTTGAGAATATTATATGGGTAGTTCCTTTAGTTGTATAATAGAAGATAGCACAGACTTTTTTTTTTTTTTTAATTGCATTTTAGGTTTTGGGGTACATGTGAAAAACATGCAAGGTTGTTGCATAGGTGCATACGTGGCAGTGTGATTTGCTGCCTTCCTCCCCTTCACCTATATCTGGCATTTCTCCCCATGCTATCCCTCCCCAACTCCCCACCCCCCCGCTGTCCCCCCAACTCCCCCCCAACAGACCCCAGTGTATAGTGCTCCCCTCCCTGTGTCCATGTGTTCTCATTGTTCAACACCCACCTATGAGTGAGAACATGTGGTGTTTGATTTTGTGTTCTTGTGTCAGTTTGCTGAGAATGGTGGTTTCCAGGTTCATCCATGTCCCTACAAAGGACGCGAACTCATCGTTTTTGATGGCTGCATAATATTCCATGGTGTATATGTGCCACATTTTTCCTGTCCAGTCTATCATCGATGGGCATTTGGGTTGGTTCCAGGTCTTGATAGCACAGACTTCTATACAGATTGGTTTTTATGGAAAAACACAAGAGAATAATTAAGTAAAATATAATTTTATCTAGAAATAATTTTCTGCAGTTGGAACGAATATTTTTTAAGTTATTAACTTACCTAAAGTGGAAGGTTGCATTTTTGAATGGTAGTATTTTAGTTGTTAAAGTAAATGGCGTGTAAGAGAACTTTTAAGTTCATGTGGCAAAACAGGGAAAAATTGCAAAGTTAGAGTCTGTGAGGTTTCTGATGTTTCATAGACTAACAAAAGGTTGCTTTATTAGCAGCATTAATGAACGAATTGCTTTATTGGCCTAGGCATACTGGTAGCATTGTCATTCCAAAGAGCCGAGAGTTCTTATTTCAATTCATGATTATGTTAGACAAGTGAAGTGAAAGCCGTTGACCTTCTATTAAGGAGAAAATAGAAAGTTTTTACATGGCAAGTATTAGAGCCCAAAATAAAAAAAAATTAAAAAAAAAAGAAAAAAAAGTTTTTACCAATAGATGATAGATTAAAGCCTTTTAAGGAAGATGAAGTACTAAATTACTGCTAAATCACTTGAACAATTTATATTTTTTTGTGCACCAGTCTTATAACAGTAGATTTTTTAAATAGACCTATTAATTGACATTTGAAATAATAACTTTAATAGGATGATTTTGTAGAGTTAGGTCAAAGTGATTGACCAAAGCAAATTATTAAAATAGGCAAACCTTCAATTCTCTAAATGATGTTCAGTTTTAAGAGCAATATGAGATATAGGAAGTGTTAAAAACTGCAGAAGATGTAATGCCACTTGGATGGCATACTTTTCAAATTATTTTTTATTTAAATGAAATGCCTTTTGCTTATTAGAATCATTTTGGAAGTACCGATTTACTTTTGTTTATTTACATCAAAGATTAAAGTAGGAGTCATTGGTGACCTTCTAAATCAAAGTTCTTCAAAACAGTTGTTTTAAATAGCAAGAATTACAGAACTAAGTATTGTATAGGTGTTAAAACTAAAAATTATATAGCAAAATTTAACAATTTTAAATGATATTTAAAAATACTTAAAAATGTAAAAAATAACAAGGAAGAATATAAGATGCTCTTGTATCTGTACTGCCAAAATTTAACAAATGTTAACCTTTTGCTATCATTGTTTCAGAACTTTTAAAAACAAATTAAGAATGTAATTGAAGATTACTAATCTCATTCTTTTGCTTCTCTTCCCAGAGGTAATTACTTTTCTAAAAATGTCCTTTAAATTTTCAATACTTTTTAGCACACATTTGTGTAAAAAGATAAATAGTGCTGATTTAGTTTTAAAATGTAAATAATAGTAACATATTGTTGACATAACTTTTTAACTTGCTTTTTTCACTCTGTTTAATTATATCAAGATTTATCTATGTTGATATTTGTATGTACTTAAAGGTTTTTTATTTTATCTTCTGTATTATTAGTTTGTTCCATTATTTATGGTATTAAGTTTGATTACTTGGTTAGGTGGTGTGACCTGATTTCTCTATTGTAAGAGTATCCTTTTCCCCTTGATAATTAATCATTAATCTGTAGGGTAATGCCTTGAGACTGAGTAAATATTGTGTCTCAGCCTTTCACCCAGTGTTTTTAACATCCATTATTGATTTTTGCCTGAATTATTGGTTACATTGATGCTTTCAAAATGATTTTCTACTTCTATTATTCTTTCCGTGTTTATTAGCTGGCATTATTCTGTAAGGGAGTTTCTACCCTTCATTATCACTGTGGGATCATGGTTTCTTCATTAATTCAGTGAACTAAGATCTATTATTATTGTGTAGTCATGCACCACTATATGATGTTGATCCTATGAGATTATAATGGAGCTGAAAAATTTCTTTCACATAGTGACGTCGTAGCTGTCATAACATCCTAGGACTAACGTCACAACCAACACATTGACGTGTTTGTAGTGATGCTAGTGTAAACCAAACTTACTGTGCTTCCAGTTGTATGAAAGTATAGCACATATAATTGTGTACAGTACATAATACTTGATAATAATAAACAGCTGTTACTGATTTATGTATTTACTATGCTATACTTTTTGTTATTTTGAATGTACCACTTATTAAAAAAAAAGTTAACTGCAAAACAGCCTCAGGCAGTTCCTTCAGGAGACACTCCAGAGACACTGTTATTATAGGAGATGGCAGCTCCATGCATATCTGTGTCACTGAAGACCTTCCAGTGACACATGAAGGTGGAAGACAGTGATACTGATGATCCTGACCCTGTGTAGGCCTAGGCTAATGTGTTTGTTTGTGTCTTAGGTTTTAACAAAACAGTTTTAAAAGTAAAACAATAAAATTTTTAAAATAGAAAAGGCTTGTAAAATGAAATATTTTTGTGCAGCTGTACAATGTGTTAGTTTTAAGCTAAATGTTATTACAAAAGTCAGAAAAGTTTGAAACCAAAAAGTTTATATAAGCTAAGGTTTATTATTGAAGAAAGAAAACATTTAAAAATAGATTTAGTGTAGCCTGAGTGTATAATATTTATAAAGTCTACAGCATTGTACAGTGATGCCCTAGGCCTTCACATTCACTCATCACTCAATCATTAACTCACCCAGAGCAGCTTCCAGTCCTGTAAGCTCCATTCATAGTGAGTGCCCTATGCACTATCATTTTTAAAAAATGATTTTTAAAAATCTTTTATACTGTATGTTTACTGTACCTTTTCTGTGTTTAGATATTTTCATATACACCATGTTACAGTTACTGGGAGTATTCAGTACAGTAACATGGTATACAGATTTGTAGCCTAGGAGCAACGGGCTATACCATGTAGGCTGGTGTAAATACTCTGTGATGTTAGCATAATGGTGAAAATAGCCTAACACGCTTCTCAGAAGATATCCCTGTGGTTGTATGACGCATGACTGTGTGTCCTTTGGAGAGTCAAAATTGTTAAAATTTAACCAGCAAGAATTCAATCAGTCTGGTTTCTGTGTTTCTTTAACATGCCCCCTCATTTTTATAGCACCAGTTTGGTTTGTGGCGCAATAAAACTTTCCATCCTTACCTTATGGTTTTCCTACCTCAGACCCGGACTTGGCTATTTTACCAAAAATTCTTGTTTCTCTTAGTGGGGAATGACATTTAGAAGCCAACATCATGGATATATTACTGGGTGTCATTGCTTCTATTAGTTCTTTTTATTAGACAAAGCAAGAAAATACACTTTTAAAAACTACTGATATTTGTAATTCCAGCCTAGTGACACAGGTTATTTTTTTTCCTTGTTTCATATTCCTCTTCTCCTGTAATGAAAATCCAGTTTACCAGTAACATCAATATATGTTTATTCATTTGTTCTGCCCTACAATATACATGATATAACATTGGAATTACTATGGTAATACCACTGCTGCTACTAATCTCAATAAAGTTTAAGATTTCTATGCAGTTTTTTATTTGTTGTATATAGCTCAGTGAAGGTATATAGTCAGAGTGCTATGCTTATAGTTGTTTTAATTATATTCTTCACATAGGCAATTTGAAACTTTTTCTGATAGGAGGGTTAAGCCTATTTTATGTTAGATATGTTTTTCTTTTACTCTTTAAAAAGTATTTTTACTAATTTAAAAACCTTCCTTTCTCGTTGGTCTTAGATATAGTTTTCCAGTCTGATTGGTATTTTTGTTGTCATTACTATGTTTAATTTTGTTAGCTAGAATTTAATTACTTGGGCTTTATACTTCCTTTTTTTTTTTTCTTTTTTTTTTGAGATGGAATCTTCCTCTGTCACCCAGGCTGGAGTGCAGTCGTGCGATCTCAGCTCACTGTAACCTCTGCCTCCCAGATTCAAGTGATTCTCCTGCCTCAGCTTCCCAAGTAGCTGGGATTATAGGTGCTTGCTATCATGCCTGGCTACTTTTTGTATTTTTAGTAGAGATGGGCTTTTGCTATGTTGGCCAGGCTGGTCTCTAACTCCTGACCTCAGTTGATCCACCTGCCTTGGCCTCCCACAGTGCTGGGATTATAGGCATGAGCCACTGCACCCGTCCTATACATTCCTTTGTATAAATGTTGCATTCTGAGGAAAATTTGTGTCTGAGCATTTAATAATTTAAAAAATTACCATGTGAGTGGATTTGTTTTATATGAACAATGTGCCACATATAAATTGTTCTGCAGTTGATTTTCCCTTTTTATGGAGCTTTTACAATATTGTTAGTGTGTTTACATGTCACCTTTCCACCTTGTATGTATAGCCAAGTAATTACAAAAAATGGTTCACTTTGCCATATCTGAGCTTCCCTTTTTCCCCTCCAATATATACTGTACATTTGAACTGTAAAAAGGGGCACATTCTTGCTTTATCTCTCTTTTAAAGGTAAAGGATGATGGTTACTTTTTCTTTTATAAGAATCTTGATTTTTCATTTTGTGTATTTGACATTTATCTTTTTTTTTTTTTCTTTCCTGAGATGGAGTCTTCCTCTTGTCACCCAGGCTAGAGTGCAGTGGCACCATCTCAGCTCACTGCAACCTCCGCCTCCCAGGGTCAAACGATTATCCTGCCTCAGCCTCCTGAGTAGCTGGCATTACAGGTGCCTGCCACCACGCCTGGCTAATATTTTTGTATTTTTAGTAGAGTTGAGGTTTCACCATGTTGGCCAGGCTGGTCTTGAACTCCTGATTTCATGATCCACCTGCCTTGGCCCAAAGTGCTAGGATTACAGGTGTGAGCCACCATGCCTGGCTGATATTTAAAATTTTAAGAAAAAATTCTCTATACGTAGTTGTTAAAAATTTATGTAGAATGCATGTTGGAACACATTCATAAATAAATTTTAAAAAGTGAATAGGATTTGTATGAAGAAAATAACAACACTTCATTCTAGGATCAAATAAATGAAGAGAGAATTTTTTCAGAATGAAAAACCAAATAGTGTCAAATGTAGATTTTTTTTTTCTTTATCCAGTGTCTGATCTGAATCCAGTATATGTGAGACTCAATCAAATGTAGATTCTATCCAAAGTTTAAATCTAGCAATGCTTCTAGTCAAAATTGCTGGTTTTTTTTTTTTTTTTTTTTTTTGAGGAGTAGGGAAATTGGACAACCTGATTATAAAATATATGTAGTAGAGTATGTGAATGAGAATATCCAGTGTAAAATTTAAAAATAAAAATAAGACAGGTATTGTTATACTATATTGTTCGCTATGCTTTAGAGCTGTAGTAATTAAAAAACACCATGCTACTGATGCAAGAATAGAGTCCAAATAAATAAAAACTGAGAAAGGGGTGTTTTTTTTGGGGGGGGGCGGGGGGAAGACAGGGTCTCACTTTGTTGCCCAGGCTGGAGTGTAGTGGCATGACCATGGCTCAGTGCAGCGTTGACCTCCCAGGCTTAAGCAATACTCCCACTTCAGCCTCACGAGTACGTGGGACTATACGTTTGTGCCACTGTGTCCAGCTAATTTTTGTACTTTTTGTAGAGACTGGGTCTTGTCATGTTCCCTAGGCTGGTCTTGAACTCCTGGGCTCATGTGATCCTCCCACCTCATCCTTCCAAAGGGGTGGAATTACACACAGTAGCCACTACCCCCAGCCTCAAAAAGCTTTTTTTCTTTCTTTCTATAAACAGCCATATATCTTAAAGGGGAAACAGATTTGACTCCATTACAATGGAATTCTGTGAGAGAAGACATTTTAACAAGATCAGACTATCTAGTAAAAAATATTTGTACCTATAGCAAAGTTTTAACAAACATAATAAAGACCTAAAAATTAATAGAAAAAAATGGTTTATGAATAAGTACAAATAATTCAAAGAATGTACAGAAATAGTTTTGCTTTATTTATTTATTAACTTATTATTTATTATTATTTTTTTAAAGACAGAGTTTCGCTCTTGTTGCCCAGGCTGGAGTGCAATGGTGCAATCTTGGCTCATGGCAACCTCCACTTCTCAGGCTCAAGCGATTCTCCTGCCTCAGCCTCCTGAGTAGCTGGGATTACAGGCATGTGCCACCATGCCTGGCTAATTTTGTATTTTCAGTAGTGAGGGGATTTCTCCATGTTGGTCAGGCTGGTATCGAACTCCTGACCTCAGGTAATCCTCCTGTCTTGGCCCACAAATAGTTTTTATAGAAATATTCATAAAGATGTATGTACAAGTATGTTATAGCATTATTTGTAATACCAAATAGTTGGAATAATCTGAATGTTCACCAGTAGGGAAATGGTACATCCATATTTTAGAATATTAGCAAGCTGATAAAAAGAATAAGATCTTTGTGTCCAAGTATGGCAAAATATCTCAGATATATTATTCATGAAAATATAGCATGATCTGTATAGTATGATCTCATTTACTTAACTCAGTAGGTCTGTTGTTAGTGGTAAACTTAAAATTATTTTAGTTTTATTTTAGAATCGAGACTTCTAAGTTAACCTATTAGGAACTAAAAAAAAATTTTTTTTTATTTTTGAGGCGGAATCTCACTCTGTCGCCAGGCTGGAGTGCAGTGGCTCGATCTCGGCTCACTGCAACCTCTGCCTCCTGGGTTCAAGTGATTCTCATGCCTCAACCTCCTGAGTAGCTGGGATTACAGGCATGCGCCATCACACTTGGCTCATTTTTGTATTTTCAGTAGAGACGGGGTTTCACCATGTTGACCAGGATGGTCTCCATCTCCTGACTTTGTGATCTGCCCTCCTCGGCCTCCCAAAGTGCTGGGATTACAGGTGTGAGCCACCGTGCCCTGCTACTTTATCTTATAGGATAGTGACTTTTTTTTTCTCTAATTTTTTCTTTCTTTTCCCCTAAAACCTCACATAGGAAGAAGGATAGGGACTTTTAAGTTAACCTATTCATATTATTAGGAACTAAAAAATTTCACTGTAAGAGAGTAAAGACACAAATATAGAATAAAAGGAACTAAGAGAAACATTTGACATTAGATTAATTGGAAATACTAATATGAATGCATGAGTAAATAAATAAATATCTCTATCCCCACCCTTTTCTACCAGAAGATGTTAGAAGCATGGAGAATCTCAGTAGCGATGATTACATGCATCTTGGTTGCTAAATGAGTCCCCATTGAAAGGATTCAAGATGTCTTAGAAAAATAGATGACCCCAGTTCTTAGGAAAACACATAGCAAGCCAGAAAACAAGGAAGTGCTAAAAAACTGAGGAATTATGTAAAAAAGAACCAACTCAAAGGAATTCTACTGGCTACATTTGAAATAATAATTGCAACCACAGGTATACTTTGGAGATACTGTGGATTTGGTTCCATACCATCACAATAAAACAAATATTACAATAAAGTGAGTCACACAAATTTTTGTTTTCCTAGTGCATTTAAAAGTTATGTTTAGGCTAGGTGCGGTTGCCCATGCCTGTAATCCTAGCACTTGGGAGGCTAAGGCAGGCAGATCACGAGGTCAAGAGACCATCCTGGCCAACGTGGTGAAACCCTGTCTCTACTAAAAATACAAAAATTAGCTGGGTGTGTTGGCACGTGCCTGTAATCCCAGCTACTAGGGAGGCTGAGGCAGGAGAATAGCTTGAATCAGGGAGTCAGAGCTTGCAGTGAGCTGAGATCGCACCACTACACTCCAGCCTGGTAAGACAGAGTGAGATTCCCTCTCAACAGCAACAAAAAAGTTATGTTTATACAATATTGTAGTCTCTTAAGTGTGTAATAACATGTTTAAAACGTGTACATCCTTTACTTTAGAAATAACTTTATTGCTAAAAAATGCTAATAATGATCAACTGAGCTTCTAGTGAGTTGTTGTAATCTTTTTTCTGGTAGAGAGTCTTCACTTGATGTTGATGACTGCTCACCAGTCAGGGTGATAGTTGCTGAAGTTTGGGGTGGCTGTGGCAATTTTTAAAAGTAAGTCAGCAATGAAGTTTATTACATCAATTGATTCTTTCTTTGATGAACGATTTCTCTGCAGAATATGATACTGCTTAATAGTGTTTTACCCATAAGTAGAAATTCTTCAAAATTGGAGGCAGTCCTCTCAATCCCTGCTACTGCTTTGTAGACTAAGTATGTAATATTGTAAATCCTTTGTTGTTACTTCACTAATGTTTACAGCATCTTCCCCAAAAGTGGATTCCATCTAAAGAAATCACTTTCTTTGCTCTTTTATAAGAAGCAACACCACAGCCATTCAAATTTTATCTTGAGATTTTAGCAACTCAATTATGTTGTCAGGCTCTGCTTCTAGTTCTCTTGCTATTTCTATCACATCTGCAGTGATTTCCTCCACTGAAGTCTTGAACTCCTCAAAGTCATCCATGAGGGTTGGAATCAACTTCTTTCAAACTCCTGTTAATGCTGATTTTTGATCTCTGCTCATGAATTATGAATGTTCTTGATGGCGTCCAGAATGATGAATCTGCCCACATCTATCTGAGGAATTCCTATCTATGATAGCTATAGCTTTATGAAATATATTTCTTAAATAATAATACTTGAAAGTCAAAAGGACTTGTCGATCCATGACCTGCTAAGTGGATGTTGTGTTAGCAGGTATGAAAACAACATAAATCTTCTGATACATCTCCATCAGAGCTCTTGGGTGACCAGGTGCATAGTCAATGAGCAATGAATAGTATTTTGAAAGCAGTCTTTTGTTCTGAGCAACAGTCTCAACAGTGAGCTTAAAATATTCAGCAAACTGGTATAAAATAGACGTGCTTTCATCAAGGCTCTGTTGTTCTATTTGTACTGTACAAGCCAGAGTAGATTTAGCCTTTTTTTTTTAAGGGCTGTATAATTTTTGGAATGATAAGTGATATTGTTCCAGTCGAAGTCACCAGTGGCATTGGCTCCTAACATGTTGAGTCAGTCTTATCCTTTGAAGTTTGGAAGCCAGGTATTGTGTTAGCCTTTCTAGCTAGGAAACTCCTACATGGCCTCTTCTTTCAAGAGAGAGTTATTTCTTCTACATTGAAAATCTATTGTTTAGTGTAGCAACCTTCATGAGTAGTATTTTAAAAGCAATCTTTTATTCTGAGCAACAGTCTCAACCAACACTGGACTTAAAAACCTCATGCCAACCTTCAGCTAAGACACAAAGTGATCTTACCTAGATCTTCTAGATAACTCAGTGCAGCTTCTCCATCAGCACTTGCTGCTTCATCTTGTACTTTTATGTTATGGAGACAGCCTCTCTCCTAAAACCTCATGAACCAACCTTTGCTACCTTCCAACTTTTCTTCTGAAGCTTTCTCACCTCTGTCAGCCTTCATAGAATCGAAGAGAGGATTTTGCACTAAATTAGGCTTTGGCTTAAGGAAATGTTGTGGCTGGGTTTGATCTTCTATCCAGAACACCAAACCTTTCTCCATATCAGCAGTAAGGCTCTTTCTCTTTCTTATTATTCATGTGTTCACTGGAGTGGCACATTTAATTTCCTTCAAGAACTTTTCCTTTTAGAACTTGGTTAACTGCTCGGTGCAAAAATCCTAACTTTCGGCCTATCTTGGCTTTCGTCATTCCTTCCTCACTAAGCTTAATTATTTCCAGCTTTTGATTTAAAGTGAGTAATGTCTGACTCTTCTTGTTACTCCATCACTTAGAGGCCATTGTAGGGTTATTAACTGGACAAATTTCAATGTTGTTGTATCTTAGGGAATAGGGAGATCTGAGGAGAGGGAGAGAAAGAGGGATTGGCTAGTCGTTGGAGCAGTCAGGACACACACAACGTTTATTAAGCTTGCCACCTTCTATGTGTGTGATTTGTGGTGGCCCAAAGCAGTTACAATAGTAACATCAAAGATCACAGATCTCTGTAACAGACGAAGTAATAAAGAAAAAGTTTGAAATATTGTGAGAATTACTAAAATGTGATAAAGAGACACAAAATGAGCCCATGCTATTTGAAAAATTGTACCAAATATACTTGTCCAATGCAGGGTTGCCACAAACCATTATTTTGTAAAATTCGTAGTATCTTTGAAGTCCAATAAAATGAAATGCAGTAAAATAAGGTTATACCTATAATTATAAAACTTTGGATTGAAAAAAATAATACATGAGTCCAGAGAGATAAGAAGAAAAGAAAGAGAAAAGGAAAACCCTCTTTTCGAGAATTGTATTAGCAGGGTTAGAACTGGAAAGCTGTACTGCGAACTCAAAGAAAGAATCTATGCCAGCAGCATCAATGGATGCCAGAACCTTTAGGTGTAAGAGTGCTGTGAACATGATATATATGCAGTGGTGCCCACTTATTTTATAAATCTCTTAAGATTACAAAGGGAAAATGTGCCTTTGCAATAGAGAGATCTGTAGATTGCTACTTGAACTAAGTGGTCAGACTTAAAATGGGACAGCCTGATACCATGTTCCTTTTGTTATGATGTAATATGGAATGATGTGACCTTTGGTGTATTCTTGCCTAATGTTTATGTAGAATCCAGTCAGGTTTCTAGACTTGATCTTGTTTCCAAGAAATGCAGGGAATTGTGGAGTAAGTCAGAACACATTCTGGGAAGCAGTGAGACAAATCTAGGGTGTGGGACATTTTATAAGAAAACTGGCCATGAGTCCTATACATCATTGTCTTAAGAAAAAGATGTGTGTGTGTATGTGAGACTATTCTAGGACAGGCGAGACTAAAGAGATGTAACAAGCAAATATTATGCGTAAATTTTCGTCTGGCCCTGGATTGATTTCTCTACTCTGCAGGTTTAAAAATAGATATCTTTGAGACACTTGAGATAACATCAAGATACCAATTTACTTTGTTTTTACTTTTTTTCACTAGATGTCTTACTTGATGATTTTATTACATTTGTAAGACTTGTTTTAAAAGATATGTTTTACTATTCAGTATAGTCTATGATAAAATCAGTAAATATAAAATATATATTTATTATTTGCATCTCTTAAGAGGTTCATCTCCATTGATGAAAGCTCAGCTTATGTGTAACCGTCTTCCAAAGAAGCTTACTTGAAAGGACATTCACTGTCTTCATGTTCTGCTTTATTTAATAGGTGTGTAATCAGATCTACTACATCCTTGTTTATTGTTTAATAGATTACTGCTTTTAAGCCTTATTTTAGTTCTTTAATCTGAGAATAACGGTTAACTCAGTTACTTTCATTAAAGCAAGATTGCCTTTAATTTTTTTCTAACCTTAGAAAAGTATTATGCCCAACAACAAAACAAAACAAAAAACCTAATTCAAAAATGGGTAAAGGACTTGAGCAGATATTTCTCCAAAGAAGATATAAAATGACCAGTAAACACATATGAATATTCTCAACAGCATTAGTCATTAGAGAAATACAAATCAAAATGACATTTAGATACAATTTGGCTATTAGCAAAGACACAGAAAATAAGCAAGCATTGAGAAGGATGTGGAGAAAATTGGAAACATGCATGCATTGCTGCTGGGAATGTAAAATGGTACAGCTACTATGAAAGACAGTTTACTAGTTCCTTTAAAAGTTTGATACAGAATGATTGTATCATCCAACAATTTCACTGTTAGACAAGAATTGAAAGAAGGGACACAAATGGATAACTTGTACAGGAGTGTTCATAGCAGCATCATTTATACTAACCAAAAGGTGGAAAAGGCCAAATGTCTATGAACAGATGAATGGACAAACAAATGTGTTTTGAGATGTAGTAGAATATTATTCAGCTGTTAAAACAAACGAAATTTTTATACATAGTACAACATAGATGAATCTTGAAAACATTGTGTTAAGTGAAATAAGCTGGACACAAAATATTTTATGATTCTACTTAGATGGGGTATCCAAAGCTTTATGTAGCAAATTTAATTTATGATTTATAAATGTAGCAAATCTATAAAGCTGCCAAGTATAATAGAAGTTACTAAGGCCTAAGGTGAGGGAAGAATGGGAAATTTGCTTAATGAGTATAGAGTTTCTATTTGGAATGATGAAAAAATTTTAGAAATGAATAATGGTGATGGTTGCACAACATTCTAAATGTTCTCAGTGCTACTGAATTGTACACTTAAAAATGGTTAAAATGGTAAATTTTATGTATATTTTATGATACAAAAATATTTTTAAAGTAAAAATTTGCATTTTGATGTTATTTGTGAAAAATATTTTCACTAATAAAATTTTTGTTTGTTTCATTGCTCCGGCTTTGAATATGTTTTAAAAATTAGAGGCATTTGGAATTATTACAGCTGTATAAATGAAGAAGAATATCAGTAAAGAATTTTAACCCAGTACTCTGGGATAGTGGAGGAAAATTATATCATGTTATTTATTGTCCTTTCTGTTTTAAATTAAGTTACACAGAATCAACAATTTAAATTTACAGATTAAAGAAAAAAACTTTTTGATTTTGGTCCTATAGAAATAAACCAGATTTGGAAAGGTGTCATGTTCCCTAGATTGTAGGCACAGAAAAAGAAGAGATCAAAAGGGCAAGTAATGCAACACAGTAGATGCTTATTGACCTGATCATATTTAACTATACCGTAAAAGTGCAAAAATGTTAAGAAGCAAAACTGGGAAATATTGAGATGATATGTGAAAACTTCAAATGACAAATATGTAGTGGCTGAGTATTTATGGTTTTTTTTGGGCTTACTATTTTTTTCCCCAATTTTAATATCTCCTCTTTTAAATACTTCTACTGGATTCTTTTTCGATTATGCTGCAATTGCATTGAGACATTTTCATTGTTTGGCTTTATCTGTAAGATTTCCAAATGCATATAGTTGTTAAGATATGTGTTCAATGAGGGTGGAAGGAAACACACAAAAATAGAAATGTGAGAGATGATGGGTCTGATGACTGTTGATACTCTTCCAAATGGCCTTATTTGAATCCTTCTTAGAACTTTTATATTTTTCTAATATTGACCTACCCCTTTTATTTGGAACTAGAGTCCCATTGTCAAGAACTGTGAAGAATCCGACATTTTACCCTACTTGCAAGCTAGCAATTACTCAGTTATAGTTTTATGGATGGTAGTTAAAGATATGAGACTCCTGAGTTGGAGTTGAACAACAGTTTATTAGTGCAGCAAGCAGTAACAATGGCCAGAGTATTAGCTTGCTTTTTTTTTTTTTAACCAGTTTTCCAAGCCCTGGTTCCCATGTAGCAGTGTGAAGAGGAGGGCCACATGATACTTGTACACACCGTGGATTGCATAACAGATGAGGAATACTCAGCTTCTTACGGAACCTGAATAGTAGTGTATAATAGGAAGTAAGAATGCCTTTCTTTGCTTTGGAGCAAGATACTATATTTGTCTCCCAGCGCTGTTGCTGTGAAAGTATCCTCAAAAGGATAGCGCAGACTGAAAGGGTAGTGAGTGTCTTGCTCCTCAGAGGTGCAGAAACTCATATGAGAGTCCCATAGAAAATTGTCTCCCAATAATATTTTCTGCTCATTTCTATACTATTTTGTCTTTAGGCAAATTTTTTTACTAGTATATCACTCTGATTTATCTGACAGGAGATAATGAAGTATCTGTTCAAATAGTTAGCTGGCTTTTAAAATCAGGTTTTCTTATTGTTGAGTTTGAGAGTTCTTTCTTGATTCTGGGTACAGTCCTTTGTCAGATATGTGATTTGCAAGTATTTTCTCTCAGTCTGTGATCTGTCTTTTCATATTCTTCAATCTCTTTACAGAACAAAAGTTTCTAATTTTGATAACTATCAAGTTTTATGGATTGTGTCTTAGGAACTTTTTGCCTAATTGAAAATCACAGATTTTTTTGTTTTTGTGCAGATGTTTCATAATTTTATATCTTGCATTTAGATTTGTGGTCTGTCTTGTATTACCTTTTGTTTGTATAAAGTTAGGTAGAGTTCAGGTTCATTTTTTTTTGCATATGGATATTTACTTGTTCTAGCACTATTTGTTGAAGAGACTATCTTTTCCCTCAGTGAATTGCCTTTTTCCCTTTGTCAAAAATCAATTGCCCATATTTGTAAGTATATTTTGCTTGATTTATGATTCTGTTTTGTTGATTTCTGTGTTTGTCCTCTTGCTAATACATCATTGACTTAAATAGTAATAGTTTTATAGTAGTCATTGAAATTAGTGTTCTCAAATTTTGTTGTTTCTGAATTGTTTTGCATATTTTACTACCTTTGCATTTTCATATAAATTCAAGAATCAACTTGTTGATAGTTACAAGGATATTCTGAGATTTTGATTGGTATTATGTTTAACGTATGTATCAATCTGAGGAGACTTGACATTTTAGCAATATTGAGTCTTCCAATCCATAAATACAGTTATTTTTCCATTTTTTATGTCTTTGACTATTTTAATCAGTACTTTATAGTTTTCAGCATATAGATCCTGCACATATTTTGTAGAAGTATTTCTTTTTTGAATGCTAGTATGAATGCTACTGCTTTAAAAATTTTTGATGTACTAACTTATTGATGATATATAAACATATGGTCAATTTTTGCATATTGATTTGATATTCCATAACTTGTTAAAATCATATTGTAATCATAAAACCCTTTGAATTTTCTATGTAGATAACATGCTTTTGAATAAAGACAGTTTTAAAAATATCTTCATTTTAAATTCGTATACCTTTTATTTCATTTCTTAATTGCACTTGCCGGAACTTTCGTTGGCCAGGCCAGTCTTGAACTCCTGACCTCAAGTGATCTGCCTGCCTCAGCCTTTCAAAGTGTTGGGATTACAGGTGTGAGCCACTGTTCCTGAGCTCTTTTATTATTAAATACAAGGTTAACTGTAGGTTTATTTAGATACCCTTTATCAAATTAAGAAAATTCTCTAATTTTTTCCTTCTTTGCTGAGAGTCTTTTCTGTTTGATCAGGAATGGATATTGGATTTTATCTAATGCCTTTTCTTGAATGAATAAAACGATCATGTGGTTTTTCTTGTTTAGATGTCAGTATGATCTGTTCCATTGTTTGATTTTCAAATCTTGAACTAACTTTGTACTCCCACAATAAACCAGATTTGGTTGTGAACTATTACTCATTTTCTGTATTGCCATATTTTCTTTGCTCATACTGTGTTGAAGGTGTTTTTGTGTGTTTATGTGGGAAGTTGTCTACCATTTTCTCATATCTTTGTTTTTCTTTGGTATTTTGAATTGGTGAGTATTCCCTCTTCTTCCGTTTTCTGGAAGAGATTTTGTTTAATTGGTATTATTTCTTCCTGACTGCTTTGTAGCATTTGCTATGAAACCATCAGAGCAGGTGTTTTCTCTTTTGGAATGTTTTAAACTGAATTTGTTTTCTTTTATCTATGTAGGGCAAGTCTATGTAGGGCAATTCAGGTTATCTATCTTTTCTTGAAGGATTTTTGGGAGTTTATAGCTTTCAGGATAAAACCCCATTTCATGTAAGTTGCTGAATTTCTGTGCATAATGTTACTGATAGTATTCCTTAATTGTTATTTTAACATTTGTAAGGTCTATAGTGATATTCCCACTTTCATTTCTCATGTTGGTTGTATCTTTTCCCTCACTCTTGATTTACAGGTTGGTCTGTCTGCCTAGAGGGTTTATCAGTTCTGTTGAGCTTTTCAAAGTTAGCCAGCGTTTGTCTTTATCATTTTTTCTTTGCTTTTTCTGTTTTCAGTGCCTTTTAAATCTGTTGATTTCTATTCTTTATTACTGTGTTTTTGCTACTTGCTTCAAGTTTGCCCCGGTTTTCATTGTCCAGTTTCTTCAGGTGGAAGCTTACTGATATGAGGACTGTCTTCCAATATAGGTATTTCATGCTATAAATTTCCCTCTAAACATTGCTTTCACTGTATCATACATATTTTGATATGTTGTATTTTTATTTTTATTTAGTTCCAAACATTGTCTAATTTCCCTTGACACTTCTTTGATTCATAGGGTTAGATGTGTTGTTGAATTCCCATATAGGAGATTTTCAGATGTTTGTTACCCATTTCTAATTTAATTCAATTATAGTCAGAGTATAATTTGTATTATTGCAATTACTTTAAATTTGTTAAGGCTCTTTTGTTTTGGTGAATATTTCATGTATTCTTAAAGACTGTATATTCTCTGGTTGGTTGGAGTAATTGTGAATGGAAAGGGATAATGTTTTAATCACCTGTCTTGATATGTTTTAAAACCAAGTAGGATTTAAACCTTAAATCCTATTTTTTTTTTGTAGTCAATGAGTTAATAGGAAAGGACATTAGAATTTAGAATGCATGCTTCTAAATAGGCCTGCTTTTTACTAACTATATGAGGGGTCTTCACAAAGTTCACAGAAAATACATATTATGAAAATCCATGCATGAATTTCAAAAATTTTTTTGCACCAAGATAAACTTGTGCTAACATGTTATAACATGTCTGAACAGGATCTAGTTTGAGGCATTAAGAAGGATAAGATACCAGTTTGAAAAGAGCTCCTATCAGAGCAACATGAACTCTGCTGAAATTGAAGCAAGAAGAAACATCAAATATGTGGTGAAGCTTAATGACAGAATGGTGAAATTATTGATGC
The DNA here is from genome assembly GCF_030222135.1 of Aotus nancymaae. Classification (NCBI taxonomy): domain Eukaryota; kingdom Metazoa; phylum Chordata; class Mammalia; order Primates; family Aotidae; genus Aotus; species Aotus nancymaae. The sequence continues at coordinate 15,044,880 of NW_026988447.1, forward strand.
TTTACAAAAATTTTATGGGGATGATGCCCCCCCCACAAAATCAGCAGTTTTCAAATGGGTAACTCATCACAAGAGGGGATGAGATGGTGTTGAAGATGATGCCTACAGTGGCAGACCATCCACATCAATTTGTGAGGAAAAAATTAATCTTGCTTGTTCCCTAATTGAAGAGAACTGATGATTAACAGCAAAAACAATAGTCAACACCGTAGACATCTCAATTAGTTCAATTTATATAATTCTAACTGAAAAATTAAAAGTTTACTGAACTTTCTACTTCATGGGTGCCAAAATTATTGTGCCTAGATCAGCTGCAGACAAGAGGAGAGTTTTCAATCGAAATTTTAAATAAATGGAGTCAAGATCCTGAAGCATTTCTTCAAAGAATTGTAATTGGAGATGGAACACAGTTTAACCAGTATGATCCTGAAGGCAAAGCATAATCAAAGCAATGGCTACCAGTAAGTGGAAGTGGTCTAGTCAAAGCACAAGTGGACAGATCAAGAGCAAAGGTCATGCCAGTAGTTTTTTTGGGATCCTTAAGGAATTTTGCTTGTTGGCTTTCTGAAGGGCCAAGGAACAATAACATCTTCTTTTTAGGAGAGTGTTTTGAGAAAGTTAGCCAAAGTTTTCTGATAGAAAAGTGCCTGGGAAAACTTCACCAGAGAGTTGTTCTCTACCATGGCAATGCTCCTGCTCCTCCATCTCGGCAAACGAGGACAGTTTTGCAAGAGTTTCAATGGGAAGTCATTAGGTATCCATTTTACAGACCTGATTTGGCCTCTTCTTACTTTTTTTTCTTTTGGTTTTCTAATCTTAAAAAAATTGTATAGGGTACTAATTTTTCTTCATTTAAAAATGTACAGAAGGCTGCATTAACATGGTTAAATTCCCAGGACCCTCAGTTCTTTAGGGACGGACTAAATGGCCGATAATAATCACTTAAAAAGTGTCTTGAATTTGATGTAGCTTATGTTGAGAAATAAAGTTTATATTTTTAATTTTTCTTTTAATTTCATCTTTCCTTGACCATTTCAAAGTCCTCTCTTATTATTTGAAATAAATTCCCCTGGGATTTTGTTATCCCCATTTGCTATGTACTAGTGATGGATTTGATTTTGTGCAACATTTCTGTTCTTTAGAATACTATGTATTCAGTTTTAGAGCACAAAATTAAAGAGTTAGTAAGTTCACTCTTAGTTTATTATAACATTCTTTTTTGTTTTTGTCAAGTTAGTTTGAATATCATAATCTTAGGGATTATCTGAAATATTAAGACTACATAAAATTTCAATTTGTGGCAGAGTCTTCTAGTTGCAAATATCAAGGCGTGCAGCAGTTTATGCTTGTAGATACAGTTCATTTTGGGGGAAGGGGTTTAGAATTCACATAGTGGTTGTAACTGTAATAAATGGGGGCTTGTGTTGACTTAAGGAATATGAAGATGGTAGTGAAAGATGTAGGTCACAGGCTTCATAAGAAGTCTTAAAAATTGGCAATTGACAACTGTAAAGCATTCAGAAGTATTTTTAAGATTTGTGGAAATGAGGAAGAAAATAGGACATACCTATAAATGTGTACTTGTGTAGAAATGTAGATAAATTGTATTGAAACTTTTATTTTGACCATGCAAATTGGGGCAAATCAAATGTTTTAAAAGTACCACAAGTACTTTTTTTTTTTAATTTGGTAGTGTCTATGAGCATATCATCAGAAAGTTAAGGGATTCCTTTCAAATTGAGGTAATGTGTAAGCATTTCTTTGTAACAGTTTTGTAGCAAAGAGGCAAGATGCTTGAGTGGATAAATATTGAGTATTATGCCTTGGTTAAGGAAATAGAAATGCAGCATGAGATTAAAAGTTTACATTCTTTACAGAAAAAAATGACCAGGCGCAGTGGCTTGTGCCTGTAATCCCAGCACTTTGGGAGGCTAAGGTGGGTGGATCACGAGGTTAGGAGATCGAGACCATCCTGGCCAACATGGTGTTTCATTCATTTTTGTGGCTGAATATTTCTTTGTATATCATATTTTATTTATATATTCATCAGTTAATGAGTTGTATCCACTTCTTTTTTTGGCTATTAGGATTGCTTTTCTATGAACATTCTTATATAATATAGGCTTGTCATAATATAGGCTTTTGGTTGTTTTTAATATAGTCAATAACAGATTTTTAAGGAGGAAATATTTAGTGATAAGCATTGGCTTCTTTTATTACACTTTTTAATGTGTTTGAAACAGTAAATATTTGACCAAATGAGTTTTCTTAAATTTTATAGTAACCAAAGTAGATGCTTAAATGTTCAACAGTTACACTCTTCTGTTTACTATACATTTGTAATAAATATAAACCATTTTAGAAGCAAATGATGCCACAAAGATCTCTTGAACAGATTTTTACTACTTTAGAAGGTGGCAACTAATTTCTGGAGATGTATTAAGTAGAAAAGAGTAACTTATTGTCATTTTTTTCCCCTGTTGATGCATATATTTGAGTTAGAGGGAAGTAGTCTTTGCATTATATGCTTATCATGTATATTTCATCTTAGCAAATTTGTTAATTTTTGTGATAATTTTATTGATAAAATTTACATACCAGGAAATTTCATCTCTAAGTGTACAATTCAGTGATATTTTAATATAGTCACCAAGTTCTGCAACCGTCAGTACTATGAAATCTTAGGTTACTTTTGTCATCCTTCTTCATGATACCGTCTATCACCCAGCCCTAGGCAACCACCAGTATACTTTCTGTTTGTGTAGATTTGCCTATTCTGGGCATTTTATAAAAATAGAGTCATACAATATTTGTCCTTTTGTGTCTGGCTTCTTTCACGTAAGCATAACATTTTAAAGCTTCACTCATGTTGTAGCATAGTGTTTCATTCATTTTTGTGACTGAATATTTCTTGGTATATCATATTTTGTTTATGTATTCATCAGTTAATGAGTTGTATCTACTTTTTTTGGCTATTAGGATTGCTTTTCTATGAACATTCTTATATAAATTTTGTATAGATAGGTTTTCATTTATTTTGAGTATATATGGATGGGGTGGGGAATTGCTGGATAATATGGTAACTGTGTATAACTCTTGGAGGAACTGTCAGAATGATTGCACCATTTTACAATACCACCAGCAATGTATGAGGATTATAATTTCTCCACATTGTCATAAACACTTAATGTCAGTCTTTTGTATTTCAGTCATTCTAGTAGGTATGAAGTTGTATCTCATTGTGATTTTGATTTTGATAATGACTAATGATAAGCATCAGTTCACATGCTTATTGACCATTTGTCTTCTTTGGAGAAATATGTGTTCAAATCTTCTGCCCATTTAAAAAAGAGTTCTAATGTTGAATATTGTAAACATTCTTTATTCTGGAATATTCTGGAAACTAGTCCTTTATCAGATAGACAGTTTGCAAGTATTTTCTCCTATTCTGTGGATTATCTCTTTTATGATGGTATCCTTTGAAGCAGAAAAATTTTAATTTTGAAGTTCAATTTACCTATTTTTCATTTGGTTACTTGTCCTTTTGGTATTATTGCAGATTTATTTTTAAATAAATTCCCATTGATAGTCTAGGTCTATGACAAAGTTTTAATTATCATAGGACTACAAAAAAGCATTAGCATTTCCTGTGTTTGACAGCCAAAGCCCAAAGGAGGCAATTATCCTTGTATTTGTGCTTCAATTCCTCAGCTAATTGTTTTAAGCAAAACCATATGTTTTGATCTCGTGTTACTGTGAAAATATTAGCTGTGTGTGATATGTTTATTGATAATAGTCTTGTGAATTTATGTTTAGTTTTTTTGGATTGAAGAAGAGAGGGGCCATCCTTAATAGATGTATTAGTCCGTTCTCACACTGCTAATAAAGACATACCCAAGACTGGGTAATTTAGAAATGAAAGAGATTTAATTGACTCAATTTTGCAGGGATGGGGAGGCCTCAGGAAGTTTACAATCATGGCAGAAGGGGAAGCAAACACATCCTTTTTCATATGGTCAGGCAGCAACAAGTGTAGAGTGAATGGGGGGAAAAGCCCCTTATAAAACCTCCAGATATTGTGTGAACTCACTCACTATCATGAGAACAGCATAGAGGTCACCGTCCCCATGATTCAGTTACCTCACACTGGGTCTTTCCACAACACTTGGGGATTGTGAGATCTACAGTTCAAAATGAGATTGGGATGGGGACACAGCCAAGCCATATCAGTAGTTTAGTTTATCAAGACAATTACTGCATAATTTTTTTTTTTTTGAAATGGAGTCTTGCCCTGTCACCCAGGCTGGAGGGCAGTGGTGCCCTCTCAGCTCACTGCAACCTCCGCCTCCTTGGTTCAAGCGATTCTCCTGAGTAGCTGGGATTACAGGCACACGCCACCATGCCCAGCTAATTTTTGTATTTTTAGTAGAGGTGGGGTTTTACCACGTTGGTCAGGCTGGTCTCAAACTCCTGACTTCAGGTAATTCACGCACTTCTGCCTCCCAAAGTGCTAGGATTACAGGCATGAGCCCCCGCGCCTGACCAGTGTCTTAGGGACCAGTTTGGTTCCTTATTTTATTTTATTTTATTTTTTTACCATTATGTGACTTCTTCTATCAGTTGAAGGTGTGTTTCGTGAGATTTTGGCCTGTAATGTTGTCTAATTAGTTTCTGGAGAAATGGTGTGTAACAGTGGAATGTCACTGGTCTTGAAAGCATTACATTAGTTTTCTGTGTAAGGTTGAGATTGTAATGTAAATGCACTAGATGTGTTTTTATTAGGGGAATTGACTATTCTTACTTTTCATATTATCTGACAGTATTCTGTGTCAACTTCAGGTAACAAAAGGTCTATTTTGATGAAATTTTATAGCGCTGAGATGACAGATGTTCTTCTTGTTAGTTGATTTAAAATAATGATGTTCATTGGCTAACAGTCACTTGAGTGCCTATTAATTGGGTAATATTGTACTTTTTTTTTTTTGAGGAGTCTCACTCTGTCGCCCAGGCTGGAGTACAGTGGTGTGATGTTGCTTACTGCAACCTCTCCCTCCTGGGTTCAAGTGATTTTCCTGCCTCAGCCTCCTGAGTAGCTGGAATTACAGGTGCATGCCACCACACCTGGCTAATTTTTGTGTTTTTAGTAGAGATGGGGTTTCACGATGTTGGCCAAGCTGGTCTCTAACTCTTGACCTCAGGTTATCCTCCTGCCTTGGCCTCCCAAAGTGCTGGGATTACAGATATGAGCCACCATACCCGACCAGATGGGTAATATGATTCTATACATTGATGTTTCTACAGTTTATGTTATAGTATCCATGGAAATTTAGCAGTGGAAAAGGCTAAACAACATTCATGATGTTGTTAAAGTTTTAATTGTGATATAAATAAGGAAAAGACATAGTTGAGAGTTACCTCCAATTGTTTATATCAAATGTAGTTATTAATAGGATTTTGGTGACCTATTTATGGCTGAATTAAGGCAAAATAGCTTTTATATCCTATTCTTTCCTCTTCCCTTGTTCTGTATTCTTCCTATCATAATAATTGAGTATACATTAATTTTAAGTATTTATATTTTAAATAGGGTTTTAATATCAGTAGAGACTTGCTTTTTTTTTTTCTTCAAGGTAAGTACCTTTTAAACTACTCATTTGTCACTAGAGTCAGTAGAGGTTTCCGTATATAATAGGTAACAGCTTCTCAGGGCATGTCTTACTTTGCTGCTCTGCTGATCCATAATACACCTTGGAAACATTGGTTCTGGTTATCTGACTAGAACAATTAAACTGTTCTTCATTAAATGGATCTCTGCTTACTAATCTTACTCAGAAAGGCTCAGCTGGACTCGGATTATTCTAATTGCCGTACTGTTTTTGCACAAATGTCTGCAAATTGTTGAACAGTAACGCTGACCCCTTTTTCTTCCAATAAAGTTATTACAGTAACCACATCATTGCAGAGAATATTACCCCCCTCATACCCCACTGGTCAGTAATAACATCCAAGAGCACTGACAATATTTCTTAAAAGTTTTTCTTTTTAGTATTCACTTCTTTAATGAAAAACTTAATCCAGATTAAGCCACATATGTAGATATTTTGACTTCATTATTATGAATACCTGAGATTTCCAAATTCTCTTTAACCGTCTTCACATAATTTCCAGTCTGTTATTCTAAGTAATCACAACTGTTTATTTTTTTCTACTTTTGTTCCCTCTTCATGGGCTCCCTAGCTAGAGTTTCATCAGTTTCCTGTTTTGAGAGGTTTCTAGTACAAATTCACATTTCCCCATCCTTGTTTATCCAGGGTCCTTCCTGGTAATTTTAATCTTTTTGATCTGTTTCATTCTGCATGTTAATTATTTGGACACCTTCTCCTGTGCTCAAATGACCAGTCTTATCCCTACTTCTCTTACTCCTTTTTCATTTCATATTTTATACCCTTTTTTCTTCAATATTTCTTAAAGAATAAAATGTTTTCATTTCAAAAGCTTATTATATCTCTATTTTTAACCTTAGCCTTTCTTTCCTATACCATTTTTCTTCTTCTTTATGCTCCATGCTGGGTTCTCTGCCTTATCAGAGTTAATCTTGAAAAGGACCTTACTTCCTTCCCATTATCTCCAAGGTTGTTTGATTTATAGTCCATTATAGGTGTCTCCAATTTCTCAACTCTTACTCAACTGCTTTCTTAAGTTTGACTATTATTTCTACCAGTGTTCTGCTTTCTTAGGTGTAAGTACCACATTTCTTACTTAACCAGGTAGATAAACATTAATTAGCTGGATGGATCTGGCTGTAAACATGCTGTTTTTTCCAAGATAAAATTGAGTTCCAAATGGCTAAACTTTTCTTTCTACTTTTCTTCCTTTCCTGTCTTTTTAAACGTTTGTTATGTTGCTGCTTCTTAACATTCATTTCTTTTTTTGTCTTCTTTAATAAACCTTACTGGTTTTTCTCCTCTCTCTGACTAAATGTTTGTTTTCTTTGTTACTGCTTTCTTCTTTTATATACCACTTGTATATAAATTGGGGTGAAGCTTTGCTCTTAGCTCTTTCTCATTATACACCATTTTGAGGAAATGGTCTCTGTGTTCATTATGTAGATTATCACAAATTTGTGATGACTCACAAATACCACATTTTTCTTCATGACCTGTTTTACTACTATCTCGTTATGTCATTAGCACCCCAAAATTGTTATTTCCCAAGTGGAAATTTTGCCTTGTACAATGCTCGATACATGGTTGGAACTAAGTAAATGCTTTTTGAATCATGAATTTGAATCATGAACGAACTAGGCTATCCAATCCATTCAATTTATCTTTTTTTTCTTAAGATGAAGGTTTTTAATTGTTCACCTATTCTCATGTCACAAGCCCTGTAATAGCTCTGACCAATTCTTGTCTACACTTGTTAACATTAGTTATCATATTTTGGTCCTAAATTTGACTAGTGAGGAAGATGACATTTTCATTTGCAGGTGATAGAAATGAGGATCTCAGAGAATGTGATGTCCTTTTGGTTTTATGGATTGTGGTAGAGTTGAAACCTAAAACTAAGTTTCTGATGATATGTTTCCTGGTTCCTGGTTTGCACAGAAAGCATTCTTCTTCTCCTTCTCCTTCTTCCTTCTTCCTTCTTTCTTCTTCCTCTTCTTCCTCTTCTTCCTCCTCTTCTTCCTCTTCCTCTTCCTCCTCTTCCTCTTCCTCCTCCTCTTCCTCCTCTTCCTCTTCCTCCTCCTCTTCCTCTTCCTCCTCTTCCTCCTCTTCCTCCTCTTCCTCTTCCTCATCTTCCTCTTCCTCCTCCTCCTCTTCTTCTTCCTCCTCCTCCTCCTCTTCTTCTTATTTCTTTCTTCTTTCTTCTTTCTTCTTCTTCAGAATCTCACGGTGTCACCCAGGCTGGAGTACAGTGGTGTGATCTCTTGGCTCACTGCAACCTCGGCCTTCTGGGTTCCAGCCATTCTCGTGCGTCAGCCTCCAAGTAGCTGGGATTACAGGTGCCCACCACCACGTCCAGCTAATTTTTGTATTTTTAGTGTAGACGGAGTTTCACCATTTTGACCAGGCTGGTCTTGAACTCCTGGCCTCAAGTGATCCGCCTGCCTCAGTCTCCCAAAGTGCTGGGATTACAGGCATGAGCCACCACAGCCGGCCAGAAACATTCTTTCTAATGATACAGGTAATATGCCAGACAAGAAATTACTCAGTGTGTTTTGTGAGATTAAAAAAAAAAAGAGAAAACTGGAAGTGGAAGTACTTTAAATTCTTGTCTGATGAGATGAAGATTTTAACTTGGTGGAAGGAATAGAAATCAAGGATGTGAGAAATTTTTCATTTAGAATTTTGAGATTCTTCTTGTAAGGATGCAGTGATGCTAGTGAAGTAGTTGAGTGAACCATCTTTCACATAGCAACTATAAAATCTGGACAAAATATTGAAAGAAAAACTTTAACTGTTTTAGAAGCAATGTAAAGTAACCAAAGAAGGCAGAAACCAGATGAGAGCCTCCAATTGCAATGTGTAATTGTATGTTTGTGGCTTTCTTGCCTTAGGGTGCATTTTAGCCTCCTGTTGTTCCAGTGACATAGGAAAGAAGTTAGGGCTAGCCTAGCAGTTGGAAATTTACTCAGGGGAATCCTGGAAGCAAGAAGTAAGATCCAAAATCTGAATGGAAACTCTGTCCAGATCGTAGCTATTCACGAAACTATACATGCATAGGGAGACCCCAGGGGACCCAGTGTAAAAACAGGTAGAAACAAGAGTGGAATCTGCTCTTGAAAGAATTAAACCATAAAAGATTCGTATTTGCTTCTTTGTTTGACAGAACATGTTGTTGACAAAGAGTTAAAATTTAGGGAAGAAATACTGAAAGCAAGATAACATCAGAGGATGTGGGCCACACATCTGAGTATAATCTCTGCCCAGTTCCTTCGCTGACCACCAGACTAATGAGGTGCAGAGGGAATCCCCTGGGCATCAGGTTAGAAGAAGGAAGCAGCTGTAAGGTGAAAGAACTAAGTAAAATCATTGTTGCTTACCACAAGGGAGACACACAATAAGTCCTCACTTAACGTTATTGATAGGTTCTTGGAATCTGATTTTAAGTGAAACAATGTATAAAAAAATATTTTTTCTCCTCAATTTTATAACAAAACAATATTAAAGGAAATGACAATGTTTATTAAGGATCTTGGTATATGTTGTTTTGCTTCAGGTTGCTGTTTCCAGGAACCTGTCAATGATACGAACTGAGGACTTACTGAAGTTTGCAGTTTTAGTCCATACAAGCCCATTAGAATCATACAACACAAAAACCAAATGTTCTTTGATAGACTGCAACAAAATCCTGTTGCTATACTATGTTATTTACAATATCTGTTTTCAACCAAAATTAGATATGCAAAGAAAGTGGGAATATGACTCATTCTCAGATAAAGAAAATCAGTCAATAGAAATTAACCCTGAGTATAGCTAGATACTGGATTTAGCAGGCAAAGACTTTAAAATAGTGCTAAATATAATCAGAAGAATTTAAGGAATCCTGTGTTCAAAAGGATTAAAGAAAAATACAGTCACTCCTCTGTTTCCATGGTTTCTGCATTTGCAGATTCAACCAACCATGGATCAAAAATAGTTGTGAAAAAACATAATAAAAATTTACAGTACAATAAAGATAATGCAAATTAAAAACAATGAAGTCTTATTGAGAGAACAGATAGAAGATCAAAACAGAGAAATATATATAAGGAAGAGAATTTTAGGGTTGAGATCAGTAACTGGAATGAAATTTTATGTGACATAGTCTTGCTCTATTGTCTGGGCTGGAGTGCAGTGGCATGATCTCAGCTCTCTGCAACCTCGGCCTCCTAGGTTGAAGCGATACTTTTGCTTCAGCCTCCAAGGTAACTGGGATTACAGACCTGCACCACCATGCCCAGCTAATTTTTGTATTTTTAGTAGAGACAGGGTCTCGCCATGTTGGCCAGGCTGGTCTCAAACTCGAACTCCCGATCTCAGATGGTCTGCCTACCTCGGCCTCCCAAAGTGCAGGTATTACAGGTATGAGCCACCGTGCCCAGACATGAAATTTAACTAAATGTGCAAAACAGTTGTTTGGAGATGGCAAAAGAATCACTTAAAGATAGATTAATAAAAGTCATCTATTGGAAAGAGAAAGAATGGGGAAAAATAAGCAGAGTTTGAGAGACCTTTGGGGTAATACAATATTTGAACATCCATCTAAATGGAGTCTCAGATGAAGAATAAATAATGGCTTGAAAACCCCCAACATTGGTGGAAAGTATCAATTTACATATTGAGGAAGCTCAGCAAACTTCAAGCAGGATAATAAGCATACGCAAAAAACACATGTAAGCACATAAGTGGTCAGATTGCTCAATGCCAGAGAATTTCTTGAAAGTAGCCAGAAATAAACCAGAAACAATGGCGACCTCTAGTCATGGATATGGTATATTCAGCTGAAAGGCAAAAAGCTATCAAATAAGAATTCTATGTTCAGCTAGAAGTGAAGGTAAATACATGTTCAGATAAGCCAAAACTGGGAAATTTTTCACCAGCCAACCACCATTACAAGCAATTCTAAAGGAATTAATTTCAAGAGAAATGGTACCAGTAACATCAAAACTAGTAAATACATAATTTACTTTAATTTTTATAACTATAAACTATATTTTTTCTTATTTTAAAAACAAATACCTGTGACTTGAAGCAAAAATTATGATGCTATATTGTTGGGTTTATAATGGAGTTTGAGAATTGACATACGATATTTAACATGTATGTTATGAAATGACATGCAAATTGATACATTAAACAATAGTCTTCATATATTAATAGATGAACATGGTACATCTCATTAGGGTTATTGTTTAATTTTAGGAATGTATAATAAAACTTTAAAGTGTGGTAAAATCATGAAAATTTGCCATTTTCATTTTAGCTGTACGATTCAGTGGCACATTACATTCACAGTGTTGTTCATTTATTACTACTTTTAATACATTCACTGTGTTGTTCATTCATTTCTACTTTTTTCAGAACTTTTGTATCATTTCAAACAAATTCTGTACCTACTAAGCAGTAATTTCCCATTTGCCTTTCCCTAGTCCTTGGCAATATCTAATCTACTGTCTGAATTTGCCTATATATAGTAGTCCCCCTTACCTACAGTTTTGCTTTCTGCAATTTCAGTTATCCATGGTCCGCCATGGTCTGAAAACCAGTGATTATAGTACAATAAGGTATTTTCAGAGACCAAGAGACCACATTCATATAACTTTATTATAGTATAATTGTTCTTTTTTATTATTGTTAATCTCTTTGCCCAATTTACAGATTAGTAAGTATATATGTATAGGAAAAGACATAGTGTATATAGAGTTTGGTTCTAACTGTGGTTTCAAGCATTCACTGGGGGTTCTTGGAACATATGCTCTGTGGATAAGTGGGGGACTAGTGTACTTCCTGTGCAGCCCCTTGGTTTGGAATCACTGCTGTATGAATATAACGGCAGTCTGCCTGTGTTGTCACTCTCCATTGATCACCAGGGTGAATGAGTTAATTGCTTTCCATAAAGAGTCTTGGAATGACTATTGAGTTTGCTCTGTGTATGTATACATACAACAGTATGGCTACTGTTGTAGCTGATTTGGCTATGGTATTGTAGTACCTTATTTGCTTCAAAGAGATGGAGTAGTGATAAAATCTGGTTTACTTAGTGGAAGCTAGTGTAAAAATGGGTTCTCTCTTGTATTGAATTAACTTGATTGGAAAAAGTGGAAGTGCTGATGGTTTTGAAAATATGATGATAATGATGTCATCCTTCTGGTTTCAATATTTTGTAGCACTTGTGGTAGATTAAATGCTGGTGTTGGTAGTAAAGTCATGCTGTAGTTATAGTCTGAACTAGCTGTACTGTTTTTGGTAGTAACTTAGACAGTAGAGAATACCACTTTCCTAGGCAGGGCTCTTCACCTCTCCTAGAGAGCCATTTCACTGCATGTTGGAGCAACTATACAGAGAGGAAGTAGCTAGACCCTAATTTCTACAAGTTAGGTCAGTTGGGGAACAACTGTGGTTGTCTACCTGTATTAGGGCTGTATTGGTTTTACTTTCAGTTGTGCTATAAAGTGGAGAAGATCGAATTGCTTATTTATCTCTTATTTATGCTGAAACTTTCCTGTGGTCCATAGAAGTGGCATAGCAAGCTGAACATAGCTGGGTTGGTTCTTGATTACAAGATCCTACCCCCATCCACCTTTTTTTCCTGCCTAGTTTCTTGTATTCATACTGCAAGCTCTTTTTCTCAGAAGTAAGTTAGTTCACTCTTAATAGAGCTGGTTTACAAAGGAATTTTACGTATGTCATACTGTTTGATTCTCTCTTAAAAGTAGATATGGGACTGTGGTAACAATCCAACATAATGTTAACTGTGCTTTCATCTTTAAATGTGCAAATGGATGTGTGTGAAATGGTGGCTTGTCTGATACAATATTGGCTGCTAAGACATGTCTGACCTAGAGCCTAGCTATGTTGGCTTCTTAATAGTCTCTGTGCCATGCTGGATGATGTATATCTGGATCGTTCTTTTTAGTTGACTAAGATGATACATATCTTATACCTCTTGAGAGTTAGGAATGTAAAGACGAGTGGAAAATTTACTAGATGCTCTTAAAAGATGAAAATAGATGTGCTCCATCACTAGTATAGTTTCTTTTTGACCACTGTGTCAATCTGTTTAAAAAGTATATTTCAAACATCAAATTAAAAAAATTTCCTTAACTGACTTTATTTTTTTAATAGAGGTGGGGAAGATATGAGTAGAAGAGAAATGCATTGGAAACGGAGTATCACTACCCTTTTTCTTTACCTTCTATTCAAAAATCTTTCTTAAATTCTACAGTATCAGTGTAACAATTTTTATCTTTTCAACTGTCTTTGAGATTCTTTACTTTGTCTCCAGACTGTTGGGATTCTACTAGAGAAGTTGTTTTTGGATTTTAATTTCTCTGCTCCATTTTCATCTTCTTTTTTAATTAAAAAAATCCAGTTTTATTGAGTTCTAATTAATGCATAATTTGTTGAGTTTTGACATATATGTGTACTCATGAAGCCATCACCATAATGTATATATCCAATGAATATATATATCACCCTTAAAAGCCTCTTTGTAATCTCTTCCCTCTCCACTTCCCGGGCAGCCACTGATTTGCTTTCTGTTACTGTGGGTTAGTTTGCATTTTCTTGAATGTTATGTAGGTAGAATTATGTAATGTGTCTCCTCTTTTGTCTGACTTCTTTCAACCTTAACTCAATATATTTGAGATTTGTCTATGTTGTTGGATGAATAATCAATACATTTTTTTAACTAGGGAATAGTATTTCATTTTCAGTGTATATTATAATTTGTTTTTTGCCTGTTTCCGTTTAGCTATTATTATTGGATTGGCTTATTAACAGTTATTGACTATTACGAATAAAGTGGTCACAATGTTTGTGTGTGGTTTTGTTATGTGGACTTGTGCTCTTATTTCTCCTGTAAGTGGAATGGCTGACATAGTAGATGTATGTTTACCTTTATAAGACACTGCCAAACTTTTCCAAACAGTTTCTATCAGTTTATATTACCACTTGCAGTGTATGAGCATTTCAGTTGTTTCACATCCTCAGAATTCTTGGTATGGTCAGTATTTTATTTGTTTTAGTAGCTATATATTAATGTCTTATTGTGATATTCATTAATTATTAGGAAAGTGTGAATTGTGTTGAACACCTTTACCTACGCTTGTTTGCCATTCACATATCTTTTTTTTTTTTTTTTTTTTTTTTGGGAGACCCACTCTTGCTCTGTCGCCAGGCTGCAGGCTGGAGTGATATATCTTTTTTTTTTGTTGAAGTATTTTCTCAGATCTTTTACTTATTTATTTATTTATTTATTTTAAATAAGACAGAGTCTTGCTCTGTCTCTCAGGCTGGAGTGCAGTGGTATGGTCATAGCTCATTGCAGCCTTGAACTCCTGAACTCAAGTGATCCTCCTACCTCAGCCTCCTGAGTAGCTGGGACTACAGGTGTGTACTATGACACTCAGCTAATTTTGTTTTTTAATATTTTTTTTAAAAGATGGGGTCTGACTGTTGCCCAGGCTGGTCTCAAACTTCTGTCCTTAAGCCATCCTTCCACTTGAGACTCCAAAAGTGCTGGGATTACAGGCATGAGCTGGCGCCTGACTAGTTAATTTTTTTTATTGTATTTGTTTGTCTTATTATTGAATTATAAAAGTTCTTTATGTGTTCTAAATACTAGTCCTTTGAATAACTATTTGCAGATTTTTTTCAGTTTGTGGCTTGCCTTTTTTTTCTTTACCAATTTCTTCTCAAGTTCAAAAGTCTTTTATTTTGATGAATATGCATTTATATTTTTTCTTTTATATATCATACTTCTTGTATTGTATTTTGGTAGGCCAAATAATGATTTCTGAAAGATGTCCACATCCTAATTTCCAAAAGCTGTGTGTATATTACCTGACATGGCTCTAGGAATTTTCATATGTGATTAAGTTAAGGATCTTTAAATGGGACAATTATCCAGGTGAGCCTAGAGTACTCAGAGAGTCCTTGTTAAGAGGGAGGCAAAACCAATCAGGGCAGAATTGATGAATGACTACAGCAGAGGTTGGAATGATGTGCTTTGAAGATGGAGAAAGGGGTCATGAGCTAAGGCCATGAGCTAATAAATTTGTGTTGCTTTACACCAAGTGTATAGTAATTTCTTACAACAGCCAGTATAGATTTTGATACCTCTAAGTGGAATGGTGCTGTAACAATACCTAAAAAGGTGAAAGTGGCTTTGAAATTGGGGTATTGGCAGAAGCTGGTAGAATTTTGAGGAAGGTGATAGAGAAAGCCTGTACAATGGTACAGTCCCTTTTGGGACTGGTGAGGCCCCGGAAAGAGGTGAGGAGCATAGTAGAGAAAATGTGTATCATGTTAGAGAATACCTAAATCATCATAAAGAGACTGTTGGTTGGTGGAAATGTGAATGTTAAAGATGCTGCTGCTTGTGGAGGCTCTGAAGGACTTGAGAAAGATGTTATTGGAAACTGAAGTAAAGGGGATCCTTGTTTAGATTGTAACAGAAAGCGTACCTGAATTCTGTCCTATAGTTATGTAACTAAGTCTTCTGTGTTGCCTGGGTATAGCAGCAGTCAGTTTTAATGAAAGTGACAGATCTATATTTTTTTAAAATAAATTTATATTAAAAAATTCATATTTAGAACAAATATCTTGGTAGACTATATATACTTATTCTTGAGATATTATCATTATAAAAGTTTTTTACAGCTTTCTTTTGAATAAATGGATATGTAAAAGTAATTTCTTTTTAAACCTTTAATTTCTGGATTTCCTGATGACCTTTCTTTAAAAAGAATAATTTTTAAAAATGCATTTTAATTTATAACTATAATGATTATTTAGGGAAACACATATGTTAGTTTTATTTAGATATGCTCATTTTTTATTGAAGAAAGTTATTTGAAAAGTGGAAGTACATTGTTTGGTAGAGTAATTTTAAATGGTAGCTCTTGTTAATGGCTGATATTTATTAGTGGATACAACTTAAAAATATCCATACATTCAGCCTTTATTCTTATCTTTCAGATCTTTTTCTTCTGCATTTTAGGTTTTTTGTTTGTTTGTTTTTTGGAAGGAGGATATATAAAAAAGTAATTATTACTACACTTTTAGCCATTGACAAGTTGAAATACAGTGTTTAAATTTTTTTTTTTTTTTATTGCATTTTAGGTTTTGGGGTACATGCGAATAACATGCAAGGTTGTTGCACAGGTGCACACGTGGCAGTATGATTTGCTGCCTCCCTCCCCTTCACCTATATCTGGCATTTCTCCCCATGCTATCCCTCTCCATAAATTTTTTTTTTAAAAAAGAACTGTTTAGTATTGAATTCCTAAATATTATAGTTCCCTCTTCTGTCCTTTCAGAGCTATTGCACCCTGTTTAATTTTTTTGCATTCAGTTCAACCAGTGTTTGAAAATTACCAATAGACTTAAAGTACTTCTCTGGAGTTAGAAAAGCTCCTGTGTCTGATGCTATA
The DNA here is from genome assembly GCF_030222135.1 of Aotus nancymaae. Classification (NCBI taxonomy): domain Eukaryota; kingdom Metazoa; phylum Chordata; class Mammalia; order Primates; family Aotidae; genus Aotus; species Aotus nancymaae. Next base: position 15,061,018 of record NW_026988447.1, read on the forward strand.
CTGCTAGTATTTCTGTTCAAGTTGGACTTTGGAATAGTCATTATCAAAAGTTATTTGTAGGCAAAAGAAAAAAAGAACAAAAAGAGAAAAAGAAAAAAGTTATTTGTAGGAAATATTGAAGATTAAGTGAGGTACAAGGTAAGTGACACAGTGAAGAAACACAGACTATTTCAGAATATGAGACTCCTAACGTGGTTTCCGCAAATTAGTGGCATAAAAAAAGAAAAAGACAAAGAAGGCTTAGGGAGTTATTCGCCAGTAAAAGAGATATAAGAAACAGTACTTTGGATTCTGTTTAGATCAAATTAATTAGAAAAGACATTTTTAAAGTAAGATGGGGAATTTGAATATTGACTGGTATTACTTAATATCATGGAAGTATACTTAATTTGAATGTGTATAGTAACTTTGTGAGTATGAAAGGCAGTGTCCAGATTATTTAATGGTACATAATGATGTATATGGATGAGGGAAATAATGATGTGATGTCTGGAATTTATATTAAAATACCTTGGGAAAAATGAATAAAAGTTAGATAAAGGAATATTGCTAATATTTCAGTACCTGGTAAATATAGTGATGGTAGATATATAGAGGTTCATTATACTCTTTTCTCCACTTTTATATATATTTGAAAAATTTCATTAAAAAATTCTAAAAAATATTTTTTCTTTTAGAAACCAACAAATACTAAAAAAAATTCAAAATTTTGTCCATCGACCACGTTTTTGCTGCCACCACTCTTTCAGCATTTTAAAAATGTGCTTACATCTTTAAAAATTCGATTTACATTTCATTAAGAAAATGAGGCATTTCCTGGTCATTTCATTCCTCTTGTATTTTTTTCTCCTTACCTGCTGTCACCATGTACTAGAAAAAGATTTCTTTTGTTTTTTATGTACCTTCTCCCTGAAATATAAAAATTCAAACAAGGCAGGAGAGAGTTTTTGCCTATTTTTGTATGGCCGCATCTTCCTTATCTATACCTGCCTAGCATGTGGTAGGTGCTGAGTAAATATTTGAATGACTGAATGGATGACTGAATAGATCGAATGGACCAGAGTTCTAGAAGACATGGGGTGACATGGGCTTTGTTTAAGGACAGAACCAAGAAGAACTCCTTTGAAAATTAACTCTGTGGGATTTACAAGGGAAAATATGGGCTAATACATAAGAAATTAGGATAAGAAATCATCTTGTCTGTTTGACTGTAAAGCCTTAATATGTCAACATTTAACATATTCTCAGTATAAAGTAATTAAGGTTTTGTTTATTTGTTTTTGAGGCAGATTCCCACTTTGTCACTCAGGCTGGAGTGCAATGGTGCTATCTTGGCTCACCGCAACTTCCACCTCCCAGGTTCAGGTGATTCTCCTGCCTTAGCCTCCTGAGTAGCTGGGATTACAGGCATGTGCCACTACGCCTAGCTAATTTTTTTTTTTTTTTTTTTTTAATTGAGATGGAGCCACACTCTGCTGCCCAGGCTGGAGTATAGTGGAGTGTGATTTCAGCTCGCTGTAACCTCCGCCTCCTTGGTTCAAGCAGTTCTCTGCCTTAGCCTCCCAAGTAGCTGAGATTACAGGCATGTGCCACCATGCCCAGCTAATTTTTGCATTTTTAGTAGAGATGGGGTTTCACCATCAAGACTGGTCTTGAACTCTTGACCTGGTAATCCACCCACCTCGGCCTCCCAAAGTGCTGGGATTACAGGTGTGAGCCACCGTGCCCGGCCAATTTTTTTGTATTTTCAGTAGAGACGGGGTTTCGTCATGTTGGCCAGGCTGGTCTCAAACTCCTGACCTCAGGTGATCCACCTGCCTCATCCTCCCAAAGTGTTGGGATTACAGGCATGAGCCACTGCACCCGGACAGTAATTAAGTTTTTATACTGTAATTTCTCTAATTGTTGTTAATGTATTCTTTAAAGCATTTTTCCTCCTAATTTATTTATTACTGCAAGGCAGTCCCTTCTTGAGGTTCTATTTAAAGTTTATGTATTTCTTCTCAGGAAAAAACAATTACTTAAAACTAGTGATTTGTACAGGCAAGATGAGTTTTAGAAGGTCTTCTTATAATTTCTTTTTATATTAAAAATATATAATGTCACTTTTATCTTTTCCTAACAGCTGATCTTTCTTTTTCATTGTGTAGTTATAAGCTAGATTTTTAAATTTTACTCCATGGACTACCGTAGTTGTTCTACTGCTTAAGAAAGATGTTAGTATTTAACACTACTGTGAGACACAGCTGATAACAATTGTGCTCAACAATGAAAATGACTAAAAGTTGGGTTTAAAAATGACAGTGAAAATTCAGAAACATTTTATACTTGCAAAAGTGAGTATTTTTTAAATCACTGCTTTAAAATTACTGAAGTTATTTTAATAACCAACACTGTACTTTGCATTTTTTTTGAGATGGAGTCTCCTTCTGTTGTCAGGCTGGAGTGCAGTGGTGCGATCTCGGCTCACTGCGGCCTCCACCTCCCTAATTCAAGTGATTCCCCTGCCTCAGCCTCCTGAGTAGCTGGTACTACAGGCACATGCCACCATACCCAGCTAAAATTCTTTTTTTGTATTTTTAGTAGAGACAGGATTTCACCATGTTATCCAGGATGGTCTCTATCTCTTGATCTGCCTACCTTGTCCTCCCGAAGTGCTGGGATTACAGGTGTGAGCCACCGTGCCTGGCCGCAGCACTGTATTTTACGGAAACATTGTGAGCAAAGATTTTTAGTGATTCTAAATTTGTTTTGCTCTCTGGACCTCTTTAAACTTTTAAAAATTGTTGAAGACTCCAAAAAGCTTTGATTTATGTGGATTATATCTCTTAATATTTATCATATTAGAAAATAAAGCTGAGAAGTTTAAACAGTTTTATTAATTTAAAAATAACAGCTAATTACATGTTTATACAATTAGTCTGGCTTGCAGAAAAACAGTTGGATTCTCATACCTGCTTTCGTATTCAGTTTGTTAGGATATAGACCAGCCTGGCTAACATGGTGAAACTCCATCTTTACTAAAAATACAGAAATTAGCTGTATACTGTATACTCTGACAAAAACTTGGTGTATACTCAAGAGACAGAGTAAAAAACATAAGTAATATCTTAGTATTATTATACAAATAATTTTGATCTTATAGATTTCATGTAAGTGTCTCAGGAACACACAGGGTTCGTATTTTGAAACTTGCTGGAGTCATCTCTGCGATGCTATGTATTATGTGTGACAAATAGTGTTTTCAAATGAAACAATAATTTTCAAAATATAGTGTCAGTTGCCTAAGTTTTTATTTGTTTTTTTTTTTTTTTTTTTTTTGTGAGACAGGATCTTGCTCTGTCATCCAGGCTGAAGTGTAGCCACGGCTTACTGCAGCCTCTACCTCCTGGACTCAAACGATCTTTATAATTTAGGTTCCCAAGTAGGTGGGACTATAGGCAAGTGCCACCATGCCCCACTAATTTTTGTATGTTTTGTGGAGATAGGGTTCACCATATTGCCCAGGCTGCTCTCAAACTCCTGGGCTCAAGCATTATACTCACACCCAACTCAGCCTGTGGGAGCCAGATTCTTTGATACATTTTTACCTTTAGGGGAACTATAAAAATTAGCTTATGCTTACTTATGCAAATAAATTTGAGCATTGAGGAAGGATGTCATGTTTTAGTGTTTTGTTTATAGATTTCACATCTTTTAGACTACGATTTAAGAGGAGTGATCACCTCGTATGTTAAGGAAATGAAAATTATTTGATAGAAATGGATTGTTAAATATTTTTAAAACAAGTTTTGACAGTTGCTTGCCATTAAAGGGGAAAGCAACTTTAAAATGCATTAGTTTATTGAAGAAATACTCAAGATGCTTGTCATTAGTGAGCAAGTATTAATGTTCTTTCCTCTTTTAAAACATATCTATACCTAAACAAAGTTAATTATAAAGTTTTTCAGAGCAGTATTATGCTACTTTTTTAGTAATTTTTAAACCTTATCTTTGTTGGTTTGCCTTCCAGCTCCATCTATTTGCAACCTAAGAATCAACAGTACTGTACATCAAATTAGCTGATGTGGAAGGAAAATGATAAATAATGAAAATACCCCATATTGCTTATACTCTCAGTTATAATTAATACAAGATCCAAGGGATATTGGTGTGGAGGATGAGGAGGAAGAAGCATTGCAAGTCAAGCTATTTCACAAGTATTCTGTAACTTCAAATCTTTTATTTCATAGTTTGAAACAATAGTGATGCAGACTGAATAGCTAGTAAGATAACTTACTTTCATTAATAGCAGTATGGCAGGGATTTTTAATTGATGCTTGTTGGTAATATTAGACACGTGATGTATTTATAGGCTTTTGTTAATTAGAAAACTAATACAAATATCAAATTATTATGGGCAGGTTATAAATTTTTTTGGCAGCACAAATCCTACCAAGTTTTAATGCCTGCTATCTTGTTTTTACGTTAGCGTGATCTATTAATTTTTTTGTTACTACTCTTAGCCTCTTTACCCATTTGCTAGGAGTACATCAGCAGCACTAGGACATTTTTCCCTAATGTGTCTGACATGCATCTGAAAATGTGACAGAGGAGGGGGAGTATAGCTAGATTTTAGAAGTACTTTTGTTAAATCATTTAAGAAACTTAAACTTCAGATTTGATAGTACTTCAGATTTTCTACATAATGTGCTCTTTCGATGAATAGCTGTGTAGCAGCAGCACGGGAAAAGCAGAGTTCTTGGCAATACCAGCTCAATTGCATCTGCAGATGAGGATTTAAAATTCTGTGCAGCAGACAGTACCTCCAGCAGGCGAGTAAAAGGTTACTGCATTATTTTTCTTGTTTGTTTCCATAGCCTTTATCTATAAAGGATTTTAAAAAAATGGAATGTGAAGTGCATGCCTGTTTTTAGATATTCTGGAAATTGATTTAAGTATAACATGAATATCAAAAGGGCAGTGCAAGGTGAAGGCAGAGGCAATGCTGGATCTTTTTAGCTTTAAACCAGGGAAGAAATTGAGCATGTTACATACACAAATAAGAAACCTTTCAGTGCCACAGACAATAGGAAGTTTTAAAATACATACTTCAATTCAAGATGTTTATTATTACATTTAGTTTTTATACTATCTTTCCCCGAAATGGGTGCTATTACATTAGCAATCTTTGGTCTATGAATGTTCATTTAAGTTATAGTAATTTGAAGTATGACTATTTGGGAAGACTATAAAGTATTTGTATTAATGTGACCCTCCCTTGTCCTGGAAATTGTAATGTGGATTAATTATGTGGTATAAACAAATATCTTTGTGCATTATTGGCAAAGGTAGAATGCTTAAATATAAAAGGTATTATAGCTGACAGACTTAATATTGTTGCTTATATTTTCAGGATGGCTTGTGGTTTTTAAAAAAATCTTTTAAATGGAATGCAGATAAGCAAGTGGGAGAAAATTCAGTATCAAAACAATGAGGTGTTTGATGGCTTTTTACTTATTGTCAGTACCTACCTATATAGCCATCTGTCCTTTTTTCTCATTAAAACTCTTATAACATTTATGATAGCAAGAGCCTCCTTGTATCCAGCTTGTTTATTACATTACTTTCTGCACCAGTATTTTTGCTATAGATTTTTATGGTTCATTACTTCTCAAGTCTACATAAAGTATTCAGAGGGAATTTTTTGCTTGCATATCTTATTCAGTTACCCTCCTACCCTCTCTTATGAGTCCTCAAAGATTTTTAATAGCTCCTGTCTACATTTTGTTTATTTTAAAATATTTAGGCCTATATTTTTGTATTATAGATTGAATAATAAGATTGAAAACAATTCTGTAAATTAATCTATAATATAGAAGTAAAATTTGTTGATTATTCTTACTGTGAGTGTTTGGCAGGCTTCTTGAATTGTAGAATCATAAAAGGTCAGCAGTTCTGATTGGTAAGTTAAAGAATCCGTCCAGTAATTTGCTCCTTGTTGTTTCTCAAAGCAATGCAGCAGCAGTTCTTTTCCAGATATTGAACGGTTCTTGAACAGTGTGTGTGGCGATGGGGAAGGGTGGAGCTCATTCCTGTTGGTTGTTGAAATAGTGTGCATTTACAGAGGGAACAGGTTGGATAGGCTGAGCTGAAGGAGTAGGCAAATAGATCGAAACTGATGGAAGACAGAAAGTGGTTAGTATAATTTTGGGGTGTCTTATCTTGAGTTTGTTCCTTTTTTAAGTACTAGGGCTTTAATATAGAACAATTTAAAATATTAAAGCACCTTACCTTCTTTCTAAAAAGTAGCTTGGAGACTTCTGTTTTTAATGAGTTTTTCTTTGTGATGACTTTGTGTCTGGCATCTTCTATAGCAAAGCTGTTGTTTTATTCTTTTAGCAGTGTTTCTTTCAGCTAGAGAGCTGCAGAATGAGGCAGTTTGACAATTTTGAGTATATATGTGACATCACCAGTTCTGATTTTTTAAGTCAGATTCTCATCTAATAAGCAAGTCAATGTGTGGCTGTGGCTGCAGCATTATTTCTTCTTTAATGAAGAGGTTGAGCCGTTTGACCTGCTGCTCCGATTTGTTCTCTTGTAGCCATAAATCAGACCAGTTGCAGAGATTATCCATCGAATGTCCCAGGCAACCAAAGGTAACTACATAGATTTATTTCAAATAAAAATATGCAATGAAAATGAATGCATTATGACTAGGACCAAATGATTAAAAATAAAAGACCAATTAAAGATGTTCTTAGCAGTTTTCTTGACCTTGCAGTAGATATCCAATATCATTTTGTCATCATCAGATTGTGTAGCAATGGAAATGCACTGCAGTAATTGATTTTGTAATAGGATCAGGTGATTTACTAGCTGCACTGACAACCACTTGCTTGCTTACTCTGAGCTGTGGAGCACTCTAATGGATGTTGTGATTGCAGCCTGGAGTTTATGTGAAGCTGCTGGCCACTTAAAGCAGCAGCACTTATTTTAAAGGTTAGATTAGTAAGTTTTTCTTTCTTATTTTATTTGTTTCAAGTTTTGTGGGTAGCCTTGGTAATTTTGTAGTTAACTTGCGTGCCCTCATGAAATTGAAGAGATTATATATTATTTCATTCATCAACTCACAGTCTTTCTGCTCCATATTCCTAGCTCAGCATCAATATATTCTGGTATTGACCATGAGAGCACATCTCTAAAATATGAGAGTTTATGGTAACTCTGTTATGTTATCTAAAGAAAGTGGAATATTCCTCACATTCGTAAATTTCATTAGCTTCAAACTCTACCTGTAATTATATTAGAATGATAGTAAGGGTCTTGATCTCTTGAGTTGTCCTACATTTGTTTTGCATCCTTTTTTGGTCTTTTACTTTCTTAGTGGTTTCATGAGGACAACAATATTTAGGAAATCTGACTTGTATTACTTCTAAGGGATACTGATGAAGATATATAAAGCTATTTTAAAGTAGTATTTGAGGATATAGCAAATTAAAGATTTAATATCCAGTATTCTAAATTTCAAAGTGATTATTTTAAAATAATTTTTGTTTTCCTCTTCTGTGCCTTTTAAACAAATAATTAGTTCAAATCTAGAAGTGTGGGACTGTTGCTAACTGTAAAATAGAACTACTGTTGTAGAAACTCAGATGCTGTCACAGACTTTGATTACTTAAACATTTTGCTGATGGTGCTATATTAGGAAAAAAAAAACTCTCTTCTCTTCTGTTCCTCATCAACACCTCTACCTCATGTAAAGTGTTTTATACAGACTCCGACACTTACAAATACTGAATTTTTTTTATCATTCCCTATTCATGTTCTTGCCATGATTGAGACACCATTTCTCTCAACCATATCTCAAAACACTTATAAAAATTAAATAATATTAACCGTTTACTAGAGTAGAAATTGAGCATAAGATTATAACCACATAAAGTATTCAAATTACCATGTTAAGAGAGTTTTCCTTTTTGATGTACTCAAGTAGTCACCTGTAGTGTTTGAAGCTTTAGTGTTTCTAGAAAGTTGAAAATACTATCAGTGCTAGCGTTCACATTTCTCTTAATTCAGATACTTCAAACATTAATTATGGAAGATTGAATATGATTTAAACACTAGTATTTGTAATCTTTTATTATTTAATAGGTAAAAAGTTTATAGACTTTCCTGACTTCCAAGGAAAACACGCTTTTGTGAACACTGATGAACATAAGTATGTTAATATCATTTGAGATTTGGTCAAGGGTGTCTCCAAATTTCATATATATTGAAAATGTTTAATGATGGACCACCAGCAAATTAATCATGGTTATCTTTTACTGGAGTGCCATACATCAAAGCATCTTTTCATGATGGGTTCAGCAAATAGGAGGCCAGGAAGTAAACACCAGAGTGTTGACTACTTTTTATCAAAGTTAGAACGATAACTGTGATTGATCTATGATTAGACAGTATTTTATGTAAAATAAATGGACAGTGTGAAGTTCTAGCCTCAGTGGAGCTGCCTCTTCTAAAGAGCCCTGAATTAGGCATTAAAAGAGTTGAATTTAATTTGGCTCTGCCACTAATCTGTTTGATAACCTTGATCAAATTATGTATGAACATTTTAAAGTCCTTTAAACATTCTCTTAAAAATATCCATTAAAAAATTTCAATTTACCCTTACCAGTGGGAAGTAGTTAGAATACTTGACCTTGAAGCTATAGAAGTTGGAGTTAGGAAAAAGGATGACGTTTCTTAAAGAAACCAGTCGTAGGTGATGTTAAAATGTCTCCTTTCACTTTTCATATCTTTTTTGGGTGGTAGGTGTGGGTAACATGTTTTTTGCTAAGAATACTGTTTTATCTTTTTGATATCCAGTATTTCCTAAGTAGGATAGTAATTCTAGAAATTATCCTAGTGGTTAAAAGAATAGACCTGGGATTAAAATCTGGTGCTGCCATCCTTTTTCTAGGCTTTCTAACAAAGATAATGTCAGTAGGGAGTTACCTAGCATATTTTTTAGTAAACACCTTTTAAGAAGGGTGACCATTATGTTATTGGTGTTCTTTCCAGATATGCCTGTTAGATAAGCTGTGTGCAGTCATCTTTGTTGCCTAGGCAAAATGGTTTGTAGGTTCATTGATTGAACCCTTACTTTGGCCCAAGTACTGTATTAAGCACTTTTTTTTTAAGGCAGAGTCTTGCTGTGTCGCCCAGTTTGGAGTACTGTGGCACAATCTTGGCTCACTGCAACCTCTGCCTCCTGGGTTCAAGCAGTTCTCTCGCCTCAGCCTCACAAGTAGCTGGAATTACAGCTCACAAGTAGCTCCTGACACAATGTCCAGTTAATTTTTTGTATATTTAGTAGAGACAGGGTTTTTCCATGTTGCCCGGGCTGGTCTCTAAATCCTGGCCTCAAGTGATCTGCCCACCTTGGCCTCCTAAGGTGTTGGGATTATAGGTGTGAGCCACTGTGCCTGGCCTGTACTAAGCACTTGTATGTTAACTATGTCATTTATGAGAAAGACGTTCTAATGATTAATTTTAAAGATGAAAAAACTGAGGCTCAGAGAGGTTCTATACCTTTCCTAAAAATCACACAACTAGAAAATAGCAGAACCAATGTCAAAACTTTGAGCATCAGCCTGACGCTCAAAGGAAATGCTCATTGAAGAAGCACTTTGGATTTTGAAATTTCTGATAAGTATATGCAAATATTTTAAAAAATCCCAAATTTGAAACATTTCTGGTTCTAAGCATTTCAGATAAGAGATACTCAATTTGTATTAGCAGTTCCAATTAAGCTGTGAGTATAGAGATGAAGCCAAATTTTATCTGAAGATGTTATATGATTAGCTAATTTTTAAAGTCTTGAATAAGAAGTGATTTGTTCTCTTACTCAGCACTAATTCATAGGAAATAATTATTCATATAAAGCATATTTGTACTTTTTGGAGTAGTGTTTTCCAAAGTGTGGTTAAGGCTGGGCACTGTAATCCTAGCACTTTGGGAGGTAGAATCAGATGGATCGCTTGAGTTGTGGAGTTTGAGACCAGCCTGGGCCACATGGCAAAACCTCATCTCTACAAAAAATATAGGAAAATTAGTCAGGCATGGTGGCATGTGCTTGTAGTCCCAGCTACATAGGAGGATCTTCTGAATCTGGCAGGTCAAGGCTGCAGAGAGCTGAGCTGTGATTGTGCCACTGCATTCTAGCCTGGGCAACAGAGTGAGACCCTGTCTCGGAAAAAAAAAAAATGGTGTAGTTCAGGGATCACTTGTATCTGTCACTTTGGATGGTGGTTAAAAGTACCAATTTACATCAGGACTCATTGAAAGAATCACCGAAAGGCCTGGCGTAGTGTCTCACGCCTGTAATCCAAGCACTTTGGAGGCCAAGGCGGGTGGATCACCTGAGGTCGGGAGCTCAAGACCAGCCTGACCAACATGGTGAAACCCCGTCTTAAAAAAAAAAAAAAGAAAGAATCACCGAAATAGGATCCCCAGAGATCTTCATTTTTAAATAAGCCTCTCACGTGATTCTTGGTTATACTAAATTATTGTAACCAATGATATTGAGAATGTTATCCTGTTTTACCCTTTTTCTATGTTGCCTTGCAGCTTTTTTACCTTTCTTTTAAGAATTTGTTTACAAACCATAGATGATTTGTAAAATCATCCTCTGACTTATGGTGAAATGTAAATTGGTTCTTTTGTGGTACTCATTTTAGGAAGATATTTAGGATTAAAGGTATTCATAAACTTTGACTCAGAAAACCTACTTCTAGGAATTATCCTAAGGAGATAATCAGATTCACAGGAAGATTAGGCACAAGGGTGTTCATACCATTATTATCTATAGTGGTGAAAAACTGGAAACAACTCAATTTCAAACATCAGAGAAATGGTTCAATTTTTATATCCATTTGTTTGGACTACCACCCAGCCATAAAATGTCATATGGGGAAGATTTTGTAAGACATAGGAAAGTGCTCATGATTTAATGTAAAGTCTTAAAAGAAGAATATAAAATTATGGTCATAAATATATATACCTGTAGTGCACGTGGTCCTAGGTTAAATCGTATGAAATTACTGGTTTTATAGGTCAAGAGTAGTAGAATATCAACATTTTCATATAGTGTAACCTAACATGGCACCAATTTTTAAAGCACATATTTGTAACACTTTGTAGAGAAGGAGACTGGAAGGAAATACAGCAGATTTATAAAGTTATTATCTCTGGATGAAGATATTATGGATAATTTGAAATATTTCTTCTTTACATGTCTATGTTTTTAAATTTTCTATTGTATCTTAGACTCAACCTTTGAAATAGGAGAAAGTAAATTAATAAAACAGGGAACAGTTGCAAACTTTCTGTGAAAAACACTAAGTAAAATTTTTTACAAGATTGTAAATTCTTTAAACTAGTATAAGAACCCCTTTATACTGATATTTTTAACTCTTATTATTGAGTGTGTTTATGCAAATGGAGCATTTACCCACCCAGGAAATTTTGATTGGATTTTAATCTGCAGTGGAAAATATGCTTCAAAAGAAGAGAAAAAAAATACTTATTTTCAAAGTTTTTTAAAAAGAATTGAGTTCTTGAAGACCACCAATTTTATGCAGCAGTCAGTTGGGTAGCCACATTAAGCAAAAAACCCTGTTTTAGGCTGTGTGGTTTTGAATTTTAATTGTAATTTAGCTAATCTGTAAAATTAAATATATTAAAATTAGTAATTTGTGTATTTGTTTTAAAATATTACTGTTTTTTTTTTTTGAAAGTAAGATGTTTCTGTCACTTTCATATACTTTAATGGTTTAATTAAAGTGTAGAGCAAAGTATATGATGAGTCATTATTGCTTATTTTTATTCAACTACTTATTACCTGTCCTTTGATCTGGACAGTACATGTGTACTGGCATTTAATGATAGCCTGCTGATCGCTAACTTCTTAATACTAAAACAGAGAAGCCAAAAATTGCCTTCTCATAGTTTATAGTCCTAATGAGAGAGACAGACAACAAAATAGTTACAAGGTGTTTCAGAACATAGGTATGGAATAGAACCTATTGGAGCAGAAAGTTTTTAAACTAATAATGTTTGGGAGTAGTAGTGAAGAGTTACTTGGGAAGCCATCTTGGAAGAGGTGAATTTAGAAGGAGCCATAGATTTTGTTTTTGTCACAAGCCTAGGAATTTACATTTTAACAAGAACCCCTGCCTCCAGAGTGATCTTTAATTCTGTTGAAGTTTGAGGACCACCACTGTAGATTGTAGTTGATGCTATGAGAGTGGATATAGTACCCCAAGGAAGCTGTGTAGTGTGGGAAATAAGAAGTTGGAAATTTCAGAGAAACAACATTGCTTTGATAAGGAGGGGAAGTTATATGATAGTTACAAATAATATATAATAAGCAATATCTTTTAGTGCCTAGGAATGAGATTGAAAATTTTTTGAATTTTGTATAGGATCACAGAACTTACAGGAAGAATATCAAAATTCTGATTGAGGTTACTTTTTTTCTGGGGGAGGGGTGGGGGCTGAAATGTTACTCTTTACCCTAAAATGTATGATAAAGAGTGAATAAAAATCATATTAACCTTTTAAAGATGTTTAAGAAACAGGTTTAATTTTTAAAATAAAAGTAAGCATAGGAGCAAAGGTTTATAACATATTCTACTTCTATATAGGAAATTAATTCCTAAATTTTGGAATTAACTATTGTTGAAAGTCATAGCAGTCTATCCTCCAAAGAGAGCTGTTTAAAATTTATCTTTTAGAATCAGATCTGGGTTAACTTTTAGATAAAATTTTACATAACCAACAAGTCATTGGTTATTCAAAAATAAAGACTGGAAATAATTGCCATATAGCCTTGGCTCTTTGCGTATTTTGTCATACTGACTGTTGCTTCCTCCTTTACTTTCATTTTATTTATTAGAGCTTTATTAAGAGTAAATTGGAAAGAAAATGGAATTTCTTTATTTTAAAAATCTGAATAGTTGGATTGGGGCAATTCTCTTCTTATTAATGAGACTTTACTCATTTACATTGGTTTTATATTGGCGTTAAAGAATCAGTGTCATATACTGGTGAATGTTAACAGAAGGAGACAAGAGTGAGATTAAAGAAATTGAACCATTAAGCAGGAGGGGTGTAACTTACGGAACAAGTTTCAGAAAGGCCTAGGGGTAGACAAAATCAAAACCATTAGTAGTCTTAGAAATGGTGGAGATTACATTTTCCCCCTCAGAGACAGGGGAGAAGGAAGGGAGAAGGAAGGGAGGAGTAAAGGAACAAAACCTTTGAGATTGAGATATCACAAGTTGATAGGTACACAGCTCCTTGAAAGCTTCAATCATCTCAATAAGGAGAGGAACATATTTAGCAATATGTTTAAGTTGCTGAATAGACATTCTATGTAGGTAGGTCTGTGTAATTTGATACCTATTTTCTGTTTATCACAGTGGAAATTGTTCTTGATCAATGTTTTTATTTCAATAAGAAAAATATATTGCCACTTCCATCTTTAAGTTTTTACATAGAAGAGACATGACTTATAGTGAAAGTTTTTGAAAAGCAAATAATATAAATGTAAGGAATGCAGAAAGAGAAACTGTGTTTCAGAATGTTACAGTAATGAGCCTGAATTGGTAGAGAGAATAGAAAGTGGTATGAACAGTCAGGGTCCAAATGACATTCTATATAAAGCATACAGGACATGATTTGGAGCAGGGAGGGGGATGGGGAATGCTTATATTGCATCTCTTTACTGGATGGGTGAACTTGTTCTGTACAAGGTACCATTTTCTCCCCTTTTTTGTTAGCTCCTTTATCCCTTCTTCCCACTTTTAAAGCATGCTCTACTGGTATTTCTGACTTTAGTGATTTGATATTTTAGGATGTATCTATTTCAGAAAACATAAGTTTTAAAAATACCTTGATATAAAACAAAATTTCCTGTAAATTTAAATACTTTTAATTTTTAATAACTTGTATTACCAAATTTTGGTTAGAGTTTGACATTCCTAAGTGTTAGAATTGTCTTAAACACATGTTGCCAAAAGAAATTTGAATGCTGAAGTCAATTTTTGTTATTGTTCTGCTTAGTAAAGAAATGTATTCTGTCTAACCAGGGATGGTACATACTACTTTCTCCTTAATACTTTGAGATTTGCATAAAGAAAATAATTTCAGATGTGCTATGCTGCAAGCTAAAAAGATTATTTCTAAAGGAAGAATTTGTCATTCTAATGGATGTCATTTTCCTTGTGGCATTATTATAAAATAAAGAAACTGAAAAAAAGAATTTTTTTTAAAGACATAGTATATACCAGAATTTAAATTTAGTTTGGCATAAGAGGCCACCTATTCTACCTATGTTATTAAAATCTGTATTTGTTATTGCCTAATTTTAACTCATTCTGAATATCTCACTCCAATACTTTTTTATTAGTATTTTTTAAAACAAAAATGGGCAATATGTTGGATTGATTGAAAATAATTTTTAAGTGTTTAGTAGCAATAAAATTTAATCTTTTTGTTCAGATTGGTTTTGTCCCGTAACAGCAAATATGGAAGAAGTAAAACCAGGTCTAAATGAAGCAGGTGGTGACATTGGAGTTCTTTAAATACCATAATACAGGCAGTTAGTTTTGTTGTAAAACAGTATAGGGTGTCTCTGATCAAAACCTGAAGCTCTGCAAAATCAGGCCCTGAAAATAGATTTCTGAGTGGTTTGTTCAAGTGTAACCTTGTAATCTCTGTATTATGTAGCTAAATATTTACCCCAGTTAGTTAGTTCTAAGTTCTAGGATTTATGCTTTTTCCTTTGAGATGTAGGTCCTTGAGGACTTATGATCAAATTGTGAAAACTAGTAAATCTGATCCAGATGTAGTTTTTATGAGTTGTCTCTCATACTTAAAAAAAATAAACATGGGAAAAATAATTTCATGGCTTTTTTTTTTAAATCTATACTCACAGCTTGACCTGATAGTTTTAACACTGTGGAATGCCTAGCCATTGACTAGCCTCTGGTTACTCTATTCTGGATTTCTAGTTTTTTTCTTAAGATCATCATATATTGCTTAAGCTCTGTCTTTGTGAGAAAGCTTGTCCCTGCTGGCTTTCAAACATTACTGTGCTGGGGAAAATTGTGGGCTAAAGTGACAGTCATATCATACTGACCTCATCCACCAAATGATGACTGAACGAACTAACGTACACTACAGGAACATGTCTTAATAGGAAAATAGACTATTGTTTGTATTTGTCACATTGTTTTGTCATTGCTACCTCATGTCAATACACTTTGGCCTCCCAAAGTGCTGAGATTACAAGCGTGAGCCACCATGCCTGGCCACTTTTTGTTAGAATTAATACATTGAAGATACCATGAATTTGGTTCTAGGCCACTGCATGTCAGTACATGAAGTAGCAGTGGGTATGCATGTTTATTTTTTCTGTGCTATTAAATAAGTCCATGCATATCTCCCATGTGGGTAGGGGAGTAATGGGTGATGGAATAGGTTTACCAGTAGAACATTTGTCCCTTATTTTACTTGTATAGCTTTGTGTTTTAAAATAGAGTGTTTATTGTTTTTTGAGACAGAGTCTCACTCTGTAACCCAGGCTTGAGTGCAGTGGTACAATCCCTACTTACTGCAACTTCTGCCTCTGGGGTTCAAGTGATTCTCATTCCTCAGCCTCCCGAGTAGCTGGGATTATTGGTGTGTGCCACTCCTGGCTAATGTTTATGTTTTTAGTAGAGACAGGGTTTCACCATTTTGGCCAAGCTGGTCTTGAACGCCTGATGTCAAGTGATCCACCTGCCTTGGCTTCCCAAAGTCCTGAAATTACAGGCATGAGCCACCATACCTGGCCACTTTTTGTTAGAATTAATACGTTGAAGATACCACGGATTCAGTTCTAGACCACTGCGATAAAGCAAATATCGTAATAAAGTTAGTCACAAGAATTTTTGTGTTTCCCTAATGCATATAAAAGTTGTATTTATATGACATCGTAGCCTATTAAGTGTGCAGTAGCATTATGCCTAAAAAAAGTACATACTTTGACTAAAAATACTTTATCATTCATTCATTCATTCATTCATTCATTCATTCATTCATTCATTCATTCGTTTGAGACAGAATGTTGCTCTGTCGCCCAGGCTGGAGTGCAGTGGTACGATCTTGGCTCACTGCAATCTCCACCTCCTGGGTTCAAGTGATTTCCCTGACTCTGCCTCCCGAGTAGCTGGGATTACAGGTGCATGCCACCACACCCAGCTAATTTTTTATTTTTAGTAGAGATTGGGTTTCACCATGTTGGCCAGGCTGGTCTCGGATGCCCACCTCAGCCTCCCAAAGTGCTGGGATTATAGGCGTGAGCCACTGTGCCTGGCTAAAAAATACACTAGTGCTAAAAAATGCTAACAATAACCTGAACCTTCAGGGAGTCATGATCTTTTTGCTGGTGTAGAGTCTTGTCTCTCTTGACGTCTGCTGACTGATAGAGTGATGGTTGCTGAGGGTTGGAGTGGTTGTGGCAATTTCTTAAAATAACAGTGAAGTTTGCTGCATTGATTGTTCCTTTCACGAAAGGTTTCTCTGTAGCATGTGATGCTGTTTGATAGCATTTTACCCACAGTAGAACTTCTTTCAAAATTGGAGGCAGTCCTTTCAAATCTTGCTTCTGGTTTATCAAGTAAGTGTATGCAGTATTCTAAATTCTTTGACTTCGTCTCAGAAAACTATTTTCTTTGCTCATTCAGAAGAAACAACAGCTTATTCATTCAAGTTTTATTATGAGATTGCAGCAATTCAGTCACATTGTCAAACTCCAGTTTTAATTCTAGTTCTCTTGCTATTTCTACCATATCTGCACAGTGACTTCCTCCACTGAAGTTTTGTTTGTTTGTTTGTTTGTTTGTTTGTTTTGAGACAGAGTCTTGCTTTGTCTCCCAGAGTGGAGTGCAGTGCGCCATCTCAGCTCACTGCAACCTCGACCTCCCAGGTTCAAGTGATTCTCCTACCTCATCCTTTGAAGTAGCCTCTACTGAAGTCTTGAACCCTTCAAAGTCATCCTTGAGGGTTGGAATCAACTCCTGTTGATGTTGATATTTTGACCTCCTTCTATGAAACACAGATATTCTTAATGGTATCTGGAGTGCTGTATCCTTCTCAAATGTTTTTTTTCAATTTACTTTGCCCCAGATCCATCAGAGAAATCACTATGTCTATATAGCAGGTAATGTATTTCTGAAACAAGACTTGAAAGTAGAAATGACCCTTGATTAATGGGCTACAGAATGGGTATTAGCATTCATGAAAACAACATGAATTTCCATATACATGTCCATCAGAGCTCTTGGGTGACCACTTGCATTGTCACTGGGCAATGAGTAATATTTGAAAGAAATCTTTCATTCTGAGCAGTAGGTCTCAACAGTGGGCTTAAAATGTAAAGTCTTGCAGTAAACAGATGTGCTGTCATCTAGGCTCTGTTACTCCATTTGTAGAGCACAGGCAGAATATATTTAGCCTAATTCTTAAGAGCTCTACAGTTTTTGGAATGGTAAATGAGCACTGTTCTACCTAAAGTCACTAGCAGCATTAGCCCCTAACAAGAGAGTCAGCTTGTCCTTGGAAGTTTGGAAACCACGTATTGACTTCCCTTGTCCAACTAGAAAAGTCACAGATGACATCTTCCAGTAGAGGGCTGTTTTATCTACATTGAAAATCTGTTGTTTAGTGTAGCCACCTTCATCAGTGATCTTAATTAGGTAATCTAGGTAACTTGCTGCAGCTTCTTCATCAGCACTTGCTGCTTTACCTTGTACTTACATGTTATCAAGACAGCTTCTTTTTTTAAGCCCATGAACCAACCTTTGCTAGCTTCTCTTCTGAAGCTTCCTCACTTCTCTAGGCCTTCATAGAACTGAAATGAATTAGGGCCTTGCTCTGGATAAAGCTTTGGCCTAAGGGAATGTTGTGGTTGATCTTTTATCCAGATTACCCAAACTTTTTCCATATCAGCAATAAGGCTGTTTCACTTTTTTACCATTCATGTGTTCACTGGAGTAGCACTTTTAATTTCCTTCAAGAACTTCTGCATTTACAGCTTGGCTGTTTGATACAAGAGGCCTCGCTTTTGGCCTTTCTCAGCTTTTAACACGCCTTCCTCACTGAGCTTAATTATTTCTAGCTTTCGATTTAGTGTGAGAGATATGTGACTCTTCCTTTTGCCTAAAAGCCAGTGCTTAGAGGCCATTTTAGGATTATTAATTGGCCTAATTTTAACATTGTTTTCTTAGGGAATAGGGAGGCCTGAGGAGAGCGAGAGAGATGGAGGAAGTAGTCAGAATACACAGCATTTATTGATTAGGTTTGCCGTCTTTCATGGGTGTGGTCTGTGGCACCCCAAAACAATTGCAGTAGTTATATCAGAGATCTCTGACCATTGATCACTATAATAGAGACAATAATAATGAAATTACCAAATGTGACACAGAGACATGAAGTTACCACATGCTTTTTAAAAAATTGTGCTGATAGACTTGCTCAGCATACGATTGCCACAGGCTTTCGGTTTGTTAAAAAATATACTATTTGTGAAGTGCAGTAAACTGCAGTGCAATAAAATGAGGTATGCCTGTATAAACGAACCTGCAGAAAAAAAAATCTTCTATTCAGAAGAGCACTGACAAGTATCAATGAATTACTGTATCTACAACATACCGATCAAGCTAATGTAGTGTGAGTTGTAGATATAACCATTTTAACGCAGGGGGTTCCTGAGATCTGAAAATTATTTTATGTGTTCCTCCAGTGTAGAAAGATTGAGAAAGGTTGAAAGTGAATATGGGTAATGGGACAAACTGGAAGTATGCCTACCTAATAATACAAAGCAATGAGAGAAACATAGTATCACTTCTGTGATATTCCTGCCTGTGATGCATAATGTGAATCCAAAATTAGACAAACCAAAATTAAGGACTGTTATACAAAACAAATGGCTCATAATCTTTCAGAGTGTTAAAGGAATGAAAGTAAAGAAAGGATCAAGGAAGTATTTCAGATACAAAACTCAAATGGGGTCTGAGGAATAGACAGTCTGATATGTCAGTGCCATTTTCCCTTAATGTTTATGTTGCCATTATGAAAAAAGTGTATTTTTTATAAGAAATGCACACTTGGGTGTTTGGTAGGTGATAGTGCATCATGTTGGAAACTTTTTTTTTTGAGACGGAGTCTTGCTCTGTCATCTAGGCTGGAGTGCAATGGTGTGATCTCAGCTCACTAGCTGACTGCAACCTCCACCTCCCAGGTTCAAGCGATTCTTCTGCCTCCCGAGTAGGTGGGATCACAGGCACCCATCACTAAATTAGCCCAGCTAATTTTTTTTATTTTTAATAGAGAGGGTTTCACCATTTTGGCCAGCCTGGTCTCGAACTCCTGGCCTCACCACCTGCCTCTGCCTTCCAAAGTGCTGGGATTACAGGCATGAGCCACAGCGCCAGACCTGGAAACTTATTTTCAATGCCCTGAGGGAAACGTAAGTTCTTAATACTGTAGTGTATGTTGAACTTTTATGAAAGTTAAAAAAGCAGGGGAGTTGGGGAGGAGTTTGGACATCATTCTGGTTTACATCATTTGTTGCAAATTACCTTTGCCTTGTCTCCACAATTTTGTCACTCTGCATATCACTAAGTCCTGCTAAGACTGCCTCTTAAGGATGTCTACAATCAGTCCCACTTGTTTAGTACTGTTTAATTAAACAGATGCCATCTGTCTCTTGCTTAACTATTGGAGTAGCATCCCTAGTCATCCGCCTATCTTTTGTCTCCCATCTCTTTCATCTGCTTTCTACACTGCTGCTGGAACATGAAATACCAACACCTCATTAATAGTTTCCAAACCTTTTGCATGCTGAACCCATTGCTCAAATGAAGGGAGAATATTAAACACATAAGGGAAGAGCTGTGTGTGTGTGGGAAAGGAGGTTGGGGGAACAGAGAATTAGGAACCCTTGAGTGACTACAGAACTTCTGAAAACCCTGTTCTGTAGGATAAAATCTAAACTCTGAAGCACATTATACAAGTCTCTATCCATACACACCAGTTTGTCTGAAGTTGTATATTTCTCAACAATATTGATCTATTTGTATTTCAATATGTTATATGCTCTCATATGTGTGTATCTTTGCAAATGATGTTTCCTTCTCTTTAACCTTTTTTTGCCCATCCTTTATAAGCCCTGCTGGCAAGGTAAGTCACCTTCCCGCTCCCTTCTATTTATCTTTGTCATGGAACTGCTGAAATTGAGTGGTATAGGTCTTGATACAAGAACCTCCCTTTTCTCTTTATAAAAATGGCAGTAAGTGGTGGTGGAATATTCAGGAGAAAGCTGGGGACATAGAAACTAAGAAGGCAATGCAGTATTAGGTTGACAGAGGGGTAAACTAAGGCATAGAGGACAGATTTGATTAACATATTATATTTTTTTAATACATTATAAGAAGTAGAAGGTTAGAGAAGTGAATGTGTTTGTTATTGCAAATGTCTCACTTTCCAATTTCATGAAGAAAGCAGCAACTACTTCTTTATTTTCTTTTTTATGTTAATTGGTACCACATAGCAAGTTTGCATTATAGTGCTAAGCTTTAAAATCCTAGGATATACTCATGTATATGCATAGACAATAAATAATAGACTCTTTCAATATTCAGAAAGTGAAACTCAGCTGTTCATATGACACTATTACTGTCCATATATAGGCATCCCTCAGTATCTGCAGGGGATTGGTTCCAGGACCCCCATATACACCAAAATCTAGGTATACTGGTCTTGCAGAACTAACATATATATGCAAAGTTGGTCCTCTGTATACTTCGGTATCTGTATCCCTTGAATATGGAGAATACTTTTGATCTGTGGATATGGAAACCTGACCATATTTATTGAAACAAATTCATGTATAAATGGACCTGCACTGTTCAAACTCATGTTGTTCAAGGGACAACTGTACTCTGTTACTTTCTATAATTTCTAAAAGCATTAACCAACAAATACATGTAAGTTGCATGGAAAAATGTTTCCATTTCCTAGAAAATAGTCAATAAATTTTTTTTGCAGATTGTAAACTAGAAAGAATAGTGAATATAGATTTTTAAATATGAAAATGTAAGTGTCCATTTTAAATTGTTATGGATATTTCTGTTTGCTGTAGTTCAAGACTGAAGACTACTGGAAAAAACCCTGTGCCTGAGAGCATATAGATTGCTTCTTTTAGGTAGAGAACTACAGTCACTGTGACTTCAGTGCTTGCATATGAAAGCTAAAATCTGTCAGATAAAGGGTAAATAATCACAGAAGTCATTGATGTCCTTATTTTTTCATTTTTTATGCAAATTTTAATTGACGAGAAAAGACAGTTGACTAAGGAAGATATGAGAAGGGTTAATAAGTACATGAAGAAGTCCTCAATAATATTAGCTGTCAGGGAGATGCAAATTAAAACCACAATGTTATACTACCTTCCATCTACAAGAGTATCTAAAATTAAAAGAAGTCAATCAGCACCTAAAATGGTGAAAATAGGAAGCAGCTGAAACTCTGATACATGGTTGGTGGAAGTGTAAAATGGTACCAACCCTGTAGAAAATCATTTGACAAGTTTTTTAAAAGAAACACTCACTCTATGAACAAGTACTCCTAGTTATTTACCCTGGAGAAATGTCCACAAATAGACTGGTACAAGAATGCAGATAGCAGCTTTATTCAGAAGAACCAAAAACTGAAAACAACTCAAACATTCATTAAGAGAAGCGATACATAAATTGAGGTATATTCATACAACAGAAAGTACAGAGGGACAGAAAAGAATGGATTTCTAATACATGCAGCAACATGGATGTCAAAAACAGTATGCCAAGCTAAAGAAAAAGACACAAAAGTAATGCAGCATGAGTCATGTAAACATCACATAAATAATATTTAAAATCCACAAAACTAATCTGCACTGATGGAACAGTAGTTATCCAAGGGTGCTAAGGATTGACTGGAATGGGATATGAGAAAGGAGGGAACTTTCTAGAGTGATAGAAATATAATATATGTATTATTATTATTTTTTGAGATGGAGTCTTGCTCTGTTGCCCAGGCTGGTGTGCAGTGTCATGATCTTGGCTCACTGCAACCTCCACCTCCCAGGTTTAAGCAATTCTTCTGCCTCAGCCTCTCGAGTAGCTGGGATTACAAGCATGTGCCACCATGTTTGGTTAATTTTTTTTTTTTTTTTTTTTTTTGTAGTTTTAATACAGACGGAGTTGCACCATGTTGGTTAGGCTGGTCTTGAACTCCTGACCTCAAATGATCCGCGTGCCTCAGCCTGCAATAGGCTTGAGCCACCCCACCCAGCTGATATATTATATATCTTGATTGAGGTATTGTATACATAGATATATGTTTTTCAAAACTCATTGTGCATTCTACTTTATATAAAAGGTACCTCAATTAAATCACATATTAATTGAAGGCAATGTAAAAACATCTCTGTCTTCTTTAACTCTCCTACTGTGAGTCTGTTTCATGTTGAAGAATACTTTTGTCTTCTTGTCTTTTTTCTCCTTAGTTGGGACTTCTCTGTACTGATACCGGATATGATCACATTAGAAAGCTAGGATAGAGGCCTGGAATACTGATTTTTTTCCACTTTAACAGGCAAGGTGACAGTTCGCAGAGTTCACAGTTCCTGGTATTGAAAGTCAGCGCATAGTTCACTGTGAAACATTCTCTAGGAGGTAGAGAGACTTGTGATTGAAGAATATGATAGGACCAAATAAGTAGCTATACTAGAAGGAAGCACACTTGGAACCACTACCCTAAACGGCCAGTGACTACAGAACCAGAGAAAACCAGAATCTGCTAAATTTCAGAAATAACTTAGCATCTTTATAGGGAACTTCTACCCAATAATAGAGAGACTGGAAGAGTATCAAGTACTGATTCAAATCCTTTTAGCTGTGGACTCCACTGTGCCTCACATCATTTTAGAAGAGGGTTTTGAGCTTCAGAATAAGGTTCAGAATAATAAGAATGGGGTTTATTATCTGATATGTACTGTATTATCTGTAGAAAACTAGTGAGTCTGTTTTTTTAAGATAGGATTCCCATCTTAGTAATCATAATTTTGGCATGGGAATTATTAATTATGAACCACCAGAAGAAAAAAATGTCCTTTTGTTATTTACTTTTTAAATTAGGCATTTTATTTTAATTTACTACTGCTTGATACTCTCTTGTCTGGGTTCCTGGGAGGCTTCATCTGGTAAGTATTGTTAAACAAAAATTATGGGACACCATTGTTTTGGACTGTGCTCCTGCCCTAGGCCCAAGTAGATCAGTCAAACTAAAATGTAGTCATTCATGTTAACTGCCACATAATCAAATCGAAACTTTAAGGAAGCATATAGATCCCAAAACAGACCAGTTTTTTTTTTTTTCTTGAAAACAGGAGATTCCAGTCTAACTGAATCCCCTGTGCTTTAAACCCTTACAAAAAGTAAACTAAAATAACCTGTTACTAACCAATCAGCTTTTTTTCCCCCTCTTTTGTTTCCTTGTTCCCACCTTACAAAGCCCACTATTCTGCTATTGCTCAGTAGGACCTCTCATTCTACTTTGCAGAATGGGGCTGCCCTGATTCATGAATTGCAAATAAATGCCAGTGAGATCTATAACTGAACTATTTTAATTTTGTCTTTTGACAGAATGCAGTTAAAACGCAGGTATATCCTCACTTCTTTTATTTCATCTCCTTCCCATTTCAGAAACTCCTGTCTAGATTTCTTTTCTTGCTCTCTAAGGCAAACAATTACCACAGTTAGATGAATATGCCTGGCGATCACTATTCACAGATAGATCTCAGAAACAATCATTTCATCTTCCTCTTCAAATTTTTGACCGGAAGGATGAGTGGATATATTGAAGGAGATACTGTATGATTGTACTGCACACAGTGTGATTTCAAAAATGTGCATTTGAATTGGAAAACAGAAATATGTATCAGGCACTGGGGATACAATACTGATCAAAGGTATATACCCTGCATCTAAAAATAAGTATAATGTGGTTGCTAAAAAGATACTAATTTTAAAGATTATGAGAACAACATCCACCCTAGTTAGAACTTTGTAAGATATCTGATAAGAACATTTCTAAAAGTTACGTAATTATAATAGAAACCAAGCAAAATGAACTTCATTCTACCCTGGTTTCTCCTCTTCTCTGTAATGTCCTTATCTGTTGATACTATGACTGAAAAAGCCAAAACCACCACCACCACCACCACCACTGACAAAATCCAAAAACCTTACAAATATCTACAACATTCATTCTCACCCCACGAAACATTATAATCTACTTAAATCAGTTCTTTTTTCTTTCTTTCTTTTTTAGTACAGATAGAACTTTTGTTTTCATGGTAAGAAATATCATGATTTTCTTATAACTATCTTCTCTGTGTACAAATAAAGCTACACCATTGTAGTGGTTAAATCCGTAAATAGTATCTCTTATTTAATGATCTATAATTTTTCACACAAGAAATTTAAAAAGTTTTTCAGGTTATAGAACAGTATTTTTGGACAAACCTAACAAGGTAGTTGTTTACATTCTCAAACTTTAAAACACCCTCAATTTCAGTACAAACAATGCTTTGGTTGTACATTCAACCTAAAACTAAGAGAAAGCATTGTGGGTTGGTCACAACTTGAATTTCTTAGTACAGTGAAGACTGTTTCAGGATTTTACCACTGAACTCAGCCATTCGAAGAACTAGGGAGACAGTAACCATGGTCACTACTCTCCAAAACCACCGATTTCAGATTTGTTGAAGGAATATTTCTTAGATTGTCAAGTTTCTGAATAGGTTTCCTTCATTCTGGTTTTTTGGATTTCTTTGTCATTCTGAATTTACTCTTCTTGCATAGGCAAAATTAGAGTACTCATTCAATAACGACAGTAACAAAGCCATAAAATATGACTACTTTTTTTCTACAACACCAGTGTAGCTACTCAAGATACAGAACTAAAATATTAGCAATCTTGTAGGTATGAAGCCAGTTATATTTCACATTAGTAAAGATTATTTCACTGCATTCATGTAGCCAGCAAACATTTACAGAATGCCTACTACATACCAACAGTGTATTAGTGACTGCATATTCATTTTTTTTTTTTTTTTTTTTTTTTAAAGAGAGAGAGAGAATAGGAAGGAGGAAAAAGGAAGAGAAAGAGAGAGAGAGAGAGAATGGGGAGGAGGGAGAAGGAAAAGAAAGAGGGAGAGAGAATGGGAGTATTGCTTTCTTGCCCAGGCTAGAATGCAATTTAGTAATGGGTATTGAAAAGCTCTTTTATACTGATAATTATACTTAATGATGTAGTCAGGAAGGAATAAGGGAAGAAGATAACAAACAGCCAACCAATATTTAATTTAAACCTATGAAATGCTATGCGATTACTGAGGAGTGATTTACTTCCAATTATATAGTCACCTTTGGAATAGGTGTGAGGTGGTAATGTATGTTTTGTGTATTTGAAGTGCAGAGTTCTATAAATGTTTATTAAGTTTACTTGTTCCGGGTCTGAGTTCAAGTTCTGAATATCCTTGTTAATTTTCTATCTCGTTGATCTATAGAATCGTTAGCTCTTCTTGTTACATTGATCCTTTTGCCATTATGTAATGTCATTCCTCGCCTCTTTTGATCTTTGTTGCTTTAAAGTCTACTTTATCAGAGGCGAGAATTGCATCTCCTGCTTTTTGTTTATTAGTTTATTTTTACTCTCTGTTTGATTGGTAAATCGTCCTCCTTCTCTCTGAGTCTTGGGGTATTGTTGCATGTAAGATGGGCCCGGATGCAGCATACCGATGGGTTTTGGCTTTTTATCCAATTAAAATATATATAGGTTTAATACCGGCGTTTGATGCTAGCTGGCTGTTTTGCCCATTAGTTGATGTAAATTTTTTATTGTGTTAAAGTTCTTTGCTTTTTGATATATTTTTGGAAAGGCTGATATTGGTTGTTCCTTTATATGTATAGTGCTTCTTTCAGAAGCTCTTGTAAAGCAGGCCTGGTGGTGGTGAACTCTCTAAGTACTTGTTTGTTCGCAAAAGATTTAATTTTTCCTTCGCTCATAAAGTTTAGTTTGGCTGGATAGGAAATTCTGGGTTGAAAGTTCTTTTCTTTAAGGATGTTAAATATTGGTCCCCACTCTTTTCTGGCTTGTAGGGTTTCTGCTGAGAGATCTGCTGTAAGTCTGATAGGTTTCCCTTTATGGGTAACCTGACCTTTCTCTCTGGCTGCCCTTAGTATTTTCTCCTTCATTTCAACCCTAATAAATCTGGCGATTATGTGCCTTGGGGTTGGTCTTCTTGAAGAATATCTTTGTGGTGTTCTCTGTATTACCTGGAGTTGAATATTACCCTGCCTTGCCAGATTGGGAAAATTTTCCTGAATGATATCCTCAAGAGTATTTTCCAACTTGGATTCATTCTCTTCATCACATTCAGGTACACCTATCAAACGTAAATTAGGTCTTTTCACATAGTCCCATATTTCCTGGAGACTTTGCTCATTCCTTTTCATCCTTTTTTCTGCATTCTTGTCTTCTCGTTTCATTTCACTGAGCTGATCCTCGACTTCTGATATCCTTCCTTCTGCTTGATCAATTCGACTGTTTAAACTTGTGCATGCTTCGCGAAGTTCTCTTGTTGTATTTTTCAGCTCCATCAATTCACTTATATTCTTCTCTAAATTGTCCATTCTCGTTAACAGTTCGTCAAACCTTTTTTCAAGATTCTTAGTTTCTGTGCATTGGGTTAGAACAAGTTCTTTTAATTCACAGAAGTTTCTTATCACCCACGTTTTGAAACCTGCTTCTGTTATTGGAACACACGTGTAATCTATTAAGCCTTGTTCCGTTACTGATGAGGAATTGCAATCCCCTGTAGAGGGAGAGGCATTCTGATTTTGAGTATTCTCTACCTTTTTACGCTGGTTTCTTCCCTTCATTATATATTTGTCCGTCTGTCGTCTTTATAATTACCGGCTTTCTAACTGGGTCTCTGACGTCCAACTTGTTGATTCCCTGCGCCGAAATCTGAGCAATCCACTGAGCCGGCCAAAACAGTGGTGTTAAGATTGATGGTGCTTTTCTGCCCGGGGAATCTCCGGACTCTGCACCAAGAACTGGCGTGCTAAGGCACCAGCAAAACCACCACGCCGGCCACAAGAGTCGCCCTGGCGACCCGTGGGGCTCCTCCACTGGGAATCTCCTGGTCCGTGAGCAACAAATATTCGTCTGAAAGTGTGGCGTCCTCTCGTTCTTTGCGCTTTCACTGGGAGGTACGTGCCCGAGCTGCTAATCATCAGCCATCTTTGACTGCATATTCATTTAACCCAGAACACTGAATCATTATTCCTGATTTACAGAATAGGAAACAGACTTGGATTAAGGTTGCTTGCCCAAAGATTTATAATTAGTAGGATTCACTACCAGGTTTGAAACTCAGATATGTCTGAGCCAAAATTTATGCTCATTCCACTAAGCCAAGCTGTCTTCCAGCATACCTATTAGTATCTTACAGTACAAGAGAAAACAAGGCACAGGTGACAGACATGTTGCCATCATGACTATCTCTTTTTATATAAAAAGCCTCTTGGTAAGATAACTACAACTCTCTTTTTCTCAGACCTCCTACACATTGCTTTTCCTTCAATCATCAGGGTCATGGTGCCTCTCTCCTCTCCTCCCCCCTCCCCCGCCACCCAACTTCCCCTAACAAAGTAAAAGAAATCAAATGAGATTTGATTAAAGAGTTTTGTCTAGACTGCTTCAGGACTAAAGGGTCTTGGTAATTATACCAGCACCCCACTTCCTCCCTACACCCAAAAACTCATGTACACATTTTGATTGCTCTTGTTTTCTAAAGTGTTCTTAAAGCTATGTGTGAATCTGTTAAGTATAGTCTGTACTTACATTTGATTTTAAGTATTTTGGCAGTCTGAATTGATAACATTTTAGGCAAAACAATGAAATCAAATCTATGGACTCTCTGACCCAAAGAATATATTCAGCTTTGTTTGAATATATTTCATCTTGCTTCCTTACCAATTCTCAACACAACTCCAAAATAATAATCATTATTACCTCTTATTGAATCTCATTTTGTACTAAGCCTTGTTAAATGTTTTACATATGCATTGTGATTTCATTGTTACAGCAAACCTATGATATAGGTGCCATATTACAGATGAAGAAATAAGGTTCAGAACCTGTGCTACAATGCCTCACAAGCACTGTTCGTCTGATTAAAGTAGTTGAACCTTGACTCCCTCTTTCTGAATTCCAGTCCCAGGACAGTGGAAATACACAATATTGTGGTCAAAGATAAACCATTATTAGCTCCAGCTGAGCTAATGGTTTTAAATAAGAGTAAGGAATATTTATTAGAAGAAAATTAAGTATAAAATTAGACCGGGAAAAAGCTCCTGGTCTAATTTTATATTTGCAAAATTCTTCCTTTACTGAAGTTGAAATCTTCTCCTTGAAATTTCTGCTTGATATGGCCTCTCTGTCATGAGATAGGCTGCTTTGTCATGAGTTTAGTATGGTATCAGTAGAAATGAGACCAGCAGTCTTTAGGAATACCTAATTCAAATCTTGACTCATTTTGGGTTCTTCCTACAAGGTTAGAATAATTATCTTCCAAACAAAAAATATACCCAGGGTTCCATGGGAAAGGGTATAGCTTCAACTCTTTTTAGGTGGCAAGAAAAGCATTCTCTAACCTCTCAAAGGTCAGGAATAGAGTTGGTGGTCCTTAAAATTTGGTCTGGGGACCACTGGGCATTGCTGAACCTTTTGCAGGAGGTCTGAGAGGTCAGACCTGTTTTCACAATACATACTAAGAAATTACTGGCTTTTTTGCTGTCCTTCTTTTCCAAGTGTATTTGACTGTACAACTTGTGATGATATTCCTCTGATAGTTAATGCAATTATACTTACGTTTAAAAAATATGTCAGTTTTGATTTCTAATACAGTAAGTCTCAACAGATAGAACTCGCATAACAAAACACTTTTGGGGGTTCTTCATAATTTTTAAGAGTGTAAAGGAGGTTCTAAGACCAAAAGGTCTGGAAACTGCTATTCTAGGTTTTCCAGAGAATTATGAGGCATACGAAGACTAATAGACTCTTCATCTTGAAGGGTTTAGAGGCATTCTTATCTAATCCCCTTATTTTACAGCTTTAGAAACTGATTCTAGACATTTAAGTTTCCTGTCTAATGTCACAGAAGCTAATGAATTGTAGCGGTTAATTGGAAACCTGGTCTTAATACTCCCAGGTTATCTTAATGAGGTCATGAGCATAGCATATGGATAATGTACTTCAAAGGGTATTATAGATATTAACTAAGTTAATACAGGTCATATGCATGTATTAGCACTTGATGCACACCCAGTGATCAATGCTAGTGGGTTCTGATCAGAGAGAATCTAACCTCTGCTTAAATACCTTTAGTGTTCAGCAGCTTCCACTCCCTGAGTAACATGTTGCATTTCTTGATCAATTGTGTAGTTACAGCATTCTTCCTTTACTGAAGTTGAAATTTTCTCCTTGAAATTTCTATTTGGTGTGGCCTCTCTGTTTGCTATACAAATGAAATTTAATCCTAATTTTAGCTAGCTTATTGTCTAAACTCTGTCACCATCTTATTTGTCTTCCTCAAAGAGCTCCAGTTGACTGCTCCTGTGAAATTGTCCATCTATTAATGTAAACGTTTTTTTCTAATTTTACAGAGCTCCACATTGTATTGTGTACAGTGTTAAAAATAGTTTTCTGAGATTTCTTGACTCTGTTTTTCCCAAGTTTCTTGTGGCCTTTCTATTCCTTTTTCTCTATTCTGTGCAATTTTTATTTCACTTCCACCGTTTCTCATTACTGTGAGACCCTGTTGTAGAGTGAGAGCTCTGGCAGGTCTAGTCAGAGGCTAGACTTCTCTTGTTCTTGTAGTCCTGGCTGAGGGCCTAACTTGTCTGTTACAGGAGTGGGCAAACGACCTACCAGTTTCATCTGCTGAGTTGCCAATTATTTAGGGGGATACCCCTGTTGCAGGTCTGATCTCTATTGCTTCCTTTTGCTTGTTCATACTAAGACACTGATACTATGTAGGTCTTGGGGCTGTCAGTGGTTTGCCTTTACCCTGTTATGTTTTAGGATTCTGAGGATACTCTGCCATTGGGTTTTGGTTTCGGTACCATCTTGCTCTGTTTATAGATTTGAGAAGATCCAAAAACTGTGTTGCTGCTTTCTTCCTAGGCTTCTGTTTTAAATGAACTTGACAAAGTTAAAGTTTTAAGCTAACTTTTCAAAATAAGTAGCTATTCTTTAAAATAGGGAGTAATATCTAAAAGATTTAAATAATACAGCAATTTGTACTATCATAGATAATTTTTGACAATTGAAATGATAGTTTGTAAAGTATACATTGATACTTTTAAATTTATTTGAATGTCAAATGTTGAAAAGTTAATAATAGACTTGCATAATATAAAGAGAAGTGCTTTACAAAGAGAAAATTCCTGTTATTTATGCAAGGTGCCGTCATTCTTTGGCCCTAGTAACTTAGCATAATTGTTAAGATCTTTCTTTCATACCTCTGGTATGGGAGGTAGCAATTCCTGGGCTGTGGACCTGTACTGGTCTGTGGCTTGTTAGGAACTGGGCTGCATAGCAGGAGGTGAGCAAGCTGGCAAGCGAGCATTACTGCCTGAGCTCCATCTCCTGTCAGATCAATGGCAACATTAGATTCTTACAGGAGCAAGAACCCTGCTGTGAACGGCACCTGCGAGGGATCTAAGTTGATGTCTGAACCATCGACCTGCAGAGCCAATGATCTGCAAAGCAAGTGAACATTAGCTTTATTTTAAATTTCAAGGAAGACATCTTAATTTGTTTAGAGTACATGACATTCATTTGATGTTCACAGTGTCACTTTATTTGCTTAATAACTAGCTGACTGTGGATCTTAGCAGCGCTAGATTTAGTATTTCAGGTTTTGACCCTACACACCTGTGTTAGGTAGTGGTTCGTAACTTAAATTTGAATTCCTTAACATGTTGCTAATTACAAAACTAGTGTCTCTAGCAGACTGTTAAGAAACTGAGCAGGTTTTGTTCTCCATTTATTGCTAACACATGCAGTAACTCACCTGGAGCTTAAAACAAGTGGACTCTGGTACACGGTACTTTTTGTTTAGTGACAGAAATGAAAAGATTTAAGAATATAATGCTTTTAAAAATATATATATATAAAATAAGAGATGGAGAGAGAGTTTTATGTAATAGAACTATTCTATGTTTTGGATGTTTGATTCAGTGTCTCTAGCTATATTTCTGTTTAATGTCAAGTGCATAATATATTTTAAACATTTTATGTATTAAATTTAATAAACATTGATTGTCCTATTAGTAAAAATTTCAGAAAAATGCAAAAAGTCTTGTTCTCAAATGAATGTTCCCTAGATCGTTTACATCAAAGTCAATTGCATTATGTTTGTATAATCAGTCAAATATAGACAGTGAAAAGCCAGGTCAAACATAAATTGAAAAAAAGAAGAAAAGAATGGAAAATAAACCTGTAGATTAAAAGAGACTGAAAAGAAGTAGCAACTCTTCTCTAAAATGGTCAAGATTAAATAATAGTTACCTAGGGAGGCTTACTTAGCTGATAAAGTGATAAATACAGGATGTAATTAAGAATAATTTAAAAGAAGTGAGTTACTTAGAGGAAGGGAAGTGGCTATGACTGAATCAGAGCACTTGGAGGAGCTTCTGGGCTAGCTGGCAAATTTCTGTGTTGAGCTGTCTGGTGGTCACAAGAATGTATTATCTTAATATACTAAGGTATAAAGTTTTTGTATAATTTTCTGTATCTGTTTTTATTTTACTCTAAAAATGGAAGTAGTTTTTTAAAAAAGATGATAGATCTGCTAATCTAATACAAACTCTCCTAGAGCTTCATCAGTAATAGTCCAGTGTCATCTGTATTATCTTCAGCAATCATTTTGATTCTAAATTGTCATAGTAAGCGTCATCTCAAAGCAGAAAGAAAGAATTAGACAAAGTGTCTTAATGATTCTAATAGAAACTCTTCAGTCCAGTACTCAGACTTAGTGCTGTTACAACTATATAATGGCTTCTAAATTTGGGAAACTCAACAGATTTGAGAGTACAAAACATATCTTGAAGCCAGTTAATTTGCTTTTTACACACCTCTTTACTCCACTATTCCACTGCCAGTGTTCAACACAGTAATTCAGTTGCGTAGTTAAGCAACAAGCCACAGCTGCCAGACCACTTACCTTTTCTGAATTTCTTCTGATTTCAAGAGGCTAGAATTCAGATTATAAAGCATCAGGTTATCACTTTTACTCTATAGGCGTACTGTGGTTTATTGCACCTTGCTTATGGGGGATGTGTGTGTGTGTGTAACAAATTGAAGGGTTGGAACAATCCTGTGTTGAGCAAGTCTCTTGGTGCCATTTTCCAGCAGCTCACTCTGTGTCTGTGTCACATTTTGGTAATTCTGGCAATATTTCAGTCTTTTTCATTGTTATTATACCTGTTAGGGTTATCTGTGACAAGCAATCTCTTTGATGTTGCTATCATAATTGTTTGGGGGTACCATGAACCCATAGAAGAATGAAAGATGGCAAACTTAATAAATGTTATATGTATCCTGACCATTCCACCAACCAGCTGTTCTCATCTCTCTTTCCTTAGGCCTCCCTATTCCCTGAGACACAACATTGAAATTAGGCCAGTTGATAACCCTACAGTGGCTTCTAAGTGTTCAAGTGAAAAGAAGAGTTGTGTGACTCTCATTTTAAATCAAAAGCTATAAATGATTAGTGAAGAAGGCAGAGACAGGGAAAAAGCTAGACCTTTTGTGTCAAACATCAAAGTTGTGAGTACAGAGGAAAAGTTCTTTTCTTTCCTCCCCCCCCCCCCCCACTTATTTGTATGTTTAAAAAGTAGAGACAGAATCTCGCTGTGTTGATCAGGCTGGTCTTGAACTCTTGGCCTCAAGCAATCTTCCCACCTCGGCTTCCTCAAGTGCTGGGATTACAAGCATGAGCCGCTACACCCAGCTGAAAAGTTCTTGAAGGAAATTAAAAGTGCTAGTCTGGTGAACACATGAATTATATGTGAAACAGCCTTATTACTGATATGGAGAAAGTTTTAGTGTCTAGGTAGAACAGCAAATCATTCATAACATTTCCTTAAACAAAATTCTAGTCCAGAGCAAGGTCTAACTTACTTCAATTCTATGAAGGCTGAGGGAGGTGAGGAAGCTTCAAAAGAAAAGTTGGAAGCTAGCAGAGTTTGGTTCCTGAGGTTTAAAGAAGGAAGCTGTCTTGATAACGTGTAAGTACAAGGTAAAGCAGCAAGTGCTGATGGAGAAGCTGCTGTAGCAAGGTATCTGGAAGATCTAGCTAAGATCACTGATGAAGGTGGCCACCCTAAATAACGGATTTTCAATGGAGATGAAACAGCTCTCTATTAGAAGATGCCATCTAAGACTTTTTTAGCTGGTCAGGGGAAATCAATACCTGGCATCAAAACATCAAAGGACAGGCTGAACCTCTTGTTAGGGGCTAATGCTACTAGTGACCTCAAGTGGAAGCCAGTGCTCATTGGTCATTCTGAAAATCATGGGGTCCTTAAGAATTATGCTAAATCTACTCTGCCCATGCTCTGTAAATGGAACAACAGAGCCTGGATGACAGCACATCTGTTTACAGCAAGGTTTGCTAGATGTGTTAAGCCCACCCTTGAGACCTACTGCTCTCAGTGAAAGACTCCTTTCAAAATATTACTGCTTATTGACAATGCACCTGGTCATCCAGGAGCTCTGATGGAGATGTACAAGGAGATTCCTATTTTTTTCATGCTTGATAAACATAATAACATCTGTTGTCTAGCCCATGGATCAAGGAGTCATTTCTACTTTAAAGTTTTATTATTTAAAAAATAGATTTCCTTTTTTTTTTTTTTTTTTTAAATGGAAACAGAGTCTTGCTCTGTCGCCAGGGTGGAGTTGCATGATCTTGGCTCACTGCAACCTCTGGCTCCCTAGTTCAAGTGATTCTCCTGCCTCAGCCTCCCGAGTAGCTGGAATTATAGGCACTTGCCACCACACCCAGCTAATTTTTGTATTTTTAGTAGAGATGGGGTTTCACCATGTTGGCCAGGATGATTTCAATCCCCTGACCTTGTGATCCGCCCACCTTGTCTTCCCAGAGGGCTGGGATTACAGGCATGAGCCACCTTGACCAGCTAAAAAAATAGATTTATTTCTTTCCCTTTTTTTTTTTTTTTTTTTTTGAGATGGATTTTCGCTCCCGTTGCCCACCCTGGAATACAGTGGCGCGATCTCGGCTCATCACAGCCTCAGCCTCCCAGGTTCACACACTTCTCCTGCTCAGCCTCTTGAGTAGCTGGGATTACAGGAATGTGCCACCATGCCCGGCTAATTTTTGTATTTTTAATAGAGTTGGGGTTTCACCATGTTGGCTAGGCTGATCTTGAACTCCTGACCTCAGGTGATCCACCTGCCTTAGCCTCCCAAAGTGCTGGGATTACAGGGATAAGCCACCATGCCTGGCTCAAAAAATAGATTTCTTAAGGCTATAGCTGCCACAGTGATTCCTGTGATGAATCTGGGCAAAGTAAATAAAAAATCTTCTGGGAAGGATTCACCATTCTAAATGCCATTAAGAACATTAGTGATTTATGGGAGGAGGTCAAAAAACATCAACATTAACAGGAGTTTGGAAGTAGTTGATTCTAATTCCATGGAAGACTTTGAAGGGCTCATGACTAAAGTGGAGGACGTAACTGCAGATGTGGTAGAAATAGCAAGAGAACTAGAAATAGAGCCTAACACAACATGACTGAATTGCTGAAATCTCAAGATAAAATTTGAATGGTTGAGGTGTTGCTTTTTATTGATGAGCAAAGAAAGCTATTTCTTGAGATGGAAACTACTCCTAGTGAAGATGCTTTGAAAATTGTTGAAATGTCAACAAAGGGCTTAGACTATTGCATAAACTTAGTTGATAAATGGATAAAGCAGTGGTGGTTTGAGAGGATTGCCGCCAATCTTGAAGTTCTACAGTTAGGTAAAATGCTGTCAAATAGCATAGTGTCTTTCATGAAAGGAAGAGTCAATTAATGTGGCTAACTTTATTGTTGTCTTATTTTAAGAAATTGCCACAGCCATACTGATTAGTCAGCAACCATCAACATCAAGGCAGGACCCCCCAACAACAAAAAAAAATTGGACCCACTGAAGTCTCAGTTGATCATTAGCAATTTTTTTAGCAATATAGTCTTTTTAAATTAAGGTATGTACATTTTTTTAGACATAATGTTATTACATACTTAATAGTACAGTGTAAATATAACTTTTATATGCACTGGGAAACCAAAAGCTTTCTGTGACCCGCTTTATTGTGATATTAACTTTTTATTGCAGTGGTCTGGAATCGAACTTGCAGCATTTCTGAGGTATAAATATTGGTGAAATCATTAACTTCTTCCTCTTTTTTGTGTGGTTTCTGCAACTCACAAAGGACAGCAGCCCCAATGAAAGTCATTACAGAAGGCAGAGGAAACTCCATTTTTTCCATTTTTTAATAAACTTTGCCACTCTGTGTGTGTGTGCGCGCACACACGCATGCATTTACCTTATCCCAGTGGGCCTTATCACACATTTCTGTTATGTGAGATTCAGATGTGATATAGTATACACAAGAGTAATTTTCACCCCATTCTTGAAACTAAAAATGATATTTAAATCACTTTTTCTTGGGGGAAAATTCAACTCTATGGTAATTAAGTTTAGCTTTTCTTGAAATTAATCTCTTTTTATAAATTTTACAAACTCATAAGAAATGTAATACATTTTGCTTAAGTAACTAGCATAAGCCAAAATGGTACTTAATTTTTCTTAGGCTCTGGATTTAATTTAATAAATATTATAAACTGATTTTAACTAATGGTGTTTACAAAATGAAAATTAATTGACAGTGTTGAATAGTAATGCTACTAAAACCATAAGCCAAAGCAGTATGAATGAAAGTATAATTCAGACACAGTTTTATACCAGACTTTGAAAAACTTTTCTGTACTTAGTGATATGATCAGGCTCAATTGTATGCCTGCTAGTTAGATTACTTCTTGTATAGGCTCATATATGCATAAAAGTATTATTTTTAAATTTTGAATAAAATTACATTTTTGAATTTACCTCTTTAGTATAAAAATTATATTTATCTTTTGTCCTCGTTTCTTGCTGCAAATATCAATTTCAGGTCAAGCCTGAGATAAGCAAATCATGTTAATTTCATTTCCAACTGAAATAAAGACTATTTCTGAGCTTATTCTTGTTTGTTGAGTAAGAAAAAGATTGTTCATTGTGCTAGAAGTTTGAAAACTGCAACATAATGTTCACTGTTTTTCTCTGAGTAGCAGGATAATCTTTTCTTCATAGAAATCCAGATCTTATCTGGGAAAGATTAGTAAAACTCATCTTTAATGTATGGTAAAACTGCAGATCTTTTCCCTTTTTTCCTCAAGTCAGATTTTCAGTCAGAACATTCAGAAACAGGATCCCGTTTCCAGTTCTACACTTGTATTCAAGTGAAGGAAAATCTGTTCAGTTTTGTTATGTAGCTCCTCTAGGTGGTTTCCAATAAGATTTGAGACTTGCTGATATCCTTCCTCACTCTCAAGCCCAAAGAGCAGTAGAAAGATTGCAAAATTTTCTTTTGTAACATGTTTTCCAGAAGCTCATTTTCCTTTTAAATCCAAGAATCTTGTCCTTTGAAATAAAGAAAACCCAACCATTTTCTTCACATCTTACAGGGACTGAAAAATAAGTACTATGTAGGCTAGTTTCTGCAGCCATTAATCATTAAAGTATTCAACAGAGTCTAGCCTACTCTTTTCTTTAAAGGACCCATTTCAGATCAAATACCCTACTGAGAACTTTTCCACTGCAAAGTAGATTTTTTTTTTTTGTGGTAAGAGTTGTTCTTTAAATAAGTGAAATGACCTTTGTTTAATGAAGTTAACCATTTTATAACATCTTTCGGAGGTTAAAGATTTTGCCCCAAGAGCTTTTGATATTAGTACTTTTACACAGATGTTTTTTGTGTTGGTTTGGGTCCTCTGAGACAAAGATGTCAAGACAAGATTTGATGTGCAGGGAATCCCCCACCATACCCTAATCCCCTCCCACATTATCTTTTAGAGCAATCCCAGTTCTAGTACTTCTACCTTGCTCAGTAGCTTGCTGGGAGCAGCCCAGAGGCAGCAAGGCCAGGGGTGGTTGCCATGGATTCTAAGTGAGATAGCTGGAGGCTGTCAAGCAGCTCTGCTCCTCATAGCAGGTTAGGTTGAAGGGATATCTGAATAGGGTACCACTGTGGCCACTACAGCCTCCTGGTTTCATTCAGGCTTTGACATTCTTCCCTCATGTGGATACTCTTTTTACCCTGTTACCCACCCATAGGGATGTTGTCACTTTGTTCTGCCTTTGACCTACGGGGGCTTCTTTACTATATGGATTACTCCTCCTGTTTCTTAGAGTCAAGCTTTGCCACCCCTTGCCCTCTTGTTGGTCTCCCTCTGTTCCTCCCTGCCACCATCCCTCACTATAGAAAGGTTCTTTTCATTCTGTTTGGACTGACTCCCAAATTTTGGATTATCTGTCTCCCACATATACACCTAACTTGCTTGGCTCCATCTAATGGGTCTTTGACTAAATTGTTGAGGAAAAGAAAGAAGAAAAGCCATCTGAGTTTCTTACATCTGCAACTGGCTAGAATATGGTTCCATTCACAGAAATAGAGAAAATAATAGGAGGATCTAAGCACAAATTTGGTTCTCACGTATGTGTGCGTGTTGGGGGAAAATAGAAGTTTGGATGTTAAAATAATGAACTTGGTGTGACTTTGCCACACCTTCTTGAAATTAATAGGCTGAGTAGAGGAATCTGACTGGAGAGAATAGAATGGGGTTAGCTTCTATGTGATAGTTGAAACCCTGACTTTAAAGAAACAACAAAGAAGGGAGGAGCTGGGATGGGGCACAGTAAAATGCTGCCTGAGTGACTGAGGAATGTACCAAGGGAAATTAAGGGACAGGAGAGAGTTGTAAAGAAAGGAGAGTGAGTGACCAACAGAGTATAAAGCCACAAAATTGGCAAAAGAGTCATTAAGATTTAACAGCCAGTTTAAAATTTAGTTATTATGGAGTAAGCCCAGATCACACATCTGGTGGTGTGAACGGGAATGAGGGATTAAATTCGGCCAAAACAGAATATATATTATAATTCAAATAACAAAAAGTAGATATTGTCATGTGGACTGAGGAATAGTCTTTTGCAACCTTTCCAGTAAAGATATATATGATTGACTAGCCATGCTGATTTAAATTATGCAGTCCACATCCATAAAACTTCATGAATTACTTGTGTACATGATGACATTCTCCAGTATTGCCCATTTTATGTTGATTTTGTTAATGTACATTACCAAGGAGCTTTTCATCAAATTTTGCTGTCCCTGAAAGATTTTCACCTTTAAAGTTACAAATGTGATTGTCTCAGCTACAGTATAGAAGATACGGAACCAGAAATACTAAAAAATGATCATTGTTTTTGAAGTATTAATCTTTTTAGTCACAATTTTTTTTTTTAAAAGCCTATACGGAAGATAACAAGAAATTTGATACGGAAGGAAAAACTATCTTTTATGACTTAGTAGATAATTTACAAATACGTGTTAAGATAGTAGGGTTTATGCCTTTACCAGTTTCAAAAGTACTATAAGTGACTTGTTCAATACGGAGTACAACTTTTAAAAATGTATTTAAAGTAATTCACATTGTGTTTGTGACCTGGCTTGAAGTTCTTTTTCGGTGAAGAGCATGCTTAGTACATGACTGTCTTTAAAAAGATTTGATAATTATTTACTCAATAAACAAATGTTTTGAGCGCCTTATGAGTCAGGTATTTTTGTGGGTGCTGGAGATAACAGCGATGAAAAATAAAGTCCCTTTTCCTTATAGAACTTAAATTCTAGTGTGGGAAGGCAGATAGTACAGAAATAAATGGGTGGCTGGCTGGCTGGCTGGCTGGCTGGATAGATGGATAGGTAGATATTTACTATGCAGCAGGTACTATTTCTCCTTTGATACAGTGCTGTGGAGATAAGTAAAACCAGGACAAAGGAAAAAGAAAAGGTGATGCTGCGGGGTATTGTAAAGTTGGCTGGTTAGAGAAAGTATCATTGAATAGGGGACATTTGAACAGAGTCCTGAAAGAAGTAAAATAAATAAGAGGAATAGCCAGCACAAAGGCTCTGAGGTTGCAGCACATTTTACTCTTCAAGAAAGAACGGTGACAGAAAGGGTAGAACAAAGTGAGAAAGAGAGTAGTAAAATATGAGTTCAGAGTGGTCGGGGTATGTGTAGATAGAAGGACCCAACAGGCAACCATAAAAGACGCTAGCTTTTACTCTGAGTGAAATGGGAAGCTCCTAGTGGGTTTTGAGCAGTGGAGTAACAAGATAAAACTTATTTCATCAAGCATTTCAGTTACTTACTCCTAATCATGGTAGTTAATGTATTATTGATTTGGGGTATTGAAAGTTCATATATGAAGTGGAGGGTATTGGCTCTTTTAGAATTCAGTGAAAATCCTAAACTTCTTCCAGAAAGTGATTCCAAGCTTTAAGTTATTCTTCCTGATGATCAGTATAGTTGGTTTACTTTCTTGTTATCTTTGTCCTTAAGCTTCTTAAATGACTTTGTAGCTCAAGCCTAATGGAAATTCTGCCCATGTAAATTCTGAAAATGTTAATGTTGCCCAGTGATTCAGAGGAGGCTTTGGTAATTTGCTTAGACTACTTCTTGTTTTATTGTTATAAACTGTGTTCCTCAGTGTCTACTATGATTTCAAAGTTAGTATTTGCCTTGGAATTTTCCTTTGGAGCTCGCAACTCTAAGTCAATATAAGACAGGCTCTCAGAGCTCGTCTTACTTAACAACTATATCTTTGTCCACTTTTATTCCTTTAAGCATCCTAGAATAAGCATTTCAAATGGTTTTGAATTATGAAAGATCTTTTTGAAAAACAAAGTTATTGAGAAACTAGTTAAAAAGTTTATGAGAAACTAGTTTAAAACACTCCCCTCCCCCAAGGTAGGCCTGAAATGCCACTAAATCAACAAAGGATAGTAGCTTAAAGTTACCCTGTATTTTCTAGGACTTGGGAAAAGTCATGGAGTAGCTGTGCTTTCTCTAAGTAACCTATTTTGAATTATTTTGAAGAGTGGAATAATTATAATAGTTCTTTTCCATCCCAGGATAAAGCTGACTGTAGGCATCTTTTTAAAGTACTTGTAGATCAGGACCTCTCTAGACTTTCCACTACCTTGAAAGACACTCCTAGAAGAATGTTGTTCTCTGCACTTACAAAAGGAAAAGTAATGTTCTTTTCTCCAGCCATAATTTTATGCAAAGTCCAACTTAATTTTATCTGGGTTATCTGAACTTTTGATTTATTTGAAACATTTATTGATGAATATCTATAATGGAGCTTTTAATTTTTCTGATTATTTATCCTGTGTTAGATTAGCAGAACTCTTAACAACACAGTCACTTTCACAGCCACGAAAGATACTTTCATAGTCATTTGTGGACATGTAGTGTGCAGAGTGGCACAAAGGTTGAGCCACCTGACAAACCTATTTCCAGATGCTCTGCCTTCTTGTTTCAGCTCTCATACCGTAAAAAGTGTCGTTTTTATGGTCCATGAGGAAAAGTACAACATTTTCCTCATTTTGGTGCTTTTTGTTAGTGAACTGTGCAGTTTAGAATGGCCCCTCAAGCATAATCCTCAAGTTCTGTCTAATGTTCTTAAGTGCAGGAAGGCTGTATGTAATTTGCCTTAAAGAGAAACTAGTGGCTCACGCCTGTAATCCCAGCACTTTGGGAGGCCGAGGCAGGTGGATCATGAGGTCAAGAGATCGAGACCATCCTGGTCAACATGGTGAAACCCTGTCTCTACTAAAAATACAAAAAAATACAAAAAATTAGCTGGGCATGGTGGCGCATGCCTGTATTCCCAGCTACTTAGGAGACTGAGGCAGGAGAATTGCCTGGTGAGCCGAGATCGCGCCATTGCACTCCAGTCTGGGTAACAAGAGCGAAACTCCGTCTCAAAAAAAAAAAGAGAAACTAATGTGTATTAATTAAACTTAATTCAGGCATTATAATACTGTTGACCATGAGTTCAATGTTAATGAATCAATCTATATTAGTGATGTATTTAGACAGGAACACGCATAAAAAAGATTATGCATTGATCAGTTGGCAAAAATGTTGTGACCAGAGGCTTGTGAGAACTGTATTTTCCCTGGGAGCAATGGCTCAGTATTTGTAAATTCAGTGGTTGCAGCAATTTTATAGAACACAATTACTGTGAATACAAATCAACTGTATTTGGTTAATGGTGGTGATTTATAGGGACTTTAGATACCAGAAATGTTTCATAATTCCCTTTCTCTGAAACCATTGTTTCAATATGTTTAAATACATGCATGCAGAGTTGTGATGTTAAATATAATTTTACTGTAGATTCTGGTCAAAAAAGATGAAATGTCATTGGTTAATTTGAAAGAGACATTTCTAAACATTATCCTCCAGAAAATTAACATGTACAGGAAGCATGTTGAATGTACAGTAAATATTTGTTTTAAATTAATAATCTTTGAGTATTGTAGTGATTTTAGTTTTAGAAAAGACAGTTTCAGTGTTAGAGAATAATATTCTTTCAAGATATTATGTAGTTACTTTAAGGTTCGTGAAAGAAGACTCAGTTGGGTGTTAAATTCTTGTCCCTGCTTTACTTGAAGGTAGTAATCTTGAGAAATATACCAAATCATTTTGAGCTTTGATTACCTTGCCTGCAATATGAGGAACATTTTCAATTTAAAAATTCAGTGGATTTTTTTTGTTAGTATTATTCCTGACCTTGGATCATTTCTAGTCCTATCATGTCTAATTGCCAAGAAAACCATGCAACTTAATGTCGTTTATTAGCCATGAGATTTTATTTTACTGAACTCAAGTTCAGTCTCATTAGTTGCTGATAAAATCGTAAGTTATATATTAATATTTGATACATCTTGACATTTTGTATTTCTGGTAAGAAGAAATAAAAGGTCTTCCTCAAATTTTAGGATATAGACTTCTGTTTGTTGATGTTTGTATTTTATGATACACTGTTGTAAATCATACTAAAAGTTTTCTCTGAAAAAGACTAGAATTGACAATACTTCATTTGTTAGCAGTTTCAAATTTTAGATCATGGGTGCTTAATTGTGTGTGCATAGTGTGTTGGCATTATTTTATATAACTTCAAAGATATCCATATAGATACCAGCAAAGGATAAAATGTGAGAATGAATATCATGAAAAGATGCTGTATCAGGTAAAATTCCAGAGCCCAGGTTAAAACATAAACATGCTGGATATACAAAAATTGAGAAATATGATAAAAAGAAGTAAGTTTAAAGCATCTGTAATGCCACTGCCTAAGATGCAGTTTATTTTGAAATGTTGTCTTCTAGTCTTCGTGCAGTTTAAGAATCATACTGTAATCATAATTTCCAGCATTTTCCCTTAGCATAATATAATATCCATGTTTTTTCAAACATTTTATGAACATTATGTTTAGGAATTATACCATATATATCCCATCTCATAGATTCCTTTATATTGTATATATCCCATCTCATAGATTCCTTTATATTGAACATTTGAGTTTTTATTTTTATTTACATTTATTTTTATCTCTGTTTTTTGCTTTTGTGGATAAACTGGAGTGAGCATCCTCTGTATAATTTTTTTTTTTATGTTTTAGGATTACTCCTTAGGATAGATTGCCAGAAGTGGAGTTACTGGGTCAGAGGGTATGATCTTATGAACTTTTGTCTTTTTTTTTTTAATAGATTTTTTAGTTATTTGCTGTCCAGTCAATTTCTATTCATTG
Source organism: Aotus nancymaae (assembly GCF_030222135.1). Lineage (NCBI taxonomy): Eukaryota > Metazoa > Chordata > Mammalia > Primates > Aotidae > Aotus > Aotus nancymaae. Next base: position 15,104,194 of record NW_026988447.1, read on the forward strand.
TAAAAAATCATAATGATTATATTTGTTACCTGCTAGAAAACTGTGTCTGAAGTCAAGATTCTGTGATCAGAGAAGCTTGGGTAATTCCCAGGGTAAAAAGCCTTTTAATTTGACTTACCTCAGCATTTCCCAAATTTAATTGAACACTGAATAGTTTTTTTTTTGGATACATTTCTTAAAATTTTGTGGAGGTTTTATATAGGATATAGTCTATGAACTACTGATGTAAAATTAAAATTGCTTTATTGGTTAAATTATGTTTTATTGGTCAAAGTACTTAAACTATAAATCTTCATGCTAAAATTTATTAAAAGAGATTAAGGCTGTTTACTGTGATTTTTGTGCATGTCTTTATAAAGTCTATTAAAATGCCCTATATTGATTATTAAATGACATCTTAATGCCTTGGTAACATCAATACTTTTTTGCAATCTTTAATATTTAGAATGTAGACATATAACATGAAAGTAGAAGATAATATAGATTGTATAAATCTTTTTTTTTTCCCCACTGTTTTCCCTTGCAGAATGTGAAAACCTTTGCATCTTCTGATAGTCTAGCCAAGGTCCAAGAAGTAGCAAGCTGGCTTTTGGAAATGAATCAGGAACTGCTCTCTGTGGGCAGCAAAAGACGACGAACTGGAGGCTCTCTGAGAGGTAACTCTTCCTCAAGCCAGGTAGATGAAGAACAGATGAATCGTGTGGTAGAGGAGGAACAGCAGCAGCAACTCAGACAACAAGAGGAGGAGCACACTGCAAGGAATGGTGAAGTTGTTGGAGTAGAACCTAGACCTGGAGACCAAAATGATTCCCAGCAAGGACAGTTGGAAGAAAACAATAATAGATTTATTTCTGTAGATGAGGACTCCTCGGGAAATCAAGAAGAACAAGAGGAAGATGAGGAACATGCTGGTGAACAAGATGAGGAGGATGAGGAGGAGGAGGAGATGGACCAGGAGAGTGATGATTTTGATCAATCTGATGATAGTAGCAGAGAAGATGAACATACACATAGTAACAGTGTCACAAACTCCAGTAGTATTGTGGACCTGCCCATTCACCAACTCTCCTCCCCATTCTATACAAAAACAACGAAAGTGAGTATATTCAATATATTGTTAACCTGAGAAACTTTACATATCTATTTTAATTGTAATGAAATTTTCCTCACAGTCTTTGTATTACTAAAAATTAATCTTAAGATATGTAATAATAAAATGAACTAGTTTTTTGTTTTACAGAAGGTATTAGTATTACAAGTAGAAATACTGATAATGGGACGATCTGAGTCCAAATGGAGGGAAAGTAATTGAGCCTATTACTATGAAAAATTACTAATGTTAAATTTTCGTTTAAACCTTGCATCCAGGACAGGGATCAGTTGCTTGTGTGGCGTGTAGGGGTTTTGAGTGAAACATGATTTGTATGAATAAAGTAATGAAAAAACTTTTTATTTACAAAATGCAGCTGCTGGAGTGGGCTGTCTATTTACAAGTGTCAATCTAAGGCATAAATTACTCTAAGTTGCTTCAAATTAGTTCTGGTTCTTTATCATTTGAGAACTAGAAATAATGAATATTTATGTAAAGTAGACTTACAAGTTAAACTGTGCTTTGGAAAGGATCATTTTAACTTGAATAATAGCTTACTTGTTTTATAGACATTAAAATAATGTCTGTGGTAGTTCATCCTCTTACTCCTACTCACATTATTTCTTACATTTTACAGTGATTTTTAGACCATAAGCATTATACAAATAGATTTAACATCATATCTTTTAACCTAACTTAACTTGGAATGAAGTATCTTACACATTTAGATTAATAGTGAATTGCTAAATCATGTTTTACATTTGCTTGTGAAACCTTAACTGTCTAAAATGTGTTTTTCCCTAATTTACCTCGCCTATCTGCTAGTCAGATTTTGTTTAGCTGGCATGATCTAAGAAGGAAGTGACATCAAGTAGTGATTTTTGATCCATTGTACCATCCCTGTCTCAAGATGTTGACATAGTAGTGTTGGATCTCAGCCAGATGGCTCTACTGCTAACAACTATAGCACTGCTTTGTTAAGGCTCAGACCTTTTATAGTGTCATTCCTCTAGCTTCTATCCTCCCTGTCTTGATCCCCTTCCTCAGGGTTACTACATCAAAAGTGGGAGTTATATGTCTCTTTTTTTCCCCCTGAGGGTTTAGTTAGAGGAATAGGGGTTTAATACTTAAGATCCAGTTGTATTACCTGATTTCAGAAAGTCATTCAATCAAAACTAAACCTTGCTGAACAGTGCAGAGCTATTGCTGATTTCTGCTACACTCTAAATCAAAAAAAAAAAAAAAAAGCTAGTTAGAGAAAACATTATCTTTTTCCAAAAGGAAAAGTCATCCTAATATTCTGTAGGAAATCTTCCAGTTCACAAGTTTGACAGGTGTTTTATCTTTTCTTTACCTTCAAGATAAAATCATTAACAGAAATTTTAGGTGTATTATGATTACCTCTTTAAAAATGAAGTATACTGAATTTATTAGTTTCTTTCTAGTGATTCTGAATCATGAATAACAATTATTGTTCTGTACATAGAAGATAACAAGAATGGACTGGGCTGTAACCATAGCAGGGATAGATGTGTGTATGCATTTATATATACATGTGTATATGTATTTATTATATATGTGTATACTTTTTGATATATTGTTTATCATGAGATGATTTGCCTTCATAAGTATGGCATGAAGAATACAAAGCTATTTGATTGCCAGGACAGTGATGCCCTTCTTTAAGTAAGATTTCAGTCTGAAATTGGCCTTAATGTTTTTCTTTTTGTCCATTCCTGAAACTTCTGCCAGAGTTCCTAGAGCACTCTCAACAGTATTAAAGAAAATCACTTAGTACTGCATCACCAAAAAAAAAAATGTCGGTATTCTACGTGTATAAATGTTTTAATAAAAGTAAATAGAAGCTCTCACTAGTTCAAATACTTTATTTTGGAAGAGCTTTAAATTCTTGATTGTTATAAAGTTAAGACACTTCTGCAGACGTTACCCTAGACCATGGTTTCATTTAAGTATTCTTAAACTTTGACTTTTGAGAGTAGAGGCATAAGAAGTAAAATCCCAGTTTTAAATGTTAACATAGGCTTAGCTTTCTACAAATTTTACTCAAGATACCTTTCAAGTTTTAGTTTTTGACATTCTCATAAACAAACTGAATTTTATTCATCATCCCTAAATATGCTGTATAAGCAAATATATTAATGAGAAAAAAGATTTTTAATTCTTCCTTGCATTGCTTTATTCTTTGAAAGTATTTTGAAAACTGTCAAAACTCTGAGGACAATTTTCCCCCCCTTGTCACTAAACACTTGTTCTTTCTGGAGCCTATGGCAAGCAATATATTTTTTAAAATTCCGTATTGTCTTAATATTAAAAGTCAAGGGAAGTGCCAGTCAATAATTGCTATTTATTAAGCTCACACTGTTTGAAAGATTCTAAGACAGATACATAAACAAAAGTTACAGAGAGACCAAATGATCTACTCCAGGTTATGCTAAGTGATGACAGATTTTAATCCTGATTTGCCTAATTTCAAAAAACCCCTTTCTCTTTTCCACGTGCTATGCTGTCCCCTATGGTAGAATTTGACAAACATCATTAAACAAGATTTCCAACATAGACTCTGGAGTGTGATGATTTTCTAGTACTACGTCCTATTTGAAGTGATCAGAGCTACCCTTTAGAAAGGACAGAGAGCTCAGTTAACTACTTTTCTTTGTGTATTTAACAAAATATTATTGAAGATTTTGGGGCTCTTGGCTAAAGTCATCAGGAAAAAGTGACGCTGTTAAAAAATCTGATAGAGGTCATACTCTCTTGAATCCATCAAACAAGCTTTTAAAGCAAAAGTTGTGTGCTGGCTATTCCTCTGAATTTGACTAGCCTATTAATTCTAGAATCAACCTGCTTCTCCGGATATAAATGTCTGTCTCTTCAGTTTTAACTCCCTTTGTCAACATCCTTGTCATATTTTTAAAAAATTTTTGTTTTCTGAAGGGATGCCCAGCTCATACTGAAGAACCTTTGACATATTTTATGCAGAGTATCAACTCATTTTCTACTAACCTGAAAAACAAATGAGATGATTATTAGGCCAGATTTGGTATCCTGATCTTTTCATGAAAGAAGCGTGTTTGAACACTAATTTCTGATGCTTCCATATCTATCTTAGTGGCTTCCACCTGTTTTCTTCTCACATAACTTCTTTCCTTACATCAAATTAGTCTTTTTTTTTCCTCGCATCCTGATTCTTAGATTCCTCCTGGTAATTAAACAGTTTTTATCCGTTTGCTTCAAGTAAGAAATAAATGTTTATCAAAAATATATATAAAGAATAGTCAGGTGAGGCGGCTCACACCTGTGATCCCGGGTTTTTGGGAGGCTGAGGTGGGCAGATTGCTTGAGCCCAGGGATTCAAGACCAGCCTGGGCAACATGACAAAACCCTGTCTGTCCCTACAAAAAATACAAAAATTAGCTGAGTGTGATGGCATGTGCCTGTGGTTCCAGCTACTTTGGGGGCTGAGATAGGAGGATCATTTGGGCCCAGGAGGTTGAGGCTGCAGTGATCTGGGCCACAGAGCAAGACCTTGTTTGAGAATAAATACATATATAGGGAGAAGGATATGGAGAAGCTTGTAGTTTATTGGAGTCTAGAGGCCTGAGACCCTCTCTTGTCTCTAAGTTCTGAACAGTAGAGGTATCAGGTAATAGGATCATTAGCCAATCAGGGGTCCACCATTCTCCAACCTCCTCCTAGGACCAGTGTTGCTGAGCAACTTTGTAGGGCAGTGTGGCTAACACTGGAAATACAACAGGGCTCTAAGTTACTCTGTTGTAGAGTTCTAGAGAATGATAGCTTCTTCAGAAAGTCCCTGGCCTAGTCCACTTGCAAGACAGATAACTTAAGTTTAAATTCTGTTTGGTATAGACATGTCCAGAGAGCAAAAAATGCTATTTAAGGCAGTCATCTTGAAGAACATCCACTAGTAAATATGGCCCAATGAATAGTGACATACCCTACCTTTGTGAAGGAGGAAAAACGAAACATTGACAGCCTAGTTTAGCCCAATTTTAAACATGTGGGGAGGATAATGGAAATGGGAGAAATGGGTCAATGGGTGAGATGGGTTTTCCCCTAACATAGTAGAGTGATAAGAACTTTTCAGATCTGAGTTTGAATTCTGATTATGCCACTTACTACATAACCATAAGTATATAATCTCATTGAACCTATTTCTTTATCTGTAAAATAAAGACTATAATGCCTACATCTCAAGGTTTTTGTAAGGATTAAGTAAAATGATTTATGTAAAACAAGTGGTATAGTGCCTGGAACACTGAGATATTTTACAGATATAGGCCTTGTGACCTCGTTTTATCTGTCTCCTGTGCCTTACCTCAAATCTCACAAAATACACTTTATTCCCTACAGCAGTTGTCAATCTATCTATATATGTTTTGTGACCTGCAGCATTCAGTCATCACATTACCCTCTAGTGGAGAAAGAAATAGAGAAATTGATAAATTCTTTTAAAAGGGTACACAGGAGGATCAGAGGAATACTATAATAAGCTAGACCCATCTTCAATAAAAACAGACATAAAATTTGAAGCCGATGCTACCCATAGGTCTCCCTAGTTAATAAATATGTACCCTTTCCTTTCATTAGAATTTAAGTCAATTTCTCTAGACTTTCTTCTAATCTTCAAAGCTTCTATATATTTAAATGCTTTATGAATCTTCCATATGGATGCCAAAATGAATTTTAGCTCATGGTTAATTTCTAATTAATGCCTGTTAATATAGTTTTAAAAATATTTGTTAATATTATTTTAAACTATAATAGCTCTAAATGTTGGTGATAAACTGTATGTCATTCACAGCAGGTAATTACAGATTATTATTATTAATTATTTAAGAGATGGGGCCTTGCTGTGTTGCCCAGGCTGACCTTGAACCCCTGGGCACAAGAGATCTTCCTGCGTAGCTAGGACTACAGGTATGGACCACCATGCCCAACTCAAAAAGTATTTTAGTTAAGAGTTTTCATTGTAGACTGAAGGATAATCTTCACACCAAATGGGCCATTTTAAAATTGTTTTATAGTGTTTCATTGATTCGTTTTTTATACAGATAATAAAATTCTCTGAAGTATATACAAATATCACAAATAGTTATCTTCAAAATGTTGCCAAAGCAAATTTGTTTCATATGTTTATTATTATAATGATCTGATCATTTTTAATGTTATTTTTGTTGGTGGTAGGAAGTATGAAGAGAAAGGCTATAGGAATATATCATGATGAAGTCTGTTTTTACTTTGGTAGGTAACTCCAAAATTATATCTCAAGCTCCCATTGTTCACCCTAGCCATAGTTTTGCATTTCTAGCTGTCTGTTGGGCATTATTGGGCATCATCATCTGAGTGGTCCACTAAAAACTAAAACTACTGTTTCTTTCCCCAAACCAAGTTTTATTTTCCTCCCCAGATTTTCTTTTCTCTCTCAATGGTCCTGTCTTCTGGTCAGTTGGTGGAAAAATGGCTTAACTTAAGTTATCATCTGAGTGTGGGCCGCTGAAGAATTGAAGAATTTAACAGACTTGATCACTTAGTCCCCCACACCTTTTTTTGGTGGGGGGGAGCATGCAAATGTTTACTTTTTGTTCTGTCTCCAGCCTACTTAAAAAAGAATTTTTTTTTATTATACTTTTAAGTTCTGGGTTACATGTGCAGAACGTGCAGGTTTCTTACATAGGTGTACACGTGCCATGGTGGTTTGCTGCACTCATCAGGCCATCATCTACATTAGGTATTTCTCCTAATGCTATCCCTCCCCTAGCACCTGACACCCCTGACAGGCCCCTGTGGGTGATGTTCCCCTCCCTATGTCCATGTGTTCTCATTGTTCAACTCCCACTTATGAGTGAGAACATGCAGTGTTTGGTTTTCTGTTCTGGTGTTAGTTTGCTGAGAATGATGGTATTTCCAGCTTTATTTATGTCTCTGCAAAGGACGTGAACTCATCCTTCTTTATGGCTGCATAGTTACTGCATGGTGTATATGTGCCACATTTTCATTACCAGTGTATCATTGATGGGCATTTGGGTTGGTTCCAAGTCTTTGCTGTTGTGAACAGTGCTGCAGTAAGCATATGTGTGCATATGTCTTTATAGTAGAATGATTTATAATTCTTTGGGTATATACCCAGTAATGGGATTGCTGGGTCAAATGGTATTTCCAGTTCTAGATCCTTGAGGAATCGCCACACTGTCTTCCACAATTGCTGAAATAATTTACACTCCCACCAACAGTGTAAAAGCGTTCCTATTTCTTCATATCCTCCAGCATCTGTTGTTTCCTGACTTCTTAAAGCTCACCATTCTGACTAGTATAAGATGGTATCTCATTGTGGTTTTGATTTGCGTTTCTCTAATGACTAGTGATGATGAGCATTTTTTCATGTTTGTTGGCCACGTAAATGTCTTCTTTTGAGAAGTGTCTGTTTATATCCTTCACCCACTTTTTCATGGGGTTGTTTTTTTTTTCTTGTAAATTTGGTTAATTTCCTTGCAGATTCTGAGTATTAGCCCTTTGTTAGATGGGTAGATTGCAAAAATTTTCTCCCATTCTATAGGTTGCCTGTTCACTCTGATGCTAGTTTCTTTTGCTCTGCAGAAGCTCTTTAGTTTAATTAGATCCTATTTGTCTATTTTGGCTTTTGTTGCCATTACTTTTGGTGTTATAGTCATGAAGTCTTTGCCCATGTGTATGTCCTGAATGGTATTGCCTAGGGTTTTCTTCAGAGTTTTTATGGTCTTTAATCCGTCTTGAGTTAATTTTTGTATAAGGAAGGGGTCCAATTTCAGTTTTCTGCATATGGCTAGCCAGTTTTCCCAACACCATTTATTAAATAGGGAGTCCTTTCCCCATTGCTTGTTTTTGTCCAGTTTGTCAAAGATCAGGTGTTTGTACATGTGTGGCGTTATTTCTGAGGCCTCTGTTGTGTTCCATTGGTCTACATACCTGTTTTGGTACCAGTACTGTGCTGTTTTGGTTACTGTACCCTTATAGTCCAGTTTGAGGTCAGGTAGCACGATGCCTCCAGCTTTGTTCTTTTTGCTTAGGATTTTTTTGGCTATATGGGCTCTTTTTTGGTTCCATATGAAATTTAAAGTATTTTTTTCTAATTCTGTGAAGAAAGTCAATGGTAGCTTGATGGGGATAGCATTTAATTTATAACTTACTTTGGGCAATATGGTCATTTTCATGATACTGATTCTTTCTTTCCATGAGCATGGAATATTTTTCCATTTGTTTATGTCCCCTCTTATTTCCTTGATCAGTGTTTTGTAGTTCTCCCTGAAGAGGTTCTTAACATCCCTTGCAAGTTCCTTGTATTCCTAGGTATTTTATTCTCTTTGTAGCAAATGTGAATGGGAGTTCACTCATGATTTGACTCTCTGTTTGTCTAATATTGGTGTATAGGAGTGCTTGTGATTTTTGCATATTGATTTTGTATCCTGAGACTTTGCTGAAGTTGCTTATCAGCTTAAGGAGATTTTGGGCTGAGACGATGGGGTTTTCTTCAATATACAATCATGACATCTGCAAACACAGACAATTTGACTTCTCCTCTTCCTATTTGAATACCCTTTATTTCTTTCTCTTGCCTGATTGCCCTGGCCAGAACTTCCAATACTATGTTGAATAGGAGTGGTGAGAGAGGGCATCATTGTCTTGTGCCGGTTTTCAGAGGGAATGCTTCCAGCTTTTGCCCATTCAGTATGATACTGGCTGTGGGTTTGTCATAAATAGCTCTTATTATTTTCAGATATGTTCCATCAATACCTAGTTTTAATTAAGAGTTTTTAGCATTAAGGGGTGTTGAATTTTTCAAAGGCCTTTTCCGCATCTGTTGAGATAATCATGTGGTTTTTGTCATTGATTTTGTTTATGTGATGGATTACATTTATTGATTTGCATATGTTGAACCAGCCTTGCATCCCAGGGATGAAGCCGACTTGATCATAGTGGATAAGCTTTTTGATGTGCTGCTGGATTTGGTTTGCCAGTATTTTATTGAGGATTTTCACATCAATGTTCATCAGGGATATTGGCCTGAAATTTTCTTCTTTTGTCGTGTCTCTGCCAGATTTTGGTATCAGGTTGATGCTGGCTTCATAAAATGAGTTAGGGAGGAGTCCCTCTTTTTCTGTTGTTCGGAATAGCTTCAGAAGGAATGGTATCAGCTCTACTTTGTACCTCTGGTAGATTTCGGCTGTGATCCATCTGGTGCTGGGCCTTTTGTGGTTGGTAGGCTATTAATTACTGCCTCAATTTCAGAACTTGTTATTGGTCTCTTCAGGGATTCGACTTCTTCCTGGTTTGTCTTGGGAGGGTGTATGTCTCCAGGAATTTTCCATTTCTTCTAGATTTTCTAGTTTATTTGTGTAGAGGTATTTATAGTATTCTCTGATGGTAGTTTGTATTTCTGTGGGATCAGTGGTGATATCCCCTTTATCATTTTTTATTGTATCTATTTGATTGTTTTTTCTTCTTTATTAGTCTGGCTAGCAGTCTATCTATTTTGTTGATGTTTTTAATAAACCAGCTCCTGGATTCATTGATTTTTTTTTTTTTTGAAGGGTTTTTCGTGTCTCTCTCTCCTTCAGTTCTGCTCTGATCTTAGTTATTTCTTGTCTTCTGCTAGATTTTGAATTTGTTTGCTCTTGCTTCTCTAGTTTTTTTTCATTGTAATGTTAGAGTGTCGATTTTAGATCTTTCCTGGTTTCTCTTGTCGGCATTTAATGCTATAAATTTTCCTCTAAACACTTGCTTTAGCTGTGTTGCAGAGATTCTGTCTTTGTTCTCATTGGTTTCAAAGAAGGCATTTATTTCTGCCTTTATTTTGTTACTTACCCAGTAGTTGTTCAGAAGTAGGTTGTTCAGTGTCCATGTAGTTGTGCGGTTTTGAGTGAGTTTCTTAATCCTGAGTTCTAATTTGATTGCATTGTGGTCTGAGAGACTGTTATGATTTCTGTTCTTTTGCATTTGCTGAGGAGTGTTTTACTTCTGATTATGTGGTCAATTTTAGAATAAGTGCAATGTGGTGCTGAGAAGAATGTATATTCTGTTGATTTGTGGTGGGGAGTTCTGTAGATGTCTATTAGGTCAGCTTGGTCCAGAGCTGAGTTCAAGTTCTGAATATCCTTGTTAGTTTTCTGTCTCATTGATCTAATGTTGACAGTGGGGTGTTAAAGTCTCCCACTGTTATGTTATGGGAGTCTGAGTCTCTTTGTAGGTCTTGAAGAACTTGTTTTATGTATCTGGGTGCTCCTTTATTAGGTGCATATATATTTAGGATAGTTAGCTCTTCTTGTTGCATTGATGCCTTTACCATTTTGTAATACCCTTCTTTGTCTTTTTTGATCTTTGTTGTTTTAAAGTCTGTTTTATCAGAGACTAGGATTGCAACCCCTGCTTTTTTTTTTTTCTTTCCATTTGCTTGGTATCTATTCCTCCATCCCTTTATTTTGAGCCTGTGTGTCTTTGCACGTGAAATGGGTTTCCTGAATACAGCAAACTGATGGGTCTTGACTCTTTATCTAATTTACCAATTTGTGTCTTTTGATTAGGGATATTTAGCCCATTTACATTTAGGGTTAATATTGTTATTTGTGAATTCGATCCTGTCATTATGATGCGAACTGGTTATTTTGCCCGTTAGTTGATGCAGTTTCTTCATAGTGTCGATTATCTTTAGAATTTGGTATGTTTTTGCAGTGGCTGGTACTGGTTTTTCCTTTCCATGTTTAGTGCTTTCTTCAGAAACTCTTGTAAGGCAGGCCCCTGGTGACAAAATCTGTGATTATTTGCTTGTCTGTAAAGGATTTTATTTTTCCTTTGCTTATAAAGCTTAGTTTGGCTGGATATGAAATTCTGGGTTGAAAATTCTTTTCTTTAAGAATGTTGAATATTGGCCCCCACTCTCTTCTGGCTTGTAGGGTTTCTGCAGAGAGATCCACAGTTAATCTGATGGGCTTCCCTTTGTGGGTAACTTGATCTTTCTCTCTGGTTGCCCTTAACATTTTTTCCTTCACCTCAACCTTTGTGAATCTGACGAGTATGTGTCTTGGGGTTGCTCTTCTCAAGGAGTGTCTTTGTGGTGTTTTCTGTATTTCCTGAATTTGAATGTTGACCTGTTTTGCTAGGTTGGGGAAGATCTTCTGGATAATATCCTTAAGAGTGTTTTCCAGTGTGATTCCTTTCTCCCTGTCACTTCCAGGTACACAAATGAAATGTAGGTTTGGTCTTTTTATCTAGTCCCATGTTTCTTGGAGGCTTTGTTTCTTTTCATTCTTTTTTTCTCTAATCTTGCCTTCATGCTTTATTTCATTAAATTGATCTTCAATCTCTGATATCCTTTTTTCTGCTTAATCGATTCGGCTTTTGATCCTTGTTTATGCTTCACAAAGTTGTACTGTGTTTTTCAGCTCCATCAGATCATTTATGTTCTTCTCTAAACTGGTTATTATAGTTAACAATTCCTCTAACCTTTTTTCAAGGTTCTTAGATTCCTTGCATTGGTTAGAACATACGCCTTTAGCTAAGAGGGGTTTGTTTTTAGCTGCCTTCTAAAGCCTACTTCTGTCAATTATCAAACTCATTCTCCATCCAGTTTTGTTAGCCTGCTGGTGAGGAGTTGTGATCTTTTGGAGGAGAAGAGGTATTCTGGTTTTTGGAATTTTCAGCCTTTTTGTGCTGATTTTTCTTTATCTTTGTGGATTTATCTACCTTTGGTCTTTGATGTTAGTGACCTTTGGATGGGTTTCTGTGACCTCCTTTTTTGTTGATGTTGATACTCTTCCTTTTTGTATGTCAGTTTTCCTTCTAACAGTCAGGTCCCTGTACTGTAGGTGTGCTGGAGTTTGCTGGATGTCCACTCCAGATCCTCTTTGCCTGGGTATCACCAGTGGAGGCTGCAGAACAGCAGAGATTGCTGCCTGTTCCTTCTTCTGGAAACTTCGTTCCAGAGGGGCACCCACTAGATGCCAGCCAGAGGTCTCCTGTATGAGGTGTCTGTAGACTCCTGCTGGGAGGTGTCTCCCAGTCGAGGCACAGGGGTCAGGGACCCCCTTGAGGAGGCAGTCTGTCCCTTAACAGAGCTTAAGCACTGTGCTGAGAGATCCGCTGCTATCTTCAGAGCCTGCAGGCAGGAACTAATGGCGGGCATCCCTCCCCCCACCAAGCTTGAGTTCCTTCCAGGTTGACTTCAGACTGCTGTGCTGGCAGCGAGAATTTCAAGCCAGTAGATCTTAGCTTGCTGGGCTCTGTGGGGGTGGGATCCACTGAGCCTAGACCACTTGGCTCCCTGGCTTCAGCCCCCTTTCCAGGGGAGTGAATGGTTCTGTCTCCCTGGTGTTCCAGGCACCACTGGAGTATGAAAAAAAAAAAAAATCTCCAGCAGCTAGCTCGGTGTCTGCTCAAACAGCCACCCAGTTTTGTGCTTGAAAGCCAGGGTCCTGGTGGCGTAGGCACCAGAGGGAATCTCCTGGACGTCTGGTTGTGCAGACTGTGGAAAAAGTACAGTATCTGGGCAGGAGTATACCGTTCCCCATGACAGTGTCCCTCATGGCTTCCTTTGGCTAGGGGAAGGAGTTCCCCAACCCCTTGTGCTTACCTGGTGAGGCAATGCCCCACGCTACTTTTTGCTCGCCCTCCGTGGGCTGCACCTACTGTCTAACGAGTCCCAGTGAGATGAGCTGGGTACCTCAGTTGGAAATGCAGAAATCACCCACCTTCTGCATTGAAGATCTTGCTGGGGGCTACAGATCAGAGCTGTTCCTATTCCTCCATCTTGCCAGCCACGCCTTCCCTTGCCCCCAGGCACTTGTAAGAAAAAAATTGGAGGGTCAGTGTTTAAAAACGTTAAGAGCATCTTTGCTTGAGTTTCTGTTTGCATCAGGCTATAATGCCATGTCCTTGACGATGAGTTGGCAGTATGAATAACTGGACGAGTTTTTAAAAATGAGTTTTTAGCTCTATATAGATAGTAACCTCAGTACAGGTATCTGATGCCCCATTTCCCACTGATAAAGCCAAAGCTACGTGAGAACATTTGAAGTCTTCCAATATCTTACCATAGTTTCTACCTGATTTCATCTCCTTTCCTCTCTACTTGTTTTGAATGATCCTCCTTCACCAACCAGATCCTTCAAATCCAAGTCCAAATCCCCTATCTTTATACCTTCCTAGGTTTAGAAAATCTAATTTCTTTGAACTATTGTTGCTTCTCTTCACGGTGCAATTCATTTGATATTACCTAGTGACATTTTTGGTAAGCTTTGTCTTGAGTTGACATATAATTCTTCACTTTTTTGAGCAGGAGAAATTTGATAAATTTGTCTTCATTCCTAATTCAGGTTGAGAGTTGAAGATTGGCAAACTGTAATGTGAACAGTTGTCACTTTACTTTTTTTGTTTGTTTGTTTTTAAGGCAAGATCTTATTTTTGCTACCTAGCTGGAGTGCAGTGGCGTAATCACAGCTCACTACAGCCTCGACTTCCAAGGCTTAAGCAATTCTCCCACCTCAGCCTCCTGAGTAACTGGGACCACACGTGGCATCACCACACTTGGCTAATTTTTAAATTATCTGTAAAGACAAGGTCTTACTGTGTTGTCCAGGCTGGTCTCAAACTCCTGGGCTCTAGTGGGCTTCCTGCCTGGGCCTCCCAAAGTCCTGGGATTACAGGTGTGAGCCATCATGCCCCGGCCTCATTTCACCTCTTACGATGTACTTAAGCTAGACCAGAAATTATAAATAGACACATCATTAAAATTGAGTTTAAGACTCAGGTATTCAGTATATGTACAGATCGTTACATTGAGACTGCCCTGAGGAGAAGTTAAAAATCACACTTTAGGTATCATTTTGCTAACATGCAGAAATCAATTGAAGGCAATTCATACAGCCATTAAACATCACATTTTAAAGAATATTTAATAACAGGAAATGCTTAAAAATATAATTGTATTTAAAATATAGGATTCAAAACTATACAGTGTGATCTTAATTATGAAGCAAACATCTATTTTTATATGTATGTGTATGTATGTATGTATCTATCTCTATATATATCTTTGTACATATGCAAAGAAAAAGATCAGAAGAAATTATACCAAAAGTTAGGAATTATCTCTGAATGTGGTTGAATAAAAGGTTTTGTTTTTTCTTACAAACGTTTTAGAATTTCTTCATTTTGTTATAACAAGCATATATGACTATTTATTAGAAAAATAACTATCTACTGGAAACCAATTATTATTCTATGTAATCTTTTTTATGACTTACATTATGTGTAATGCTCCTGATGGAGGATTGGATAAAAAGATGTTCCTCACAAGAAATGGCATTATTTAATGATCTCTGCATGAGAATGCAGCTGAATATAGTGGAAACCTTCCCTTATTCCCAACCCCTCATTTCATAGTGGAAAGAGCACAGAACTCTTTAAGTCCTAGTATAACTGATTCTTCACATCTCTAGGACTCAGGTGTTACCCTGGCAGTTTTCTAAAATCAACTTAACACATTATTACAAGAATAATAGCATAGTAGTATCTTTTCTTGTTTTTAAGATATTTATTTAATATGTGGTGTCTTTAAAGAGTTCATTAGTCTTGATATCACTTTTGGCTCTCTATAAACACGAACATTTTTCATATTAAAAACCTTTCTCTGAGCAATTTCAGAGTCCATCTTCTAAAATGGGTGTCCTCAACCCCCAGGCCGTGGACCAGTACTAATCTGTGGCCTGTTATGAACTGGGCCTCACAGCAAGAGGTGAGTGATTGGGGAGTGAGCATTACTACTTGAGCTCTGCCTTCTATCTGGTCAGATCAGCTTGGCATTAGATTCTCATAGGAGCATAAACCCTATTGTAAACTGCACATGCAAGGGATCTAGGCTGTGTGCTCCTTCTGAGAATCTAATGCCTGATGATCTGAGGTAGAACAGTTTCAACCCCAAACCATCCCCCACCACCTCATCTGTGGAAAAATTATCTTTCATGAAACCCATCCATAGTGCCAGAAAGGTTGGGGACTACTGTTTTAAAACATAATATTTTTTTTATTTTTTGAAACAGAGTCTTGCTGTGTAACCCAGGCTGGAGTGCAGTAGTGTGATCTCCACTACTTGCAGAGGAGCTCACTGCAACCTCTGCCTCCTGGGTTCCAGTGATTCTCCTGCCTCAGCCTCCCGAGTAGCTGGGATTACAGGTGCCTGCCACCACACCTGATTAATTTTTATATTTGTAGTAGAGACTGGGTTTCACCATGTTGGCCAGGCTGGCCTTGAACTTCTGACCTCAAGTGATCTGCCTGCCTTGGCCTCCTAAAGTGGTGGGATTACAGGCATGAGTTTAAGGCCTGGCCATAAAACATAATTCTAAAGTGGCTAGCGCTTTATGAGGAAATCACTAGTGCTTTCTCTTCCCTCTCTTCCCCTATTCCCACCCCCACATTTCATCAAACAAATTATATATTTAACATATTAAAGCTTTTTAATCCTAATTTTAAGTCTCCTAAGATAGACTCCAAATTGGAGTGGACCTTTGAGATCACCAAGTCCAAACCTGTACCCGGTGGCTTTACCAACAGACTTGAGCTTGCAAATTGAGGTCGTTACAAAAGAATACTATAATATGAAGTATCTTCATAATTTTAGACAGTTCTTTATGTTAAGGTTCTTTATTTTATATTGACATTTCTGACTTTGCTTTGGTCCTTGTTCTTCTACCTAGAGCAGTGACAGCTCTTTTCATAAGAGAAGATTGCTGTCATATTCATCTGTGATCTTCTCCAGACTGAATGCCTTCAGTGTGTTCCCAGAATATGTACATATATTTTTTTCATTAATCTTAACAGTCCTAATATGTCATTTCTAATTTTTAACCCCATATTGGAGATGAGAAATATATAAAGAGAGGTTAAATTAATCAGTTATCAGTCAGCTGGTAAATAGTGGAGCTGGGATTGGAACTCAGCTTTTATTCTGGATCCAGGTTGTACTTTTCTTAACATTTGGAAATTCAGTTAAACAATATTAGTAATTTTGGGATGAATGGGCTGTGAAATAACCTATAAAGCTATCATCCTAGCATCTATTTTCATGTTCCCAAACGTTGCCTCAACTAAACCTCTGCTACTGTGTTATATTTATTGTGAGTCATACCACATTGTATTAAATTTGTTTTTCTCCCTCTCTCTTATTTAAGCCCTTTGATTTATTTTATTGCCCAATAATATTGCGTTATCAGGCACCCTGATAACCTAATTATTAGTCAATAAAGAATTAGTGGAGAGAGATCCAAGATGGCTGATCACTAGCAGCTCGGGCACCTAGCTCCCAGTGAAAGCGCAGAGAACGAGAGGATGCCACATTTTCAGACGAATATTTGTTGCTCACGGACCAAGAGATTCCCAGCGGAGGAGCCCCACGGGTCGCCAGGGCGACTCTTGTGGCCGGTGCGGCGGTTTAGCTGGTGCCTTAGAGCGGCAGTTCTTGGTGCAGAGTCTGGAGATTCCTGGGCAGAAAAGCACCATCAATCTTAACACCGCTGTTTTGGCCGGCTCAGTGGATTGCTCAGATTTCGGCGCTGGGAATCAAAAAGTTGGACGTCCACTCAGAGACCTAGTTAAAAAGTCGGTAATTACAAAGACGACAGAAGGATAAATATATAATGAAGGGAAGAAAGCAGCCTAAAAAGGCAGAGAATACTCAAAATCAGAGTGCCTCTGCCTCTACAGGGGATCGCAATTCCTCATCAGTAACGGAACAAGGCTTAATGGAGAACGAGTGTGTTCCAATAACAGAAGCAGGTTTCAAAATGTGGGTGATAAGAAACTTCCGTGAATTAAAAGAACTTGTTCTAACCCAATGCAAAGAAACTAAGAACCTTGAAAAAAGGTTTGATGAAATGCTAACGAGAATGGACAATTTAGAGAGGAACATAAGTGAATTGATGGAGCTGAAAAACACAACACGAGAACTTCGCAAAGTATGCACAAGTTTAAACAGTCGAATTGATCAAGCAGAAGAAAGGATATCAGAAGTCGAGGACCAGCTCAGTGAAATGAAACGAGAAGACAAGATTGGAGAAAAAAGGATAAAAAGGAATGAGCAAAGCCTTCAGGAAATATGAGACTATGTGAAAAGACCTAATTTACGTTTGATAGGTGTACCTGAATGTAATGAAGAGAATGAATCCAAGTTGGAAAATACTCTTCAGGATATCATTCAGGAAAACTTTCCCAAGCTAGCAAGGCAGGGTAATATTCAACTTCAGGTAATACAGAGAACACCACAAAGATACTCTTCAAGAAGACCAACCCCAAGGCACATAATCGCCAGATTTATTAGGGTTGAAATGAAGGAGAAAATACTAAGGGCAGCCAGAGAGAAAGGTCAGGTTACCCATAAAGGGAAACCTATCAGACTTACAGCAGATCTCTCAGCAGAAACCCTACAAGCTAGAAAAGAGTGGGGACCAATATTTAACATCCTTAAAGAAAAGAACTTTCAACCCAGAATTTCCTATCCAGCCAAACTAAGCTTTATGAGCGAAGGAAAAATTAAATCTTTTGCGAACAAACAAGTACTTAGAGAGTTCACCACCACCAGGCCTGCTTTACAAGAGCTTCTGAAAGAAGCACTATACATATAAAGGAACAACCAATATCAGCCTTTCCAAAAATATATCAAAAAGCAAAGAACTTTAACACAATAAAAAATTTACATCAACTAATGGGCAAAACAGCCAGCTAGCATCAAACGCCGGTATTAAACTTATATATATTCTAATTGGATAAAAAGCCAAAACCCATCGGTATGCTGCATCCAGACTCATCTTACATGCAACAATACACAAAGACTCAAAACAAAGAGAAGGAGGAAGATTTACCAACCAAACAGAGAGTAAAAATAAATAAACAAAAAGCAGGAAATGCAATTCTCGCCTCTGATAAAGTAGACTTTAAAGCAACAAAGATCAAAAGAGGCAAAGAAGGACATTACATAATGGCAAAAGGATTAATGTAACAAGAAGAGCTAACGATTCTATAGATCAACGAGACAGAAAATTAACAAGGACACTCAGGACTTGAACTCAGACCTGGAACAAGTAAACTTAATAAACATTTATAGAACTCTCCACTTCAAATACACAAAACATACATTACCACCTCACACTTATTCCAAAAGTGACTACATAATTGGAAGTAAATCACTCCTCAGTAATCGCATAGCATATCATAGGTTTAAATGAAATATTGGTTGGCTGTTTGTTTGTTATTTTCTTCCCTTATTTTTTCCTGACTACATCATTAAGTATAATTATCGGTATAAAAGAGGTTTTCAAAACTCATTACTAAATTGCATTTAGCCTGGGCAAGAAAGCAATACTCCCATTCTCTCTCTCTTTTTCTCTTTCTTTTTCCTCCTCTTCTTCATTCTTTTTTTTCTTTCTTTCTAAAAAAAAAAATCTATCATGTCCTCTTCCATCTCATCTCTTTTCTGCCTTCCTCCTCTGCTGCATCTCTCTAACTGTTCTTTCTTTTCTGCAAAAAAAAAAAAAAGAATTAGTGTATAAATTTTTATATAATACTTGTCAGTCATTGACCATGTGTATGTATATTTTGTTTAGCTGGAGTCAGCGTGTATGCTATTTTGTATTCCTCAGTCTTTCAGTTATGATAATCATAGCTTTATTATTATGTGGTAACCTGTTTAAACAGTTGGCTTATTCAGCCTCTCAAAGGGAATTTTCCCCACTCCCTTCTGCTTCCCTGATATCATGGCCCATTAGCATGAATTATTTCTGCATTCCCTCACCTAGTTTTTCATGTGTGTCTTTTTTCTTCTATCCTTCCAATCTAGTAAGAAGAAATGCACTTGTCCTTTACAAGGAAACCTTGTCTCTAATAATTACTGATCCTTGAGGTCTGCAAAATGTTTTTTGGAGACCTTCCTGCATTAGCCATTCTACCTTTTTTTTTTTTTTTTTTTTTGAGACGGAGTTTCGCTCTTGTTACCCAGGCTGGAGTGCAATGGCGCGATCTCGGCTCACCGCAACCTCCGCCTCCTGGGTTCAGGCAATTCTCCTGCCTCAGCCTCCTGAGTAGCTGGGATTACAGGCACGCGCCACCGTACCCAGCTAATTTTTTTTTGTATTAGTAGAGACGGGGTTTCACCATGTTGACCAGGATGGTCTCGATCTCTTGACCTCGTGATCCACCCGCCTCGGCCTCCCAAAGTGGCCATTCTACCTTTTAAAATGAACAGGCTTTAATTTTTAGAGCAGTTTTAGATTCACAGCAAAGTTAAATGGGAGGTACAGAGAGTTCGCATATGCCCCCTGGTACACACAGGTATAGCTTCCCCTTTACCAGAGTAGTACATTTGTTATAGTCAGTGAAACCACATTGTCATATCACTGTCATCCAGAATCCATAGTTTCCATTAGGTCTCACTCTTGGTGTTGTGCACTCTGTGGGTTTGGACAAATGTGTATTGACATGCATCTACTGATGTAGAGAATGGTTTCACACCCCTAAAAATCCTGTGTTCTGCATATTCATCCCTTTCTTCCCCAGCCTCTCATCGCCACTGATCCTTTTACTGTCTCTATGGTTTTGCTTTTTCCAGAATATCATATAGTTGGAATTCTACAGTATGTAGGCTTTCAGATTGGCTTCTTTCACTTATGTAATATGCATTGAAGTTTCCTCCATGTGTATTTATAGCTTGATAGCTCATTTCCTTCTAGCACTGAATAATATTCCATTGTCTGGATATACCACAGTTTATTTATCCACTTAGTGAAAGACATCTTGGTTGCTTCCACGTATTGGCAATTATGGTTTTTGCATGGAGTTTTTAACTCTTTTGTGTAAATGCCAAGGAGTGCAATTCCTGGACTGTATGGTAACAGACTGTTTAATTTTATAAGAAACTGCCAAATGGCTTCCAAAGTGGCTGTATCATTTGGCATTCCCACCAGCAGTGAAGGAGAGCTCCTGTAGCTCCACATCTTTGGTAGCATCTGGGGGTGTCACTGTTACGGATTTTGGCCATTCTAATACATGTGTCTGGGGTATCTCTTTGTTACAATTTGCAATTCCCTAGTGATATATGATGTTGAAATTGTAATTTGCAATTGTCCTTTTCATGTGCTTACTTCCCATCTGTAAATCTTTGGTGAGGTGTCTGTGTGTCTGTTCAGATCTTTTGTTCATTTTTTTTTTTTCCTTTTTTTTTTGAGAGAGTCTTGCTGTGTCGCCCAGGCTAGAGTCAGTGGTGTGATCTCAGCTGACTGCAACCTTCGCTTCCTGGGTTCAAGTGATTCTCCTGCCTCAGCCTCCCAAGTAGCTGGGATTACAGGTGCCCGCCACTGCACCCAGCTAATTTTTGTATTTTTAGTAGAGGTGGGATTTCACCATCTTGGCTAGGCTGGTCTTGAACTCCTGACCTTGTGGTCTACCCACCTTGCCCTCCCAAAGGGCTGTGGTTACAGGCATGAGCCACCACACCTGGCCTTTTGTCCATGTTTTAATCAGGTTGTATATTTTGGATAACAGTCATTTATCCCAAATATTTGTGTTTTGCAAATATTTTCTTCCAGTCTGTGGCTTATGTTCTTATTTTCCTGGCAGTGTCTTTCACGGAGCAGACATTTCTAATTTAGTAAAGTGCAGCTTATGAATTATTTCTTTCATATATCATACTGTTAATATTGTATCGTTGTATCTAAAATGTGATTTCCAGTTGGATGCCGTGGCTCACATCTATAATCCCAGCACTTTGGCAGGCTGAGGTGGGAGGATTGCTTGAGCCCAGGAGTTTGAGACCAGCCTAGGCAAGATAGTGAAACCTTTTCCTTACAAAAAATAAACAAAATTAGCCAGGCATGGTGGTGCATTCCTGTGATCTTAGCCACTCAAGAGGCTGAGGTTTGAGGATTGCTTGAGCTTGGGATATTAAGGATGCAGTGAGCCAAAATTATACCACTCTATCCCAGCAAAAAGTCGTTTCAATACCCAAGGCCATTTAGGTGTTCTCTTATCTTCTAAGCGTTTTATAGTTGTGCACTTCATATTTATGTATAACTATTATCCATTTTGAGTTAATTTTGTGAAGAGTGTAAGGTCTTTGTTTTAGATTCATTTATTTGCATGTGGATGTTCAGTTGTTCAGCACCATTTGTGGAAGAGACTACCTTTTCTCCATTGTACTGTCTTTGTTCCATTGTCAAAGATCACTTTACCATATTCTGGTCTCTCTATTCTTTTCCATTCATCTACTTTTTCTTCTTTCACCAGTACCACACTGTCTTGATTACTGTAGCTGTATAGTAAGCCTTGAAGTTGGATAGTGTCTATCTCCCAGCTTCATTCTTCTCCTTCAGTATCGTTTTGACTATTCTGGGTCTTTTGCCTCTCCATATAAGTTTTAGAATCAGTTTGTGGATATCTGTTACTTGCTGGGAGTTTGATTGGTATTGCTTTGAAACTATAGACCAGATTGACAAGGACTGAAATCTTGACAATATTGAGTCTTCCTATACAAGAACATGAAATATATCCCACTTATTAATTCTTCTTAGATTTTTTAAATCAGAGTTTTATGGTCTTCCTTATATAGATCTTATACATATTTTGTTAGATTCATACCTAAATATTTTATTTGGGGGGGCTGCTAATGTAAGCAATATTGTGTTTGTCATTTCAAATTTCGCTTTTTCATTGCTGGTGTGTAGGAAAATAGTTGACTTACATATTAATTTTGAATCTTGCAACCTTGCTGTAATTGCTTTTTTGTCCACTTTTTAGGATTTTCTATGTAGAGGGCATGTCATCTGCTAAAAAAGACAGTGTTATTTCCTCTTTCTTAATCTCTTTATCTTTTACTTCCTTTTCTTGTCTTCATGCTTTAACTAGGACTTCTGGTACAATGTTGAAAAGCAGTGATTAAAAAGGACGTTCTTGCCTTGTGTCTGATCTTAGTAGGACAGCTTTGAATTTCTCATCAAGTGTGATGTTAACTGTAGGCTTTTTATAGATTTTATCAAGTTGAAAAAGTTCCCCTGTGTTCCTCATTTGCTAAGAGGCTTTCTATCCTATTTCTTAATGGTTTAGTAGATGACTCTGTATACTTTGAAGGTTGCTTACAGAGGATTGATGTTGATGCCAAGTAGAGGATCTTCACAGAGTCCTCCTGTAGCCTCTAAAGTTTTAGCTTGGAAATGTTAATTGCTTAAGGTTACAGCAAGTGAGTGACAAAGCTGGGGATACATTTTATATCTTGCTTATATTTCAGTCCCCACCTCTCCCCCCCCAACAAAACCGCAATATATAAACAGTAAATGTAAGTTTATTTTTTAAACATAAAGCAAATGTAAGTTCTTTTTGGATTTATTATTTCACCAACTTTAAACAGTTGTAGGTAGAGTCCAGCCCTACAAGGTCCTTCGAGCCCCTCTCTACGGGTGCGGAGATGAGAAACTGTGGAAATAAAAGACACAAGACACTGAGATAGAGAAAAGAGAGTTTGGACTCAGGGGTCCACTGCTAACCAAAGTGTGGAGTCCAGCAGTGGCCCCGAGTGTCTGCATATTCTCACTTAATATTATCGAGTACAAAGCAGGGGTAAGGACAGGTAGGATGAGGTAATGGTGGCCAATGATAGGTTCAGGTATAGCACATGTCATAGGGATAGGGGCCCAGGACTTTCAGGTAGCCAAGATGAGGTAAGGAGCATAACGCGTTAGCACTTTTTCCATACTTGTCAAGAAAGAAGAAATACATTAAGATTTATGTTACTTTTATCTCTTCTAAGAAAAAAGGAACCAGGTGTGGAAGTGGAACATGAAAGTGGACTTGGAATGTGACCACTGAAGCACGGCATCATATAGAGACAATTAAGCCCCAAGATGTCTGTGGGCCTCCCTGACAACTGTCAGGCCTACCGCAAGAGCTTGGAGGAGCGGAGTTTTCTCGTAGCTCCTCCGGGAAAGGAGACATCTTGGACATCTCCTTCCATAGCTGGCTAAACAGCGGGCGCTTCCCTAGCACTGGCGCTGCCACACAGTGAAGGCGCCCTCCAGCAGCCCTTAGGCGGACGTGACAAAGGACATAGAGAGTCTTGCCTTAAGGTCACTTCTTTCACATTGTTACGTTAGGTTCACACTTCACAACCTGAGAGGCATTAGTAAAAGATTAGGCTGAGTATATATACATATCTTAATGGTTACCTGTGAATAACTACGATCACCTACGAATAACTACTATCATTATATCTCTAGATACTTTCTTCTTCATTTATGGGGAACAGGCTGAGGCTTTTGACTCCTGCCTCAGCACTTACGGGGTCTCCCACCCACAAACAGTATTACCAATTTTTGAACCATTCGGCCAGTGATTACAGTTTTATGAATCTTATTAATGAGATTCTTTTCTGCTTATGAGTCTGCATTTACTTTGACACTTGTCCTAAAATCTCAGTCCTATCTTTGCCCTCTCTTCTGAGAGACATAATTTTGTGTATTTAATTAATCTGTATTGTCTATAAATTAGTATGATAAAAAGAAACAAGTTGGATGAATCAGAAGTAGAATACAGAGAAAAGAAAATATGGTTAGAGAATTGAGATTAGGTGTGCTTAAATACTTATTTTGTAGACACGACCCTATTCTTTTGTTTTTTGTTTGAAATTTGCCTTACATTCAGTATTGTCCAGTTCTTAATTCATAAATTCTATTTTTTTTTCATTTAGCATTACAATTATTTATGGGAAAAATGTGAGAACATTTCAGAATTCTTTCACTGGATATTCTAAATATGGACAGTAATTCAAAAGAAAGCACAAAGATATAAAATCAGAAGATACAAAATATTTAGGGTTTTTTAGAAGTCATATATTAATATGTTGAGCATATGTAGAAAATTTTAGAAAGTGTTTCTTATTATGAAATGTCATATCAAAAGCACACAATTCCTTAAGAATTTATCTGTTTCTTCACTGAACACTAGAGGGCCATATAGTACCTTATAGATAAAGCTGCTTTCCATATATTTAAATATATTTAGTATATGCTTGTCTCTCCTACTTTGTGTTTTAGTATACTATGTCTTGCTTAGAATTTGGAGTATACACTCAAGAGAAATTATGTGAAGTGTCACATAATATGTGGGATATCTAGGGTTTTTGATTTTGCTTCTTTTAACAAGCAACTAGCATTTTGCTATTTAGTTAAACAACGAAAAGTGATAAAAGTGAATCTTAGGATAAATGTATGTGCAGACTTACTATGCTTTGGAAATATAAGTATGCTTTTAGAAAATTTCTCAAGTATCTGAACATATATGCATTAAAAGAATAGACCTCTCATTGTTAGATGCTTTGGGTTTTCTTGGCATGTATGTGAGAAAAGAATGATCTCTCGAAAGAAATTATCTTTCTTGTTTAAATGTCATCTTATGTTAGCATAGAAAGTATATATGTGGGGTGTAACCACCTAATCATCCTCTATGTAGTAAAGAATATTTGAACAACTGATTTAATCTGCCTCAAAAAAAATTTTTTTTTTGGTTGCTTAGGGTAAAGAAATGAGAAATGTAACCTATAGGAACTTAAATAGGTAATGTCAGTGTTTGAAGAGAGTCATCAACAGCCAGAAACTATTCAGGTTCTTATGAACTAAATAAGATATGCCTTCCCCAAAAGGTGTTAATATTCAATTAAAAGAATAAAAAGATAAGGTAAGAGGATGATTTGAGCCCAGAAGTTTGAGGCTGCAGTGAGCTGTGATAGCACTACAGTACTCTAGTCTGGGTGACAGAATGAGACTCTGTCTTTAGAAATATAAAGAAAAGAAAAAGAAAAACATTGTGTTGCTTCCAAAAAACTGACTTTGAGCTACGTATGCCCCATGGAGTGTATACTGTTGGATCTTTGGTAGCTTCTAGAGAAGAAGTTCAAGATCTAAGTAGGGTCTTCATTAAATATTAATTTCTGTATTATGTGTTTGGGGGGAAATAAGGACATTTCTCATTAGCTACTATTCCTACTGTCTTTTGGTGAAGGAAGATTAGTATGATGAACTTAGAGGAAACACATTGTTTATTCCTAGAGGAGAAAATAAAAGAGGATCATGTGAAAGAGAAAGGAGGAACAATAATTCATTTAAAGACTTAAAAGAATCTTGTCTTGTAAATCTCTCGTCCTTTGATTTGCCAATTTTAATATCTTAAATTATTCCTTCAAATTAGTTACTATAATGAAGTGACAAAACTTTGATCTTTAGTTCTAAATTTTACTGAGATGTTAGTCCCCTTGAATATTGATGAACTTATTATTTTAAAGTCACTGCTATGATAAACAGTATTCTCTAACTGATAAAGTTATATTTCTTATGCCTTAGTGGTGTGTTTGCTAGATTTCAGTATCACTGCCATTTTCTGAAAATCACATTTATTGGCAGATTGACATGAGCTTAGGTAATTCAAGGCTGAGCTTGAATTCTGATCCTTTTGCACAGGTAATGAAATGAGTTGTTGTTAGCATAATGTAGGTGGTGAATGTTGAACTCTTAAATGGTCAAGAATGTAAATTAAATAATAAGATCAGTATTTGAGTATGTCGAAAAACACAAGGACTCCTTGAGTGGCAGAGATATTAGATGCTACTGATGGATTGAAGACATCCAGTTTTGTGTCTTTAACACGTGTCTGGAGAAAACATTGGCCTAGTTAAAACTTGATTCATTTAACAATATTATTGAGCACTCAAAAAATTGCCATTATTTTTCTAAGATATGCCACAATTTAATAGTAGCTCTTGTAGGGAGGGGTTGGGAAAGGAAGATGTTGGGAGTAGATTACTATGCTAAATGCATATATTCATTGTTAGTTGCATTATATTTTAAAAGGGTTAATAGGAGGGGGCAAGTGTAGAATTGAGGGTTTATAGTATTTTATAAAGGTAAGAGATCACTTTTATCCACCCAGAAGTCAGAGATTTGGAAAAGGCAGGTTAATATGAGTATGAGTATTAGAGATATTTCTAGAATATCATACACCTGTATTGTAACTAATTTCCATCAATGATTTCTTGACTAGTCTGGAATGATTTTCAAGCAGAAAACCCTCTTACTCCTACTTTCCCATATCACAGTTTATAGGAGATAGAAACAGTTTATAAGAGATACAAACTCCTAAAGAGATGATAGGGTCCAGAAAGGTAATTGATGTTAATGAAATGGACTACATATAAGAGCCAGGGAGCTAAAACTTCTCTAAAAAGAGGATAGCTGTGAAAATATTGGTCTTGATATTGTCATGTTTTTGAATTTTTCAAAACTCATTGGAATTTCAGATTTCAAATGCTTTCAAAAGCATTTCCATGGGTTGGTTTAACCCATAGACAACCCATTTTTCACTAGACATGATGTATGGAAGAAGAATGGACTGCTGTTCTTGAACTGAATAGCTGAAACTGGAATAAATGCAAGGGAAGATGTTCTTTGGCACTTCTGTAGAAATGTTTGTCACTCGTTGCAAAATTACAGTAGTTTGCTTCCAGTGCCAATTTAATTAATGGGAATTGGGTTGTTTGGAGTGAAAGTGCGCCATATGCATAGCACATTAAGTGCTTTAGCCAGTGACTACAGACTTTTTCCTTATGAATTTGATATACTAATTTTAGGTATTAAACTGCCAAATGAATTGACCTCATTTTAAAGAAATGTGTATCCAACTTCCACAAGGAATTTGAGATTTGAAGTGGTCTATATGTAGGAGAAATACATATAATAAAGTGATAAGATGTACATGAAAATCAGAACCAGGGACAATACTGGAGTGGAATATGAGGGCAAGGTCATGAGAAGAAGTAAGGATTGAGTTATGATGAATTGAAGAAAGTTGGTAATAGGATATAGGTTGTCGACTTTTAGGTGTCTACACCAGTATTTTTCAAAGTCTTACCTTGGACCAGCTTAGTGACTCAGCAGATCATGTCCTCAATAGTGTATCTGTAACAAATGCATTAATGCTCACGAATAGTGGTAGAGTGTGATCTCTAAAGTCAAACTACTTGGGATTTTTCAAATACTAGCTCTGTCATTTCATGACAGTTTGACCTTGCACAAACCGTTAACCTTGTAGAGTTTCTTAGGAACGGTAGTAGTATCTACCATATGTGGTATCTACCATAGTGTTATAGAGAGGATTCAGTGAGGTAATGTATGCAAAGTACTGAGGACAATGACTGGCAGATAGAAAATCCTTAATAAGCATTAGCTATTATATTTCATCACATTAATTATTGTAATATTACAAGTCTATGCTACAGCTAACTTAACTTAGTTCAGGCTAGGAGGAATGCTATGCAAAATATTTTTAGTTCCAAAGATACTGTTCTGGGTGGGTTGAAACTATTCTATTGACTTTTGCCTACATTACTATGGCTTTTAGCATAGAGTTCAGCTGTTAGATATAGCACATTTTGTTACCGCTAACTATGAAGCACTCTTAATCCCTGATAGGTATTTTTTCCCTAATTGGTTGTTAATGCTGAACTTAGAAGGAATTTGTAAAAGAACCTAAAAGTAAATTTCGGTAATCTTAGAGCTTTGAGTACTCATATGAAAATGTTCAGAAGAGAGGAAAATGTAAGTTTTATTTTTTAATGATACTTGGGTGTTCTTGAACTGAATAGCTGAAACTGGAATAAATGCAAGGAAAGATGTTCTTTGGCAGTTCTTTAGAAATTCTAGAATTACTGCTTGATACTTCAGAAAATATCTAAGTTTTTCACAGTGAAGAGATGATTATGAACAAATGAAGCAATCAGTATGAATGGAACAATAGTTTGGGGTAGATTGAAATTATCTTTATTTACGATACATTTTAGAGAACACTTCGTAAATTATTGGGATAACTTCTAGCCATATCTGACATACAGGATATTAACTTGATTCCTTATAATAAGTATTGTTGTCAGGGTAGCATCTTGCACATAAACTTTAATCTCTAATTATATGAAATGTAAATAGAAGAATGATGATTGTTTTCACAGATCAGGTTTAAAAATGATGTTTAAATTTTTTTGGTATCTTTCCCCCTCCCCAGGAAAGGGTCTGTTGTATTAAAATGTACCTTGTCCTTCTGTCAGTTGGTTTTTGCTGATGCAGTGATTAAAGCTAGTTTCTCTACTTTAGAAATAGCAGTTGCTTTTAGGAGATGCATTACTATAAAATGCTTTAATTTTCTGTGTTTCTGGTTGGTTTTCATGGCAGTTTTTGGTTATTGAAATCAGTTGCAAATGAGGAATGCAAGTACGAAGAAGGTACTGGTGAATTTGAGGAGTAAGTGCCAACAGTTATTTATTTGCTTAGGTACAGATGTTGGTTCTATTAATATATGTCTACATTATATATTTAATTTTCTAGAATGAATTGTTTGTACTTTATCAATATGCTACCATCTGTCTTAGGGTTTAATGAGTGAAAAACTTAAGTCTACTGAGTACCTCTGTATTGTTTATCATGTTAAGTTTCAGTTTTGGGGTTTATTCCTCATTATTTTACTCTGTTACTTGGTATAGAAAAGAAAATTAAAACTTTAAGACAGAATCATTCTGGTCAGGTTATCACTAATCTTACATTCATTTTAATTATATTTTTGTGCTTCTTTTCTCTAGAAAGGAACAGAATAGAGATTGCAAAATGATGTCTCATATAGTAGGTATTTAAATCTTTTTCTTTTCATCATGACAGCTTACCATTGAATAGTATTTTTAAACACATTTAAATTTGTTGCCAACATTGGAAAATCTTGAGAGTTCACATAAAAATGTTGATTTTTTTTCACCTTGTTTTGAAAATATGGAACAACTGGCCTAACTGGGCCCACGTACTTACATGGCATCATCAATTGTACCTTCTAAAGGGCTTTTCAGATCTTAAACCTAGTTTGTTTTTCTCCTTGATTTTACGTAGCCTTATCCCCTTGTCATCTGAGTTTGCTTGGAATATAGATAAAAACATGATTGTAGGAAATCCAAAAGTGAGGTTGATTTTTTTCCTTTCTTGGTCATATATCAAAAGATTTTGGATATAAATTCAAGCCAAAGTAATACATAACTTTTTTAAAAGTTTTATTATGAAAATAGAGACTTGTTAAGGCTTCATATCCATTGAGCATCAAGTTGGGAAATTGTCACCCAAAATTTTGCCATCCTCAGAATAATCACTTACGTTTTCATTTTGGATTACCTGTTACCGTTTCCATTTCTGTTAAATTTTAAAATTAACACTCCACTAGGATGACTATAATAAACCAACTTAGACCCCCTTCTTTTATAAGGTGTTTCGGTTATCTCTGGTCACCTGACCAATCACCCTCAAAGCTTTGTGGATTACAACAAACGAGAATTATTTTATTGTTTCTCATTGTTCTTATAGGTTTGTAATTTGGGGAGGGCTGGTCTGGCCATTGTTACCTCTGGGTGGCAGTCAGATCGTTTCTGGAAGTGCAAAAGCAGGGGTCTAGAACAGCTGAGGGCTGACTCAGAATCTCTTTTTCCATATAGTCTCAGGACATCTCCTTAAAATATGGTCTTTTTACCTGGGCTAGTTTGGGCTTTTTCAGAGCATCGTGGCCTGAAGGTACTACTTAGCCAGCATGTCAGGACTACCAAGTTAGTGTTCCAGCAAGCAAGGTGGAAGCTGAATCTCCTTTTTATGACTTAGCCTAGGAAGTCACATGATATCATTTTCACCATCTCTAATGGTCCAAACAGTCACAGAAGTCTGGCCTGTTATTAAGGAAAGAGAACATGTCCTCTACCTCTTAGTGAAAGGGTGTCATAGTCACATTGCAAGAAGAGCGTGCGAGATGGGGGACAGTGTTGTGATTACCTTTGAGAATACAGTTTGCTATAGGAGATTGTAATATGTTTGATCTTATTCCTGTTTCTTTTTAAATTTGGACTTCATAAAAATGAGGTACATTAAAGCATTCAATATGTAATAATTAAATGTCTTATACAATACTTTATTTCAGTTTTCTAGAACTCTGAAACACTGACAAATGTCTCCGAGCATCCAAGTTAGGAAGTAACACAACTACGTTAGGTTGTAATGTTCTGTGGAATCAGATAGATGTACTCTTAAAAAGCACAAATATAGGAATTAGACATACCAGGGTTAAAATCTCAACTCCACTACCTGGCAGCTGTGTTACCTTGGGCAAATTTGTAAACCTTTCTGAGCCTCAATTTTCTTGTCTATAAAAAGTAGACAAGGATAATGATATCTCAGCGTCTCGTCATGGTGATTAAGAGATATAAAGCATGATCTACTAGAAACCCTTGCCAGTATTTAATCCTTTCCCCTCATCATTGTTCCAGTCTGAAATAATACGTATGTATTTGCTAAGCCCTACAGCTGCAGACTTCCTTTATATCTCTTGTTGATCTCTGATAGTCTCCTTAGACTTATTTCTCTTTCTATCCCAAGATCTTTCTATTACAGGCATACTAAAGACTAATAAAAATTGAGTTCTGTTTCTTTGTTTTTAATCTTTCTTAATAACCAGTTAGCGTTTTACTTGTTGTAAAGAATGAAAACTTAGGCTCTCAGCTTAATTTAAACCTCATCTACAGAAAATAACATTGATATTTATCAGAAAAATTATTTTGTTGAGTATGTAATATTGACAGAGCAAAAGGCCAGTGGTATCAACTGTCAGCCCATCCAAGAATGAAGTTCTAAGTATATATTTTCTATAGCTTAATCTTATACTTGTTTTCTGTACTTTAATCCTATACTTAAATTCTGTACTGAAATACTTTCAGTTAATATTAATAAATCTCACATACTTTCATAGCACGTTACTGAAAATTATATAAATGAAGTATGGTACTATGTTTATGTTATTCAAAATACATTGATTTTTATTTATAATTGCATCAGAAACTCAACGATGTAGGAAATAATCATCTCCCCATCCTTACTATTTTACTTACCTAAAGGGCCAGCACTCCTTCAGATATTTTTCATTTCCGTAAGTGTAGCTTTTTATTTTCATAAGATAAATGCTAATAATTTGCCAACTGTCAGTTTCGTTGAGCCATCTGCATTATACTCAGTTTAATTTTAATTTTTTAAAAAGCTGTATAGCAAAACAACACAAAATTATTGTATTTTAAAAGAATTATTAGTATTAGGTCCTTAGACCTAATTATTAGTATGATTTGTATTGTGACTCTCTGGTCTGCAGCACTCTTCAGAATTTTTATAAGAGAAAGAAATTATTGGTAAGTAATGTTTAATTTATTTTAACTGAAAGTCTGATGAACTGTTTATGTTTAAACTTACTCATATAAGTAAATTTAGATGATGGAGTTAAATACTGATATTGAATAAGTTATTGTCTTTCTTATACTTACATTTTATTTTGAGAATTATAGAAAATTAGGTTGCTTTGAATCACTTACTCTGTCATTACATGAAGCTTTTTGCATGACTGAAATACCTGTAATTACTGTGTCATTTTTGTCATAGCTGACTTAAAGGTGTAACTATAATAATCACCAAATAAATTCTTGGTGAGCAGCTGTGTAAGGCCATTTTAACAGCTGGGGTAACCCAGCTCAGACTGTAAGAGTTAAACTTAATCACTATACAGGTTATGTTAAGTCATTGAGGACTTCATACTGGACATTTCTGAAATACTAAAAAGAAATTCAGTGTGATAGTTGGATTTTTGTTTTATCTGAAGTATTTTTTTAAATGCTTTATGAAAGGATGAGGAAAAGTATTTTAAGATTAGCAACTAACGTTCTTAGGCACAAATACATAAATAAAAGCCAAAGTTTACTCATTAAAAAAAAAAAGTCAAATATACTCTGTATGCTGTTTAGACCACTATAGTAGGTAGGAGAGGAAAAAAATATATAAACACACACACATATTATTATAGTATAATGTAGAATCAGAAAAATCCTGAGGTTATTTTTCTTGAATTTTATCTTTTAAAAATTTCTTTAAAAATCATTATGCCTGTACCTGCTTCCCAATGAAAATGTTTTCTTATTATTATACAAAAATATTTACAAGCCAGCCATACATGCCTTTTTTTAAAAAAAAAGAAGGCAGACACAAATAAATTGAAGCAATGCATTTTATTTAGATATATTTTATAAACTAGCTATATTGTTCACTAAAATATAATAAAGGAAAGCTCACCAAATTGAACCTTATTACAAGAAGACCGTATACTTAATACTATTAGAGCTGTAGTATACGTTTTTTTTTGGTAAGTGGTAGAAGTGCAGTTTTTTTTGTTGTTGTTGTTTGTTTTGTTTTGTTTTTTACATGGATATATTATGTAGTGGTGAAATTTGGGCCTTTAGTGTACCCATCACCTAGATAGTGTATATCGTACACATTAAGTGATTTCTTATCTCTCCACACCCTCCCTGCCTCTCACCCTCTGAGTCTCTCAATATCTTTTATTACAGACTCCATGTTCATGTGTACACACAAGACATTTCATTCTTTTTTATAGCTGAATAGTTTTCCATTTTTGTATGTGTACACACATATATGTGGGTTAGTTACCATAGTTGACTTAAAGTGTAACTATAATAATCACCAACTAAATTCTTGGGTGTCTTTAAAATAATGATTTATTTTCCTTTGGGTAGATGCCCTAGTTCTATTGTTAGTTCTTTGAGAAATCTCCATACTGTTTTCCATAAAGGTTGCACTACTTTGCATTCCCACCAACACTGTATAAGCATTTCTTTTTCTCCACGTCCTCGCCAACATTATTTTTTGTGTTTTTAATGGCCATTCTGAATGGTGTAAGATGAGATCTCATTGTGATTTTACTTTGCATTTCTTTGATAATGATGTTGAGCATTTTTTTCATGCTTGTTGGCATGAAAAAAATGTGTATGTCTTCGTATGTCTTTTGAGAGATACCTATTCATGTTCGTTGCCCACTTTTTAATGGAGTTATTTGGTTTTTATTGTTGTTGAGTTTCCTGTAAATTCTCGATATCAGCCCCCTGTTGGAAGCATAGTTTGCAAATATTTTCTCCCATTCTGTAGGTTGTCTGTTTACTCTATTGATTCAGAGATGTAATATACTCTTAAAACTGCAAGGTGCTTTATCTCAGTCGTCTGAAAGAGAAGTCAGACAGTCTACTTCTATTAAATATTTAGCCTCCTCTTTATAGAAATCTGAAGTATAACCTCCAGGTAATTGTACTGAAAGACATTAAATAGTTAAGGTTTCTGAATCTTGGAGTTTCTGGTTTACCATGGGATAGTTTTGTCATCTGTCAACTTATAATTTTTTAGCACTTGTTTTGGTTGGTTTTCTGTGTTTTACTTTTTGATTTATAATGTATTTTCCATCACAGTTTTGGAAATAACTGGAATATAAAACAGCTTAAATGTCTGACATTGAGATGTCGATTCCATAAATCAGAGCAGTTACAATACTTTATATAATCTAGTATTCTAGCATTTTTATTTTGAAAATGCTACATATCTGTGTATATAGGCATGTACATGGAATGCTTTTATTTTGCAAATGTCCAATTACCAGGTCACATTTTTATAACACTTGTATATGTTATATATGCTGCATCAAAACCCAAGCCTATTTCTCTTAAGTAGTTAGGGGCTGTCCTTGTTGCCCAAATAAAATTATCAGAGAAGTGCAGTATGTGATCCATTGAATGTTTACATACATATAATGTCTCAAATACATTATAATTGGAAGTTGTAATATTTCTGAGTGAGTACTTTGAGCATGTAAATAAATATCTTTTAGAACATTTTTAGGAATCATTTTAAATGTGATTTTAATCTTATAAAACATTTTTATTCATTTGATATACCTTTTGTGAATACTAAAACTTTAAAAGAATACTAAAACTTTAAAAGGTATGCCGTATTTTTTTCTTTGATGCTAAATCTAATTGTATTTATGTTTCTGCATTTAAAGTAATATGTTCCTCGCTGGATTTTTTTTTTTTTACATTTATTGCTAATACAAGCTTGATAGTTTACCATTAAGCAGAGGGTTTAATTTTGTGATTTATGAGTGTTTTCCTTTGTGTTTAAATTGTTCTGTCTTCAACTATGAATTGCTTTCATTCATGAATTGCTTGGTAGGAAAATACCACTCTGATATCTACAGTAGTAGGA
Organism: Aotus nancymaae; assembly: GCF_030222135.1. Lineage (NCBI taxonomy): Eukaryota > Metazoa > Chordata > Mammalia > Primates > Aotidae > Aotus > Aotus nancymaae. The sequence continues at coordinate 15,138,532 of NW_026988447.1, forward strand.
AAGACTAAAAACTGATTTGGTAGAGAAAATAATCTGCCTTATGCTGTATCTGTGAATAAATGAGTATGCTTGATAATACTATATTATCTGATCAGAAGATTTTGATTCTGATTTATTGCACTTGAGTAATGGCATAATGTTTAGCATGTGGGACTTTCTGTTTTTACAACAGAGTAAGTCACCTCTTACCTAAATTCACAGAAGCAGTGAATAATACTGAATTCAAATAACATGTTGATATTCTTCCTGTGGAAGTTTTTGAGGTAAGACTTTGATACCTTTTGGTATAAAGTCAATTTGAATTTGCAGGTAAATTTACATCTTCCAAATGATTGTTTTAGCCGATTCAGGAATAATTTATGAAAAATGGAAAATCTTTGTGCTGCTCATATACTGTAGCTTTGGTCAAGAGCAGTTAAATTTCTAGCCTTTTGTATAATAATGAAAGAAAAGATGGAAATCCAGAATAAATTGCTGTGATGGTATTTCTGTTGTTACAAGAGAATTGGAGTGCTTGGAGCTGTAATGCATTGTACAGATACCATATCGGTGGTATTTTGTTACATGTAACATTTATATATTACTGTTTTTGCGAATGCAAATTTTTAGAAGAAAGAAAATCAGGAAGTGATAAGTGGGCAAAATAAGTTACCTTATATAAAGACCTTTTCTTTACTACAAATTCCCTAATGTTTAGCCCATCTTGGATGATCAGTGATATCTGGAATCTTAAAATGCCAGGACACTATGGCTAAGATACTACAGCTTCAGTTTTTGGTGAAAATTTTGACAGAATTATAGAAGTCTTTCTGAAACTTATAGATAATATGTTTTAAAATATTGTTTTCCAGAGTTATTATAGATGGATTTTAGAATCTCTGCTTTATTTCCTGGTGATTTTAAAATTGGTAATGTAATCCACAAAGCTCTATGTGATTTTTGATTGCAATAATAGTAGTGGTAGTCATAATGGCAGTTCAGTTAACACTATCAAACACTAACTAGACGTGAGGCATTATTCTGATACTTGTATCAACTAATTTTTAATCCTCACAACAGTCCTATGAGGTAGGTACTACATAGGTGAAATTGAGACACAAATCAATTAATTTAAGGTCATACCTGGTAGAGCCAGGATTTGGACTAAGTCAGTTTGGTTCTGGAGTCCATGCTCCTTCCTACCATATTGCATTGCCTTATTGTGGTATCATCTTTTCTAAGCTTGTCTTTAAACACCTTGTTTGTTTTTAAGAGTCTCAATTGGGGTAGTAATTAAAGAGTATCTTAAATGTTTTTAAGAGTAGAATTGAGACTCAGACTATATCTTTTCTTGAATACACGAAATTAGCTGCATTTTGAAGTATTTTTTTTCTTCATTTTTGAAGCACTCTGGTTTGTACATTTTGCAGTATTAACAGTTGGGGTTCTTATATACAGTGTCTGTAATTTACCTCATTTATTAGGTTTTTGTCTGTATTTGAAGGTTTGGTGTTTTGAATGTTTCCATACTGATTGGGAATATTGCTTTAGAAGTATTGTTACTTGAATTCTCCAAAAAAGATGAAACATGTAGTGTATATATATTTGGAAATTAGTACTCACTTTGCCCCATCACTGATAATGTCTTCTTTTTCCAAAAATATGTCATGACAAACACATGATTCAGTTAGACTGTTTGGTTTGCTGCAGTTGCAATGCACTGTACTATCCAGTTGAGGGCAGCTATTTACTGATTTTTTAAAAAGTTGAATTAGAATGTCACCACTTTGTGCTTACCAAAACTTGGTATCTACTAAAAAACTCAATGTTTGATATACAAACAGCCTTAATTATATTCACTTATGTTGTGTTCCTGTTATCATTGTAAATTATTTCATGAAAATGAAAAGGCTTGTTTTATTTCATAATAACTTTTGGTCTCTTAAAAACTAGAAACTGTTGATTTTAGTTTTAATTTTCCCAATCCAAGTTCTTTTCAATTCTAAATCTTTTTTCCCCTTAGGATCAGACTTATCGAGATTTGGGATTTTTCTTATCTTTAAAATGTCTGCATGTAAATACATGTGACTTCAGAGTTCTTTGAGGGCTTTTAAATGTAAAAAGTGAAAAATTATAATATTCAGTATATTATCTTTATTAACCAGGGGAATAACCACTGGCTGTTAACTAGATCTGTTTGATTCATTTTTCTAAATGCCAGATGAAGATGTTAAACTCGTAGAATGTACTACCCTCTTGCTACTTTTTCTGCATTGGAGTATCACATTGTCCGAATTGTATCTTCTATGTAGTTCAGAAAAAGAAATTCATAGGGGTTAATTATCCAATTGATTTCAAAGATATCACTGAGACAGAATTTTTAAAAAAATTGTCTCGGACTACAGAACTGTTGTAATATTAACAAAATAGGTAGTGTTAGTAACTGAGATAGGGATATTCCTTGGAAACTACTTTAGCAAGAGATTGTCTAATGAGAGAAGGACATAATATGACATATGTTTCACAAACAAAACGATTAGTCTTACGTTAGAAAATAAAGTGAGCATCTGAGAAGATGCTAAGACTAACACAAACCTAGTATCATTAATTCTGCAGGATAGTAAGTTGTCTCGTAGGGCTGTAGACATGGTATCTTGGATATCAATCTCACCATTTTTCTACTACCAGTTTACAGGTTTCCAGCGCTCTCATATTGTCTCTTCTCTCTCCTAACCTTAGATATTTTGAGGTTTTTTTGGTGATGATTGTTCCATTTTCAGTCATTTACTTTTTTGTTTAAAAACATTTAAAATTTATAGTTAAATATCTACAACATAAAATTTAATATTTGAACCACGTTTAAGTATACAATTCAGTAACATTAAATCTATTTAAACTGTTATACAACCATTACCACTATCCATCTTCAGAATATTTTCATTTTCTCCTACTGAAGCTCCATGCCAAGTAAACAGTAACTCTCATTTCTACCTTTCCCTGCCTCAGACAACCACCATTCTGTTTTCTTGTCTATATGAATTTAAGTATTCCAAGTACCTTATATAAGTGGATCATATGCTATCCTTTTTTGACTGACTTATTTCACTTAGTATAATATCTTCAAGGTTCATGCATGTTGTAGCATATGTCAGATTTTCCTTCTTTTTAAGGGCTGAATAATATTCCCTTGTTTGGATATGTCACATTTTGTTTATTCATTCATTCATTGAGACTTGAGTTGCTTCTACCTTTTGGCTATTGTTAATAATGCTGTTATAAACATGTATACAGGTATCTGTTTAAGTCTCTGTTTTTAATTATTTAGGGTATATACTCAGAAGTGGAAATGCTGGATCATATGCTGATTTTATGTTTAATTTGTTGAGGAACTGTCATACTATTTTCCACAGCAGCTACATTCATTTCACATTGCCACCAAGGATGCACAAGGATTCTGATTTCCCCACATCCTGGCCCGTACTTGTTTTCTGTTTGTTGTTGTTATTGTTTAAAGAAAAAACAAAAAACCTTCCTAATGGATGTGAAGTGGTAGCTCATTGTGGTTTTGATTTGCATTTCCCTAATTAGTGATGTTAAGAATCTTTTCCTGTGCCTATTGACCATTTACATAGCTTTGGAGAGATCTATTTTTCTGTAGCATTGTTGCCAATGATTTTGCATTTTTAACTGCATTTTAAGCTGTAGTATAAGAGAAAGGTCTACTAGTAGGAATGGGACTATTTCTTGTGTATGGATTGCCTTCCCAACAGCCAACTTTAATACTTAGCGATGCCAGTCTTTCCAAAGTCAGAAAGAAATCACCCATTTCTAACTTTCTCCTTTCAAATCCTCTCCATATCTTGGTCTAAATTCCCACTGTAAAACTCCATAAAAGCTTGGAAGTTAAAAGTTGGAAGGAGAGATAAGTGGAGCTGACTGGCTATTGGAAGAAGAAAATAGAATGGAAAGAGAGAATAGCTTACTGAGCACTGTGTATGGATAGTTCACAATTACTATCTACTGTCTATTAGGAACATGGAATATAGTATAAAGATTAATTAACACTTGCACAAGTGGTTAATTTAGGGACATATTTGAGATGATGCTGGAAAGTTTAGCTTGGAGGCACTTTAAGGAGAGTCTTCATCTCTAGACTTTATTTCAGGCCTTGGAGAGCCACTGAAGGTTCTTGAGGAGTGGACAGCACAGTGCATTCCCTCTCTGTGTTTTAGGAAGATTTATCTGACCATACTATGTAGGAGAAATTAGGCACTAGGGATTGCAATGGACTGGCTAGTTACTCTCCATTTTACTATAATTACTTTCCATCATAGATTACTTTATAAATACATATACTTTTTACATATCTTTAATCAATGGGTGACTGTTATACTTTCAAGTGGAATCAATAAGTTTTTCAGAATTAAAGAATTGACAATTGAAAACTCTAGTAAAGATTAATCTGGTGTGTATTAATAGCTATTAGAGAACTAGAGTGTACAGTATTTAATGTCTAGTGAGTATGAGATAAAGAATGGTATGTATGGAAAAGGGAAAGAGCACACTTAAGATGAGCACTTGAAAAAATAGCGCTCATTATAATATAAGATAGAACAAACATGTATGTGTGGATTTTTTTTTAACCATCCATAACACCATCCTTAAATTTGAAACACGATTCAAAGCATTCCTAAAATATTAATACTGACATTTGGATAAGGCAGACTTAATAGATATTCAGGAGAAGATAAAATGTTTGTGGTTTTGTTGTTGTTGTTGTTTGTTTTTGTAAGTAAAAATTTACTTTCACTTTCTAGGAAACACTCTTAGGTTAGTTAGTTGGAGATATATTAAAAGAGACCTTACAGCACAGCCCTGCTTTGGTTGTGTTCATATTACTGACTTTGTATGAGAGGTTCACCAGCTGTTTGACTGGCAGGAGCAGGAGCTTTCACTTCAGTAGTTTATAATTCCTGGCTATTCTAGGATAGTTTGCACTTCACCAAGCCTCAGACAGGTCAGGACATTTGGTAGGAGAAGGTTGAAAGACAAAAGCAGCAGGCCTTTGGGTTCTCAGCCTTTTAAAAACTATTATTAAATATATAGATTTAAAATTTAGTGGTTAGAGCTTTTAGTAATGTGCCTGTGATAAATAAATAAATAAATAGTATTACATGTAGAGAGTATTTGTCAACCAAGAGGAGTTTTAAAATGTCAAAACCAGGAAAAACTACTCTAAACCATGGCTTGGTTCCTGTTGATCTTAAAAGTGCAAAAGAGCCTCTACCACATCAAACTGTGATGAAGATATTTAGCATTAGCATCATTGCCCAAGGCCTCCCTTTTTGTCGAAGACGGGTAAGTCTCACACTTTTGAAAAATATGAATGTTTATTTAAATGAAGTACTTTTGCCTCTTTTAGTGAAGAGATGCCTCACATTTCAATTGATATTTGTAATTAAAACTATCAATGCATTGTGTAGCCAGTTAACACTTACATATAAGTGATAGTTTTATAATATGATATAAAGCCTAGAAGATAAGGTTACCCAGTCCACCTTTTTGTTGCCTTTATTTTTCACGGTTAGAATCCTGCAGATTTATCTAAAATTAGTCAATGTAAAAAGGTATGTTTTGAAATATGTTGACAAATATTAACACTATAAATTTGTAGTTTTTATTTTGCATTAAAGGCAAAACATTGATGGTAATCTCCATATACGTAAGAAATAGAGCATTTCATTCGTTAAAAGGTATTCCAAGTCCTTAGACTTCTTTGGCCTCTTAAGGTGTATTATTTTTAAATTGCTGTTCCTTAAATTCAAACTTAATAGGAACACTACTTTTTGCTGTTATATAAAATAAAAATAGCATGCTATTGTGTGGCAGTCACGATACAGTTTATATATAGACAATCCTGAACTAACAAACATTTTGTAGAACTTGTGCTGTATGATCTATTGGATGTTTCTCAGGATTACGTACTCCTCTCCCCAGTCAACAAGTTTTGACCCTGTTAACATGAGCAATTTTTTGTATTTCCTGAGTTAATTGAAATTGCCAGTTTCAAATTATTTATTAGAGTGATATATTTTTAGCTCTAATGTACATTTATGAGCCTGAAACAAACCAACCAACCATGCTTGGGATTAAATGAGTATATTTTAGGTATATCATCAGCAATGTTAGGGTTCTGTCTTTTTATGCATTTCTTAAAGTTTTATTTTGTTTTTAATTGACACATAATTGTATTTTTCTTTTAACTAAAGGGGAAACATTCTATTAAATAGAATAATTCTTAACACTGGACGAGTGCTTTTCCTCCTTAGTAAGGAGAATCTTCTGTTTGCTGGAACTTAACCTTCATAAAAACTCATTTTCTAATTATTTAAGTTCTTTTTGAGTAGTTTCCACTTCTACTCCAAACAAGTGGCAGCCATGTTGGAAAACTTTTGCATGAGGTTTAAATATAATACAATTTAAACATGGAAAACAGGATGCAAATATCTGCTTATAGAAAGTATTTCTTTTATTTTGTCTGCTTTCACCTTGTCATTTTAATAGCTTCTTCTGAATGAGGTCACTGCTCTGATTTGAGCATTTTACAGGGGCCTCTAATAGCTTTAAAGTCACAATAAACTAATTTATTACCTTATACTTCTATAAAAGAAAATACTAATGCAAATAAACTTAAAAATTGAGAAAAAGAAGTTATAGGGCTTTTTAAAATTAAAAGATTAAGATATTAATAATCAAGTTAATTTTGTTCTTTTTATTGAATATTTTTAATAAACTTAGTACATATGGGAGATTACCTCATTATGTTACAGTATATATTTCCTGTCTTTATCTTCTAACATAGACATTAAGTTTAAAAGGCATAGGAGAAGATTCTGTAAGAAAAATTGATAGAGAACTATAAGGCTTCCCTGAGGGCTTTCTAGGGTCACTATTTAATTTGACTTTTCTAGGTTACTGTGTTATGTTAAATTATAGTTGTAGCCTGCAGTTATAATAGCAGAATAAAAAATATGAAAAATGAAATTCGTACTAAAAATTTTTAGAAGATATTTAAAAAACGAAATGAACTCATTCAATTTTTGCCTGGCTACCAATAATTTACTGTTGCATAGCTCATTGACTACTAGAAATATTAGAGGGATTGTGGTTATATAATTAATAATATTTTGTACTTTATATATTGAATGGCTTTTACATTGGGTATTTTTACTTTCTTTCAAGCAGACTGCTATATACCTTGACAACAAAGCACACAAAGCAAACATTCTTCTGTATTTTGCAGACCACTTTTTTCTTCCAAGTCGTGAGCTGAATGTATAGTTATTGCTTATGAGACTATATGCAGTCTTGATCTATTAAAATTTGAAAGCATGGTGTTCTCCTAGTCATTGTAGATACTGAATCAAGTTAATGTTTGCACAGTTAATATTTTGCACAAAATAAAAAAATAAGAGTTTGGAAATAGTGGAAAAAATTTTAAGATAGCAGTCATAACTATAACTTCAGTTTATATCTCTTCAAATATTTTCAGGCCATTAATTTGCCTTATTAAGTGTAATATTAGTATTGGTAGTTAATGTATTATGTAAATTATTCTAGTTTAAGCATTGGATTTAATTCTAACAACAGTAAATAAATAGCAACCTAGCTATTAATTTGTTACTTTTAAATAAAAATGTTTTTAGGCTAGGCATGGTGGCTCACGCCTGTAATCCCAACACTTTGGGAGGCCAAGGTAGGAGGATTTCTTGAACCTAGGAGTTCGAGGTTTTACAGTGAGCTATGATGGCACCACTGGACCCCAGCTTGGGTGACAGAGTGAGACCCTGCCTCTGAAAAAAAACTAAAATTAAGAGAGAGAGAGAAAAAATGTTTTTAGTCTTTAAAAGTCCTCATAATTTGTTCGTATTTTCTCAGACTTTCCTGGTCATAAATATCAGCTGGAATACTTTATTAAAAATAAGTTCTGCAGGTATCTCTGAGTATCAGGAAAATTGGGGAATACAATTTTTAAATACAAAAACCTTAGTTGTCTTTTAGGGAAAGAGAAATTTTATAGGAAAAAGTTATTTAACCTGTAAAATAGGTAAAAATATTTAAAATAATTAGTTATTTTATAGATTATAGAAAAATAACTATTTTTTCTTTGAAATTGAAATGCCTAATTATGGTATTATTATATTTCTTAAATCCTAAGATGCATTATTTTTTCACATTATAAGCATATGTGAAATAAGAATACATCTTGATGGCACTAAATAGCTTGCCTAGCATTATTTTTTTTCTTTCTAGTAATAAGAGAAATTATGTTAACATGCATTTTAACAACTAATAATTGCATGGTATTTTTGTTTTGTTTTTTTTTGAGACAGCGTCTCACTGTGTCTCCCAGGCTGGAGTGTAGGGGTGCCATCTTAGCTCACTGCAGCCTTTACCTCTTGGGCTCAAGAGAGCCTCCCACCTCAGCCTCCCGAGTAGCTGGGACTACAGGTGCATGCCACTGCACCTGGCTATTTTTGTATTTTTGTAGAGATGGGGTTTCACCATGTTACCCAGGCTTATCTTGAACTCCTGGACTCAACGTTTTATCTTCTTGCCTCAGCCTCTCAAAGTGCTGGGACTACAGGCGTGAGCCACCATGCCTGGCTTAATAATTGTATGTTGAAAGAAAATGGACTTTTAATGCTTAAATCTCATCTCTTGACTCATTTTGTTTTTGTTTGGAGCACTTTTAAGCATTTAGAATATTCTCTTAAAATTATTCTTCAGTGTTAACTATTTTAGTAGCAATTTTCAAATGACAACCAATTGTTGGTTTATGTGGTACTTAAGTATATCTGGTTTGACTGTGTGGGTTCATAGACAAATACTGTATTTAGAGTGCCTCATATATTCTTGAGTTTGTGTAGCATAGGCATCAGCAACACAGGAGACAGTGGAGTAGAGCTTTGGTGGGAAGGGTGGGGCACAGATATGGGATAAGGTTTTATGCATCTGAGACCCAGGAACTCAGGAAATAGTGAAATATACAACTGCCATTTCCAGTAGTTGAAAACAATTTCATAGTGATTATATTCCATATCAAATTCTATTCCAAATACCATACTTAAAATTATTTTTCTTTAAAATAAAAATAGGAATAAAGTAGAATATTTGTGTGTCATTTGAAAAAGTATTACTGTCACATCTTATGTATGGTCATCTTAAGTCAGGAGTCCACATGCTTTTTCTGCAGTGGGCCAGTAAATATTTTAGACTTTATGGACCATGTAGTTGGCTTCTGTTACACTCAGCTGTCTCCGCCTTTGTAGTGTGAAAGCAGCCACAGACAGTACTTAAACAAATAGGCATGAGTGTGTTTTAATAAAACACACTTTTTTTATACAAAAACAGTGAAAAACAGTTTTTTTACTCTTAAAACAGTACTATAGTAAGTTTTCTTTTGCATATAGTTTTTTGTTTATGTATAAGTTTCAGTTGATGATGAGTTTTTAGAATGGGGTTACTAGAGCTTTAAGTCATTACTTTCATTTAAAGACTCATTTTCTCTAATTCTTTTGTGTTTGTGGGAAGAAGGATTTTATTTTTGTGTATCTAATCACTATAATTTTTTTTTTTTTTTGAGACGGGGTCTTGCTCTGTCGCCCAGACTGGAGTGCAGTGATGCATCTCGGCTCACTGCAACCTCCACCTCCCAGTTTCAAGCAATTCTTGTTGCAGCCTCCCAAGTAGCTGGGACTACAGGTGCCCACCACCTTGCCCAGCTAATTGTTTTTGTTTGTTTAGTTTTTAGTAGAGATGGGGTTATACCATGTTGGCCAGGCTGGTCTTGAACTCCTGACCTCAGGTGATCCACTTGCCTCAGTCTCCCAAAGTGCTAGGATTACAAGCAGCACTAGGCCTGGCCTAATCACTAGAATTTTAACATAGTGCTTTTTATTATCTTCTGAATGTATCGTATAACAATGCTATTGATGGTAGCTATCATTTCAAAAGAGTCAACTATGTATTCTAGGCACTGCTCAGCTACTTTCTATGTTTTAATTCATTTAATCCTTAAATGATTTAAATGTTAATGAAACACTAAGTTTTATCTGCATTCAGTAGATGGGAAAAACTGAGGCTCAGACAAGTTAATAACTCTCCCAGTTTTCCAATTAATAACACTGGTATTTAATCTCAGGACTCTCTAATACTGCAGGTACTAGCTGTTTTTTGTTTGTTTGTTTGTTTTTGAAACGCTGTCTCGCTCTGTCGCTTAGGCTGGAGTGCAGTGGTGCAATCTCAGCTCACTGCAACCTCTGCCTCCTGGGTTCAATCAGTTCTCCTGCCTCAGCCTCCTGAATAGCTAGGAATACAGGCGCACACCTCCACGCCTGGCTAATTTTTTGTATTTTAGTAGAGACAGGGTTTCACCATGTTGCCCGGGCTGGTCTCGAACTCCTGAACTCAGACAGTCCGCCCACCTCAGCCTCCCAAAGTGCTAGGATTACACGTGTGAGCCACCATGCCCAGCCTAGCTGTTCTTTTACTATGCTTTGTGACATATACATTTTTTTCTTGTGAGCTTAACACTTTCAACTACTATTATATTAGTGTTTTGTAGGGTTAGCCTGGCGGCTTATTGCTGTTGACATTGTTTCTATAAGAAAATACAAAGTTTCAAACAATTGACTTACAAATAATTTTTGTAGTACAGTCCCTTGATAAAATGAAACTTTTTTGTGTAATCTCTTTTATGATTCTTAAAATTTTACTTACAAAGTTATCCCACAGATTATGTAACAATTTTAGTCATGAAATAACTGGAAATATTCAAACATATGCATGTTTGGCCTGTGTCTTTTTGTAAACTGAGGGATAATACTTCAGGGTCCAAGGTCAGGCAACTGAGAACAGGGTGTCTGATGGGTAACTATTCTCAAATGGCAATGTAGTACCATTCTCATCAGTTAATTAGTTAGTACTTTTGACAATTATGACAAAAACAAAAATCAGCACCTCTCACAGCACCTCTCAGGAACACTGTGTTAGGTTCAGGTTTTTCTTCATTGTTCAGTTTTTCATGATAATAGACAAGCCTATATTCAGAGTTTTAATTTTCTCTTTCGGACATAACCTAATTTGTTGATTTTGTATGATTAAAATTCAGTTAGTTCAGGGAGTATATAATTTTAATCTATTATGTTCCTGTAGTAGACTGTTGAGTTCATTAGAACTTATTAGCAAGGTCTGCCAGGACAGTCATATTGTTCTTTTCCCCCCAGAAAATAACATCTCTAATTATTTATTCTACAATAAACTTTTCATTCATACGAAGATTTTGTACATACCCAAAACACTGACCATCATAAGCTCTGTTGGTAAAGCAAATTTGGAAATTACTGCTCTCTCAAATTTAGTAATTTAATATCCTCCAAAGTCTGAGTTCAATGGCTATGTAATGAATTTTTATTTCCCTCCAATAATTAATATCTTTTACTTCTCTTTATAAAACTATTAGACATGCTCAATATATGATATAGAAAAGAGACTTATCTTTACAGTTTCCTAAATTATTAATAATTTCACTGGTCAGAAATAACCACAATAAGGATTTTAAGCATGTAATTTTTTAAACAAAACTGTCACTTTAATTCATTTTTAATATACTGTTAGTATTACTCCATAGCTATAGGTATTTAAAAGTGTATAATCTGCCATAGAAATATATCATAATTTTTCACTATTGTTGATTTAGATTGTGACCTGCTTTGAACATTGTTATACATAAATCTTTAACCACATCATTGTACACAGATTTCTAGAAATAGTTTTATCGGGTCAAGAAGTATGAACTTCTTTAGATTCTTGATAAATATTATTAAATTATTTTTAGAAAGATTGTATCAGTTCAAAAACAGCATGGGGTTTCTAATGTTGTTAAAAGACAAATTGTATTTTAAAGCACATTTATTTTTATGGCAAAACTTTGTATTGTGGACTTGACTTAGCTGATACTGTAGCATTGTATTTCCACGTTTATTATTCTAGGTTTTCTATGAACTGAATTTTCATTTTAAGAAAATAACAATATGTCCTTTTACTTAAAGCCTCATAAGTAAAATATATCGATAGATTAAAAAATTATTTGTTGCTCATGGTGATCTTATTTTTTATTCTTATGGGAGATAGTATTTGCCATAGACTTGTCACCTGTATTATTTTCAAGAGTAGTTTTCTTCTGTTCTTCTCATGGTTTTAAAACTGTGATCCATGTTTTTATCTAAACAGATGACCCACATGTATGATTTGATAACTTATTGATTCAACATATTTTTTATATGGAGAGTCTTCTTTTGGTTGTCTAAGTTTTTGTCAAATTAGATTATACTTTTACATTTCTGAATTTTAGTGTGGTATATTTACAGTATAAGTGACAACCTCTCTGAAAGTATATAGCTATTAATAATCTCTACTGTAAGAGTTCATGCTAGCAAGAGCAGCTGCCAGAAATACTTGCCTATTTCCTATAGCACTGTTACTTAGCCTTGCATTTCTGTCATAGCTTTGTCATTTAGCCCCAATCCTGGTTTGCCTTTTTTTAAAAAAATTCTAGTCTAGCTATGAGCTATGATTAATTCTCATTTTAAGTAGTTGTAGCAAGTCTCCTTTTCCAAAATGCCTTGATGACTAAAAAGAGATTTCAGGAAACTCAACATCACTTTCATGGAACTCTTAACCAAGTAAAAACATATTCATATCTCCTTAATATACAGAAATATAAAACCTTTTAAAAGCCACCATCATCCTTTCCTCCCCTATAACTAGTCTGTTTGGTATCCACTGGTTACATTTGTGCCTCTGTTTTTCCACATCCTTTCCATGACCTCTTGGTTCAACTTACCTGTCTCTTGAAACCTCCCTTCTGGCACTGGCTTCATCCGCTGTTGTCCTCATCCATTAAATGAAACATACTGCAATTATTGCTATTGTCTTTGGTCCTTAGGCATACTAAACCGGCTGCTCAATGATGTTATATGACAACTTTGAATAGATATCTCCTTGCTTAGGTTATAAACTCTTACAATTGAGAGGTTATTTTTAATACCTTTTTATGCTTCCAGAGATATGCAGGAGAAAGTTAGTATAAATATTTGTGTAGCTGATTCATTGAAGTATCTGTGAAACTTGGAAAAATCTTTAAGGAATTTTTGTGCTGTAAGAATGTGGGATGTTTTTGTTTACTAAATGTTTTTAAATGACTGTGCAGCTGTGATTTTGAATATTTCATTTTCTAAATTTAACAAAACTCAGATACAGTTTGACACTTAATTTTAAACGTAATTACTACTTACTAATTTTGAAAATGAAAAAGCAACACACAGGGTACAGTCATTTAGGTGGTACTTTTGGGAGTCTAGAGTAGCTCCTAAATATCAGAAAATGCTAAAATAGAGAAAAAAATTATAGTACTTTGAAGAGAAGAAAGAATAGGGTGCTGGTTTGAGCAAATTTAGGGAGGGAATATAATAGGGTATCTGTTTTGTGGTGGGGTTTTTTTTTTTTAAGTGAGGAAACTAAAATGTAGCTTTCTAAGCTTATTTTCCTTGCATATATATTCCATTGGTACTTCGAAAATATAAGCATTCCCAGATCCTTTGATGTTCTTTATGGTCACTACTTACTTTATCAATAAAAGCATTAATTACTGTTAACTTACCACATATCAGACCATTCTATTTTAGATCCTTTGGTGTTTTTCTCTTTAAGAATGTTTTCTGTATCATGCATCAACGTGATTAAGCAACATAAATTGTCAGTTTTCTTGAGATTTCATTCTTTGTACTGTACAAGGCACCAGCTGTAATTAAGATGATGATCTCTGATGCCCATAGTATGCACAAATGGAAAGTCACAGTGATAAAACTAGAAATCATTACACTACAAAATGATAATTGCTTAAATAGACCTACATACAAAGTACTGTTGGAGTATAAGGGGGGCACCCAAAGCTCAATACAAGTGGTTCAGGAAGGGGGCTTCACAGTAACCTTGAATTAAAATATGAAGACGTTTGCTAAGTAGGTGATCAGAGGAGTGATAGAGGAAACTTGTATTATTGTTTGGGCTCACATCTTATGTTTTTCATATTAATTATACTGTGGCACATTACATCTTGCCATCAATTTTTTAATGTTAATGTTAACTAAAAAATATGTATTGAGCACCTAGAATAGAGTTGAGAACTTTTCTAGAACCTGAAGATACAACAGTGAACTTGATACACAAAGGCCATGCCCTCATGGAGCTTAGATTCTAGTTTGGGGAGACAGAAAATAAATACTACCATTAATATTGATATTTTGATGACAATAGAACAGGGTAATAGAATAGAGTCTGATTTGATATGTAGAAGAGGTACTACTCTAGTTACTTTCTATACATAAACTCATTTAATCCTTAAAATCGCCTTGTGAAGTAAGTTGTATTATGTTATACCTGTTTCACACGTGAGGAATCTGAGACATAGGAAGGTTCTTACCCTCAGCTAGTCAGTAATGTAGCTAGGATTTTAACTCAAGCATGTTTATTCCAGCATCACAGCCACTGCAGTATAAGGATCTGGAGTAGGATTTGTTGAATGGACCCTTAGTGTCCAGATGTTTTAAGGGTTAACTTTTGACATATAATCTTGGTATTTTAAATGTGTAATTCTCACCTTTCCCAACAATTTATGATGGTCTCATTATCTAATTACCGGTAATACCGCCTTCTGTATGTTTTTATCATCAGATGATGTTTTAGTATTGGGTTGTACCTGAGTTGTCAGATATGAGTACAAAGCGAATTAGCACATGACTTATAAATCTGTAACTACATTAGGGAAACATCTTCCATGAATTTGTCTTTTATGTAACAAATTTTTAATTAGGTAATGATTTGTATAATTTTGACATCAAGGGGCAAGGCTCTATGAATTTGTAAATTTAAAATAAGTTATGTTTTAGAGAAACTAACTTAATGTTAAGACTTGTAATATGGAAGACAGATGAAAAATACGCTAAAAATAAACTTGGAACTAAGCTCCTGGCAAGGTAAACAAGTGTGAAATAAGTCCACAGTTCCTTGTCTGCAGAGTAGAAATCCAAACCACTCTGAAAACTAAAAAGTTAAAGATAGCAAAACCTAACCCAAACTAACATAAAACAGTCACCTTTATTATTTATCTGAATAGTTATATATTTTGCTGGAGAAATATTAATGTGTGATACACTGGAAGTGTTCTGTGATAAATAGTATATGTACTCTGTTACCTTTCTACAATCCAAAATATTCTGAATTTAGGAACACAGCTATCTCCAAAAGCATGAAACTAACTCCAGAGACCTTTGAGTTTTACAACTGTCACCCACACATAAAAAACTGAACACACTTTGAAATGTCACAGTAGTCTGAGCTTAAGTCTCTGAGTACATGCATATTAAATACTTTAAAACATACATATATAGGTGAGTACCTAAAGTTTATTAACCTAGTTATAGGCTATTATCACCATATAATACAATGATAGTTTGGAACTTTTATATTTTCTTCAGTGGTTAAAATACAGCTCATGCTAGTAGACTAATTCTTTAAATGAGGGTGGAGAACCTCAACCACATTTTTTTTTTAATTATCCCAGTATTTCCATGGGAAATTAACACCACCAAATTAACTTTAATCTGCTGATATATAGAATGCATACTCTCTGTGTGTGTTGCTACTGTTACAAAGATGAATAAGATAGTGCACCTTTCCCTTGAGCCCACAGAAGCCTTCATGTCTCTGAGAGACTTGTCTCATTGTTCGCATTTCATGGTCACATATCAAAATTAGATGGACATGGCTTAATTTATTCAGAAAATAAGCATCTGCTAATTGCCAAGCACAGTTCTAGGCACTTGGGATGCATTAGTGAACAAAACAGGAAAAAAGTCCTTTCAACATTTTAGTGGTCCTGAGAAGTCTGCCAAGGCATTAAGCAGTTTTTGTCAATATACATTGTGTCATCAGACTCCGTTATTAAATTATCTACTTTTCATTTCTAAATCATTTGGTGATAATTTGTATTATAGGGTTTTTTGTATGTATACGTAACTACATACATGTACATACAGTTTACCTGATTTGATAGAATTATATTAGTGACTTTACTGAAATGTATAATCTGCTGGTTTTCAAATACTTTTAGAGAGTATCTATTACAAACAAAATATTATTTTGATGCTCTGAAAGGATAAGTATGATTCCATGTAACTCCTTTCTTTATATTTTTGGCAAAACAACTTTCTTTTGGAGTTTTTAATAATTCTATCAGGCACACCTTAGTGATTTATTTCTGAATTATTCCTGGATCGGAAATTAAGAGTTCTTGTCTTTTTCCATGCCACTGTGGAAGGTTGCATAAATTAACATGTATCTCACATGTAAATTAGTTATATAATGGTAGATAAAATTTATGGTAGATATATCTGTGTTATATTTATTTATATTTTGGGATATATAACGATAGATATAATTTCAGATTTTTTAATGTTATGTAAATTTTACTGTACAAATAATTGCGGAAAGGCCTACCATTTGTGGTAAAGCCAATGACATTCTAAATGTTAACAGTTACAATTCAGTTATTTCCCTTTACAAGTACCTATTGATAAAGCACATCTCTTTATTTGTATATACAGTGTTTTATTCCTAAAATATGAAGGGTAAAATTATTAAAGCAGGGTTTTTTTCAGTCAATATGATATTAGGTTAATAAAGTTCTCTTTTGTGACTTTGATATCTTTGTGTTTTTATATTTATAAACCTCATTGTAATTTAGGAATGGGGGAAGCATTAATCAGCAATAAGTCTTTCTCAAACGTTAATACTGTTTTTGCAATTCTGTTTTTCTATACTGAATATTTTTCAGAGCTATTGAACTACAAAATAGCAGGTTTTCCTTCTTAGGAGAGCCATCATTTCTCAAACGTACGTCTTACTACATTGGCATTATTTGCCTATTTGTTTTTCTTTTGGAGATTGAATAGTTGAAAACGGCCGTTAATAGTAGCAACTCTAAATGTAGATAATGCTAAAAACATTGCAGTGATCTACTATACACGTAAGATTTTGATATAATTAACTTGAAACATTAATTTTATAGTGGAATTTCATGTATACGTTCTTTAGGAATTTACAACTAAATCAAGACTTGTAAGTCGAACTTTATTCCTCAAGTAAATGTAGCATTCCTCACCCCACACACAAACAAGACAGGAAAGGTTCAATATTTATTTCAAAAGCATATGGCTAACTAGCCATTTGTTTGTGATTATTTTATGGTATCCTCATATAATGATGGGAAAATCTGTTTTGAGGATTTGAGAAAATTTATGGTAATGTTGAATGAAATTTTCTTAAATTTCTTCTCCTTTGCTAGTCTTCAACATGAACATTGAAACTTAGGAGTTATTTAATTACATTTTTATGTGTGGGTGATTACATACAGTTCACTTGGGAACAATTTGAGGTTAAACAGCTTTTCAATAATCCATAGAAATCTCTACATTATCACCTAACATTTTAAAATGTCACTGTTGCTACTAATATGAACATGTAGGGGCAGTATAGTACTGTTTTTGTAAATCTTGTCTGAATTTGTGGGTTTTAAAAATCTGTGTTACTGTTAGAAGTTGGTTCTTCTCTGAGATAATATAATTACATCTTGCTTTATAAAAGGGTGGTTGGTACTGTTTCATTAAGTTGGAACTATTCTTGCAGTTCATGTTCTTACATGTGTTATACAAAATCTCTTATTATGAAAACTGTTGGCCCTGATTTATATTTGAAGTCAAAGAACATGTTTAGTTAAAAGGAAAAATGCATTTTCATCGTCTGACAATAAAAATGAAAATAAATGGGTTCATAAAAATCTGAAAAACCAAAATCAGTACAGTTTTGCTCTTATTCTGTATCAACCTTTCAAAATGAATGTTTATGAAAATTTTTAAAGTCTTAATTTTCAATATGACAGAGGAACAAAACTTAGATTACCAGTCTTATTTTTAAGATTCTTTAATTGGTAAGTCTTTTTTTCAATATCAAAATGGTTAAGGTTATTACAAACTTTATTACAAAATATAGTAACTTTCCTCCCGACTTAATATTTAAAAGAAAACAACTCTTCCATCTATTTACTCACTCTATTCAATACCTCCTATGAGCTACAGACTGCTTTAGGCATTTAGAGTACAACAGTGAACAAAACAGATCCAAGCCCTCACCCTCGTGGAGTTTATATCAGAAAAGCAGAGTGACTAAGGGCATGGATGACAGAGTTAGTTGGACCTGGGTTTAAGTTCTTTTGCTGTACCACTTACTAAGCCTCATCTGTAAAATGGAGATAATAATAGTACCTTTTACAGAGGGTTGTAAGGATAAAATGAAATAACCCATGGAAAGTATGGTTATGTATAAGAGTTCCATAACTATTTGAAGCCCTCATAAGACTTTTTTTTAGCTGTGTCGGTAAAAATTATAATTAATTCTCCTGATACAGTTATACTTACAATAGAGATTTTGAGTTTTTTTTTCATTTTTAGTTTCTTCAAATGGTGAAAGAAAATGCACAGCACAAATTTTGAATAGTTTTTCTTAAACAGTTTCCTGTGTGACTTTTAATTTTCCCTGAGTGGAAAGATACTGCACATAAAAAGTTAATGTGATTTCGTTCTACTTACATTATGTAGATTCATTCAGTATGGCTATCATATATGTAAAAATTAACCCCATTATGTCTTCTTACATGAAGAAAATGATATGTGACATCTTGGTATTTTGTTTGGAGATTCTCAGATGTTCAGAATAAATGTGTTGGCTTTAAATGTCATTAAATTGAAATTTTTAAAATTGCTATATAAGAATTAAAAATACATTTTATTGATTTACATATTATGTTAGCTGCCTAAAATGTCTAGTATATAGTTTTCATTATAATTTTAGTTTCTGACACCATTTTTCTACTAAAGCCCCTAAAATTTGGTAATTAAGAAATGGAACATACTTTTTAACAAATTTGAAAACTATCTTATCAAAATGGTACCTGATATATCATTACTACATAAAAATTGAGACTTGAAACATTTAAGGAACTGATTCACAAATTTTGACAACAGTACTTAGAAAATTAGTTCTTTGTTTAGTACCCTGTGCTTCTCTTGGGTCTTTTTATTTCTGTGTTATATAGAAATTCCATATTTAACATACACACACATGTATGCATCCTTACACACAGGCATCCCTCACACACACAAATAAAATTCTAACCACCCCCTACCTCTGTTTAATAGCTTATCAGCTGTGTTCATGCTACAACTGCTTCATTGAAGGGAAGTGCTGTTCTGCTGTTTTCATATTAGCTTTGTTATCATGCAGTATTTTTCAGCTGCTCATGCTCATTACCATACAGCTGGTATGTAGAGAAGAGAAGGAAGCAGGCAGAAGTTGTACTGTCTACAAGAATAAGAAGCTCTCTTGCAGATGGGGTGCTGGCAGATGGGGCATGTGTTTGAACAGGTTTTACTAATAACAGAGTGCATTAAAAATCATTCTGAGAAAGTCTAAGGTCAGTGCCATGAATTCAGGGCTTAAGAGGTTGTTCAGCTTTTTTGTAGACCTTTTTGGAATATTAATTTACTCTAATAAAAAAAGTAATAAATGGCAAACCATACCTCCTCAAAAAAAAATCTTTCCACTTTTTTTCTTTATTAGTATATTTTTTCTTTAGTATAATTTGAAAAGCATTAATACTGTCACCTAGTATCTCTTATCAACTTGTGTTGTCATAGTCTTAAATACGTTTACTTAAAATGTCTAGATTGTGTCTGTATACAAAAGTGTAGATGCTTTGTGAAAATGGTAATAACATTCTTCAGTTTCTATATATTAGAAAATTTATTAGAAGGTGAAAACTAAAGAAGATTTAGATATTGATATGTATAGTGTTAACTAAGTTGAAGATTAAGTCAAGGAATGTTTTATCTGCATTCAAAGTTAGAAGTGAATCGTGTGCCCAGAAGTGTATCTATTGTTAAAAATATTTCTTGCATATTTTTCATATTCACAAAACCAAAGTGAATGAAGCATAATTAAAATAACTATCATTTTTCTTGAAGTATTTTAGTGGGATCTAGTCTTTTTTACCCTTTTTTAACTGTAGTGTTTCTTGATACATCCTCTCTCAATGGAAGATGCTAATGAAAAGCAACTGAAGCAAAATCAAGCAAGGCAATTATGTATAACATATGTAGTATTCAATTTAATTTTAAAGGAAATAGAACTTGTTCTTTTCACAGAGGTTAAAATATGTGAATATATATAATATATATGAAATGTATACAAGTATAGCTAGTTTTTAAAGCTAGTATAAGTTACAAAACTTTTGGTAACTCAGAAACTTGTGCTTCAGATTTCTTGTCAGTAAAAGGGAGGTACAAAATGTTGTCTGTGAAGTTAATAACTATGCATAAATAAGATGATTTAAGTGAGATCTGTGGAAAGTGGTGTACTTTAACAAGCATTGCTAAAACTATGTATTCCTTCTAATAGTTTAGATTCTGTTGGGCATTTTAGAGGTACAGAAGTCGTAAACTGTGAAGTTGCATTTTTATTGCACATCAAACTTATTTTCTTCCAATTTAATTTGTATTTGAACTGTATAACTGATAAATATCCAGAAATACTTTTATGACTTTTCCCTGAGGAGAGAAATATATAAAGCATTATAAATAATATACAATATAATAAAATGATAAATCTGTAAAATGTATTGTTTACCTACATCATCATTTCTTATTTAGAAAATTATGAGTTTTTAAAATTATGTTGAAAATTTACATTTTTCTGTTATTTCTGTAGTTCTACCATTGTTGATTAGAATGTCTTATGTTGCTAATTATCTCATATAAGTATTTTTTATTGGTACTCTACTATATGCAGGAACTATGTGAGGAGCTGAGATACAACAAGAATCAAAATAGAATCAAAATACCGCTATCATGGAACGTACAGTCTATTGGAGAAGATAGACAAATATTTAATGCGCTCACACTGTAATGAGGTGTTTGCTTCAAGCACTGTGAAATCAGAGATGGCCTATATAAAGATAACTAACATATTTTCATCTCCAACCCAGACCTTTCTTCTGGGCCAGAACCAGCTGGAGCATGAGATTTGGATACCTGGTTATATCCAAGATATCTCAAGATCCTCCTCACCCCTGGGCCCCAGAAAACAAAAACAGCCAACCAACCAGCCAACCCAGTCCTTGTTATCCAGTTGCACAAGTCAGAAAACAGGTGTTATCTTTGATACCTTCCTCTTTTTTACATGCCATGCATGACCCATCTGTTAACTGTCCTATCAGTTTGATGTCCTAAATGTCTCTTAACTGCCCACTACTATACATCTCTATTTCTGCCTAGCTAGCCGAAGCCACCATTATCTCTTACCTGGTCTAGTGGAATAACTTCCTCACACAGTCTCTCCACATCTACTCAATCACTGCCATTCTGTTTTCAACATTATACTCTGAATGATTTTTTTCAAGAAGTACATCTGATTATGTCTTTTACTTAACTAACATCCAGCTTTAGCTTTTCATTACTCTTATGGTAAAACCCAAAATCCTTTAAAGTCTTGGGTAATCTGTCCCTCGCCTACTTCTTCAGCCTCATCTTGCACTTGCCATACTACCTCTATTCTGTGTCCTCTAGCTATAGGTGGTTACCCCTTCCTTCCCCGAACCTAACTCAGTCATTCATTCAGAGAGAAGATGCCTTCTCTGAACCCACACACTAGGTGGAAACTTCAACATTCTTAACACTGTTCTAACACTCTGCAGCATTTAAGACAGTTGCAGTTTTGCTTTGTTTTGTCTCATTATCTTGCCCACTATGCTGTGAACTCCAGCCATGAAACAGACACAAGACTTAGTTTAGCTTATGTTAGGCAACCAAATAACTATTAAATTGAATGAGAGTGTCCATGGCAGACTAAAATATCCATATAAATCTGCATTTGTTGTAATTATGTATCCTAGGTAGAATATAATTATAGAGATACTTGAGACAACAAAGTATAAGATAAAATCACAGAGATACATGTGTATCAGTACACTGCTAGGAATGATAACCACACATGGATCAAATGGACAATTATTAAAGATGGATTGGCTCTTTAAAAAAGGTCTTACGTGATGAAGTTAAGAAACAGGGCCCAAACAATAACCACACATTGAAAAGCATGTGCTCTGTGTATTCAGATGGAAAATCCTATGAATATGTTACTACTTGATTAGTAAGTCTAGTATTTTTAGGCTGTGTACTAAAAAAATTTTCAGTGAAAAAGTCATAGTTCCTTGTTAAGTGTATTTGGGCTGGAGTAATCAACAAAGCATTTGAAGCAGTTTCTTTCATCAATGTTATGACACATAACTTTAGTCAGTTTCCCGTAGGGTTCAAATCATTTTGGTAAGGAGAAAAAAAACTGGTAGCTTCATTGAAAGGACAGTCCAGTGGAGATCCTTTGATGTTTGTGTTTTCAACTCTCTTTCATTATTTCATGTTTTAGGGAAATAAAGCATACAACATAAAGGAAGGAGAGTAAGACATAGAACTTAGAGGGTTTGGGAAAAGGAAGTAAAACCCATGTGGTGTTGTGTTTCTTCCAGTATGCCCACTGATGATTGCCTGGCCTCAATATAATGTCAAAGATAATGAGAGCAGTTCTTAAACAAGTGGAGGCATTGGCAGTAGTGTATTAACTTGTTGTCAAGCCGCTGTTGGTAAATTCCCAGAAGTAAAGTGTATCACAGTACACAATTAGCTGCCTAGTCTGTCTCTTCTTTCTGCTTGTCTGCAGTGGCTCCAATATGGAGATCATATGCTCGGCACACATTTGTATACTGAAATAGCTAAGAAAACATCTTAGACATATTTAAACTGCCAATATTTTTTTGCTTTGTATATAGAGAATCCTATTTTTATTTTTTTGTAAACTGAAGACCAAGACTTCCTTAGGTTCAAATCCCATCTACTTTAAATGACCTTAGGATCACTTAAACTCTCTGTGCCTCTTTCCTCATCTGTAAAATAGAGATAATAATAGTACCTTCTGCAGAAAGTTTAGTTAAACAGTTTCATTAAGTTAGTATCAGTAAAACACCTAGGAAGAAAGCCTGACATATAGTGAGTTTCCTTTCCTGTATACATTATATTCTTAAGAAAACATCTTTTGAAAAGGAGTTGCTTATTCAAACTGGAATAAAGTTTACAGCATCTTTGATAGTGGGCACTGAAAAAGCATTCAGGTCAGTTTAAAATCTAGTATTTATACATTTGGTTTAAAATATTGCCATGTACATCTCTTGAAAATATTATCTCTTCCTCTTTCTGGTTGTACATATTGTTATACAAATTAAGCAGTTTCACTTATTAGTCAAATGAATTTGTCATTTTTTATTGACTTGTCTGTCCTTCCCTCCTGAATTGGGAGTTCTGTCGGGTTAGAGACTACATCTTGCTCAGTCTTGCATCTTTTTTGCTTAGTGCTTGGCTTTAGTAACCCTGGACAAATATGTGGTTAGTAGATCCAAAAATACAACATTTGAATCACTACTTAATTTTTTCTCCTTCTTGTTTTATTGTTTAGAAAATAGAGAACCATTATATGACTCAGGATTCATTTGGATGAGACTGATAATGATATAATGGAATTTGGGGTTAGAAGCTCACATGAATTGCTCTCAGCTACTAGCTTTTCCTGTGCTACCTATACATAATAAACAAATATTGTGAATCTCACAAAGTTGAAGTCTTTGAAATAAATGGATTGGTAGGGGGTAAATTGCATCTTAGTCTAACAATGTCTGTTTATTGCAATGGTTTAATAAAGGGTGAGTAAAAATATCTTAGAAAATACCACTTAATTTTAATCTTTGCTGTTTATGTTGTGATCATGATGATTAACATGTCTGCGTTTATCTTCTCTTGAAAACTATTCTAAGTTCTTTCTTAAAATGCTGTGTTGTCTGTTGATGGGATAACTTTAAAGGAAAAGTTTAAAATGAAGAAAGGAGTGTGTGTGTGTGTCTTCTTTATCTCATGAACTAAAAAGTATTGGAATTTTAAGATTACGCTAAAGTTCAGCAACTTTTTGCTAGCTTTGAATTTATATTTTGGATAGATTTAGACTATTCCTCATAGGATTTTTTCATGTTATAGAATTATGAACATATATTGACTCATAAACTTACATTTTAAGAAATCTAAGATTTGGTTTTAAAAAATGGTCTCAATTTACCATGTAGCAGTTCTTAACAGACCACAGCTATATGTACTTGTTCATGTCCAGGGCAGTTCTTAATTTTAGTTATAAAGCATATTTGTTTAGTAGTCATCATTCCATCATTATATACCATGCCTTCATGTGAGTGGTGGGAAACTCATGATTTCATTCCACATAAAGGAGTTTTTAGAGTCGTGTATTAAATGTAACAAGCTTTCAAAGTTAGTTTTTTCCTTTTTTTTGAGACAGTCTGGCTCTGTCGCCCAGGCTTGAGTGCAGTGGCACGGTCTCAGCTCACTGCAACTTCCACCTTCCAAGTTCAAGCAATTCTCCTGTCTCAGCCTCACGAGTAGCTGGGATTATAGGTGCATGCCACCATACCTGGCTAATTTTTGTATTTTAAGTAGAAATGGGATTTCACCATGTTGTACAGGCTGGTCTCAAATTCCTGACCTCAGTTGAGCCACTGCCCGGTGAAAGCTAGTCTTCAGACATTTGGAGGTCTCAATTATAGGTAAATATCTTTTAAATTATGTGCTAAAATAAAACTTTAAGAAAATGAATTTGTGAATAAAATATTTCTATGACAAGAATGTTGTGATAGCAAAGTGCTCCAGTCAGTCTTGTAGTTCAAAGTCTTTTG
The DNA here is from genome assembly GCF_030222135.1 of Aotus nancymaae. NCBI lineage: Eukaryota > Metazoa > Chordata > Mammalia > Primates > Aotidae > Aotus > Aotus nancymaae. The sequence continues at coordinate 15,163,526 of NW_026988447.1, forward strand.
GAATCTTATATACAGATAGGGGATCATGTAAGTATTTGCTAGTCATAGAATTCTTGATTTTTTTTTAAAGCAAATAATGCCATTTTAAAATTATATAGTAATTCCTTTAAAATTTAAATTGATGTTTCTAAAATGATAGACTCCTCTTTTTAAAATGTAATGCGGACCTGATTACTAGGTTCTTTCCTACTCACTTGACAGCTGTGTCAAACACGTGAATACTTAAAGAACAAGCAAGCTACATTAAAGAATTGATTAAAGATCACTGTGAAGCACACATTCTAGAATAAGAACCCAGTGTTATTTTTTTTTATCACTGGCCTAGCACCAAAACAAAATAGGTACTCAATAAATACTTTTGTATTAGTGAAATCAGTTTGAATCTGCAAACTTTGCTTCATAACTAGCGTTTTAAAAGATTGGTTAAAGTTATGCCTTGTCATTTTGAATTATTCTGGAAAATTAGTAAGATGCTTGATGAGAAGAGATGCCTGTATCTGAAAAGTGCAGTAAGTATGAATCTGGACTTTCTGTATCTGCCCGCCAAATGTTGGCAATAGAACATAATTATCAAAATTAGTAAGCAAACTAATAGAAGATCACAGAATTGAGAATAACAACTGTATTTCAAATTAAGCAGATCCTGGAATGCTACATATTGGTGAGATTGTACCTAAGAGTAGGAATAAACATTGGTTGAAGGCTTTGTCTGGCTTTGAGATTCTATGCTTATGTTTTGAATTATTTTGTGATCACAGAGAAGCAGTTTAGAAAGTATTTTCTCACCTCCATGACAAAGGATAACCACATCTTTCACCATAATAGACATTTGTTGAAATAAGAGATGGAGATACATTGACAGTCTTAGAGATCCGAGCCCAATCTCTCTCTTCCTCAAAAAGAATTAACTCTCAAATAGGAAAATAAAACTAGAACACAGGAAGTAGAAGAGCAAGGAGATAGAGATATGATATGGTTGATAATATCTTCATTCTCGTAGAATTGAGGTACTAGATATAAAGAGCTTAGAATAGTGTTCAGTATGTGGCATACACTAATTAAGCATTACCTGCTTTCTAGTCTAGTTTTCTTCCTCTTGTAAGTTCAGGGATCTCATGAAATAGGTACTGAGTTTGAGAGTTAGTCTTGTGGTAGCAAGTGATCAGGGAAATGGAAGCATAATTGCTATATTGAAGAGTTGAAAATAATTCAAATACTGCTATGTATCCTTTTCTCTGTATCTCTAATTTCAGTAAATTCTCAAAGTGAGAATCATTTTGTGAGTGATCTTCAATTTTGTATACATTTTTGAAAACAGAAATAATATGGGCAAAGATTATACAGATAAGTTACATTGTTATTTTCTTTCTAGAAACCTTCCAGTGACTTCACATTGCACTTCCAAACTCTTAACCATGGCCTACAAGAGGCTCCATGATCTGACCTGTGTTTACCTGACTTCATTTTGTCCCAATCACTTCATCCTAGCCAGACTGGCCTTATTCTTGCTGATCCCAGGCTCTACCCAATCATTTTGGCTTAAAAGTTGTCTCCTGGGCAATGACATTCAAAATTAGCCACACTTCTCTACTACCCTTACTACTCACTTCTGTCATAGCACTGTTTTTTTCTCTTTTAGAACTTAGAATTATATAGAATTATTTTGTTCATTTATTAACTTACTTATGTGTCTTCCTCCCCCACCAGAATGTAAACTACATGAGAATAGAGAGCTCATCTGCATTCTTTATCACCTTATACCTAGTGTCTAGGACTGTTGTTAACATACAGTATATTTTCAGAAAGTTTATTGCCAGGTAAGAGAAAAGAGGGAAAATCTCTTATTAAGCCACTTAGATGACCATGGTTAACATTTTAATATATTTTTCTAGGCTTTTCTTTATGCATATACAGTGTGCATGCACATAACTAAAAATACATGCTTTTTTCAAAAGTACCATACTTTATATTGTTTTTGATGCCTTCTAGTTTTACAGCCACTCTTCTACAGTCACCTAGCTCTGTACATGATGAACAGTTTCTGAGACTTCAGAATGCTTTGTAGTGAAGTCTGTTCTTTAGAAAGGAGGCTTTGAGTCTGGGGGCCAGACAGTGGAGGTGTGGGGAGAAAGGGCTAGGGGTAGAACAAGATGAAAATTTTCTTAGTGAGCCATACATTTTTGAATAGCAGAGGTTCTTTCAGCCACATGTTGGCAAGAATCAGTGAATTGTGTACTCACCTACTGCCCCGAGTAACTTTTTGGATTGTCTTTTCATTAACTTTTTCTGGAAATACAGAGTTTCAATGAATGTTTTCTATACTGTTTCCCTACCCCATATATTCAAGACTACAACTTGCTTGTATGTATGATTTCTAGTGTGAATGCCTGTTCAAACAGTCCCCTTGTTTGTCAGTGTTTGTAACTAAAATTAAAAAGTCAACAGTCTTCATACCCACACAGTAAAGTTCTCCTAGTACAGAAAGACACATAATGCCCTAAAATGGAAGGTTGAGTTATAACAGGAACTATTTTGAAGAAATTTAACAATAAGTTAAATAACATTTCAACTCTAGTACTAAGTGTTTGAATTAGGAAAAATAGTACCACATAGGTTATCCCCTAATGAACCTTGTAAGGCCAGTGACTAATAGACGCTGTTAATCCTACAAGTTAGTAATAGTCATATTTCCACATACATCTAAGGTCCACAGATGATAATTTCCTTTGTCCCTCTCCAAACTTACCAAACTTCTGTTTTTTAAACACAGAAGCTAGACTGTGTGTTTTATGAACCTTCAGACTATTTAAATAACTTGTCCATTTTCTGACCCACTCCACTCAATTTGGCAATTGATATGTAGTACAGTATTGCATTCTGTTTGTTTCTTGTCTTTGTGGGTTTTGTTTTGTTTTGTTTTTTGAGGCAGAGTTTTGTTCTTGTTGCCCAGGCTGGAGTGCAATGGCGTAATCCTAGCTCACTGCAACCTCCACCTTCTGGGTTCAAGCAATTCTCCTGCTTCATCCATCTGTGGTTTTTGTTGTGTTGGTTTTTTGGGTAGTTTTTTTTTTTTGTAGTTGTTGTGTATTGTTTTTAGACAGAGTCTTGCCTTGTCACCCAGGCTGGGGTAGAGTGCCGTGATCATAGCTCACTGCAGCGTCAAACTCAAGGGCTCAAATGATCCTCCTACCCCAGCCTCTCAAGTATCTAGGGCTACAGGTGCACACCACCATGCCCAGGTAATTTTTATTATTATTATTTGTAGAAATGAGGTCTTGATATATTGCATAGGCTGGCCTTGAACTCGTAGCCTCAAACGATCCTCCTCCCTCAGTCTTCCAAAGCTCTGAGATTACAGTTGTGAACCACCATGCCCAGCCTAGTTTCTTATCCTGTCACCTGGATTTTAAGTATCTTGTGGGAGGAAGGTAATTGTAATGTTTTTGTTTGCCCTTGGTAGCATTTCACAGATATTGGGACATAGGAGGTGATTTATTTCTTAGTTGATTGACTTTTTTTAACCTAAATTATAATCTCAGCTTCTGTCCCCTTTCCCCCATCACCAGGCCCTAGCCTCAGATTTCCACATGTAGTAGAAGCATAGTTATATGGATCTGAAATAATGATTCAGTAAACTGAATAATCAAGACTTAGATGTAGTTTACATACATACTTGTTATTTGTAAAATGTAACACTTTCTTCTTCTTTAGCAATGTCTCGTTTTTTAGCTTAACTTGAACTACCACATATCTAATGGAAATCAGTAAGAATTATTGATCTTGGGGACCAGAGACCAACGTTCTAAATATAGCTAGCTGTGTAAACCTGAGCAAGACACTTAATTCTCTACCTACTTTTCTCACCTGTCAAATATGGCTACCATTTCTAGGGTATCTGATATGTGCTAGGCATTTTCTGTGTCCTCACAGTGACTCTCTAGGTTAGGTGGGTAAGGTAGGTGTATACTCATTACTGTTTTATAAAAAGAGTAAACTGAAACTCTTAAAGGTCAAGTAACCACCTGACATTACACTCTGGTCATGGCAAAACTTGCACTTAAATCCAAGTTTCTCTAGTTCCATTGCTTGTGTTCATTCCACAAACAAAGAGGAATTAGATGGCATCCAAAATCACTCTTTGGCTTCCTGCTGGTTTTTTGCTGATTTAGTGGCTGTACCTTATTTTTAGTCTTTAGCTCTCAAAACATTTTTGTCATGACTAATCACTAATTTAGGAAATTAATCTCAGAATTTTAAACTGTTCTTGAAATGAATACAAGATTAATATATCATACCTATGGAAAATTCTTCTCAAGCCAGGTAAATATATTTGAAAGTCACAAACAGCAGCAATAAATACAGATTTGTGTAAAGAAACCAGAAAAGTGAATAGGGGTTAGGCCTTATATTGAGGAAAATTTGATACCATTCTTTCTCCATGTTAAATTCTTTCCTGGGTTATATTTGTGGTTTTATTTTTCTTGAAGTCAGCCTTATTTTTTATACTTTTTTTTCCATTATATCTTTCTTACTTTAGTGAAGATATTACTCTAAGGAATTTATAATACAATTTTGAGAGGAAATTTATGAATTCCAAATGCTTATTGGTAGTTTATTTTGGATTTTAAGCATGAAAGATTAATTGCTTTCTGGATAAATCAGAGTAAACTCCAGGGTGACTTGCTAACTTTGTTGTCAGATTATTGCACTGATGTTGGCTGTCTATGAAAAAGTAGAGAATGTTGACTCAGTATTAGTCTGACAGCTCTGTAATGATACAAATTTTAGAGGAGCAAGTAAAACCTCCTTCTTCATTATTCTCTTCTATGGCTGCCATAAATAGAACTCTTAACTTGCATTATTGTGTACAAATTCTGTATGTATGTATATTTATGTATTTGTAGATAAATACATTTGTGCATCTGTCCATCAGATGACTAATTTGGCCCAGTCTGAAGCAATATCACTGTTTGAACTAATATTGCAGTTGGTTTGTGTCAAATCATCAGAGGCTGAATCTTTGTAAGGAGAGTTTTAAATAGCTTAAACTTAAAGAATTAAAAAGTACTACTTCTGGCCGGGCACAGTGGCTCACCCGTGTCATCCCAGCACCTTGGGAGGCGGGTGGACTACTTGAGACCAGGAGTTCAAGACTAGCCTAGCCAACATGATAAAATCCCATCTCTACTAAAAATAGAAAAATTAGCAGGGCATGGTGGCACATGATGGTAAGCCCAACTACTCAAGAGGCTGAGTCATGAGAATTGCTTGAACCTAGGAGGTAGAGGTTGCAGTGAGCCAAGCCTGTGCCACTGAACTCCAGCCTGGGCAACAGAGTGAGACACTGTCTCAAAAAAAAAAAAAAAGAATTACTTCTTTAATTATACTTACATTAAAATTTATTTAAAAGCAATCATCTATAATATTTTGATTTGCAGCTTGATTTACTAAGATTAGGATTATATTTATTATTATAAACATCCCCTTCCCCCCAAAAAATAAGATTATCTATTACAATGTTTAGTGTTTGGGATTTTTTTTCTAAGGCACTAGTGTCACAGTATTTGTTTACTTAGATGTTAGCTTTGAACTAAAACTGGCTCATCTTGTTTTATTTTACATGTTCTCAAAAATTTTTTAGAACTAATTTCAGTATGAGTTCTAACAGTCAGACGTGTGTATATTACATTACACTGTGCTGTTGTGTTAATTGACTGTATTTCCAATTGAGAAAGAACAAAACTTAATTATGGTATATAATATTCTGTGCCTGACACAAAGTAGGTGCTAAGCATACACAAAGTAGGTGCTAAGCAAATGCTTACTGAATGAGTAAATGTGGAAAATTACTTATTGGTCAATACTGCTACCTGTTTGTGTTAGTGAAAATGTAGATGCTGGGCATATATACTATTTCAATTGATATCTGTAATAGAACAGGTTCATTCATTTGCCAGTTTCAATAAACAAGTCTTTTAATAAGCACTCACATCCAAGAAAGTTAATGATAGTTAATGAAATTTCAAAAAGTATTTCAGTCTCAACATGCCTGGCATTCCTTTAATTGATGCTGAAATTTTGAACTGTCTGTAATCTAAATTCTGTGCTGAGGGCAAGAGAGCTAACTGGTGGTTTCCTACTCCTTTCCAGAGTAAAGAGTGTTATGATAAAAATAAAATCACTGACATAGGAATACAAACACATTCTCCTACTACTATAAAACGGAAGTATATTTTTAAATGTTAGCAAAGTAATGAAAAGAACCGATAGTATTCATAATATTATCTACTAATTATAAGCTTTTTAGTTGAGTTAAACTTTTAGTACTGAGTGTAATATATGTTTATGCTTTAGAAAAATATTGCTGTGGATGCTACTCTTTCCTTGTATGGCCAGTTATTCAAAAATATTCATTATTGTCATTTTCTGGATGTCCTAGAAATAAAGTTGAGTAAGATGTGAATATTTAGGGAGTAGATAGGGGAGAAAGATGTATAAAAATAATGACAATGAACTATAATAACTGCAGTAACAGAAGAATTATATATAAGACAGAAATAATGAACTCTTGAGAGGGAAGAGGTAAAGTACTCTGTTAACTACCATCCTTTATGTTGACATTATGTATAAAGAGAAGTATTTCTCTGAAGATACGTGATTCATTTAAGACCATTTGTTTATATTTTTCTCACTGTATATAAATTATTTTTTACCACAACTTGCCCTTCTAAAAACTTAGTCATCCCAATTATTTGCTTAGAGAGAGCCATTTCTCTAGTAGGAGCTCACAGGTTAATGATTCTATGGGCATTATTCCCCAGAGGCAAAGACATCATCATATTTTTGTGCTTTTTGTTTTTTCCTTGTTACTGCTAACTTCTACGCTAGCACACTAGTTGCACTTCAACACTTAGCACAGTGGAGTTGTGATGAGATGAACATTGGGTCTGAGTTAGCATATGAATTTTATTCCAGGACCTTATTGTTGATCATTCCCTTTACTAATGGATTTTCAATAATACTTCTAGGTTGTCAGTCAAGAAAAAATTAATTTTGTATAGAATGGGAGAAGTGATTGCCTAGCTGACATTACATGAAAATTTATTGTAATGAAAATATCTTTAATATAGTGAAATAGTAATTCTAAAAATGTAGATGACAAACATAAGCATTTTCTTAGCTGTTTGGTTGACTGATGTAGCTATTTGGTTGACCTTCTTTCCAGTGAACTTAAACTACTTTATATTTTAGTCTAAGGCATAAAATACTTTAAAAAAAATAAACTTATTTAACAGAGATAATAGACTGACCTAAGTTTTAAAATGTTTCTGTCACAGGGATAAGATAGATAAATAAAGATACAAACCCATAAAGATTTTTAAATATTATATTACTAAAAACTTAAATCTGAATAACGTTTCAAACTATATTTTAGCCAAGAGTGCTATAAATAGAAATGTGAGAATGATTTTATTTGCTTTGTTCGCATATAGATGATGAGGACAGTAATATAATAGATCATAGTTTTCATTGATAGTACATCAGAGAATGTTGAAAATCATTTTTATTCTGTTACTTTGAAATTCAATTAGAGGCTTGGTTGACTAGCTTTGCTTGACAAATTCTTCACAGTTCAAATTAACATCATAAGATATTAGGGAGAATTGTTTAAATACTTGGGAAGAGAAGGTCTTCATTAACACTTATAAACATAGGCATTTCTCACTTAAACAAATTAGTAAAAATCATTCCCAAGTAAGAACCATGGTAGATGGAGGATATGTAGGAGTAGAAAGACTTCTCAGTGTAGACTTTTTTTGTGTATCATTTTGCTGTTTGAACCATGCAAACCTGGTAATAAAATATGAATCTATAGGGTAATACACACATATAAACGGTATTTGTGGGGAACAGATTTTCCTGTAACTTCACAGCCCTAAGTAGGAGCCATGTAACCGTGGGAGCAGTCCTTTGAATATACAAAGTGAAGAGGTATTTTCTTTAGGTTTTGAGACACTATCCCCTACTTCATTTAAGCTGGTCTCTTCTTAACTGAGTAGACTTAATTTGAAAAGGTTAGTTCAACTAGAAATAGGACATGATTTCGGTTGAAGCCAAAATATATGCTATTATAGCACTAGTATTCCACTTGTCTTATGACAAACTAGATACCAGTGACAAATTCTAGATGAAATTTCAGGTGTTCTGATAGCCCAGAACATGGGGGAAAATCAACTTTTTTCCCCTTTGCCTAAATCTTGAGTCCTCAGAACTTCTAACAAAAGCGTTTATGGGTCCATTCCTAACAAGTTGATTTTTTTTTTTTTTTTTTTTGCTTCCCTTCAAAGTGAGATTATTTAGATAACTAACTTCTGCTGGGTACATACACATATTGTTTCTGAGAATAAGAATTAATTTAAGAGCCAGGTAGGAGATTTAAAGTAGACAGTGGAATATAATTTCCAGGAGAAGACTCAAGGTGTACATCTTCATGAAATTTTATATTATCTTATTTTCATTTATGTTTTAAAGTAAAAGATGTTCCATTGACATAATGTCTTAGTTATAAAGGTAAACATTTTTATTTTTAAAATTGTGATACTACTTTATGCAGTATTTAGAATCATTTTACTAAAGAAAGTCATTTACCACCATAGCAGAGAGTATTAAAATGTTAGTAAGTCCAAATGGTTGTTTTGTTTGTTCTTCTGGAGAAACATACTTCTAATAACTATAGACACAATTTACTTGTAATAAATGGGGAGGGTAGGAGTTAATTAACTAGGCCCTTAATAATGGGCTTTTCTAGTTCAAGGAATCTTATAATTGCCCCTGAAGCTAGTTGTGAAGGAAGTTGCAAGATGAAATATCTAGATTTGTTTAGTGGTCATTACAGGAAAAATGTTGCCTTCTGGCAAACTTTGGCACCTTTATTATGTAAAATGCCTTTTTAATGATAAACAATATAGATTGTCAAAATTATTTTGGAGATAGAAGTCCAGTGCCTCCTGTTTACTCCAGATTAAATTAGCAAATAAGGGCAAGCCTCTCCAGTGAGCACAGTGTTTGCTGTTTTGGGGAGAAAATAGCATTTTGGCCAGACTTTACACACTTAGGTAGTACTAGTTTGTTAACCTTAAAAAGATACTCTCATGATGAGTAAGGGTTGATGAAGTATGTGGCAATTTTCCTGAAAATTACTATGTTTTAAACAATTGAAATGGAAAAGCATGGGGAATGTTTTTATTAAATCAATACCAAAATATGCAGATTGAAATGTAACTTAGATTACATAATTTCTGCAAATGTTACCAGCTCCAAACCAGTTTACTTTATTTTCAGTGAACCCCAAAGAATATTAATTTCTCTTTTTGGGATTGCCTGTTTTGTACCATCCAAGCTACTTGAAAAATCTAATCAGTCTGTGCCAGTACTACTGTAGGAAGACAGTCAGTGAAAATAGCATGCTTTGCCTCTTTTGAGGGGGACTGTATGAAAATATATCCTATTTTCAAAATGTTTCTGAAAAGACTTATTTGTGGAAATGTTCCTTGCTATTTAAAACTCTTCAAAAATGCAGGTTTTACAAAATACAAAAATAACCTCCTGAAAGTTTGAAAGGGGAGAGGGGGCTGTTGTGTGGGGGCGGTCTCATTTGCTGCCCACATCCTCCCTCTGTTCAGTGCGTTGTGTGCTTACGGGTTCCCTGGAGCGGATCACCATATAATTGATGTGCAGTCTGCATTGCTGAATCCTGGACTGCACCATTCTGTGTTCAAGGGAAGATGTAATCTGATCCCTCTGCTGCTGAGGGAGGAATCTGTTCAGTCAAGGCTTTGACAGGGCATAGTCTCCTCCAATAATCTTCTCCGTTCTCTCTCATTATTCCCTCGAGTTCTCCTCAGTCAAGCTGCATGTATGTATGTGTGTCCCGAGAAGCGGTTTGATACTGAGCTGCATTTGCCTTTACTGTGGAGTTTTGTTGCCGGTTCTGCTCCCTAATCTTCCTTTTCTGACGTGCCTGAGCATGTCCACATTAGAATCTGTGACATACCTACCTGAAAAAGGTTTATATTGTCAGAGACTGCCAAGCAGCCGGACACACGGGGGCACAGAATCACTGAAGGGGAAAAATACAGAAAATATGGGTTTCTACGGCACATTAAAAATGATTTTTTACAAAGTAAGTAATCTGTTTTCTTCCTTTGCTGTGTGATTGTGTGTGTATGCCTGCCTGAGAAGGAAAATCTGTATCATCAGAGATGGCTGCAGTATCCTCTAATTTTGGTGGGTAGCTTGATGTCTGGTATTCTGTTTTATATCATGAATGTAAGCAAATAATGGAAAGACTGTGAGCTGGAAAAAGCTTTAGATTTAAGATAAAATGTACATTTTAATCTGAGAATTTTTCACTAAAAATACATTAAGACTTTAGAAATGTGGCTCCATTAAATGCTGACCTGGAAATACTCTATCCTTAGTTGGCTTTTAGTGAACCTTTTGCCTTCAGTTTTTCTATACCTTATATATAGTTTTTCTTTTTTCATTAGTTGACTCTTTTAACGTATAGAATCATAAGACTATTTGGGATTTATATTTAAAGAGATCATGTTTACTTTCTGTACCCCTCAAAAATTGCAGAATTAATTTTTGATCCTGAAGTCAGTATTTTCAGTAAACAGTACAGTATTTAAAAGACTTCTGTAGTCATACAGAAGGTGCTTTACTTTATAAAATATTATTAAAATCCTTTCTCAGTGGTTTCCTTGATACACATTTTGGACTGTTTATTCATTGAAGGATTTCTAAGATGGAAATAAAGTTTGCTTTTAGTGGCAAATGGTATTTGCACCAATGTTTTTTACAAGATATCCTGGGAAGTTCTGAAAGCCAGTATTACAAACTTAATTAGAATAAACATCAAAGTTTCTCCTAATGATAAAGATAAGAATTTGTGGAAGTTGTAAAAAACTAGATTTTAAGATAGTCTGTACTGACTGACCTTCCTAATGGATTCATTTGCATGTATGTGTATATATGTGTATCTATAAATTATATACATGGAAACACGTGGTTACCTATATACTTCAGCTTTTATATTTATGTTTACTTTTTAATAAAATTATTTGGAGAAGGAAAATAATGGTTTCTGAGAGGAATCACTTTAAAACAATGTAATGAGTACAGAAACTTCTGAAAGGAAGAAACCAGCCAGACCAATTCCATTTCTTTCCAGTAGGTATGTCGTGAACTAAGGTATAAATTGTAGATGAGCTTGTTGTACCCTCACCTCTAGCCCCTAGTATCGTAAGATCATTCCGGTATTTTAGAAAACTCTTCATGATGGCAAAAACATAGTCTTTATTATTCAGTGTGGCTCCAAAAGATTTTTAGTCTCTTTGGTATTTATATTGTATCATGCTATGTTATGATGTTCCTATGTAAAGCAAGAGGTAGGAAAATAAGACTGCTGCAAAGCAAGGATTTTTACCTTCTTATACACATGAGGGTAGCTCTCCATCACTCTGGAGTATTTTTCCTCCTATAACTTGGAGTAATACAGTGATTAATTAGTGGACATAAATCTTAAAAAGGGGTTGCTGAAATGGAAAAAGTTGAATCTTAGCAGATTTTATTTTCCAGTTTTAAAATATACATATAGTCATATAAAAATATTTCAATATTGATGTTGACAAAATACAATTCTGAATATATTTATAGTATAGCATGGCATTATAAACACCTTAAAATTTAGATTTTGGATACACCTTATAGAGAGGCATAACTCATTCTTTTAAAATCTTTTTGTTGTTTCAAGTTAGAACATTTTATCCTGAGTATCTGTCAGTAGAGCTATATTCTGTATATATATCAATCGATGACTTTTCCCCTCAGCTTTATTATACTATCTCTAGATTTCTCTTATTATTTTTAAAACTGTCCTTATGGCCTATATTAATTGCTCTTTGACTTATCACTATTCAAGATTATTTATACTGCTCTTTACCCTTTTATAATGGTATGAATCTTTAAAATTGAGTTTGTTACTTTCATACTTATTTCTGATTTTGAAATTTTGAATTTTGTTTATCTTTATTAAAGCATGTTTTTACAGAAAAATGAAGATTTGTGAGAAAGGCATGTTAAATATGATTCTATTCTGTGTGGATTAACATGAGATTTTTCCCTATGTTGGTTATTAAATTGGAAAACATGAAAGACATATTACCTCAAGGAAAGAGAGAGAGAGTGAGTGTGTGTGTGTGTGTGTGTGTGTGTCTGTGTGTGTGTATGAGGAATATCAGTTTTCAAATCATCATGCCCTGTTCTTCTGGATAAAATATTAGGGGGAAAAATTCACCTTTCCAGTCCGTTCAGAGTAAAACAAAGTAGAACAAATAGAAGAAACTATTAAACATTTATTTTATATATTTAGTTACCATTGTAGACATATGAAAATTAAAGAATTTTAAAATATTAACCATGCCAACTCAAGATTCGATAGTTAGATAATTTTTTAAAAACATATCTTGTTTGTTTTACCTTATAGATGAAAAGAAAGTTGGACCATGGTTCTGAGGTCCGCTCTTTTTCTTTGGGAAAGAAACCATGCAAAGTCTCAGACTATACAAGGTAATATTAAATGTAATGATTGATTATCTCATGATTCTCACTTTTTTAGAGTGGATTCTGAAAGTTTTTTAGTTTATTCTTATAGAATAATAGTGTTAGTAGTATGGTTGACTGTTTAACACATTTTGAGATTACTGGAAATTGAGAACTATATCATTTTAAATAATAAGAGGACTACCACTATAGTTTGTTTTGTTACTAATACATTTGAAGTATGACACAAACAGAAATTCTCTTGTAAACAAAAATTTAAAATTACAAAATTTAAGGAATTTTAAAAAGGAAACCATAAAATATGAATATGAGCATCTGTATCTTGTTCCTATAGCAACAACTGTTACAGGGTAGACATTTGTATGTGGAAATTTGAAGATACATTTATTAGCAGTGAAATAAAACTCACAACTATTAACTAAATCTTATTTCATGAAAGTAATATGTTAGAAATTTCCTTTTACTTGGTAGGTCTTAAGTTTTTAACACGTGCATTTCTATACCAGAAGAATGGTTTCTATAACAACTAAATATAATTGTAATCTTTTTCTACTTCAGTCCATCATATTTGGATTTTATATCAGTATAAAAATTTTCCCACTCTCACACTAATTAGGCTAACTTAAGCACAATGTCTGTTGCCCAGCCAATTAAAAATGGCTTTGAATGTCACTTGGAATGTCGTATTTTATAATTTAAATGACCGAAGTATCTTAGAGCTTTTTTTGGTCCTTAAAAAAGAATTTTTTGTTTAATTGCCAGTTTTTAAAATAAGTGATTGAAAGTTAACAGTAGAAACCATAAGAACTTTATGGTTATGACATTTCCTCCTTTCTCTCAAAATATTTTGATTTAGTTATTTTTTATTCTATAAGATGCAATAAGACTAACATTGCTCAGATGTAATTTTTTATTGAACGTTATTACAGATTGTATCTCTTACAGGGAAATTGCTTTTTATTTCAGTTGTAGAAAATATTTCTTTCAAATGTTCTTTTATGAAATTTGAAAATCATAATAATTAGAACAGTCTTACATTCGAAAGTGAAGAGATTATACAGAAGAGAAAAATAAAGCTATCTCTTAGTTATTCAGGAGCTTCTTTTCTGTGTGATTTTTCTTATGTTAACTGTCCCCCTTCCTGTTACGCTTTGCCTTTTGACAGTTTTACTGTGTTTTGGCACTTCCACCAGAGGGTGTGGAGGGATAGAGAGACAAGTGAAACTATTCACTTCATTTTGCTTTTCCCTTCTAGTCATGATAAAGTATATCTTGGATGAGAAATTTGCATTTAATGTTCAACTAACTATTAATGCTATTTTTAAAATAGCATTATCAGTCTTTTATTAATATGGCTGATATTGGGACAAAGGTATTAACATTGTTCAGTTATTTTTAAGGCAACTTATAATAGATGAATGCTGAATTTTTATTACAGAAAGAATTTTGTAAAATTTATCTTTAGTTCCTCACTTTTTATATTGACAAAACAACTGAAAAGGCACACGTTTTACTTTTAGCCTGTTAATGTATAATTTTATTAAAGCAAAATTAGACCAAACAGCATATTTATTTCCATGTTTTTTTGTAGACTCTCAGGAAGGTATATATTTGATGTTTTGTGATATTTTTGAAACATTTGCTAATAAGATAAAACTGTGATTTTTTTCCATCATTTTTTTTTCTTAGAAAATTTGTTATTAACACATCCTATTTTATTTTGGAGAAAAAGAAAATAGAACTTACCTTTGAATTTGAAAGAAGAAAAGATAGATTTAATTCTTGAATGTTAGAGATTTTCTTTGATTTCTACTATTACAGGATTTAAACGGGGTAGATAAGAAGACTTTTCTGTAAAATCTGGTGATAGAGAAAATTTTTTTAACAAAATAATGCTGCATAGAAAAAAAAAAGCTGGAGGAGTTATTTTACTAGTAATTTATCACAGTTTGATTCTTAACTATTAGGATGCAATGAATTGAATGTGGATTTCTTTTTAAATATAATTTCGTTAAACCAGATCTTCCTGCTGCTTTTTTCCCCAATGTCTTTAAAATGGATATTCAGTATTTGCCTTGAGTTTAATTACATGCAGAAATTAGAAAGGAAAGTTTAATATATTCATAATATCTTTCTGCTATTAATTAGTCATTTTTAGAATAGTTAGACAATGTTAGAGAGATCATCTAGTTGGTCCCCATTTTACTAGTGGCAGAATTGAATTTCAAGTTCTTTGAGGCAGTTAAATCTCAAAATTTAAATTATTGTATAAAAATGTTTAGATGATCTTATTTTTGCGTATAATAAGTCCTTAATACTTAAATGTATTTCTAATTAAGACTGAGTCCTGGCAAATATTTAGACCAAGCTTTATATATAACAATAAAAAATTAGAGAGAAATATTATGGACAATTTTGAAGGCATCTAGGGCAAACTTAAAGAATTAATGTGACTCTTGAAATTCAAAACATTTGAATGTACTATTTCTGTGTCTAAGTTTTTTAAAGCATTAATAAAGTATCACAACCCTTTTTATAAAGAAAATTTAAACTTTTTTTTACTTAATGTCACTGAAGACCAGTCATAGGAGAAGTGGGACTTGCATGTTCTAAGGAAATATTTTAACATTATTTGTATATATTAACAACTTGCTTTTTTTTTAATGGAGATTCTGTTATTTGGTTGCAATTAGCTTTTCTGGGATAATAACAGGTGTTATGTAGGAGGGAGGAAACTTACTATAAGAACAGCAAAGTATGTTTTATGTACCTGTGATCTCTGGGAGAAAGGTAAGTAATTGAATTGATGTTTGAAATATGCCAGATCATTATGCTTTGTACTAGAATCTATTATTAATAAGTATTTATCTTTGCTTTCACTCTTGTTTTCTCTCTCTCTCTCTCTTTCTGTTTCTCTCTCTCGCTTTCTTTCTCTCTTTCTTTCTTTTCTGTAGTACCACTGGGCTTGTACCATGTTCAGCAACACCAACAACTTTTGGGGACCTCAGAGCAGCCAATGGCCAAGGGCAACAACGACGCCGAATTACATCTGTCCAGCCGCCTACAGGCCTCCAGGAATGGCTGAAAATGTTTCAGGTGACATATCTAAACATAGTACTTGAAATGCTTCACTTACTTGCTACAAAAAGTAAGGGATTATTTAGCTGTAAAAAAAGAAGAAGCACTTATACATGCTATACTGTGGATGAACCTTGAAATCATTCTGCCAAGTGAAAGAAGCCAGACATAAAAGGCTACATGTTGATTCTCTTTATATAAAATATCCAGAATGGGCAAATCCATAGGGACAAAAAGTAGGTTAATGGTTGGAGGAGGAGAGGACTAACTGCCAATAGGTACATGTTTTCCTTTTGGGGTGATAGAAGTGTTCTGGAATTGGATAATGGTGATGGTTGCACAGCAATATGAATATAATGGGAAGCACTGAAGTGTACACTTTAAAATGGTGAATATTATGTTATGTATATTTCAATTTAAAAATGCTATTAAAAACAAGGGAACTCATTTTAATTTTTGAGTGTCATAATTGAGAAAGTCCAATACTTATTTGTGTAACTGTGGACTGACATTTTTTGAAAATTACTTTTAAAATAATAAGACTTTTCTTCCTCGTCTCCTTTATGTTTGAGTTTCTGGGTTGTCTCGTTTTCTAAACTGCATTGCCTGTAAGTTAGGGATTTAAGAGTAATTTAAGAACCATACTAGCTAGAATTAATAAAGCTTGTTTTCTTCAGTGCCAGGCTCGTATATGGCTTACTGTGCTTGAATTCTGATTACTATATTTTAATAGTATTTATATTATTTGGACATTTACAGGGAAGAGTGGTTATAACCAAACCTTGAGTATTATGAATTTTCTAACCTAAGATAGTAATATTACATTGACTTATCTCTTCTTCCAGTAAGATAGTACATATAATTCAAGAGTTAAGCAAAATAGTTGGCAAGAATTAAGCACTCACTCAATTATTTGTTGCAAATAATAAATAATATAAATTATGTAAAGCAAAGATATCTGATATTAGCCTCCATACTAATGGAAAATGAATATACTACCCTACCTCTGGCTGCATGAATGGTTAGATATTTAATGAATGCATAAGAGAATAAAGATGATACTTTATTTGACGTTTAGTGTTTCAGATTTTTAAGGTGTTCACTTTATAAATCCTAATATTTTAAATGCCTAGATGAATATGAGATAAATGTGCCTATTTTTTTCTTCTGTAGCTAGAAAACTAACTTGGAACAGTACCACTTTTATGTAGATTTTAAAAATGGTTTCCAACCTTTCAGGTGATTTCCAAACAAATAGGAAAACCTTTTTTTGGTTGGTAACTGAAAGATTTGAGCCTTGCTCTAAACAGGAATTAGTTTTTCCACTTGATGAGACAAAAGCGTCTCAAGACATTTTTCATTTTTATAACTGAGGGGATGGGGGTGGGCAGGACGCTGCTGGCATCTAGTGAGTAGAAGTACTGTAAAGGACAATCTCCATGCCAAAGAATTATACAGCCCAAAATGTCAGTGGTACTAAAGAATCTCTAGGTTAGAGGAGTGAAAGTTGTATTTTATTGTTATTAAAATGCTATGAGCCACTGCAGTTACAAAGAATTTTTTTTTAAGTTTTCATAAACATTTGTTGGTTAAACTTATCTTTTCCCCAAGGATTATTCCTACCCCTCCCCCTGAGTTATTTTGCCTCTGGTTCATGATGGTTTGTAAAAATGTAAAATGTTACTTAATTTTTATGTTTTCCTATGCAGGCCCTCAGAATTCTAAATTTTTAATTTTGTCCTATCTTTTTTAAAAAAAATTTAGCCATCAATAAGAGGTGAAAATAAAACTTGAACACTTATATAGCCTTAAAAAATACTTTAAAGATATTTATCATCTCTGATTAAGCCAAAGAGATGGGAATATGGGTGTGTGTTGCCATGCTGGACACATGCGTATAGTGTGAACAACACAGTACTCAAGAGTAGTGTAGAGCTGATTTCATATCATTTTTATAAGAAAATACCAACATGATTGAAATTATACTGTTAGCAATAGTTTTATCATCATAGATACCCTCCAAAATGCTTATTTTATATGAAAAGGCTTATTTCTTATCAGAAGATAGTTCAGAATAAGATTTATTTTTTCTGTGGTAGGGCTCATTTTTTCCAGTGTTTTGGAATAGCTGAATATTCTTTGCTTGCTATCTAGGGTATTTCTCAATTTTAAGGGGACTCTCTAATATTGAGCTATAGAAAGAGGCATTTCAGCTTTATTTAGTCAGGATATTTTAGAGAGTCCATTGTACAACGTTTGCTTGTTTAGCTAGCTCATGCTTTTTAAACAAAATGTCTAAATGTTACTACATACTGTATTTCATCAAATCTGAAACACTGTAGATTTTTTTAGATGGATTCCAATTTCAGAAATGTTAATGTTACCAAAAAAAAAAAAAGCTTTATTCAATAAGCTAAATAATGTTAGACTAGCTTAACTGTAGGTACAGTGAAGAAAACTTGTTCATAGTTAACAGGAATAGCATGTGGAATTACCCTGCAGGTATAGTACTATAAGTTTTTTTTTTTTTTTTTCAGATAAGTATTCTTTAGCAAAGAAATCTGTAGCAACAAAAGGTCAACTAGACAGGCAGATCAGGACCATCATTTTTTGAGTACCATATCTGTCTCTGACATACCCAAGGCCTCATTGTTGTACATTGCCCTTTATTTTCAGGGCTGGTACGAGAGTAACTAGAAATGATTGACTTGCCTAAAGGCTTACAGTGCTTTAATGTCTAACTTGTAGAGAGATATAATTTCATAATAAAGTGGGGAAATCATGAGTTGACCTATGTGAGATAGTTGAGGGATAATTAAACTGGCATGATTTCTACAAATATGCTGTGGGGGCATTTCATGATGACTTTTCTGTTGCATAACAAACAGTATGGGAGAGCTTATTCTCTTACTGTTCTGCTCCAGCTCCATCTATTTTGACAAAGCACTTTGTACTCTGTTTATAAATTGAGTATGAACAAATAATATTCCATTTTGCATAAAAGAAGACTGAAACAGAATGCCACTGGAAAATAGAAGTGCAAATTAAAGACAGAAACCAAAAAATAGAAATTTTACATCATTTGAATTTTCAGTAGCCATTGATCCACTTTGTTTGGCAGTCAGATTGATGCTTCAGATTGTTTATTTAGGGAAATGAGTGGGTCATTTTTTTGGTTTGTTTATATCATTTGGGTGCTAATAAATGGTTTCCCACTTGAAATTTTCAGTAGGTAAAGACATTAATTACATGAACATTATTTTATACAGAAATTTATATTCAGAAGCATCTTGAGATTAGCACAAATGACTTAGAAGGACAAGCTCTTAGTTCAGAATTTTAACATTGCCTCTTAAAAACGATTTCATTAATATTATATAACCATTCTTGCCTTTATTTTCACTCTTTAAAACATTTAACGTTAAAAAGTTGTCAAAGGGGAGAAAACATGTACATGTGCTTAAAGTTATACTTGGAAATATGTTGGAGAATCAATAAATGTTAGTTTCTTCTCTTGATTAAGAAATAATCTTATTGGACCTCAGAAATTTTCTCAGATCTAGAAAGGGACCGTTAACACTAGCTTCACAGTATGAGGATCAAAGATACAGTGATATGGAAGAACTTTAACCTCATACAGAACTTCTACCTAATTAAATAAATAATTACATTATTTTAATTAAAGCATATTTGAATTAAGCTATTTATGTACTTTGAAAAGATCTGTTGCACTCAAAATATTTTAAAATGATAAGTATAAAATTCATGTGTTTTGATATTAAAAATAGAAAAACTTCTCCATTGAAAGATTTAATTAGGTTTCATAGGAACACTTAGAAATTGTACATGTTCTCAAACCTACTTTTATTTACATCTTATTCACTAGTCAACAAAAAATTAAAACCCACAGGATACTGCCAAAAATTGAATTTATTATTACTTTGAAATTGTATTTGGGACACAGTGATCAGGAAACTTTGTTATGTGTGAAGGACTTGAAGAAAGTCGTGGTTTTAGCTAGAGAAGACTAAGGGAAAATGTTATGTCTGTTTTTAATATTTTTAAGACTTTTGTGTAAAAGTAGAAAAAAGACTCGTTCTTGGTTTCTTCAGAAAGTAGAACCTGAATCATGTTCTTTGAGTCAGATTTTGGCATTAAGTTAAACCTAACAATTAAAACTGGCCCACAGTAGAATGGGAGATAATGAGTTACACGAATCCTGGAACTGTTGAAGCAGACTGGATAACCATGTGCTAGAGGTGCCGGAGAAGTGAGTTCTTTACCACATGAAATTCAGGTGCAGTTCTATCGAAGGTCCTAAAACAGTGTATCTAATTGGGACACTAAAGATCATTGAGACCAGTGGTTCCCAAATGCTGCTTTGTGAATCATCTATGTCAACACTGGATGAGTTGCTTGTTTAAAAAATAAAATGTCTTCAGCCACTGAATCAGACTGTCTGCTGGTGAGTTTTAGAGCTCAGTAATTATTGCTTTCCTTGATCAGCATTTGGGAACCACTGGCCGGGACTAAGCCTCTCACTGTGTAGGTGGGTTCTCTGAGACTCAGACTCGTTAAGAGACCTCCATGTGGTTCTACAGTGAGTTTCTTGGTGAAACCAAAGCTCTTGATTGCAGTTTAGTGCTCCTTCTACTCTTTTCTACTAACTCTGTGCTTTCATTTACCTGAAATAAAACACCACTTCCATGGGGAATTTTCAAATTTGCATTTGCAATTTTGTCCATAAATTAAAATTTGCTTCTGAACTTGGAATGCTTTTCCTGTCCCCTTCAACATGTTCCAACATGACTACCATGAAAGGCCAAAGGAAGTACTTTCTTTTTCTCTTTTCTGGGACAACCACTTTTCAAATACCAGTAAAATAATAATTATAAGAATTATCCAATACTTTGCTTTTGCAGATAAAGAAACTAAGGCCTGAAGAGGTCAAATTGTAAGCTAATTATACTGACAATATCTCCTAAAATTATATCCTAACCCCCAATTCAGTTCTCTCTCAACTATTCTTCGTAAATGGTTGTTGTAGGTTGTTATTTTATATATATATATGTGGTCATTAGCTGCAAGGTTTTCATGTTAATGAATATGTCCCTTCTGCTAAACTGTATAAGACAAAATTTGAAACCACACTTGGAACCAGACTAATCAAGCAAGTCCCAGTGATACCATCAAATATAAAGAATAGAAATACTTTCTACAGGTAGCCTTGAGATGATAGCATTAATTTAGAGATAGTATTTCTTGATTCTTTGGGATTCATTTATTTATCCAATAAATATTTACTAAGCATCTTTTATGTGCTAGGCCCTACTTGGGTCTGGTATGCAATAGTGAATAAAACAGACAAAAACCCCTTTTTCATGAAACCTACATTCTAGTCACAAGGGGATGAGGTGGATGGGTTTGGAACTGGTTGCAATTTTAGAAAGGTTGCTCAGGGAAGGAAGTAAGGAAGCAAGGCACGTGGGTATCTAGGGAAACAATGTCCCAAGGAACAGCAAGGAATGATGTTGTGAAGCTGAGTGTGCCTGGAGTGTTTACAGCACAGAAAGAGTGTGTATGGCAGAGCAGAGTAAATAAGAGGAAAAGTAATGGGAAATTAGTATAGGCCAACCTCAGGACTAATTTCTACTTTGAGTGAAGTGGAAAGCCATTAGAAGGCTTTAAGAAGGTTTAAGACTTTCTAACAGTAGCATTGAGTGCAGTGTGGAGAATAGAATGAGGAGTCAAATGTAGAAAGCTGGAAGACCACTTAGGGAGGTAGAAGAATAATCTAGGTGAGACATACTGGTAGCTCTGTCCAGTGTAGTATACATTGTGGATATATTTTAAAGTTTAAGGCTATGAGTTCATTTGAATCAAAACCATCTGATGGTGAAAGAGAGGTAGGAGACAGGAATGACCAAAGACTTCTTGGCCTGAGTAACTAGTAAAATAAAGTTGATTTTACTGAAATGAGCAAGACTGTAGAAGTACAGATTTGGAGAGAAAGATCATGGACATGTTAAGTTTCAATTACATTTCTAAGAACAGATGTTGAAAAAGCAACAACATGTATAGGTCTGGAGTTCAGGAAAGAACTCCAGGCTGGACAGAGGAAAGCTGTTTTTATGGTTCAGATCGTTATTTAGAATCACCAAAGAGATGTGATTTTAAACAACAGGACTGTTGAATGTGTGTGATCAGTGGAAACAGTCTGATTTTCTTATGCTACTCATCTTTGTGAGTGGTATACTTTTTAATAAACTATCACAAAGTAACATCTGACTGTATAATTTAAATTGAGACATTTTAAATTGTATTTGATTCTTATTAAATCAAAGATTCTTTAAAACAAAATAAAAATATATTGTTTAGAGTCAGAAATATTTTGTTAAACAGGCATAATATTTTTCCATGTACTTTTTCTTAAATATGTAGAAATTTCTGACACAGTTTCAAATACTTAGCTAAGATCTGAATTAGTTATTTATCATCTGTCCTGTCTTCTTTAATTCTACACCCTATCCTCCAAAAGCCTTGATAAAAGATATTTCATATATTAGCTGCCTTTTTTTTTTTTTTTTTTGGAGACAAAGTCTCACTCTGTCACCCAGGCTGGAGTGCAGTGGCATGATCATAGCTCATTGCAGACTTGACCTCCTGCCACAGCTCCCTGAGTAGCTGGGACTACAGGTATACTCCAGCATGCCTGGCTAATTTTTAATTTTTTTGTAGAGATGGGGTTTCGTTATGTTGCCAGACTGGTCTCAAACTCCTGAGCTCAAGTGATCCTCCTGCCTCGGCCTCCCAAAACTGCTGGGATTACAGGCATGAACCAACACATGTGGCCTAAAGCTAAATTTTAATCAAGTTAACATAGTTATCAGTCACTCAAAATGAGCATGTCCTTATACTAGTGTCCATGCATCGTCTATGATGTAGATGGAGAGGAATAGCATATTATCAAAACAAAACAAGTTAATGAGTTTGTTCTATGATACCAGTTGGAGAGAGATGAGTGGAGGTTGATCACTGTAAGTTATGTCAAAGAGGTAAATTTTAAACCAGTATTTGAAGTTATGTGAGAGAAACCAAACAAGATTATTAAACTTCAAATTAACTGCTTTTAATTGGTCACGTGTGTACATATACATGTTTATGAATATTTTACATTTCTATGTAAATATATCCTCCCCCTGACCATAAAAGGTACAAGGTAAGACTCAAGGTGAATGTTCTAGGTGCATGTATTTGTAGAAGCAAAAGGAAGGGACACAACTGGTTGGAGCCTGTATTTCCTTAACATTAGGTGATAAAATGGAATACACTATGGAAATAAATACTATTGAAATGTTTTATTGTATTGCCAATTTAATACATACTTTATGATAAGAAAGAAGAGAAGAAGTTTATTGTAGATTCCACAGGGGTAAATACTTTAAAAAGTATTCCAAATGTGGCCCCTGATATCCTTAATATATCTGTTTTCAATTATTTTATCTTTCAATTCTTGGATCAAGTTTTCTTGTTTGGACAAGAAATGGAATGGCAAAATGGAATGGAGATCTTTTTAACTGAAAACCTCATCTATTCTCTATTCATTCACTTGTAAAGTAGACACAATAATTCTTACAATGATACTTAAATAAGTGGATTTGCAGAAATGAAGGCCTGCTTAAGAATGTTCTTTCATTTAAGTTTTATGAGGTTATTTAAATGTGTAAAATTGTTACATTTGAATTATTCACATGGCATTTTAGTTTTTCCTTTTAAGAACCATGGCTTTTCTGTGCAGGTGTTCTTCACTGAGGGGAAAATAATAAAATTTTAAGATAATCTCCTGATGTCATTTAAAGAAACTCTTATTTCTGAAGCATAATTGTGTGTTTTTGTGTTTTTATAGTGTATCACTTTCTCTCTTACCCTCTTTTGGCCTTTGTTTATATTCTAACTTTACCACTGTCAGCTACTATTTTCTATTGTTGATTGTTTTTTATCTGAAATTATTTTCACATAACAAATCAAAGCCTGTTTAATTTGTGGAAGACACTTGTCAAATGTGTAATTATACAGTTACTAATTTTTCTCTGAATGATGCTGCTCCTCTTTTTTCAGATGAGTACCTTAATAAAACCATCTAATTTTATGGTGCCCACTAGAAAGAATGTAGAGAAAGAAAAATTCTCAAAATTTTCTATTATTTGCTCAGTAACCAAAAATGATGTTTCTTGAATAAAATTTTGGCTTCTCAATTAGTGTCTTGGTGGTAGATGAACATATAACTATTATAATAATTTAATGAAAAAAATATTTCTCTGTCAAACATGACTTTTTTAAAGCTTTTACAAAATAAAAGTGGTTGGTAAGCGATAAAATTAAATGCCTTCTTCAATACCTTGTGGAAAAAATGTCAGTAAAAGGAGCCAGTTTTTATACAATTCTACCTTGTTCACCTATGGTTGTGTATAGGTGTGAGTTTTCCTTTATAAGCCTATAATTTGGGACATCTGTTAAAATAATAAAAATTTCTCATTCTCTTTGATAGAGCTGGAGTGGACCAGAGAAATTGCTTGCTTTAGATGAACTCATTGATAGTTGTGAACCAACACAAGTAAAACATATGATGCAAGTGATAGAACCCCAGTTTCAACGAGACTTCATTTCATTGCTCCCTAAAGAGGTAAGAATTATCAATTACATCTTCATTGGGTGTTATTTGAATATATAACTCAACGGCTACCACCTTTAAACATTGTCATGCTAATTATGGTATTCAGTATTGTCAGTTTGACACTCTTAATTAGTGGTAAAGAGGGCTGTAGATTGATAAATTGCTGTGACTTAATAATGTAATTGTCAGATTAAAGTATGCATGTGGACTAAGTAACTCCTTTCCACTACTTGAATAAGTCATATATGAGAGTAACTATTGAGTCTCACTAATTTAATTATTTCTTTACCAAGATTTTTTTGCCAGGTTATTTGAAGCCCAGCGTTTAGTTGTCTTGGTATATTCATTATAGCATATTTTTTAAAATTTTGACTTTATTAAAATGGCAATACTTTTTCTCTTATTTTATTGTATATCTTAAGTCCTTTCAAGACCAATAGTTTTATGATTCTATTGAATTACAGTTCTCTTCGACTTACATTGTATAATTATTTTAAATACAAATATTATAATTTCACATGTGTATATTTTATCTACTAATCATTCTCCTCCCCATCTGCATTACACACATACAGATTTTCCATACTAATTACATACTAACAGCACTTCTTTGGGAATTATTTGTCTATTTCTTTATATTTTTATGTAAGCTGAAACGATCATAGACTGATTATTTGGGCATTCATAACTATAAATAAGGCATTACTGATATTATACACTTAGTAATTTTATTTTGTCAGCAAGCAGAATAATATAATATTAAATAGTCAGCATCCCCATGCTGATTATTTATATTTTCATAAGTAATTTTATGAATTTATATTTTCATAAGTAATATGCATATTTATATTTTCATAAGTAGCATGTATATGCCGCTAGTTATATGTCAGCTAAGAAGACAATATAAAATGCTAATATACTATTTCAAATGATCCTGAAACTTCAAATTTGAACAGAAAAGGAGTCATTTTTTAAGATTATCATTCTAAATATTCTAATGATATGAAAGATAGTCCCAGTTAGAATTTCACATTGGATACAAATAAAATAGTTATATTGTATTTAATGCATAGAACTAAACATAACTCTATAACTCTAGAGAAAAGCAAAATGGAGAAAATCTCTTCTTCCTGAAATGTTTTCTACTCAGTGCTTTTTAAAAATGACATTGGCCCAGAAGAAAATTTTTATTTTTGCTAGCTCTTTCTAAAACTGAATTCTTTGAATAGATTTGGCTTATGAAAGTGACATCAGCTCTCTTTGCTTCCAGAAAGGCATTAATAACGGGAAACACATAAATATTTGACTGAAAGTGATTTTATTCACCTTTGATATATTCTCTATAGTTTCCTTAGTGATATCCTCCTTGTTTTAGAGGGTATCATTTTTGTTAAAATGCAGGCCTTCTCATAGTCTTATTTATTCTCGTATTTCTAATAATGGTGAGGTTTTTGGTTTGTTTTGCTTTATTTGAATTTCCATAGTAACTTCTTAACACACAAAAATGTGGTTTAAGATTAGAATATGAAAGTATTTTTAAAAATCTAAGAACTAATAACAAATAATCAATAACCAGGGTAAATCCAATAAAGATTCTCTTGGTTTAAGTGTGCTTTTAAAGACTGCCTCGGGGAAAAGAAGTGAAATTAGTTAGGTAGGAGACTACGGGAGAGCCTTGGTTTAGCATATCATCAGTGTTTCCCTCTTGTTTTCAACTACCAGGAAAATAAGTTTCCTGTTTTGAAAAATGCTTTATTGTCCATGTGGATAAATAATGGTATAGGTCGAAGTTTTTAAGAAAATTAACATTATACTTTTAGAAACAAAGTATTATTATTTAAAACATTGTTACCTTCTTGTCAGGAAATGGACTTATTTTTCTTATAATTCCTTTGGACAGATATCAGAACTCTTTAGAAACATTTACTTATTAATCTCAAAAAGCTTGACAAAAATCTCACTAGTTTCACATGGGAGGCTTGTGATGAATAGCAATGTCTTTGTAAGTGAATACCAAGAAAATCATAATCATATAGTAGATGATGTAGAACAAAACCTGAAATTCTTAATATAGGATTATTATTTTTTTCCTTGACTAGTTTAATCTACTGAAATATAGCAAGTCTGGGAAAATTTTGGCTACCCTTTAAGTACAATGTGGTTGTCTTTCATATAGGTTATAGAGAAAAATAAAAAATAGCAATTCTTACAGAGTTGGACAAGGAAAAGGTAATTATCTGAAATAGGTTTCAATTCGACAGCTTTTCTCTGGCAGAAGTGGTCTTTAGGAAGAAATACTAATCTGGGTTTTACATTTAAAACAAATGAATAGGAAACTGCATTAGCTGGACCAAATGACTTGGCTGCAAGAAACCCATGACTCCCTACCAAAGTGGTTGGAGAGACAGAGTCTCACTCTGTTGCCCAGGCTGGGGTGCAGTGGCATGATCATAGCTCACTGCAGCCTCAAACAGTTCTCTTGAGTAGCTAGGACTATAGGCATGTGCCACCACACTTGGCTAATTTTCTGGAAGGTTGGGGTGGCAGGGTGACGCCCCTTTTATGAGAGTACTAATCGCATTCATGAGGGTTCCAACCTCATGACCTGATTATTTTCCAGACACCTTGCTTGCTAATGCCACCACATTGGGGGTTAGGATTTCAACATGAATTTGAGGGAATATAGACATTCAGTCCATTTCAGAGCCCTACATGATACAACCTTGCTTCCTCTGAGGGAACTGGTATATTTCCTCATAATATGTAGTAAATCATGCAACTAATTGCTATTCTCTTTTTGTCTTGGCAGTTTAATTCAAAACCTTATAAGACATAATCTTGTTGAAAGCATATTTGTGCTCTACTTCTTCTCTAGTTTAAACATTCTTTCTGATTTTTTAATTCATATTTTCATTTTGCTTTGTGTATTTTCTGTATTGCTTTGATGTTTTGATGAACTGGCTAGATTATGACATGTAATAAGTTGAAGTTCTTGGTTAAGTTAGGATCTTCACTACTTTAAAGGAAAGTATGCCAGTAACCTATAGAGTTAGCACTTCAACTTTCTTTAGTGCCTTAGTATTTATTTGTATTTCTCTTTAATGCACTGGACTAGATGATTTCTTAGTCACTGTTAATGCTGGAAATTTTACCTGTTGATTTGGGGGTGTACTTTTGAAATCTAAGCTGTTCTGGAATTGTTGTTTCCTAGCTGTTAAAATCCATTGACTATTTCTGTAAATTATCTGATTTCTAGTTTAGTCAGATAACTAAAGCAAAGAAAAGAATAGACTTTTTCTGTTTTTAGAATAATATCTTGATCATTAATTAGCACCTCTTTTGCACAAATATTTTTGTGCCTGGTAATTTCTATGTTAAATTACAATTCTACATAGATTAGTAATGGTAACATCACATTACTGCTATACTGACACAAAGTGAACTTGCCTAGGCTTTGATTGATTGGTAATTCCCAAATTAAGTGGCTTTTGGAGTATCCATTAAGTATAATCTTGATATTATATTATGTGTGAGTATTGTTGAATGTAGTTACACCTTTTTATTTTAAATGACTCAACTTCTGTACATAATACTGGTCTTCTCTGATATACCAAAAGTAATTATTTCACAAAAAAAGTTTTTTCACTATCATTCATCAGTAGTAGTAGTAAACTGAATACTGGCTGGTTGGAGTATTTTGTATATTGAATATACTCAGTAAATATGTAATTAATGATGAGTTGTTGTTGTTGTTTTTGTTTTTGAGACAGAGTCCTGCTCTGTCACCCATGCTAGAGTGTACTGCTATGAGTTTCCCTCACTGCAACCTCTGCCTGCTGGGTTCAAGTGATTCTTACACCTCGGCCTCCCAAGTAGCTTGGATTATAAGCGTGCGCCACTACTCCTGGCTAATTTCTGTATTTTTAGTAAAGATGGAGTTTCACCATGTTAGCCAGGCTGGTCTCAAACTCCTGGCCTCAAGTGATCCACCCACCTCAGCCTCCCACAATTGCTGATATTACAGCAGTGAGCCACTGTACCCACCCAATGATGAATTCCTTATATATACAAAGTCATTGGGAAAGCATATAATTTATATTATATAATTTCTATTTAGCATCAAAAAATAATTAAAATTGTGCTTTTACTCCCTATATGATCCTTGACCCTTTAAAGGATAATTTGTTTTAGTTCTTGTCATTCAGTTCATATGAAAACTGAACTTAATTGCTCTATTTAAATTATTTTCCCTAAAATAATTTAAAATTTTATATGATAAGTGAGGCTACTTGAATAATTATAGTCAGAGGCTATAATTCCCTTCTCTTTTTTTTCCTCTTTATTTTTCCTTTATCTTTGTTTATTTATAAACTGACATACTGAAAAAAAATGATGGTTTGTAAGTATTATGAACGAAATTTTAAAATTGATAGTATACTTAAGAGTTAGCTCAAATATGCAACTCTATGTGGCCCATCAAGAAGATCCTTATAAGTAATGTAAGTAATTAGAACTCAATTACTTTTATATGTCTATGGAATAGTTTAATAATTGTCCTCCTTTGTCATTTACACTCAAGGATGTAAGTATTTCAAAAGTTCATTATGATAAACACTTTGATGTGAAGACTGTTAATTATGATAAATATCTATGAGAAATGATCTGAAGTCATACCACACAGAATATATAAAAATCTCATTTCTTATCTGTCAGGCAAGCATTTAGGTCGTGTCTTCAGTGAATTTACATTGTAGTGGGAGAGAGAACAAAGCTAAACAACTAATAACATTTTTTTGAAAAAGCATTATTGAGTTGAGTCTCACAGAGCAAAGGCATGAGCAGAGACAGAGAGGTTTAATAAGTAGTCCTTGCAGAGGTAAAGAGTTAGTAAAATGAAGTTCATAAAAACCAATAAGGTATGTGTATGTTTTTTTATCTGGTATATATTTGTTAGGACTGAAGTTACTGCCTTTCATAATTTTAGAAATCAGAGAGTTATAAAGTATTTCATCCTGTGGAGAATAATTGACTTATTATATAATCCATATATTTATTTAAATGTGGGTATTACACTAAGCATTTTTCTTTTTCTTAGTTGGCACTTTATGTGCTTTCATTCCTGGAACCCAAAGACCTGCTACAAGCGGCTCAGACGTGTCGCTACTGGAGAATTTTGGCTGAAGACAACCTTCTCTGGAGAGAAAAATGCAAAGAAGAGGGTAAGGTTCAAAATTGTATAGAGGCTATGTTTATACTTTGAAAAATCAGAGTGATTCTGAAAAAAAGTAGAAAAATTAAAAATAAGAATATTCACCTACTTACAGTAAAATCCACACGTTATTCTACACATTCAAATGAGCCAAATCTTGCAGCTAACCCCTTTAACAAACAATATAACTAATAGCAAATATTTGTAATTTGCTTCCTATCACTAGTAGAATTAATAAACAATGAAAAAGTCAAGATGAGGATGATTTAAAGGAAACCTCAAAATTATATCACCAATTAAATATTCAAATATTTAGTATTAGTTCATTCCTTACATATTTATTGAACACCTATGAGCTAGACATTTCTTAAAGGTGGGTGATACAGCAGTGAACTGAAGTTCTCTTTCTGTCATGGAGCTTATGTTCTTGAAACCTGTTTTTTTCCTTAGTAGAGGAGTAGTTATCTTCTGTATTGGGAGGACTTTTTTTTTTTTTCCTCCCAGCAGGCATCCAGAAAAATAGTATTTTTGAGAAAATACAAAACTATTATGTGCCTCAGAAGCAAAATTTTTGAGAAAGAATCATAGATCATGATGCAGGTACTCTATAGGTGATCCTTCCCTTCATGGTGGTTGTAGTCAAGTGGGGAGCATTGATGGTTAGTCCAGTTAATAAAGCTTAGAGGTAAAGATCCAGGGGTTTCTCATCCTGCTTTTGCCCTCTGTGGGGCTTAGGTTAATCAGTGAAATCTTCTTTCTTAAGTATCTGTATACATAAAGTGGGATTAATCCCTGCCTTCCCTTCTCCCATATAATCATTTTTAAAAATCTTTTAAAAATTGTGATAATGTGTATGTAATATATCAATTTAACCATTCTTAAATGTACAGTTCAGTGGTATTAAATACATTCACATTGTTTTGCAACTATCACTACCATCTATCTTTACAACTTCATCTTCCTCAAGTGAAACTCCATGCCCACTGTTACAACTTCCCATTATTCCTTTCCACAGCCTCTGGCAACCACTCTTTTACTTCCTATCTCTATGAGTTTGACTGCTCTAGGTACCTCATATAAGTGAAATCATACAATATTTGTCCTTTTGCAATCAGCTTATTTCACTTAGCATAATGTCTTCAAGGTTCATCCATGTCATAGCATGTGTCAGAATTTCCGCTATTCTGCTAGGTATATGTATCTAATGCTATCCATCTGTCGAAGGACCCTTGGATTGCCTGTACCTTTTAGCTATTGTGAATAATTCTGCTATGAAAATAGGTGTACAGATAACTGTTTGAGGCTCTGCTTTTAATTCTTTTGGTTACGCATCCAAGAAGTAGAATTGCTAGATCATATGTTAATTCTGTGTTTGTTTTGGGGAACCACCAGACTGTTTTCCACAGTAGCTGCACCATTTGCACAAGCATTCTAGTTTCCTCGCATCTTTGTCAGCATCTTCTAGAATCATTTTGAGAAAGAAATGAAATAATACAAAAATATGCCATATAGAATGCAAACTTTATTGTTACGTACTGTGATAACAGTATTAGAAATTGGACAGTGTCTTGCATTTCAGTGGTTTTGAACAGAAAGGAAGATGGAACACTTTATAAAATGTGTAATTTTTATTATTGGTGAAGGCAATTTACGTTTGAACTGTAACACTTTAGGGATTGATGAACCATTGCACATCAAGAGAAGAAAAGTAATAAAACCAGGTTTCATACACAGTCCATGGAAAAGTGCATACATCAGACAGCACAGAATTGATACTAACTGGAGGCGAGGAGAACTCAAATCTCCTAAGGTAACTGAACTCTGCACAGTGTAACAGAAACTATGAATCAGTGTTAGTACCTGGTGTACTATTTCACTTCTTGGCAAACTGTATAATTTGACACCTCTCTTCTGTGGAAAGAAAACCATGTATTTTAAAATAACTGAAAGTATTATTGACAATATTCTTTTATTGCTAATTTCTCTAATCTGACAACTAATCATACTTCAATAAAAGATAAGTTAAATTGATTATCCTTGTATCTTACATAAATGAAAATCTCTCCATATCCTGTTGAATTTTGCTGTGTCATACACATTCTACCTAAGAATTTGCTGCCTCCTCTGACCACATAGTCCAAACATGATTTTTTTTTTCTTTTCTTCTTTTTCTTTTTTTTTTTTTCGAGACGGTGTTTCGCGCTTGTTGCCCAGGCTGGAGTACAATGGCACCATCTCAGCTCACTGCAACCTCCGCCTCCCAGGTTCAAGCAATTCTCCTGCCTCAGCCTCCCGAGCAGCTGGGATTACAGGCATGCACCACCACGCCCAGCTAATTTTGTATTTTTAGTAGAGACAGGGTTTCTTCAACCAAACGTGATTTTTTGAGGAGTGTCCATGTTTTTGTTTTGGTGGCTTTTCTGTGTTTTATTTTTATAAATTGAGGCATAATTCTGGTTTTCTGTCTTACAACATTTCAAATATATAAAGAATGAGAAAGACACTTGACATTATTGGGCATATTTTTACAACTGGAAAAAAAACAATTTGGGGAGTTATTGTAGTTTTTTTTTTTTTGTTCTGAGAAGGCTGATAATTGTTACTCTTATTGGTTAATAGAGGCTTATTTTGTTCTTGTGTGTCAAAGTTGTAAAAATTAGAGGCATATTCTATTGGTTTGAACCAATAAAATAGATTATTTTCAAATACCTTGGTGTTTGAACCATCTTTATGCAATTGATGCAGTAAAATTTTAATAGTTGATGTTTTGAGTGTAAATAAGAGAATATGGAAACAATAAAATGTTTAATTCTGGATTTGTCAGTCAGGAAGAATAAAGCTTTATATTTTATATAAATTTTAATTCTAGAGATAGACTACAAATTACTCTTCCTGTTTATGCCTTCATTTTTCTCTTCAACAGTATTTTAAAGAACATAATTTAATTAACATATTTCTGATCTGTGCATCTATCTTATAGGTGCTGAAAGGACATGATGATCATGTGATCACATGCTTACAGTTTTGTGGTAACCGAATAGTTAGTGGCTCTGATGACAACACTTTAAAAGTTTGGTCAGCAGTCACGGGCAAAGTAAGTTTACTCTTCCTACACTTTACAAAGTCATCATTTTGTGTCTACCATTGCAGGTAGCAACTGGAAAAAAGAAAGCAGTAATTCATTTTTAATTCTCAATTATTTGGATAGCAAATATCAGAGCTTGTAACTTAGCTTTTTCCCCTATATTTATGAAAGTCACTGGCATGAGGATAATTATGTTTCTCATGATAGAGATTTCATTATTATTTTTTCAATTACATAGTTTATCTTTGTGACAGATATTTTAACATTTTCAAGGGTGCTTTGTATTTTTCTTGGCTCAATTTTTTTCCACTTTTATTTACTACCTAAGTTATACCTCATTACTTTGTAATGTTTTTCAAAAGTATAATTGAGGGATATTATTTTTCCTTATAAACTGCTTTGTTGATAACCTTCCTGTAGTTTAGAACTTAATATATCATGTTAATTTTGACTTATCTTAAACCTTTGTGAGATGAGAGAGGACTAGGCATTTAAATGTTAAGTTTGAAGAAAAAAGTAGCCCAGGCAGTCAGCTTGACTGTGTAACATGTTACACCTTAATGATTCTCCAGTGAATATTTTTATCTGTCCAGTAGAGAATATTTTCATGAATTAAGTAATTGATCACCTAAAAAAATAACAGAAGAGAGTGTGGAAAAAAAAATACAAATCCATATCTTTTAAAATGTCTTTTACCGTGTTGCTTCTTGGCAAGTATCTTATAGATATTCCAAGTCAGATGTTAAAATTTTTTATAGCAGCTTTATATTTCCGTAGTGTAATATTAGTTTGGGATTTATTTCAGGGTTTTAATATCTGTCTTTACATGTCTAGAAGTAGCTTCACTGGCTCCTAACTACTACCTTGGGACCGATTCAGATAAAATGTGGTATGTAGCCACACCCAACACTGTTGGCATACTTTCATTGAATCTACTCCCATGGAAGAAACTCAGTTGCAATTTCAGTATTATTTCATCGAAGAGGTCAGGCCAGAGCTATCATAATTGCTTTCATATCATGTTTCTTTTTTATTATATTATGTTTTATATCATAATATTTGCTTTCTACATACTTGTTCTTCACTTGCTTGTGCTTATATAAATTTATAATGCTGTTGAATAAACAAAACAATAAATATTGATGGGATCATTTTATATGGATGTGTAAAAAAATATTTTCTGATGAGCCAAACAAATTGAATAAATAACTTTACTCCAAATTTTAATGAGCTATTAAAATATTTAAATCACTTTTCCTTTCTACCCAAAAGTAATCATCTTAAGTGTTTTCCCAGTGTCTGAGAACATTAGTGGGACATACAGGTGGAGTATGGTCATCACAAATGAGAGACAACATCATCATTAGTGGATCTACAGATCGGACTCTCAAAGTGTGGAATGCAGAGACTGGAGAATGTATACACACCTTATATGGGCATACTTCTACTGTGCGTTGTATGCATCTTCATGAAAAAAGGTAAGGGAAAATCTTATCGTGGCTGGGACTTCTTCCTCTGTTATTTGTGAATTTGGGCCCTTTCTGTGTAGATTTACAGAAATAGTGACAATGTGCTCTTGAATTAGACTTTATTAAACTTCAGATGTTTCTATTCTAGGAAAGCCATAGTGTTTTGTCTTAAAATTGGGGATTGTCTGTAAATTTCCTTTCTCATTCGCTAGTGTTTTCTGCTTCCTCTTTGAAACTCTCTAATCCTTTTTACTGTTCTGTGTCTTTGATGACTCATCATCTTCAAGCAGGTATCATTTTTTCTCTCTCTCTTTTTGATATTCTTATTTCTGCAAGTGGGACAAATTCAGGTTTCAAACATCTGAACCTTTCTAATTACCTACCCACCTTACACCCACCCCATCATAGCCTCTAGCTCTAGGCAAAAGCTGAGGCCTGTGGGTAATTTGTTCTCTCATTTTGAACTATTATCACAGCTTTCCAACTTGGTCAACTTATGTTTTACACAGCTGACATACGGTTCTTTTATAATTATGATAGTCTCACTGCCTAGTTCTTAAGGCTTTGTGAGCCTACTGTTGACTAATGAATTAAGGAAAAAATCCTCAATCCAGTTTTCAAAATGGTTTCAGTCAAACTGGACTGCTTGACTTTTTCTTCTCGGTGTCTTTGCTGTTGCTTTTATCTGCTCCTGTAAAGCCCTCCTATTAAAATCCTATCTTTCTATTATCTTCATCATACCC
This sequence comes from Aotus nancymaae, assembly GCF_030222135.1. Taxonomy (NCBI): domain Eukaryota; kingdom Metazoa; phylum Chordata; class Mammalia; order Primates; family Aotidae; genus Aotus; species Aotus nancymaae. The sequence goes on from NW_026988447.1 coordinate 15,198,411, forward strand.
CTGTTAAATCAGTATGATTTCTACCTAATTTGTCAAAAAGGTCTCTCTGAAAGGTCCTTACAGTGAATCCATGGCAGTCTTTACCTTTAATTCTGTCTATAGCATCTTCTTCATTAAGAATCATTACACTAAGCAGATTTCACACCAGATTTATAATATGTGAAAAAGAGTACCTTTTCAATTGTCATTTACATCTACTTTGAACAGTGTGCTATACTGTTAAAATTTGGGGGATGAGTATCAAGAGACCTTGCATTCCAGTTTCCGTTATGTTCTGAGTTAAATCTCTCAACCCTTTACTTTTGTACTGTTTCAAATATAGAAACTGTGGTATTTTGTTATCTCTTAAGAATGACATAAGGACATATGAGTTTTCAGCTTTGTTTTGTAATCCAAAAATGATCGAAGTATTAGTATATTGCTCTGGTTTTCAGAAGAGCTAATGTTGAACCAAATGTTTAAGGAATAGCCATTGTTTTTAAAGGTATGCATATCTTTTAAAATCTGTATCTCTTAATATTCTTATAGACTATTGCATATTTATAAATGTAATCATTAGAAGCATAAGCAGCTTGTGTTTGAGGACATGTCTAAAACTGGTTAATTTCTACTAGAATATATACTGTAAACACAAATCTGTAGCTGTTTAAATTCCAAATTCTGACTTGTTTTGTCTTATAACCTTTATTGAATTTTTTACCTAATCACAAGGGAGTATATGCTTTCATAATAGAAATTTTGGAAAATGGCAAAGAGCATAAAGAAGAGAATTTAAATTATTTAAACTATTACCACCTAGAGTTCTCCCATTAACATTTTGTATGCCCACGTTATCATTTTATTTCTAAAATCAAGATCTTATTGTATATATTCAGAGGCAGCTGCTGCTGCTTTTTAAAAAATATGGTACAGTGGCTTTCAAACTCCGTCCCATAGAATCTTGGGTTGCTGTAACTAAGGCCCACAGGTTGGGGACAAGCATGCAGCATTCTAGGCTTCCCAACTTCCCATTCCCATACTGTATGTTTATATACCAAGGTTTTATATAGGATTTCTTTTGAAAACAGTTGTTCCTAAGAAGAAAAAGCTAAGAAACCCTGACTTCATCTATCATGTTTTCTCATATTATTAAAAATTCTAAACGTGTTTTTTTTTCTTCTGTTTTTTCCTCTGCAGAGTTGTTAGCGGTTCTCGAGATGCCACTCTTAGGGTTTGGGATATTGAGACAGGCCAGTGTTTACATGTGTTGATGGGTCATGTTGCAGCAGTCCGCTGTGTTCAATATGATGGCAGGAGGGTTGTTAGTGGAGCATATGATTTTATGGTAAAGGTGTGGGATCCAGAGACTGAAACCTGTCTACACACGTTGCAGGGGCATACTAATAGAGTCTATTCATTACAGGTAAGAGATCTTTATCTCTGTCTTAGATGCTCTCCTGATGAATCATAAGGTTGTTTTACCCAGATAATAACTGTCAAATTGCTGATCCAATGTAGTCCAAAAAAGATTAATCAGATTATTCCTCTGTTTATATACACTTTAAAATTGGCATGAAGAAAGTATAAATTTCAAAATTATTTAAATGCTTTCAACTTTCTGTGATCTATTTTCCCTGTGAAATACAAATATTTGTCTTGCAACCTGACACTTTGGGACTCTTAAGTTTTGCTGTGTTAATTAATGGCTAAATAGTCTCATAGGAGAGTAACCTGGATTTTAAGAAACTCCTTTGCCAGAGGATTAATATGGCCAAAACTGCCCCTTTGCTTTGATAGCTAAAAGTTGATGGACCATGTAATTGTGATTCCGTCCCCGTTCAGAGTGGAAATAGATCCTTTCTGCATAAAACGCTTTACTATCCCAGGGGCACTGATTTGTAGTCATAAAGAAGTAAAGTTGACTAAGCTGATTTTTTTGTTTGTTTGTTTACATTTCAAGCCAGTATCCTTAAAAACATTGCCATATTTTGAGATCGTTAACTAGATGAATAGAAGGTTTAGAATATGAATCTTGTTTTATTTCCAGAAAGGCAACATTTTCAATTTTAAAATATTTTCTATAGCTTATATAGTTTATTTGCCAGTTACTGCCCATTAATGTTCAGCAAATTAGTACATAGTCTTAGTACTAACAGTTCTGTTCTTAGGATATTTGTTTCTTTGTCAAAGGGATATTGTCCATGTCATGAAATACTGGCAATATGATAAAGATGTTTGCTAAATTAGAAAAGGTGATGAATTTGGTGGAAGGGGAATTGGCTGCAACTGTTTGTATGTTTTGTGATATGCTCAGAAGCCTAATCAATATAATATTCTAATTTAAACTATTTGATTGAGAAAAGAGGTAGCCACATTATTAAATAGAAATGATAGATTGGTATTGGCTTTTGGTGTAGCTGGGAAGCTGGAGAAGAGGTAGTTTGTAGTGTGCTTTTGATATCAAAATGCCACCTCTTCTGATTCCAGATATAATTATCTTTTGGCACATTTCCTAATTAACATTAGGTTCTTATAAGTGAAATTTTATTTTACACACAGTTTTTAATGGAACTTACTTTTGAACATCACAAAAGTTATCTCTAGCCCTTTTCATGCCTTAGGTGCTAATAAGCACTCCATTTATCATAAGCTATGTCATTAGTTTCAACTTCCTAGTGGGAAGTAAAACTCAAATAACAATTCTCTCAGTCATCCATGGTATATAGCTAAGTGGGGACAGATGATTTGAAAATTAATATATTGTTTGTTTTAGGTGCTTTGTTTTCATTTTAAGTTGTTTCTGCATCTATTTTGAAGCTGCTGAGTATAAAGATGAGCATTTCTGATAGAAGTATCTGAGAACATACATTGTAGAGTTGCTTGATGACATGCACTTTATTGTCATTGCCAGTTTATCCTAGCACCTCATTTTGTTCCTGGCATTAACTGTTTCCCATGCTCTTCCCCCAACATTCCTGCTAGAATTAAGGTCAGTAATTACTAGGAAAAGTATCCTTACTTCTATTCTAATAAACTGTGTCTGTTGTAGTTTGATGGTATCCATGTGGTCAGTGGATCTCTTGATACATCAATCCGAGTTTGGGATGTGGAGACAGGGAATTGCATTCACACGTTAACAGGGCATCAGTCGTTAACAAGTGGAATGGAACTCAAAGACAATATTCTTGTCTCTGGGAATGCAGATTCTACAGTTAAAATCTGGGATATCAAAACAGGACAGTGTTTACAAACATTGCAAGGTAAGTATTGGTTACTCACCTTTAGTTTTGTCCATTAAAAATGAAATTGTTATTCAAGAGAAATATGGAGCTTTAGCATTACAAAAATAGCCAACGTCATACAGAATGCTTACTTCAGAAAAGTTCATTTTTACCCTGACTTACAGAACTAGTCTACTCTTGAGGAGATGTTTTAAACTGTCTTTTTAATATGTAATATAAAATTGTTTAATCACTTCCTGCATGTTCAGTTGACTCTACTTAACCTTAAGGAACAGTGAGAAGAAAGATCTTGGCTATATCAGAGAAGCAACTTACTCATTATAATTTTTGATTGACCATTGCATTTTTAATTTGTCCAATTTTAAAAGGCTACCTTATTGAAAAAAACGAAAGCATCCCTGATAGAAAATTGCTTTGGCCTTCATTTAGTCACGTGCTTACCTGGAATGGAGAGGAATAATAGTACCTACTGAAATAGAGAAAGAGACAAGTGAAAATCACTAATATTAGATGAGGTATAACAGTGCCTCATGATCAACTTTTTCTATTTGGTGTAGCCCTTAGAAAGTGTTTTTTTTTTGGTGGGGCCATCTGATAGGCAACATTGCAGCTTTTTACTCGTTGGTTTTGTCTCACCTCAGAGTTTTGGAATAGTGTCCATTCAGCTTTGACTGGTTCACAGTGGTGGGGGTAATAGATCTCTTAGTGCTCATTTGTCCATCAGCAGAAAGCATAAAGTTGTACTGTCTACATCCTCACCGAGGAACGCTCTTTTTCACACAGCCAAAAATAAGATGTTTGTCTGGTAGCTAACCAAGCTTCTTGGACGACAGACTCTTGAAAGTTAATGTTTCAGTTACAAATCACTACCAGATTTTCTTACATCCCTGCTGATCCTAAAATACTGAGGACATAGGTTTCTAAATAAGTATCATTTCAAATGTTGCATTTATTGTATGTTCTAAAGTAGAAGTCTACAAATTATAATGTAACTAACCCATAGCCATTATTTCTAACCAGTAATTAAATTCTTTTGGTTTTTGTCTAGGTCCCAACAAGCATCAGAGTGCTGTGACCTGTTTACAGTTCAACAAGAACTTTGTAATTACCAGCTCAGATGATGGAACTGTAAAACTATGGGACTTGAAAACGGGTGAATTTATTCGAAACCTAGTCACATTGGAGAGTGGGGGGAGTGGGGGAGTTGTGTGGCGGATCAGAGCCTCAAACACAAAGCTGGTGTGTGCAGTTGGGAGTAGGAATGGGACTGAAGAAACCAAGCTGCTGGTGCTGGACTTTGATGTGGACATGAAGTGAAGAGCAGAAAAGATGAATTTGTCCAATTGTGTAGACAATATACTCCCTGCCCTTCCCCCTGCAAAAAAGAAAAAAAGAAAAGAAAAAGAAAAAAATCCCTTGTTCTCAGTGGTGCAGGATGTTGGCTTGGGGCAACAGATTGAAAAGACCTACAGACTAAGAAGGAAAAGAAGAAGAGATGACAAACCATAACTGACAAGAGAGGCGTCTGCTGTCTCATCACATAAAAGGCTTCACTTTTGACTGAGGGCAGCTTTGCAAAATGAGACTTTCTAAATCAAACCAGGTGCAATTATTTCTTTATTTTCTTCTCCAGTGGTCATTGGGCAGTGTTAATGCTGAAACATCATTACAGATTCTGCTAGCCTGTTCTATTACCACTGACACCTAGAAAGGAACTGCAATAACATCAAAACACATACTGGTTGACTTTCTGATTGGAGAGCATCTGCAACAAAAAGTCATTTTTCTGGAGTGGAAAAGCTTAAAAAAAAATTACTGTGAATTGTTTCTGTACAGTTATCATGAAAAGCTTTTTTTTTTTTTTTTTTTTTTTTTTTTTTTTGCCAACCATTGCCAATGTCAATCAATCACAGTATTAGCCTCTGTTAATCTATTTACTGTTGCTTCCATATACATTCTTCAATGCATATGTTGCTCAAAGGTGGCAAGTTGTCCTGGGTTCTGTGAGTCCTGAGATGGATTTAATTCTTGATGCTGGTGCTAGAAGTAGGTCTTCAAATATGGGATTGTTGTCCCACCCCTGTACTGTACTCCCAGTGGCCAAACTTATTTATGCTGCTAAATGAAAGAAAGAAAAAAGCAAATTATTTTTTTTTATTTTTTTTCTGCTGTGACGTTTTAGTCCCAGACTGAATTCCAAATTTGCTCTAGTTTGGTTACGGAAAAAAGACTTTTTGCCACTGAAACTTGAGCCATCTGTGCCTCTAAGAGGCTGAGAATGGAAGAGTTTCAGATAATAAAGAGTGAAGTTTGCCTGCAAGTAAAGAATTGAGAGTGTGTGCAAAGCTTATTTTCTTTTATCTGGGCAAAAATTAAAACACATTCCTTGGAACAGAGCTATTACTTGCCTGTTCTGTGGAGAAACTTTTCTTTTTGAGGGCTGTGGTGAATGGATGAACGTACATCGTAAAACTGACAAAATATTTTAAAAATATATAAAACACAAAATTAAAATAAAGTTGCTGGTCAGTCTTAGTGTTTTACAGTATTTGGGAAAACAACTGTTACAGTTTTATTGCTCTGAGTAACTGACAAAGCAGAAACTATTCAGTTTTTATAGTAAAGGCGTCACATGCAAACAAACAAAATGAATGAAAAAGTCAGATGGTTTGCCTCATTCTCCAAGAGCCACAACTCAAGCTGAACTGTGAAAGTGGTTTAACACTGTATCCTAGGTGATCTTTTTTTCCTCCTTCTGTTTATTTTTTTTGTTTGTTTTATTTATAGTCTGATTTAAAACAATCAGATTCAAGTTGGTTAATTTTAGTTATGTAACAACCTGACATGATGGAGGAAAACAACCTTTAAAGGGATTGTGTCTATGGTTTGATTCACTTAGAAATTTTATTTTCTTATAACTTAAGTGCAATAAAATGTGTTTTTTCATGTTAGTATGTCTGTTTCTTCCATCGAAGTAATAATACTTCATTATAAGTTTAGGATTTGTCTATAATATTTAAATCAGCAAAGTCTTGGTTTCTTTGCCTCTCCTGCTGTGTGACATAGAAATCAATACTTCAAGCCTATTTTATACAGGAAAGTAAGGATAATGTGCTGCAACTGCAAATTTTATTTCTCTCCTAGACTACAAAGGAGGACACTCCACTGTGCTCATCTCTGTAGATTGCATTGGGGTGTGTAAATATGAAGTCTGGTTCCCTCAAAGAATCACAAAACTTTTGTGATAATTACAACTAGAAGGCTTATAAGTAACAAATGTATTTTGAAATTTTGACCACATTTTAAGTGCTTACCCTAAATACTTTCTGTTCATTCTCTCTCAAGCTCCCACTATCCCTGAGAAATAGACACTATTATCTCCCATTTTATGGACGAACAAAAATCTGCAGCTGAGACTGGTTAGGCAATTTGTCAAATCATATAACTAGCAGAACGCCAGGACTCAAACCCATATTTCCAAAGACTAAATAAATACATGTTGTCCTTTAAGAAAGTTTGACAGACTAAAGCAAGGTTTGAGAGGGAAATAAGCCATTTTTCTGGTATTTTCTGACTCTTCTGTAGCCATTTTGTTCAACAAATCTAGTATTTTATAATGTAAGGGGAAAAATAAAGTTGTTTTAGAAACTATGTAGTTCTAAATATATTTAATATCTCAAATAGCAGGAGATATATATGTATACTCAACTAACCAGGCCACAGATGAAAATCTAAGTTACTAAAAATGGACTTCCTTTCTCATAGTCATAAAGTATGTGTTCTTTACTCATAGGGCAAGTCCTGGGCCTCATTCTCCCAAAGCTGTTAAATCAGAACATCTGGGAGTGTGACCCAAGAACCTGCATTTAAACTAGCTCACCAGGTGAGTTGTGGATACTAAAGTTTCAGAGCCACTGCTTTAGATACCATTTCTGTACATTTGGTTATTTGATTAGTAAATCAAATAGTAAGTCCACAGCAAATTACAGATATAAAAATAACAAGGGAAAGTGACAGGGTAAAGGGAAAAAAAAAAAACTACCTGGTTAAATGCAAGGCAAAAATCCTACTAGGCTGTGAAGTGCAGGGTCTTTAGAGTAAGCCAGGTTACAGCCCAAACCATGACTACTGTTCACTTTGATGACTGTGAGTTGTCAAGAAAAAGTTGTAATTCTTTTGATAGTTCTTGAAGCTGCTTGATTTCTCATAAAAGCATGTAAATGAGGCTTAACTATATAATATAATTGTAGAGAAACATCCATTTTTAGAACTTTAGAGAATAGAATGAGTTCACAGGCTTTGCAGACAAATAGGCCTGAATTCATATCTCAGTTCTAATATGGTCTAGTTAGTGGGACTTTATTACATTTCTTGAACTCATGTTTCCTCATTTAATATGTAGAGGATACCCATCTCCTAAGGTTATTATAAAAAGATAAAGTGAAACGTTATAAAGCACATAACATACTGATGGCATTTAGACCTCAGTAAATGGTAGCTTCTATTAAATTTTTTTAAGTAAATAGACCCAGATAACTTTCAATATTTGAGAATTGAATGTATTTGTGACTCATTCAGATTATGTAAAAAAAAAAAATAGTGTGCGCTCATACACACACACGCGCGCGCACACACACACACACACAGAGCAATCCATTAAGTGGAGCCACCTAGATTCTCATTTGCGTCTTACAGAAACCTTGTGAGATCGACTGATATTGAGCACCTAACAGTGATTTTGTATATACAGTCATCCCCTTAGTACCTGGGGGAGATTGGTTTTAGGATCTCCCCAGCCCCACCCCCGTGGATATCAAAGTTCATGGATGCTCAAGTCACTGATAGAAAATGGCATAGTATTTGCATGTAACATATGCAAATCTTCCCGTATACTTTAAATCATCTCTAGATTACTCATAATACCTAAGACAATGTAAATACTATGTGAATAGTTATTGTACTGTTTTGTTTAGGGAATCATGACAAGGGAAAAAGTCTATACGTGTTCAATACAGACACAGCCATCCTTTTTTTTTCAAATATTTTAGACTCTCATTTGGTTGAATCCATGGATGTAGAACCCACAACTAATGGAGGGATGACTGTATTTAGGTGTTCATTAAATATCATTTTATGAATAAATGAATAATCTTTATTACGGTAGATCTTTTCTTGAAAGGGAAAATGTTAGCATCATTCTATAGGAATCAAAATTATAGTTGTAGTAAAAAAAAAAAGGTCACCAAGAGAACTCCATTTTGTGGCCTCCTTAATGAAAAAATGGATCGCATTATTTAACTGTACATTTTAAAATCTTCATAACAGATATAAGTACTCTTCATATTTAGATGTTACAAGTTCCCAAATATCAAACATTGCCTGAAACTAAGGCTGAAATTAGGACACAAAAGTAACACATTAAAGCCAGTAGCAGGTATTTAGTATACTTCTTGAATTGAGCAAAGAGAGTTGATTATCTCATTATTTTTTATTAGAATTGTTTATAATTTTGACACTTTGAAACCCCCTTACTGAGATTCAATTACCACAGCTATTTCATTAGTTTGCAACGACTAATGCCTACCAAATGGTTAAGTAAATGTTTCAGCCAACCTTATTTGTTTCATTTCAAAAAAGTAATTGACATTTAGTTATTTGTATTAACTGCTTTAAGCCATTTTCCTTACCCGCTTTGAGCTAGCCTGTTTTAAACTCTTCTATTTCCCTGAATTGATTAGAGGCTAGAAAAGACCTCTGTGCTTTTCTCTTCCCTAAAGTGAAATGGGGATCAAGGGCAGCTTTCCCAGACCCAGCTGAGCCCTGGTTTTCTGTACACTTCTCCCTGAGATATGCATTGCACACTGAAACAAAGGTATGTAGGTGGAGAAGAGAAGACATCTCAGAGGCGCCTACCCAGCACTGTCCTTGCCCCTGTAACTCCCTCTATTCCATGTTGAAACCAGAAACGTGAAACTCCATTGCTTACATTTTTTCTGGTTGGTTCCCTTCAGGGGAAGGAAAGTTTTTGAAATATTTCACCCCAATCAATACCCCCTCAGACACAGCTTCGTTTTCATTCTTTGAGTCATCCCCTGCCCGAGTAAAAATCAGAATTGTAACTATACTCCCTCAGATTCATCAGCCAATGAAGGATCCAGCCTTGTCCCTTACAGCAATTGTAAGAGAACCTCCTATTTTGCAGTGCAATTTGTAATTCTAATAGTAGAAGTGGCTTAGGTTTGCTGATGAATGGATTTTAATAAATGCTTCTGACATTGATTGTTTTAATGTTCCCTGCCTTACTACATTTTGAAGATGGCTTTTGTTTATGTGTGTGTGTGTGTGTGTGTATACACATACATACATACACAAGAATATATTGGAAACTGAGAATAAGCCTCTTGTTCTTATTGAGTCATACCATTATTCCCTTAGGCCTCTTTTTTTTTTTCACCTATCAAAAGTAAGGAATAGGCCATAAAGGGAAAGAGTTGGTAGCCAAGAGGATACTTCCAAATATTCCTCTCCGTGATAGATTAGTGGCCTCTGTGTCTGAAGAGAGTGGCATATGTGTGTGTGCATAATGTTCCTGGAGTCTTGCATCTAGCAACCATATGGTAATTTGAAAAGTTGATGCATAATTTTTGATTTGGGCATTTCCTGCTGCCCAGGAGATGAATATGAAGTTACATCCAAAGTGGCTGCACCCAGCTCCTTTTCTGGGGAGTGCCTAGTCATTGCTTTGAATTGCAAGCAAACATAGCAAGATCTGGCGTTGCTGACTAACCAACATGTCTCATCCATTCATTTAATACTAGTGATGCCCAAATGAGTGAGGTTCTTGCCAACTTTGTCCCCTGCCACCTTCTCTTTCTAGGTTGAGTGAGACAAAAAATTTCAAGGTTCTTCAGGGAAAGGAAAAGCGCCAAAAGCTGAAAGGATTCAGAATGCACCTTTCTCCAGAGCGTGAAGTATAAACAAATTCTAGATCCAGTTCCTAGGATTGCTGAGATGAAAAACCTGGTGACTTCCCAATTTGCAGTTGGGTATAAAAATAGCAGAGTTTCTATTTCAGATGATCTGATTCTCCCTAGGATTCTTAAGGACAAGAAGCCACTGAGTGGACATTTTGATGGTTCATTCTTTCCTTTGGATTATCTATGATGGCAAAACCTATGAAGTCCGTTTGGATTCTATTTTGCTTCAGCAGCCATGCTCTGCAAGTAAAATTATTTTGAAACCACTTGCAAATCAAAGATTCAAATGTAATAGACCACAAAAATATATTACCAGTTTACCCTTTTCCAGGAGGTTCATTTATTATAAAAAAAAAAAAAAAAAAAAAAAAACAACATTAAACCCCACTTCTCACCTAGAGGGGAAGGTTATTTGCAAGGCTTTTTAAACTTACATTGAACCCACTAAGAATTCATCAGACCCTTTCTCCTTACTAAATGTAGTTAGAAAAACTACGAGTCTTTCAATTTGAGTATGCTCTCCACTCCTTTAAAGGGAATTTGAATAGCTTAAATACATCCAGCAAGAACACAGTATGGTATAGAGATAAAGAGCAAAACCACATACATATCTGGTCAGGGTTGGATCTGGGTTTTGGGAGTCTGAAGCTTAACCATACAATTAGATCCAAAAATAAACATTTAGAATGAAAAAAATGATAAATTACTGAAGCCTAGGAAATGCAGTTCCTTTCCTTCCGGTATCTTTTTTTCAGAGCCTTGCTCTGTAGCTCAGGCTGGAGTGTAGTGGTGCAGTCTTGGCTAACTGCAGCCTCTACCTCCTGGGGTCAAGCTATTCTGCATCAGCCTCCTGAGTAGTTGGGATTACAGGTGTGCACCACCAAGCCTGGCTAATTTTTTATATGTTAATACAGAAGAGACCTCACTATGTTGTCCCCAGGGTGGCCTCGAACTGAGCTCAGCCTCAGGTAATCGACCCGCCTCGGCCTCCCAAAGTGCTAGGATTACAAGTGTGAGCCACCGAGTCAGATCTCTTTAGGCAATTATCAGAAATGCTTCAGATTGCAGCCTGGCTTCTCTTGCCCACCTGAAATGCTACAACTCTCAGCAACCCCTAGCTCTCCCACAAATCTCTTAATGAGAGCCTCATGATTAGCTTCATCGTTTCAACATGAATCCATGTCTACCTGTCTAACCTTCTGTGTTCTACCCCATCTATGAATGGGTAACATGAGGACTACATAAGACAATGTATGTAAAGCACATGGCAAAGTGCTTGGCACATAGTATTTGTTAAAGGGTTGTTTGTTGTTATTACCTGTGATAAACTATCATAGCTTACTACCATTGTGCACTTAAAACTTAGCATGGTTCTACATATTTGTAAATTATTAATATTCTCAAAGATCCCATGATGTACTATTATTATTAATACAAAGTCTCATTTTACAGATAAGAAAACTGAAACACAAAGATGTCAAGTAACTTACTCAAGGACACACTTAAGAGGAAGAAAAGGGGGGCTGACATGTGTGGTGGCTCACACCTGTGATCCCAGCACTTTGGGAAGCCAAGGCAGGAGGATCACCCAGGAGTTTCAGGCCAGCCTGGACAACATGGTGAAACCTCATCTCTACAAAAAAAAAAAAAAAAATAGAAAAATCAGCCCAGTATGGTGGCACACACCTGTAGATCCAGCCACTTGGGAGGCTGAGGTGGGAGGATCGCTTGAGCCTGAGAGGTTGAGGCTGCAGTGAGCTGTGGTTGTGCCATTGTACTACAGCCTGGGTGACAAGGCAAGACCCTGTTTCAACAAAACACAACAAAATAAAACTTGGAGAAACTGGGATTAAAACCTGGGTATTGGGGCTCCAGAACCCAACCTCGTAACCACTATGTTACATATTGATTTCACAACTGCCTTGCAAATACGGGAACACACAGTGTTTCATAGTCATGCCAGAAAATGATGCAGCCCTCAGTCTTGACCTGTCAAACTAGAAGCTGACATAAAGCTAGTGCCTGGTTTTCTTTTCTTTCTTTCTTTCTTTTTTTTTTTTTTGAGTCTTGTGAGACCTGAATATGCCTGGTTTTCAATAGGGGAGGCCTAAAGAACAAATGTGTAGTAGATTCCTGGTATGGTTTGGCCGTGCTAATCCCCTTGCACTTTTTTCTAACTGCAGAAACAAAGAGAGTGAGTTGCCTAAGAAGAAAGAACTTAACTCTAAGTGATCCCCATAATGATGAAATTTTAGGAAAAGTAGGTAAAATCTCGTATTATTAAAAGAAAGACTATTGCCAGATAATTCAGGAGAAAAAAAATGCTATTTCTACAGAAGATGGATAATTTCCATTGATGTACTTGCGTTCTAAAGACAGCTAGGCAAGTGAAGGAGCAAGCTGGTGCGCTGTATTGTCAGGAGAGTGAGCGCCGTACACAACTTAGTTGGATACCTAGCAAATTCTCATTAAATGTTGCAGCTATTATTATTTTATTATAAGGAATGAGGAAGACAGTGAGTTCAAATTCCATCTCACCTTTTCTTGCGACTCTGGAAGGTTTCCTTTTTTTTTTTTTTTTTTTTGAGCCGGAGTCGCACTCTGTCGCCCCCAGCTGGAGTGCAATGGCGCAATCTCGGCTCACTGCAACCTCCCATCTCTGCCTTCCTGCCTCAGCCTCCCGAGTAGCTGGGATTACAGGCGTGCACCACCATGCCTGGCTAATTTTTTTTTTTTTTTTTTTTTTTTTTTGTATTTTTAGTAGAGACGGAGGTTTCACCATGTTGGTCAGGCTGGTCTCGAACTCCTGACCTCGTGATCCACCCACCTCAGCCTCCCAAAGTGCTGGAATTGCCCAGCCAGTGTTTTAAAATCTTTCTGAACCTCTTTCATCATCTGTAAAAAAGAAAGTAACTGTTGTGAATGTTACATGAAATAACATAAAGCACCTAGTACGGTGCCAACCTAATTATGTGTTTAATGAATACTAGCCATCTTTGTTATCACTACCACTAACAAGACATTGGTAACTATATTTCAGGTTACTATTTCAGAGTTTATCTAGAAGAGCAGATCTGTAAGACTTCCAGAACACAATGCTTGAACTACCTCCCAAAATGTGCCAGGAACCTAAGAGAGTAGTCTCCCCTTTTAGACGGCAATATGCAATCCGGGCCGGATACAGTGGCTCACACCTCTAATCCAGCACTTTGGGAGGCCAAGGTGAGCAGATCACCTGAGGTCAGGAGTTCAAGACCAACTGGCCAACATGGCGAAACCCCATCAATACTAAAAATGCAAAAATTAGCAGGGCGTGGTGGTGGGTGCCTGTAATCCCAGCTACTCAGGAGGCTCAGCCAGGAGAATCACTTGACCCTGGGATGTGGAGGTTGCACTGAGCCAAGATCACACCACTGCACTCCAGCCTGGGCAACAAGAGAAAAACTTCATCTCAAAAAAAAAGGCAATAGGAATCCAATCTTAAATGACAAATAAGTTCTTTCTCTCTAAAGACTTTATTTCAATTGAGAAATCTAAAAAGCAGGACCCTAAAAAGGAAGTAGGAGAAGAGAATCGAGTAGACAAAAGATTTCATCCAGTTTGGATGTAGGAAACAGATGTAGAAGTGGATTACCCTAAGACTAGAGTGTAGAAAAGCTACAGTCTAATGTGCCCAGAAAGGGGGATACAAATGAGAAGTGAGCTACTTCCTTTTCTGTGGAAGACAAAGGTAAGACATGAGCTGACAACTGGAGGACTAGCTGAAAGGAAGAACACATGGAATGGTTGGAGTCCTACCTCCTTTTCTCAGCCAGGAGACCACCTCTGTGTTACCCACTATCCCACTTACCCACCTCACCCCACCCTGCACTGAGCGCACAGGCACAGGAGAGCCTCAGAAACAAAAATAGAGATTAAATTCTCCTTAACCCTCTCCCAGAATGCCAAGTCTGAAATATGCCAGAGGACTCTTTTCCAGAGAAGTGAACAACCTGAGAGAAAAAGTCTCTAGACTGGCATTGGGCAGAGAAGAATGACACTGGCATTTTATTGGAGCATTGGGTGCAATGGCATCGGCATTTTATTGGATGACTCCTTCAATGAAACTGCTGGCTCCACACCCAATCAAAGGAGAAATTTCTCATTCTATGAGCTCCAACCACACAGAGCTTCCTATTCACTTTTTAGCATCTGCCTCTAAAATATGAACAGATAGCCAAGAATCAAAGAACACTTGAGAAAAGCCTCTGATTTAAAAGACTAAGCCAAAAACCCATGAAATAAACTTTGAGAAAGAACATTTTATACCCTCAAAAAGATATTGCATCTTATAATATGGGAATGGAATACTTTTTTTTTTTTTTGAGACGGAGTCTCACTCTGTTACCCAGACTGGAGTGCAGTGGTACCATCTCAGCTCACTACAATCTCTGCCTGCCAGGTTCATGCAGTTCTCCTGCCTCAGCCTCCCGAGTGGCTGGGACTACAAGCATGCGCCACCATGCCCGGCTAATTTTTGTATTTTTAGTGGAGATGGGGTTTCACCATGTTGGTCAGGCTGGTCTCGAACTCCTGACCTCAGTGATTCACCTGCCTTGGCCTCCCAAAGTGCTGGGATTACAGGCATGAACCACCACGCCCGGCCCAGAATACATTTTTTTAAAGACAATCTCACTCTGTCCCCCAGGCTGGAGTGCAGTGGCAAAGTCTCAGCTCACTGCAGCCTCAACCTCCCCAGGCTCAGGTGTTCCTCCCACCTCAGCCTCCTGCGTAGCTAGGACTACTCATGCCACCACACCTGGCCAATTTTTATTTTTTTTTTGTAGAGATAGGGTTTCACCATGTTCCCCAGGCTGCTCTCAGTGCTGGGATTACGAATGTGAACCACTGTGCCCTGTCTAGGACACAATTTTTAAAAGAGCTCATGGAAACTAAAATAATAGAAATATAAAAAGAAAACCTTCAACTGGGAGGAAATCAAACAAAAGTTAAAGGAAGAGATGGAAATTAGTAGAAAAAATATAAAAAACGTAGAGGATCATTCTGGGACATCTGACATTAAAATAACAGGGTGTCCAAAACAGAAAATAGAGAACAAAGAATAAAAGATTTTTAAATGCAGGAAAAATAAACAGAATTGGATGACAGAAAACCCCTAGATAGCAAGGGCCCACTGAGTGCCCTTTGAATAAATGAGTGAAAAACAAACTGCCCATCCATGGTTCATTATTATGAAATTTTGAAACACCTGGGGCTAAAAAGACGTTCCTAAAAACTTGTGCAGAGAAAACTCAGGGTTAAAAAAATAATAATGGGAATTTTGGACGTCTCAATAGCAACATCAGATGCTATAATAGAAGACAAAAGTCTTCAAAATTGTTTAGGCAAAGTATTTTCAATTTAGAATTTATACTCAGCCAAATCATCAAGTGGGAGGGAGAATAAAGCCATTTTCAGCGTGGAAGGACACATAGCACTCCTTCTCAGAAACCCTTTCTTTCAGAATATATGGTCCAACAAACCACAATCAGGAAAAACATGATAGACAGAAAATAGGGATTTTAACACAGAAGATGGGTGAAGGGAGTTCTAGGATGGTAGGGTGGGCATTCGAATTCAAGAATGAGCAGTTGAGGTGTAAGCAGAGAAAGTAATGGAAGAAAGGGCCCACGAATACAAAAGGAAATGATCATCATCTCATTATCATGCTAGAGCTTTTAGAGAAAAAGAAGTCTCAATATTCAGAACAGCTGATGGTACATTTAGAAATTTGTTTAAGATTCAATATATAAAAAGCTATGCAACAGATAAAAGTAAGGCAATTAATAATTTTTAAAAGTATGTTTAAAAACATCCTGGTGTACTAGTTAGCCCTAGAAACTCTACTAAACTATATGTAACCATAAAAGTGTAAAATAAATACTATGATTATGATTGTGAAAACATATAGGGGGAGGAGAGGATAGTAGCGGGAGAGTTAAATCCTAATCTACCATAATTGGAAGTTATTAATGTCTAAAATGATAAAAAAAACTAAAAAATAAGATGCACATATTATATAAAGATGGGAGATACATATCAGAAGAGTTAGCTAAAAGTTAAAAATATTTGCCTCTATGGCTAGGGGGAAAGTGGAGGTTTATAGCATTTTGATATGCTTTGAGTGTTTGCACTACTTTGCTGAAAATATATTTTTTAAAGCAAGTTCCCCCTAACACCTCCCCAAATCAGTATGGCAGATTTCAGAAATAGTGACCTTTCTTTACCAATGCCAGTGGAATCAACAAGAATGATCTATCTAGTCAGTCTCATGTCACAAAGAGGGTCTTAGGGGTGCCCCTCCTGGAGGAATTCTGAAACTAGGTAGAGGCTAGGATGGAAGCCATGTGAGGGCAAATTACCTCAGTTCTCTAGTCTCTTGTTTCATCTGTGAAACAGGCACAATAATAGTCCTAACCTCATCAGGCTGCTGAAGACTGCACACATGATGTAGGTGATGTGCTTAGCGTAGTCTCTGGCTCATGAGTTCTTAATAAAAAGTACTTGATAATATTACTGTTAGCAGCATTCCTCAGTCTCAAGGTGGAAATTATCATTCATTAAGATCTGGAACTAGCAGAATCCAGAGCTTTTGACTTCAGGTTCTGATTTGAGCATGGGCGGATGGATAAACTGAGTTGTAACCCCATGCATCTTATATCAAGAGAACCATGCATCTTATATCAAGAGAACCAGCCACTTGGGGATCCCCAAGGATATAGGTGCCCTTTCCCCTCTCCAACCTGTTTTTTCCATCACCTTCTCCTAACTTCCCTTGGAGTTTATTTCCAAATTCTCCCACCAGATATCTCAAGTGTTTTCTCTACTTGGAAATACTTTTCAGTAAAATGAAAATGACTGAACTTTTTATAAAGTGAAGTTCAGGGTATCCTTTTGGACTCTCTTTTTCCCTTGAAATTCTAGATCAAAATTTCAAAAAGTGCAGAGTGGGGTCCATAGAAGAGTAGAAGCAATGAGTTGGAAGCACTTCTGTGCACCTCTATGAGTCCTGCTACGTGGAATCCTTAGGGTGAGTTCATAATTCCCATGATGACCAAAGGTCTTTCATTCCTGGAAGTGTGCAGTGTGAATTGGTCTGGCTGTACATTGGTCCCCAGCCCAGCTGTGACAGGGTGTGCCATCACTGTGAGTTACTCCTGATTTTCCAAACCTGCCAGAGACAGTCAGAGGCATTGCCCATTAAATCATCTACCCTGACTGCTCTCTCTAAAGGCCCTAGAACCAGTGGGAGCCTCAGAGGCCCACCCATAGCATGGCAGTCAGCCTGGGGGGCTCCCTGTGTCAGCTCCGCCAGGCTAAGTTCTGAGGTCTAAATGACAGACTGCTGCCACCTGATCCTTTTGAACACATCCTAGATTGCCAGAAAGCCCCCAAACCACAGACATTCCATGTCTCTACACTTGGCGGTTTGTGGTGTTTGAATCCCATGGCCACAGGCTATTCATTTGCATATGTTTCACTGTGGCTTTCTGCTTGGTGACCTAGACTATTACCCAGCAAGATTCCTTAAGGTTTCAAAGTAGCTAGAGAGAACACTAGTGAGTTTCTCTTTGTTAAGAGCTTTTAAACCATTCCTTCTTAACTGAAGTTGCCTGTTGAAGTGGGCAGCTTCTTAATTTTCTGAAGTGATCAGTGACGATTCATAAGATATATCTGCAAAATTTTAAAAATATGTGTGAATAAATCAGGCTGAGTATCACTACCATCAGTGAATTTTTTTTTTTTTTCAGACAGAGTCTTGCACTGTCGCCATTCTGGAGTGCAGTGGTGTGATCCTGGCTCACTGAAACCTCCGACTCCCTGGTTCAAGCTATTTTCCTGCCTCTGCCACCCAACTAGCTGGGATTACAGGCATGTGCCACCATGCCCAACGAATTTCTGTGTTTTTAGTAGAGACAGGGTTTCACCACATTGTCCAGGATGGTCTCAATCTCCTGACCTCGTGATCCACCCACCTCAGACTCCCAAAGTGCTGGGATTATAGGCGTGAGCCACTATGCATGGCCAATTTTTTTTTTTTTTTTAATTAAAGCATCCCTTAGAGGCTTAAGGTCTAATTTAGTTGAATAACTAACTAGATGTCATACCAGGGCTCCAATGAAAGAATCTCTGAAGTGTTGATTGGGTGTTTCTGGAACTTGGCTCAAGTTCCTAACTATAGATGTGCCATGTCCACTTGCTCAGAATTCAAGTCTCCTAGTTGGTGAGTACAATTCTTTAAAACTCATAGGAGAGGGATTCCAGTACTATATTCCTGAAAGCCTCCTCACCCCAGACTACACACACACGTGCGTGCACACACAGACACACACACACATATTCTTCATCTGTAGAACTTAAGCCTACACACACCCAGTGTTTCTGTTTATTTCCACTCAGCTAAGGAGTGAGAAATTGCAATGGGGAAAATAAATTAGAACCAAATTAGACTGAGATTCAGAGTCCTGGAAGCATGACTGCCTATGAACATTACTGGTTGTTTTATGTATTCACTGCCTGGGGGGTGAGGTTGGGGGAAAGCTCCCACATCAGTAGCCAGCAAAGTGGCTAATCAGTGCACAGAATGGAAATCTGGAAAGAAGTCTGAATCTGATAAGATATATAGTATCTTCCCTCCAGTTATGTCCACCTCTAAGAAAAAAAAATTACAGAATATTCTCAAGCTGTTAAAAATATCTTACTTCACTCTTTTGCTTACCCTGGAGAAATCCAAATTAGAAAACTTCCTATTTAAGATAATCAACGGAGGAGAACAACAGATCAACTTGGGCTAATATCAGTAGCAGGGAAGACCAATTAACAAATTCATGAATTGTGCTGTTTACACTTCTATTCCTAAGGTTAATTATGCGATCAAGTAATAGCTTTTGCCTTGATTAGAGGGCCCTTAGGAAATAAAAGTGTGTTTCCTCTTTACAAGTATGTTTGCATTTCAGTCCTGCAATGGTAGCACAGGAACTAGGCTCAGCAAACATAGCCTGTGCACACAGCTGTAATCAAAGCAGAAGGTCTTAATTTAAATAGCCTCAAGACTCAACGTGCAAACAGAAGCATCATCCATAAAAGCGCTAACATTTACCTATACATTTTTCTTTCTCTCTGCTTTGGACTATTTATAGTTTCAGTTCTTTCCAGAAGTTTATTTTCCCATTATTCCCTATTGTAAAGAATCAGTAGAAGTAGCTCCTTGGGCTACAGGTATTGAAGAAGGAAACATCTCCACATTTCAGGAAACACTCTCCACAAGGCTGTTCCACCTTCCTGTTAATAATGACAGCTCACATTTTTGAGGTGCTATCCCATGGCAAGGCACCTCACATGAATAAATTCCGTAATCCTTACAATAAGCCTATGAGGGAAATATTGTTATCATCCTCTCTTTTTCAGGTGAGAAACCACAGGCACAGAAAGGTTATGTAAATTACCCAAGTCCATAGTAGCCAGCTAAGCCAGGGTTTGAACACAGGCGTTCTGGCTCCAGTGTGGACACATTTAACCACCATGTGCTGTCGCTCCTCTCTTTAGGGCCCTGACTTAAGCGTGCAGTGTTAGAAAAAAGTAGATTATTTCAACTAAATGGTGAAGCAACACATTGTGCCATTTTAAATGCTCAAGTGAGGGGCGAAAGTTTCCCTGTCTGCCTACAGTCCACTTCTGAGTAATCTGACCCAAAGTCATCAGAGAGAAAATGGCTTCCTTGGGGAGTGCTGAAAGCATTAGAGGGATGTGACCAGAGACCTGCATCACGCTGATTCTTCCCTTGCCTTGCCAGGAGCTCTGGGCCGGCCTACGAAGGCCACTCAGTGCTTGTCGAGGTTGGGTCCTCCTATGGCAACACAGTGATGCCCAGCTAGACACAAACCTTGATTGACAATGGGGGCAAGTTAAGAGATGGCTTATTGGCTTTAACAAGGACTACACACAGAATATGCTGGATTAAGATCAATGAACCAAATTCATTTCATGTCTTCCTTTTCACAAGAGTGAAAAAGCCTGTATGCTCAGGCTTTGGAGTCAAATGGAACAGAATCAAATTCAGACTCTGCCATTTACAGCTAGGCGGCCTCAGGTACATTGCTTCCTCTTTTTGCGTATCAGTGGCCTCATGTGTAGCAGTACTACCTCAGAGGCCATAATGAAGATAAACTCAAGACCATCTAGGTACGGAGCTTTGTTCTTACTACTCAGAGTACATTGCATTGTCCTGCGGCAGCAGCAGCCTCACCAGAGAGCTTCTCAGAAATGCAGACTCTTGGGTCTAGTCCCAGACCTGCTGAACCAGAAGCTGTACTTCTGCCCTCTGGGTCATTGATCTGAATGATCCTTCATCTCAAATACTGAAGTTTGAGAAGTCATGGCAAGTGAAGCACGCAATAGCCATTCATTGTAATGATATATATATATTGAAATTATCTGCCATCAAAGTAAGCTCAGCATCACCATTCCAGGAGTTAAGTGTTAAAGGAAAGAGACCTTGGAAATCAGTGGCAAGGCCCAGGTTGGAAACCCTCTCCTTGCCTCTCCAGCTCCTCAGTTTCTAAATTCTCATGGATAAAGGGAAAACACCTGCAGAAAGTAACTAACTGTTTTTGGAGAAACTGTTGGGAAAACCAAAGTCAGGGAAACAAACAGCTATAAAATTTACAGTTTTTGGGTCAGGCAGTGATGGAAACCAGCAATTCATGCCTCGTACCTGAACTAGGAAAGCCTTGCCTTTTCTTTTTCCTTTCCTTCTTTCTTTTTTTAAGCACAACCCAAGTCTCCTGCCAGATCATGGCTTTTAATTTAAGTGTACAGTTACTGCTCAAAAGTGATTCACAAGCCTTTAAAGAGCCACTCTCCTTTAGAAGTCTGTTTAGAATGCAGAGGGTTTGAAGATTAGTGTTGGGAGTGAGAGCATTTGACTGCCTAAGTGTTCAATCTCCCAGGTACTTAGATATTTTGCAGCAAGAACTGATGTTCATTAAACTGTAAGCAAATTAGAGTTCAAGCCAAAGATATAAAGGAAGACATAATTAGTGTACGGGAGCCATCCACCATTGTAAGCCTTCTCTTAGGTGAGAAGTCTTCAGAATTAGTTCTCTGCACAAAAGAAAATTATACAGCTGCTTTATGCAGGCTGCGGATGCTATGTTTTATTGCACACAATTTACAATGAAATGAAGCAGAAGTCTGCAAGACTGCATTAAAGCTTTAATTTTCCTTTTGGGTTTTACCTCCATTTTATCTTTAGAAGAACCCAGAATGGTTTGATAAATAGAGTATTTTTCCAGTCAATAAATTAAAAAGCTATTTTTACCAAGCGGACGCTGAATTGCTACCGCACATGACAGAAGCGTCCTGGGTGTTCAGAGGGTGGGAGGGTACACCATCCTTCAGCAGAATTGATTTGTAGAAAAAAATATTGCTCCCTGTTCCCCAAATCCAACCACTCTGAAGTACTGTGGTTCTCAGCGACTTCTGTCACACTCGGGTGGCTGTCTTATTACGGGATCTGGGTTTCCGGCAAAACTTTTGGGAATCAGATACAGGAATTGGACTCCCATGAGACAATAAATCTCATCAGAGATATTGTAGACTGACCCTCCAGCCCCAACA
This sequence comes from Aotus nancymaae, assembly GCF_030222135.1. Classification (NCBI taxonomy): domain Eukaryota; kingdom Metazoa; phylum Chordata; class Mammalia; order Primates; family Aotidae; genus Aotus; species Aotus nancymaae. The sequence goes on from NW_026988447.1 coordinate 15,220,267, forward strand.
GGAACTTTGTAAGGAATGAAATACCCAATGCTCCCCCATCCCACCTTGTAAACGTTGATTTTCAGCCGAACTAGAAAGCCTCAGAGAGCCAGATTTGAGTCTATGGAACGGTCATGTACCGCACTCCGTGCCGCCTCCAACTCTCCATCCCCAGGCTTTGCCAGTTAAAAGGCAGGGTGGCTGGGGGCGGTGGCTCAGATCTGTAATCTCAGCACTTGGGAGCCTGAGGCAGATGGATAGCTTAAGTCCAGGAGTTTGAGACCAGCCTGGGCAACAAAGTGAAACTCTATCTCTACAAAAAATACAAAAAATTAGCCGGGCATGGTGGTTCGTGCCTGTAGTCCCAGACACCCGAGGGGGCTGAGGTGGGAGGATCACTGGAGCCCAGGATGTGGAGGTTGCAGTGAGCTGTGATTGCCCCACTGCACTGGGTGACAGGAGGAGACCCTGTCTCAATCAATCAATAAGAAAGATGAGGATGAACTTGGAAAGAGGTTGGAAAAGGCCCTTCCTTGAATCTGGATCTGGAAGGTGGTTGTAGAGCTCCACCTGGCATTTGCCCTAGGACCCCAGTTCTCTTGATCTGCAAAGGAGGTGACGGCCCCAGGATCTGGTCTGAAGGGGGAGGTTTTGGAAGCCATCAGTGGCTGAACAGACCCCTGAAAGAGTAGCACAGCATAGATGCTCCTGGAGGGACAGAGAGAGGAGCCTGCAAGCTGGCAGGGAGTTGGAGCTCAGCAGGCTGACCACATTTAGGCTGCCCTCAACCTGCAGCCTCGAGGTCCAACTTTACCAGAAAGGTGCTGGTGCAGCTGAACTGGCTGGAAACACCATTTTGGAAACTAAAATGATGTTCCATTTCCATCATCAGTAGTAATAATGGCCACCTCCCAGCAAGCCAATTTTTGATACTACAGCAAGCCTGAGAAATGGGCGAGTCTTATCCCTATTTTACCGATGAGCAAAAGAGGCTGAATGTGCGTCTGCCATTTGACTCGTCAAACAGATGATGGTGGAGATTGGAGATTGGCCTCCACCCAGGAAACTAAAGTGGGCCCTCCTCTTTGTCCAGATCCAGAAAGTTCTGGAAGTTGGGAAATACGTAAGACAGAAGAAGAAACTTGTGATTTCTGAGGAAGGGAGTAGAACGTTCGGAGAAATGGGAGGAAATAGGGATTCAGGAAAGCAGAGGAATTTTTTAAAAGAAGGATCCCAAGAAGGAGAGGGAAGCAGGATTAGGAACGGAAGAAAACTCACGGTCATCCCGGGTTCTGGGCAGTGAAGAGTGAGGCTCTCTGTGTCCACTCTCACCTTATTTGAGTCAAGAACCTCAAAGACATTCTTGGAGCCTCATGGGTGGCAACTGTAGCCAAGAAGGAATCTGAAAGGACATAGCACAAACCACTCCAGAGTCACCTGCAGATGTGGAAATTCTTCCATCACAGGACATGGTGCAGTGGGGTGGCCACTGACCTGGCGGCAAAACTCCAGCTGGAGCCTGAGACCCACCCTACTCCCCCGCCAGGAGGACCATTCTCCCAAAGCAGGAGGGAGCAGTCCCGGTGACAGGCTCAGTCTACATAACTCCATGTGTCAAAGGGGGTCTGGTGGTGCCCCCTGGTCGTTGGAATAGGAAGGAGATGGGGTACCCACGTAGGAAGACGTGATGAAGGGGCCTAGTCACATGACTTAATTCTGTTGATTTCGCGACTATCATCCACCCACTGGCCTTCTTTCTAAAAGCACCATAAGGTGTATTTTGTTTGTCTGTTTGTTTTTATAAAACATACATTTTAGTTTAAACTTGATTTTCTCACTGGCTAAGACACCTGGCACCAAGACTTTGGAATTACTTGTTGAAAAATTGATTGGGGCGGGGTGGGCAGGGAACAGAGTAAGATAGAGAAAGAGAGAAAACTAAAAGAAAACTCCTTTCTCCCGCACTACAAATGACTCATTAAACACACTCCCAAAGCAGCAGTATGTATACTGTTTTGCCTGGGAACACAATCACCTGGCACGCACGAGCTGTTTCCTGAGCTTGGTCTGTCAATGCCTGGCCACATCATTAATTAACATTTCCAAAAGGCCCTTCTTGCACGGCAGATGTAGGAGCTCAATTTGCTGTCCTGAGGACAGGGGCAGGCAGCGGCCTCATGATATTTTGTAAAAGAAACTGGTCCTGCTGCCCGGGTACAGAGACAGAGGCTATGGGAGTAAACGAAGCAGAACCAGGAGAACTGAGAGAAGCTGCAAACAGAGGTAAGGCCCTGCCAGGCAGGAGCACCAAAAGGACCCAAGCTAAGTCTCTAGCCCAGACCCCTCCCTGTGGACCATGAGGAGGTTCCGAGGAGGAGCTGCAACCTAATCCCTCAAGAGGACTGTCAGGCTCTGTGGCAGTGGAAATGGGCCAAGAGGGGCCTTGCACACAGAGACACCAAACATTCTCAAATTTCCAGGACTGACCTGACTGCTTCCTATTCTTTTCAAGAAAAATGTATCGGCATTTCTGCTCTAATGTCACATATACATTGCTAAAAAGCCTGAGTTCTACAAAATGACATGCTAAAAATTAATAGGGCTTATGGGAAAAATAGAGTTGGGCAGTCCATAAAAACAGACGGAACTTGGTAACCAAAGCACTCGCAAACGACGATCACAGCCTTAATAAAATATGAGCCTGGTTACATCTCTCCTGGCACCTCCACTGGGCGTCATCGGCAGTGAATTCCTGGCAGCCTTCAAGCCTCTTGCTTCCTCCTGAACATAGGGTCTGGAGGGCATTCACTTCCACGAGAAATAAGTTTCATCAAAATAAAAAGTCTCATTCAGGGTGTAGGCTTCTCTATTCATGTTTTTAATTTTAGGGGACACATAATCAAGCTTCTGGATCTAATTCTAGTTTATAAAAAATATGGGAGATAGATGAACATCTTAAATAGCACCATGAAGATACAATTAGCCAAATCCAGTGTAAATCTGATTTCAACAACACAACTATAAAAATGCCTTTTTAAACAGGGAAGATTAAGCACTGACTTATCATGGGTAGTATTCAGGAATTAGTGTTTATTTTGTGGGATGTGATGGTGACATTGCAGTTTTTATAGTTATAGGTTTTAAAAATCTTTGTTAGATATAAAAATAAAAACATGATATGAATATACCAAAAAAAGTTAGCAGTTATTGGATCTAAGGCACTGGAACGTGAGATTTATTTATACTATTTTATTTAGTTTTCTCTAAGATTGAAATGTTTTGTAATATTTTTAAAAAGGCTCTTATCTTGTACTGCCAGAAAGTAAAGAAGGGCTAAAAATAAATAAAAATGTTTAAAAAGCCAAACAAACACCCTCTCCCTGCCAGTTGTGGTGAAGAGTTCCCAGTGGCCAAAGCTGGGACAATTTGAGCAAACATAAAAATAAAAATAAAATAAGGGCCGGGCGCGGTGGCTCACGCCTATAATCCCAGCACTTTGGGAGGCTGAGGCTGGTGGATCATGAGGTCAAGAGATCGAGACCATCCTGGTCAACATGGTGAAACCCCGTCTCTACTAAAAATACAAAAATTAGCTGGGCATGGTGACGCGTGCCTGTAGTCCCAGCTACTCGGGAGGCTGAGGCAGGAGAATTGCCTGAACCCAGGAGGCGGAGGTTGCGGTGAGCCGAGATCCTGCCATTGCACTCCAGCCTGGGTAACAAGAGCAAAACTCTGTCTCAAAAAATAAAATAAAATAAAATAAGGTAGAATTATGTTATAATCCAAAGTATAAAATAAATATCCTTAAGTTCATACTGACATAGACAAATGAGTGGAATGGGACAGAAGAGACAAATCTCCCAAACAGAAGAATTCCAAATAATTGATGTAGATACTCTGTCTTGTAAGGTGGAGCCTGTCTCTGCACTTCTTAAATGTGGGCTGCATACAGGGACTTCTGTCCAGACTAGAATGTGGAAAAGGTGGGAAAAATGAGTAACTACGTAAATGAAGGAACCAGACCAACACTACCTCAGCCCAGTGGTCAAAGTCGGCATCAACAATGATAAGGCATATTGATAATATGTGCCCTGGATATGTGATAAAATGTCATTTTACCTCTGTGATCATCTTCTGAAAATCCTTTATGCCTAGTCTAATTATGAGAAAAGCATCAGACAAATCTCAACAGAGGGTTTCTACAAAACGCCGGCCCAGTAAGTACTCCCCAAAGCTGCCAAGGACATCAGAAACAAGGAAAGCCCGGGAAGCTGGCTCAGCCAGGAGGAGCCCAAAGAAACATAAAGACGGAATGTAATGTAGTGTCTGGGAGGGCTCACCCTGCCCCCATGGCTCTCTAGTAAAAGATACTTTTAGTTCGTAATCAGTGGTAGGCATTCCTGAGTTACGTGTATATGTAGAACACCTGTGTATTAATAAGAGTCACCTGTCAAAGAGCAAATAAATATGTGGATGAATCTCTGCTCGGGCCTTCAGTCTAGAGAGCTGTCAGCCCTGCAGGCTCTCAGGCTGCTGGTCCCTAGGATGGATCCTCTCTGTTGGCTATCTTGGTGCCTGCCTCTCAATACCTTCAGCTCACCTGGGTGGGGGTCTCCCAACCGAACTGGTTCTTGGTAGGGTCCTAGGACAGAAAAGAGATACTAATTTTTTAAAAACCTAAGGAAATCTGCATAAAGAATAAGCTTTAGTTAATAATAATGTATCAAGCCTGGGCAATATAGTGAGACCCCGTCTCTACAAAAAAACATTTAAACATTAGCTGAGTGTGGTGATGCATCTGTAATCCAGCTATTCAGGAAGCTGAGGTAGGAGGATGGGTTTGAATCCAGGAGGTAGAGGTTGCAGTGAGCTAAGATCATGCCACTGCACCCTAGCCTGGGTGACAGAGTGAGACTCTGTCTCAAATAATAAATAATACTAATAATGTATCAATATTGGGTCATTAATTGTGACTAATGTACTATGAAAATATCAGTTGTTACTAATAGCAGAAACTGGGTGCAGGATATGTGGGAACTATCTTCACAAATTTTCCTGTACATCTAAACTTACAGAAAAATTTTCTGTAAATCTAAAACTGTTCTAAAACATACTTTAAGAAATAGGAACAGATGGATTAGCAAGATATAATTGTTCCCCGCCCCAATTATCTTTTGATTTTTAAAAATGTCCTGGAACACTATTGCAGTTAAAGGAATTCAGTCTGGTGGACCAGTGAGCAGGCTGTGGCCAGGTGAGGCAGGATGGGCTCAGAGGACCTCCTGCCCTCCCACCTCATTCGTTTTTATTCATTCCCAGTCCTTCCCGCTTTTCTAACCTCTGCCCCTCTAGAAATGCCCTCAGTTTATTCCCACATGCTTTTGCTACTGACTTCCTTGTTTGTTACTTTATTGTTTAATAAGAGCTTTATTGAGATATAATTTATGTACCCAAAAGTTTACCCTTTTAAATGTACAATTCAGTTATTTTTAGTACATTTACAGAATTGTACAACCATCACCACTGTCTAATTTTAGAACATTTTTGTCACGCAAAAAAGGAATCTCATACTCATTAGCAGTCACTAACCCATGCCCCCAGCAACTACTAATCTATTTTCTACCTCTATCACTTTGATGGTTTTGGACATTCATATATAAATGGACTCATACAATGTGTGATGTTTTGCGACTGGCTTCTTTCACTTACTATAATTTTCAAGGTCCATTCATATTGTTGCATGTATCAGTATTCCATTCGTTTTTAAAATTTTTTAAATGTTTCTTTAAAATTTTTTGAGACAAGGTCTCACTCTCTCCAAGGCTGTACACTGGCACAATCATGGCTAACTGAAGCCTCAACCTCCTGGGCTCAAGCGATCCTCCCACCTAAGTGCCCTCCCCTCCACTGCGGTAGCTGGGACTACAGGCCCACCCTACCACACCCAGCTATCTTTTTGTTTTGTTTTTGGTAGAGACAAGGTTTTACTATGTTGCCCAGGCTGGTCTCAAGCTCCTGGACTCAAGCAACCCTCCTGCCTCGAGATCTCCCAAAATGCTGAGATTATAGCGGGAGCCACCAGGCTGGGCCCATTCCTTTTTTTTTTTTTTTTTTATTGTTGAATACTTACATTGTATGGATATACCATATTTTATTTATTCATTCAATTGCTGATGGATATTTGGGTTGTTTTCAACTTTAGGCTATTATAAATAATGCTGCTATGAATATTCTTAAATAAGTTTTATGTAGACATATGTTTTGACTTCTCTTGGGTATATGCCTAGGAGTGGAATTGCTGGGTCACATGATAACATTATTTTTAACTTTTTGAGGAGCTGCCAAACTCTTTTTCAAAGACCTGCACAATTTTATAGTCCCATCAGGAATGTAGGAGGGTTCTAATTTCTTCATATCCTTGCCAACATTTATTATTGTCTTTTTTATTTTAACACATCCTGGTGGGTGTGAAGTCAGGTATCTCACTGTGATTTTGATTTGCATTTCCTTAGTGACCACTGATGTTGAGCACCTTTTCATATGGTTATTGGCTATTTGTCTATCTTCTTTATAGAAATATGTATTCAAATCTTCTGCCTATTTTAAAATTGTTATCTTTTTCATTGTTGAGCTACATGATTTCTTTATGTATTATGTAGGAGAAATACAAATATATTCTCCCAAACTGTGGGTTGTCTTTTCACTTGTTTAATGGTGTCCTTTGAAGCACAAAGTTTTTAAATTAAATAAGGTCCAATTTATCTTTTTTTTTTGGTCTCTTTTTCCTTTTTGTTCTTATATCTAAGAAACCCATGACCCCAGTTCTATAAAGATTTATACTTATGTTTTCTTCTAAGAGTTCTATAGTTTTAGCTCTTATATTTAGGTCTGTGATTCACTTTAAGTTAATAATGGTACGAGGGTCCAACTTCATTCTTTTGCTTGTGGATATCCAGAGTTCCCAGCATCATCTGTTGAAAAGGATGACTTTTTCCCCCTGTTGAATCACGTTGTCACCCTGTGGACAATTAACTGACCATAAATGTAAAGGATTACTTCTACTTTCTTATTTCCTAATAGTTATTTTTTTCTTATTACAAAAGAAATATTTGTTCATTGAGGAACTTTTGGAAAATATGACAAAGAACAAAGGAGAATATGTTAAAACATGCTATAATCTCATCATCTAGAACAAACCAGGTTTTTGAAGCTATCATTTTGAAATATGTTTCCTGGTAAATAAAAAACCTGGGACAGACAGTGGCGGTGTTTTGATGGTCTGTATATCCTAAGAGCTCCAAGTGTGGTTCTGACGTACAGCCAGAGTTGAGAACCAGAACAAGAAAGGCTGTAGTGGGCTCAGGGGAGCTCCAGGGGTGAAGGTTGTGCAAGCATCCTAGGGAGTGATTTGACCCAGGACAGCATCTCAGCAGCCTAACAGTCGGGAGAGTCAGGGTGCCTGGGATTGGCTGATTTCCTTGGGCTCCTCTGCCGCACCCTATGGCTCCTGCTCTGGGACCCACCAAACCCAGGACTCAGCCTTCCTCCGTCTGTGCTACTACTGCTTGTGCTTCTCTGTTTCTGTTTTTTTCTTAATGTTTCTCTTTTTCTTAGTCTCAAATTCACAGCCCTCCAAGAGAAGGTCTGATTGGGTCAGTGATTGACAATTCAACATTTAGCAACTTGGAGTCCTCAATACAGGTCACTGGAAGTGGCCATATAATTTATCATTCAAATTGGGTCCCTTCTGAGAGGGAATGTAGGGACTAATGGTGATGAAACTGGAGCAGCAGGGATAAACTAGGACTGTCCCCGCCAGATTAGGATAAATGGTTACCCTACCTACCTGAGGTTCACTCCAGCATCTTCCTCTTCCCACCTCTTTCTTGATCATGTATACTGTAGATGTATAATATGCATACATTAACATTAAATGCTCTGATAAAGAAATGAGTGACTGGTTAACCTTTTTCCTATTTATGTGACTAGCGCATCTTTTTTTTTGTAATATGTGTTTCGTGGGTTCCTTTGCCCCATGGATTCCTTCCCCCACCTCTCATAACCTCCAGCACTAGCCAATTAGTGTGTCCCCTGTCAATTAAGTGATTGGTTCAGGGATGGTCACATGATAGAATTTGGACAAATGAAGGCATTACTCCCAGAACTTGCATAAAAGCTACCAAACCTTTTTTCTCTCCTCCTCTGGAATATGTGAGGTAAAGATGGAATTACTACAGCCATGAAGTGAAAATGAACCAACTATGCCATCAACTCCCTGCAGCGCAGAAGAGAAATCCTCTGCACCCTGCCTGATCCTAAGGGGTTAAGTAAATGAGGGACAACTCCAGTGGCTTCCTAGCATATATTTAAAAACCCCTGTCAATGACCAACTCAGACATAATTCGTAAGGAAAGACAGGAGAGACAAATAACTTCCCAGAAGGAAGCCAGGTCTGTGGTGACATTGCGGAACCACTGGATGGTTTCCCAGCTGAATCCAGCCCTGCCTTTGGGTTATTAGCCAATTTAATACTGTTTGTTCCTAAGCCTGTTTGGTTTGGATTTTCTTTCACTTGCAATTAAAAAAAAAAAGCTACTTTGGGGAGAGCTGATTTTGTTCTGTACTTCTCGAGCACAGACCAAAGTATTGAGGGAAGAAGCAGGTGTCACATGTCACAAAAGCAAGTGGCTATTGATGAATACTGACTCAGTAGAGAGCTGTGGTCATGGCAGGCTGGGTGTACTCTTCAGGATTTTATTTGACAGTAAAGCACAAATACTTTGAACACCATCAAATCTACTTCTGCTACATAATTTATAATTACTGCATAGTATTCTATTGTATGTATTTATCATTTAATCAGCTGCCCTATTTTTCTTCTTTTTAGAAGAACAAAATATAAATTTAATATTATCCATTTAATATAAATGAAGCTTTGGCAAACATCTTGTGCATAATTAATTGTTTGGGGACATCTCTGATTATTTTCTTATGACTGGTTACTTGAAGTGAAATTGCTAGGTCCAGGGGTGTGACATGGTCTTAAAGCTTTATGTACCCATTGTTATATTGCCCTCCAAGAATGTTGCATCAGTTTACATTCCCAAGACAGGGACAGGAGAGAGTATATGCCGGGGGCTCCATGTGGGATTATTCCAACATCTTTGCCTATCCATAGAAAATGAGATATCCTTGTTTTAATGTGCTGTCTTATTAATTGGCCATCTTGGATTTTTATAGGTTTTTTCTCATCCAAGAATCTAAGAGTCCACAAAGAAGGCTGACAACAAATGAATGGAAAAAACCCAAGCTCCACAGCCCGCAGCACAGCCAGAGACCCTCTGTGAGCTGAGTCAGCAAGTTAGGTAAGAACATCTCCCAGAGGTCTGGAATAGGCCTGGGATTCTGAGGAGAACAGGGCAGGCTCAAAGGAAGATGACACTTTACAGATCCATCAGCATCACATGTAGTAACTCCATGCAGTCATGCAGAAGAAAGAAGACGAGAGAGAGAAGAAAAGAAAAAGAAACTGAGATCATTTTCAGAGGAGAAGATGCCAGCCAGGGCTTTTTGCAGCAAAGTCATTTAAACCCTTTGCTCCATTTCAAAGGTGTTCCTGGGGGAAGGTGAGGGCCTCACAGACTGGGGACAGGGGAGCACTGGGGGAATGGGGGAGCACTTGGGGACAGAGGGTCCTTGCCTCTTGGGAAGCCACAGAGAAGGCACCTCCAATCCACAACACCTCTGCCTTCGCTAAACTTAAAACTTGGTGCCTTCCTCTTTTTCTCTCCTGGGTTAAAGGCCAGTTCTTATTTCTGAAATAAAAGTAGAACTTTTTTCATCTTTTCTCAGAGTCACACGCCCCCCAGGGACCAACCAACACCCATTTTTCGTGGATTTCTCTGCCCTGGCCTGCAGAACCTCTCCTTCTGTGTGAACCTCTCATTGCCATCACTGTTTGCCTACGGGTTTGGTCTCGTGCACACATACCATATCCCCAAGGCAATGGGACTGAAGACTGATTTTTAAAACACATTTTTTTTTCTGACTACAAATGACACACAAGAGCAAAGAATAAATAAAAATTGTACATAATACTACCCTCAGAGATAACTACTATTAACATGACCTGTACATCTGATAGTTTTTCTTGGCGTAGATAAACATGTAATCCTTTCAAAACGTGATTTCTTCCTGGGGCCTCCTCCTCCCTATCCTTGACCAATTTGCTCCAAATAAAATGCATGCCACAGACTAATGAGCTTATTGGGAAAAAAGAAAGCAACATGCCTGCTTTAGAAATTCTCTGTGATACACATGAAGGAAATTACTACCTTAACATGCATTTCAAAGGTTTTCTTTTGTACAAATATGACCTGTCAGATGGCCCCTGCTTCCTAAGCTTCCTGGAGGTTATTGTGAAAGAGATTCTTTTCTCTTTTTAACAATCATAAATGGGAAATAACATTCAAGCTGGGTAGTCTCAGTGGCCGAGCCGTTGCTGGGATAATGAGATATAAACAGGAACAGATAACAAGGCAGTGGAGGTGCAAGGTCCTTCCTTGTGGGAAACCAGCAGGGAGGTTTCCTGGGAGACTCAGGGTCCGCCAACCCCCAGGACCCCAGAGCACGTGTCTCTTGAGGATGCAGAGCAGGCTTGCGGACCAGATGCAGCACTCGTTCTGGCACCTTCTTTGGCACCAGCTGCCCTGGGCACTTGAGTGAGGGAGGTGCCTTCAGGATAGATGGGGCATCCCAGGTATAGAGGCTGGTAAAGAACTGCTGTAGCCCAGGGCTCCCCACTTCCTGACCTCATTTGTCTCAAAGCATCCTGCTAACAGGCATTTCCTCCTTAGGAAGATGAGCTTTGCCATCTAACTGTCATTTGAAGCCCCAGAATCTTCTGGGTGAATCTTGGAACTGCAGACTGACTCGTCTATTTGATGAGATTTCTTTTAAAAATAATTAAAAAGTTGCCTGGGCACAGTGGCTCACACCTGTGGTCCCAGCTACTGGGGAGACTGAGGTGGGAGGAGCGCTTAAGGCTGGAAGTTCCAGGCTGCAGTGAGCTATGACTGTACCACCTGACTCCAGCCTGGGTGACAGAGCGAAACTCGATCTCAAAACAAAACAAAACAAAACAAAAACATAAAGGTCGTTTTTACTCACATACTTAACTCATCCTTTAGCCTTTTTTAGTAATACTTTAGACCAGCGATTCTTAAAAAGTGTGGTCTCTGACTAGTAGCAATAACCTGTCAGAAGTGCAAATTATGGCTTACTCCCATACCTACTGAATCCCAAAATCAGAAAATGCTGGGTAGGCCCAGCAGTCTGCAATGCTGATTCATCTAAAATTTGAGAACCATTGTTTAGGGAAGGAAAAAGAAAAGAAAGGAAATACGTGTGTGTGTGTGTGTGTGTGTGTGTGTGTGTATCTACACACATTTATATACTATATACACACACTCATAGATGTGACTTAGGTGGCTGTGCAAACACAAGGCATTCCATTATAACAGAGGTTCCTTTTGGAAAGACTTAAAGACTTTGCCAACACCTCCATCCCCAAGGTCCCAAGTGCACAATCCAAATACTGCGACAAGAGCAAGTGGCAGTTTCCATAGGTTTGTCTTGGAAAATGAACTCTCTGCTGGCCCTTTCTCCCATTCCCCTCTTTCCCAGTTCCCCACCCTGCACTCTCCCTTTACATTTTCTTTTTTTGCCCCTGAATATTCCCTTCATGATTGCAAGATGCCTCCTTTCAGGGACCAGCTGTCTTCTCCATGAAGCCTGCCCTGATTCTCCCACGGGGAAGGCTGGGCTCCCTTTTCCAAACTCCCACAACATTTTGTCCAAACAGTGTTGGAAACCACTGGGACTCCCCAGGAACAAGATCTAAGCTGAAGGCTCCGTCACCAGCCCCACCAGTGCCTGACATGGAAGGAGTGCCACACACGCCCACTCTGAATGCTGGATCAGCAGGTAAGGATGCACAGCAAAGCAGGTAGGGGAGGACTTGCGGGAGGAGAAGGAAAAGTCACGGAAATAAATCAGCATCTAAATGGTGATGTGATGGACCAAGACAAATTGGCCCCCTAGTTTCCAGTTTGAAGATGGATTATCACATTAATGTTAAATTCTATTTAAATGAGCCTATTTCTTCACAGTGGGCATTCAATGAAATGCCTCTGTGGAACAGAACATTAGGAGAAAAGAACAAAGGCTCAATAAAGATAGGAACAGCTAAAGGTAAAACCAATTGTATCCATAAAAAAAATACATCTCTTTAAGCTTTATTTCCCTGGTCTCAAAGACATCACCCTATTTTTCTTTTTGCAACCAGTACCCAATTGCTCCTTTGTGTGACTAACAATGAGCCCTTTAATTTTCTACCACTTGACCATGCTCCATTCAGCAAGGTTCATCCTTATTTCCCCAGCCTTCTCTGACAATTTCACCTTTCATTCTGGGAATGTAATTGCTGAAAGGCAACCTCCAAATCCTGGGAGTCTGAAACAGCCTTCATTGTTCTAGCCTCCGCCTCACCTCCCTGTTTTGTGTCAATCCACTGAACTTAGTTCAATGCCAGAACATCCAAAACATCTTACACAGACTGTTGGTGGGAGGTGAGACGACGGAGAGCCAATTGCCTCCTCATTCTACAGACGCCAGAACTATCTCAGCCTTCTTGCAGCTGCTGTTGATCCCCAGGTCTGTGAAAACAGGACATTCATATTTTAGTTGTTGCCTCCACCAGAGCAACCAGAGATTAGAACCAGCTGTGGTTCTAGATGCCCGGGTATCTAGATGGGAAGAGAGACCTGCGGGTCCATGAGAGCGGAAGTTGGAAGCCCGACTGACGGGTGGGTTCCTAGCGTTTGAGGCATTGACTTGTAGCATCACCTCCCCAAGGCTCAGTGTCCCTCACCTGTACAATGAAGGACTAAACGAGAAATCAAAAGACTACTTGGCAGAGTGTCTAGATAAAATAAAGTTCTAGATAAAGCGCTCATATAAAATATATTAACAAATAACTATAATGGTAATAGTAGACTTCCATTATGGCAACTAGCCAGCCAAACTGACATTCTGCCTGGGGTCCCCGGGACCTACGGTTGCTGTTGCTGTTCTTTGTTTGATTTTTGCCAGTCACTTCTCTCTAACCTGCTCCTGTCTGGCAGAGCTGAAGCTGTGCATGAACACAGCTAGCCAGCCGAGGGGCCGCCCCATCATCTCCTCCCAGTCCATTTCAGGAGGCTGGACTCTTCTGCTGTATCAGCCGTACATCACCTCATGTAGATTGCCCTGCCAGCCTGATTCCCTTGCTTAGAACAACTTGAGAACAGGACCTGTGTCTTTTAGTCCTGAATCCTCCTCCTCAATAAATCTCTGCTGAATGAATGAATGAGCGAGCGAAGGCTACCCCTGCCCCAGTGCCAGCTGTATTTCTATATCCACTCTAATTCCTTGCTTGATCATTATGTGGTCTGGCTGTCACTGTCCCTTGGGCTGCTAGTTCCTCCCGGGACAGGGGCTTCATTTTCTCCCATCTTCCTCAGCTTTCCACCTGGACCCTGCATGGCCCAACCTTCTCAGGAACAGTGGACGCTCAGGCAGAGAGGGCTGAGTCTTAGTAATGGCAGAGAATCAATAAACTCCCTCTGCTAAGGAAAAACTTCCCATAATGGGAGAAGGCTACACCATTTAGGACAGTAACCCAGGGTCTTTCTTTTTCAAATCTGGCTTCACACAGAAGCAATAACTTTTATTTGAACATCCTTTGATTTTAAACATTATCAATCAATATGCATTTAAGAGCACCAGATATGTGTTTAGCATTTTATTACATGCTGAGGGTAAGAAAGAAGGGCTGTATTGTTCTGAATATAAAGTAGATTTTCTTTAATATTATACGATAAAACATGCATTTCTGCTATTTGCTTTACTGGTGATCCCAGCTTTTGTAGCGTGCAGACTTCATCTCCAGGAAGGTAGGAGGAGAGTCAAAGGATATCGAGGTAGGAGGGTATAATAACAGCACATATTATTTCACTCGTTGTTAGTAACATTTCCGTAGCAATTCAAGTCAATAAACATGCAATAGCACTTTGGTAAGAAATAAACTTATAGGTACAAGTTAAATATAACAAAACCTAAACTTAAACTGTTATCAGTTAATGTTTAACTCTGGTGTCTTTTTTGTTTTAAGAAAAATGTTCTCCCCCTTCCATGTGGATTGGGCCAAGATCCAGAACTTTCAGCTTCCCACTGTGTTAGTTGATGCATGGAACAGAGAGGCTGGGAGGCTACTCACAGGATGGTTAGGGAGGTTGCAGATGGGAACTGAAAAAAACAAAAACAAAAACAAAACAGGACCTCCCAGGCACAGCCATACAGCTGGGTCTTGCAGAGATTAGAATGGAGTCCCAGGAATGGAAGGATCCAGCACAGCTCTTGGGACTCTCTCATTGACCTCCTTAGCAGGAGTTTGTTGATTCTCTGCCGTTACTGAGCCCGGCCTCGTACTTCCTTGGCCTTTGCTGTTCCTGCCTTTCCATTAACGCCTCATCCTCTAGTCAAGGCATTGTTTTCATACCTCATGGATTTTGTTTTCTGTTTACACAAAATTCAGCTTCTCTCAGGTGAGTTTTCTCTGCTTTTATTTCTATTAGCCAACTCATGAATCTTCTCCACTCACCCTTCAGTTCAATCCTTAGAAGGAGAGAATTCGATTTCAGCAGTTGATCACCATTGTCTCTGTTGGGGATGAGGTTTGCTCCTTGCTGACTCAGAGGTCACGGCAGACATATGGATTGGCTGTCCTCAAGCCAGTGCCCGCTCAGCAGCTAGGGTGCGGATAGAAGATAATGCAGCCACCTCGCGCATCTCCCTAAGCACGCACCATGATCCCCATGTTACCTATATTTGATCTTACAGCAAAATTGCATCAATCCACTGAACTTAGTTCAGTGCGGCCTTTCTCCTGCTGCCCAGGGCTGTGTGCTCCATCAGGGCAAGGCATGGGTCTTTTTTAAAATCACAACTGTAACCTCAGTACAGCCCAAAGCGGATTGGTTCTCAAAGTTATTGGACTATTTTTTTGAATGTTGAATGCCACTGGAATGTTTTCTCCCTGGAATTCTTTGCCTGGCTAATTCCTACTCAGTCAAGGCTCAGTTCAAGAAATTAATTTCCATGATGTCTCCTTCATTCTAGATTATTTAAACATTCTCTGTAATCCTAAAGCATTCCACGTATATGTCAGTCACATCATTTGCACTTTCTACAGTAGTTATTTATTTAATCACTGCAGAGGACAATGGTCATTTCTAGCAGCCCTGAATCTTTTAAATAGCTTCTCCATATTTTCGTAGTTCCCCATGGCATACATCTCAAATTGCCATCAAACCACACCTACAATTCCCAGCCTCTTGTGCTAGGGTGCAGATATTGATTTATATTCTGCAAACCAGATATGCTCATGCAGGATTTGGATTCATATCTAAGTTTCATGGGAAAAGAGGCAGGATACGGGCCATTCACTCTGCTGGCTTGGATGACGGCAGATGTGATGTGGTTATGGAGCCAACAGTAGTGGTGGTAGCTTCCTGATTCAGAGGTTCCTGTCTGTGGGAAAGATAACTTGTCTGTTGAGCAAGCTATTTTGGTGGAGTCCTGGAAGCTCAGCATAGAATCTGTTTCTTCCCAATGGTTTTTCGAGATATTTATAAACCTTAATTAACCCCTTTCAGTTCAAACTAGCTAGAGTGGATTATATTGTCCACAATCCAGAACCTTGACCAATACTGGCTTCTTTCCTATCAGACTGAACATGAAGGCAGGAATCATGCCCTATTTGTCTTTGTATCTCTAGAACCATGTGTGGCACACAGTAGGTTCTCAATAAATTGATCATAGTCATGTGCCAAATGACAAAGTTTTGGTAAACAATGTACTGTGTAGATGCATATATGAAGGTGGTCCCATAAGATTATAATGGACCTGAACAATTCCTGTTGCCTAGTGACACTGTAGCTGTCATAACATCCTGGTGCAATGCACTACCTTTTCTATGTTTGGATATATTTAAATACACAAATACCATTGTGTTACAGTTGCCTACAGTATTCAGTGCAGTGACTGAATGCTGTACAAATTTACAGCCTTGGAGCAATAGGCTATCCCGTATAGCCTAGGTGTGTATTAAGCTCCACCATCTAGGTTTGCGTAAATCCGTTCTGTGATGTTCACACAATGATGACATTGCCTGTTGACACATTCTTAGAAGTCATCCCCATCTTTAAGTGATACATGGCTGTGGTGGGTTAGTCACGTATATTTGCTTAACTATGTATAATTCCTAACTAGCTCGTAGTTTTGTTGAATACAAACTGTTCTTGTGAGAAATCTATAATGTGTTTCCTACGCAATTATTATCCATTTCAGCAACTGTGCTGGGCACTGTGCACATAAAGTTTAAGAAGACACAATCCTCATTCCTCCCTCAAACCAGTGGGGGTGATGAATCATTTTACTCTCCAAATATGATTTGTAACTCATCCTGGGAGTGGGGAACAAGCAAGATGCTATTCGGTCGTCCTAAGATGAAACTGACTGAGTCCTAAAAACACGCTGGTATTTCGAAAATATTTCCCGTTTAACCACAGTCAATTCTTGATTATTGGTACTGATGGTGAAGAAAACAGCTTTGATCATCTTAAAGAAGCTAATCAGTCAAATAACATTTGTATGGAATTTTGGGACATTTTTTCTGAATGTGGCAGAATCTTATGTTCTGGGAATTTATTTCAAACAACATGATGAAGCAAAACTGAAAGACTTGACTCGGGTGAATCTGGGAATCCATCCAGTTTCCCAAGCCTGCCCCTCTGTTCAAACCTTTCTGTTAACAGTCTCAGTGCTGGGAATAGACTCTTCATCCACTGGATTAATGCAAAGCATCACCCAGAGCAGAGCTGTCCTTACTGAAATCTTTCTGAAAGTTGGAAATACCATTAAGTATTTCATTTCCACAGGGCTTCCCTGTTGGGACACAGGGTTTATATAAAATCACAGCAATATGCAGTTGAGGTAACAATGAAGGAAAGAGAAAAATAGTAAATTGAAAGCAGAAAAGGTATAGCCTAATCTGCTGACAAAATGGACAGTTTTTATCTGTCTATTTTCTCTATTGCCTTGTAAAAGAAATACTTTTCTTTAGTTCTCCTGGAATCCTAAATTTCTTCAAATCATAGCCTTTCTTGGCATTCACTTCTTTCCCTGCACTTCTCATTTAATCCTCAATCTAATCCTTTCTGGTGTGTATTGTAATCCCAATGTTACAGACAAGAAAACCGCTCAGAGGCAGTAAGGAAGAAAATGAGCATAAGGCCATGTAGGCAAGGATTCAAACTCTAGTTTGAACTGTGTTCTCACTGATACTACACAGTTGTCCATTACCAAGAAACATACAAGTAACTTGCAGAAACTTCATCTTGTTCTTTTCAGTACCTTGAGAGACTCAAAATTTTTTGCAGCCTTTCTCTACTTCAAAACTAAGTTCCTTTTGTCCAGGCACGGTGGCACACGCCTAACCCCAAGCACTTTTGGAGGCTAAGGTGTGTGGATCACTTGAGCCCAGGAGTTCAAGACCAGCCTGGGCAACATGGTGAGACCCTGTCTCTACTGAAAAAATAAATAAAATTAGATTCCTTCTGATCAATTTTCAATGGCTAAGTCCCAAAGTGTAAAAGTCTACCCATTACATTGTATTTTTACTCCAATCTCACTTTCCTAGGCTCGTTTCTTAATAGAAAACCACATTCTCCCTACCCATGGTTGATCTTGTGGTGTCTGTGTGGCTTCTCAAACATGACCTTAGGAATCTGCAATAGTGGTGTCTCGTGTGTGTATGTACCTTTATGTTTGCAAAAGGATTATGACCCTATTACCTATTATAAATCTTTACCACACAGCTATGGAATAGGTAGTAGTATTGCATTTTACCCACAAGAAAATCAAGGCTCAGAAAGGGTGAGCCATGTGTGGTGATGCCACAGCTGTCAGCGGCGGAGCTTCGGGCCCCGCTGCTGAGATGCCACTTCCACCGTGGCTCCAGCAGCTCCATTTAGGAGAATAGCCCTGCTGAAGTGATAGACCATTGAAACAGGGCTCAAAGAGCTCAACCGTAATTCCCCACAAAAGCATACATCTTCAAAACAGGCCACAATTAAGTTTCCAGTGGCAGAAGTGTTGCTTACAGTGGGTTTCGAAGTCACAATAGCAGCCAAATGGCAGCTCTTTTGAGTGCACAGAAGAACAAAGCGTAATTTCACAATTTAGACTTCACTTTTTGCATTTTTCTAGCAGCTTCCTGGGAGGATCTGTGTATTTTGGGGTGACTGGTACGAACACATTCTGGCCCTTTATGGCCTCCTTGAGCTGGGGAACACTTCTTCTCCCTCCTCAGCTAATTGCTGCATAGCTTCCCACTCTCTGTAAATGGCAGATGACAAAACTCCCAAGGAAACTTCTCATGGCTGTATTTGTCCATTATCAAGGGAAATTAAAAGACCCACATTTACATACTCTGGAGTTTGAGGCTTCATTTGCATATTTTATTGATCCCACACACACACAGCTTTCTGTTCAATGGGGAAAATGCATCAATCTGTTGGCACTTACCTGCGTAACCATGTGAACACTCAGGCCGATTGGAAACCCCTGGGAGGAAAAATAACATTGCAAAACTCTGAGAATATTGTTCATTTTATAGCTTTCTCTATAGCCTTCATAGTTACTAGATTCAAAATTTGCCCAGTAAAATAAGTCTTACAATCATAAACATTCAGCATTGAAGAGTCCCTCTGCACAATTTTTTTTTTTCAGATCTGAAAATTCTCTCACAAGCGTAGGAAACCCATCCCAAGACAAGAGCAAGGAAGAGGGAGTTTATTCTATTTTCTTGGGCGTTGCCTGACTTTTTAAGGTAGACAGTTTCTGAACAGGGCTTAAGTGGTTAGGGAGGAAATATATTTATATGCACACACACACACACTTCCCCCCACATACGTGTGTGTGCCTCTCTATGCACTTATTTTCACTTACACTGTTGGGAAGAGGAGAACTACCGCTCTTCTTTGCTTACCCTGTCTAGCATTGGGAAGTCCCTTCTTGGATAAGTTAGGACTTGAAGACTCTTAGGAATAAGTGACAGGAATCCCAATTTCGACTAGTTTAAGCAGGAATTTTTTAAAAAGTGAGAATTCTTAGCTCACTTAGCTGGAAAGTCCAAAAGGAGTGAAGCATCAGGCACGGCTGGATCCAGGGGATCATACAATGTTATCAAGGCATGGTCGTCTACTTCCAGTTCTTAGTGTTGATTGCATTTTCAGCTAGACTTTCTTTATCTGGTGGTCCCCAGCATCCAAGGTTATAATTTACCAGTTTGGAAGCACCAGTGGAAACAGAGCATCTTTGTCAAGAGTTTCAGTGAAATGTCCTGGGTTGGTCTTTATGGGACCAACTTAGTTCATGTGTCCATCTCTGAACCAGGGACTGTGGCGAGGAGGATGGAATGTGTTGCAAGGCCAAGTGTGAGCCAGGTGAGGTGCCATCCTTAACTCTCAGAACGTGGTCCCCCCCACCTGCACATGTGGCCTGAAAATGGGAGAGGGAAGCTTTCCCAAAACAAACTACAAGTTCTGTCCCCAGAGGGGGAATTATGCCGGGTAGACCAAACCTTCAAATGTCCACCACATTTACGACTCCTCAGGATAGATTTAAAGACATTTTTGTTGACTCTGATTTAGTCCCACCAGTTTCCATGAACTCATTTTTCAAAGACAAGGATCTTGGTGAGAGGAGAGGTACCAGTCTTACTTCCCCACTTACATAGTGCTAGTCCTTTACTTGGTGGAGTAGACTGGATTATCATTAGAAAACATTTGCCTTTGGGAGGCCGAGGCGGGTAGATCACGAGGTCAAGAGATTGAGACCATCCTGGTCAACATGGTGAAACCCCGTCTCTACTAATACAAAAAATTAGCTGGGCATGGTGGCGCGTGCCTGTAATCCCAGCTACTCAGGAGGCTGAGGCAGGAGAATTGCCTGAACCCAGGAGGCGGAGGTTGCGGTGAACCGAGATTGCGCCATTGCACGCCAGCCTGGGTAACAAGAGCAAAACTCCGTCTCAAAAAAAAAACATTTGCTGTATGATAAAATTGCATAGAACTAAATGCACACATACAAAGGAGTGAATGTAAAACATGACATCTGAATTGGGTTGCTGGACTGTATCAATATCGATTTCCTGGTTTTGATATTTTTCTATAATTATGCAAGATGTTACCATTGGGGGAAACTGAGTGAAGGGTATATAGGATCTCTTTGTATTATTTTTTACAGTGCAGGCAGTCTATAATTAACTCAAAAATAAACAGCCAAAAGGAAATGTGTTGTTTTTATCCTGGGGAAAATTCGTATTTCCCAACCTCATTAACCCATTTATGGAGACTTAGCCATGTGACTTGCTTTAGCCAATAAAATGTGAGTCACAACCCTGATAAGCAGAAGCCTTAGAGTGAGGTCGTGGTTCACTGTGCTCTGATTTCCATCTGCCTTGATGATTGGCATTGTTCCAGACAAGGTAGCTGAGTGGGTCAGCCTGGGTCATGAAGAAGAGTACAATTAGCCCTCGATGAACATGAGGTGTCAACAGAAAGCAATCTTTTTCACTCTGAGTCTGGAGATGAGGGCTATTTGTTCCTGCAGCATAACCTAGCTCAGTGCTTCTCAGATTCTGTAGCTTGCTTAGAATCATCTGGAAAGCTTGTTAAGGCGCAGGTTTCTGAGCCCTGCACCTTCTGATTCAGTACCTTTGAGGTAGGACCTGGGACTTTGCATTTCAAACAAGATTTCAGGTTATACTGATTTGCCAATCTGAGGACCACAGTTTGAGTATCACTGACCTCCTTGACTGTGAAACCTTTGATTTTCCAGTGAACCTTCCCTTGAACTTCCCAAGTTGTTCACGTCCCTACTATCACAGAGTCCAGAACGGAGCCTAGAACAGTGCTTAACACATGACAGTCACTCAGTGAATTTGTTGAATAAATGGCCTGGGGCTTTTGACAGAACCTGATCTGCCAGCTCAAATGTACCAATTATCTTTCTAGCCTTAAAATCTCAATGAAATGACTGTGCTCTTTAAAATGTTACCCAGGCTGGAGTGCAAAGGCATGATCTCGGCTCACCGCAACCTCCGCCTCCTGGATTCAGGCAATTCTCCTGCCTCAGCCTCCTGAGTAGCTGGGATTACAGGCACGCGCCACCATGTCCAACTAATTTTTTGTATTTTTAGTAGAGACGGTGTTTCACCATGTTGACCAGGATGGTCTCGATCTCTTGACCTCGTGATCCACCCGCCTTGGCCTCCCAAAGTGCTGGGATGGTGTGCTTATTTTCTTCCTGATTACAAAATAAGTAAATGTTTATTATGGGAAATTTTATTTTCAAACACAAAAATAAAAACCAACCCATAATCCAATCACCCAAAGAAGGATACTATTAAAATTTTAGCCATTTTTTTCATGTTTTTGGTATTTATAGTTATATGATACATAATTTTTGGGTTGCTTTATTAACAGGATGCTGGGCATACGTTCCCATGTCATAAAATAGCACTCTGCAGCTTTCTTTTTCTTGGCTGCACAGTGTCAGGCTATGAGGTAATGCATGTTGCCAGTTTTGATAGAGCTGCATACACTGGTAGCCCATGGTCAGTCCATGGTTCATTCAGATCTCTTGCTTCCCTTAACTCATAACTGCTCTCCTCCCATCATTTCCTATCTGTGTTTGTAGAGTTCTCCCCAAAGATTTCACCAAGCACCAGTGTTCCTCATTTTGCTTGTTTTTGATGCTTAAAGAGCCAATAAGTGACTAACAGACTGTTGTCCATGAATTGTCCAGAGTCAGCCTTCTGATAGCTTTTGAAGGGCTCCTTATGCTGGTGCAACCCCACAGCCACTGCTCCTGGGCCTGTGTTCCCTTCTCTCCACTGTGCAACTTCTGACCTCATGACTCACTGGAGAACGAGGCCAGGTTCCCAACCACCTGCGTCTCAGTGGGCCTGGGTGGGACTCCTGTGCTGCCAGGAGGAGCAGAGATGACATTGATCATCCAGGAACTCTACAATGGAGACGGGTTGCCATTGGAAGTCAAACAACAGACAGAGGCAAGTGAGCTTTATTGAGCACCTACTGTGCGCCAGGCCCCATGCAACGGGCTTCTGCAGAGATCTGCCCCTGCCATCTTCACAACCCTCATGTGAGCCAGCTTTAGCTTTACGTTTTATAGATGAAAAAACTGAGAGTTGATGAAACTAAGATACTATCTGTGAGACCAAAAGAAAGGAAAGGAAAATCTCATTTAATCTCCAGGGTTTGTTAAATTAGGCAAACACAAGAAGGAACTTTTATGTGAAGACAGATTGAAGTGCTAGAATTTTCCAGCCCAGAAAGTCCGAGAAAGGATATGCTCAAGGACTGTCACATGAAGGAAGAGCTCCTTCTTGGCCATGAGCCGGGCCGTCAAATCCCACATCCCCACAGGGACTCGGTGCAGCCTGGATGGCAGAGTGGTCTGACTCTCCACGTCCAGAACACAGGTTCTGCCCTCCTATTGTGAACTCTGTGTCTTTCACCAAGTCATGGAACCTCCGCCTGCTTCCTCACCTGTTTAATAAAGGGTGATAATAATAGGACCCACATCACAGAGTTTTGTTAAGGACTAAAACAAAAATATATAAAGTGCCTTGCTGAGTGGCTGGTACTACAGTAAGGATTCAATAAATATTAGCTGTTCCAATAATCAGGAGTCATATTTTACACCCTACTCAAGGCATCTGTAGATCAAAATAAATCTCACATTACAGGGTGGGAAGTAAACTCACTAAACATAGCCCCAAAGGTGGCACGAACTGAAAATATAAATAGATTAAAAAAGGGTTAGATCACGAGTGGGTAACCTTTTCTCTACCATAAGCCAATGACACACAGGGGCAAAAAGAAAATCCATTTCTGGCCCCGTGTAAGTCAAAGAAGCCATTATAGGCTGTGAAGGGAATTCAGTTAGTCACTGGTTGCCATGCCAATGCAAACATTACCCTTCCACCTACTCTACCATCAACACATTTGAATAAGTAACAATGATAACAGCGTGCACTAAAAATGTGATTTTAAAAAAAGTTAAATGTGCTTCTTTCAAAAGTCTGGTTTTCAGAAATTATTGCTGTAGTCCAGATGAAAATTCACATGGCATCCCTATGCGTTGCGTATCATCAGAGAAGAGACATCTTCTATAGATTTTTAAGGGACTGTTGGGGTTTGGGGTTGATTTTCTTGGGAAGAGTGGGGAAGTTTTTTCAATCCAGGCTTGACCAAGTATCTCTTCATGGTGTCAGGAATTGAGCTCAGACAGTCCCTTTCTGAGCACTGCTCTCCTCATACCCTGAAGTCTGACGTGGATCCCATAATGGTCTTCATTATGCCTTCTTCAAGCTCTGCTTGAGTATCTACAATTTAGTAATGTGTACCTAAAACTTAAAAAAATACTTTGACCTAAGAATTTATTATCTCAGAATCAATCCTAAGAAAACCACTACTGATATATAGAATTTATAGTAGCAAAAATAAAAGAACAGAAATAACCAAAATGTCCAAATTAAATTGTTATGCATCCATAATGCTAGAATATGATGAGCTATTAAAAATGAGGCTGTCATAAAAAGGAACAAGATCATGTCCTTTGCAGGGACATGAATGGATCTGGAAGCCATTAGCCTCAGCAAACTAACGCAGGAACAGAAAACCAAACGTGGCATGCTCTCACTTACAAGTGGGAGCTGAGCAGCGAGAACACATGGACACAGGGAGGGGAACAATACACGCTGGGGCCCGTGGGTGCAGCAGGAGGGAGAGCATCAGGAAAATTAGCTAATGCCTGCCGGGATTAATACCTAAGTGATGGGTTAATAGGTGCAGCAAACCACAATAGCACACGTCTACCTATGTAACAAACCTGCACGTCCTGCAGATGTATCATGGAACTTTATTTTTTTTTTTGAGACGGAGTTTCGCTCTTGTTACCCAGGCTGGAGTGCAGTGGCGCGATCTCGGCTCACCGCAACCTCTGCCTCCTGGGTTCAGGCAATTCTCCTGCCTCAGCCTCCTGAGTAGCTGGGATTACAGGCACGCGCCACCATGCCCAGCTAATTTTTTGTATTTTTAGTAGAGACGGGGTTTCACTGTGTTGACCAGGATGGTCTCGATCTCTTGACCTCGTGATCCACCCGCCTCGGCCTCCCAAAGTGCTGGGATTACAGGCTTGAGCCACCGCGCCCGGCCTATCATGGAACTTTAAATTAAATAAATAAGAGATGGAAAAAATGAGACTGTCAAAGAACACTTGATGACGTGGGAAAATATTCTGCATTGTTAAGTGAAGCATGCAGGTTACAGAGCAGAGGATTTGGTAAAATCCAAATCTGATGTATGCAATTTTATGCAAATATATGCATAGGAAAAACTAGTAGTGTGTTACTCTAAAATGTTAATAATGGTTATTTCTGGATGGTAGGATTACATGGTGGCTTTTGTTTTTCTTTTGTGTCTTTCCATATCTTCCAAAAACACCTTATGATGATCGTATATTTATTCTAGTAATAAGAAAAAAGGTTGATAAATGTGATTCAGAGATAACTGAGGCCCCTGTGTCTGGTGCATAAGAGGGAAGGGCTTTGGGGAGGGCTGCACTTTGGCCTTCTGTGGCCTGGCCTGCGCTTCACCCTGAGCGCCAGCAGCTATGTCTGCGGGGTCAGCCAGGATGACTACATTCATGTCTGAGATGACCTGGGCTCTTGGAGGACTTGTGTGCTCCTGGAAGAAGCATTTCACATTCCCAGAGCTTGGTCCCGCCCCCGCCCCCCCCCCCCCCCCACTATTAACAGTGTTCCAGTGTCTCCAATGGGTCTGCACATTCTGGTTGTGGAAGTGACCTCAGATGCTGCCCAAACAGCCCGCTAGTTTTCTAACGGAGGCTTGAGGGAGAGGTAATTATTGGGCTTGTGGATGCTCCAGATAAGCTTTTCTGACCAAATGAACCCCCATCATCACCTCGCCTTTCCTCCCACAACTCCCATCTCATCTTCCACCCCCAGGAACATCACAAGAAAAGGAATTAGAGAAGTTATATCCCAAGGGGCACAATGTTGATCGTTGCGTAGGGATGACTATGTCAATGAAGAGAGTCCACCTCAGAGAAGGACAATCCCCCTTCTGCGACATCTCTCCAAGTTCAGCCTTTCAACTGCTTGTCCCAGACTCCCCGGCATGAAAATGCAGACCCCTGGGCCCCACCCTAAGCTTAACAAAAGCGAAATCTCTGGGAGTGGGAGGTAATTCTATGCACTCTAAAACTGGAGAACCACTTCCCCACGAACTGGGAAAGGCAAAGAAAGGCTGCCTGCGTGTTCGGACTATGCAGCATGCGGAGGGCACCTCCCAGCTGAACCGCGCCACTTAAGTGCCCTTCAGTCTCAACAGAACTCTGCCATTTGCTGAGTGTCTCCCCTGTGCTAGACACGCCCCTATTGCTTTAGATTCTTTATCACAAATCAGCCTCTCGATCACCCTCCCAGGCAGTTTTTTGTCTACTGAGAATAAGAGGTTTCCTTGGAACTCACGTAAGAGACCTTTTGAATAAACTTGGGGACTGTCAATTACCTCCTGTTCCCTTTCTCCTCTTCTTTTCTCTCTTCTCTCCCTCCCACACCTAAATTTAATTGACACTCCTTGACCCTGACAGATATAAAGGGTCTCTAAGGAGAGATTCCTGAGATGCCCCACACGGCTCGCTCTGCAGGTCCTGACTCCTAGGTGCCTTCGCTGAGTGTTTCCCTCAGTGCTCTCACAAGTCAGAGGTCCCTTAGTGCATGGCCCAGCATGCATTCAGCACAGGCTGGGCTTGCTGTCTTCCTGGACACTGCTGGAGGGGAGCCCCCAGGCTGCCAAGGCTCTATCTTGCAACCCCTTTCAGAAATTCCTCCCTCTCACCAACACAACTAACTGGCCTGCCTATGTCAAAAATAGCTGATGCCCCTCCCACATTGACTGCCAAGCAAAGATGACATATTCTGGGCTCCCTTGAAGCTAGGCTTAGTCCTGTGGGTAAATTGTGGCCATGGGAATGAAGATGATGCATACAATTTCAGGGCCCTGCCTTTTTCCCATTCTTCTCCTGCCCTGTGGATGAGCCCTGTGGGCCACGTGGGCAAAGTCCTCACCCTAAGAACGACAGAACAAGATGGAAGGAGCCTAGAGCCCTGGAAAGTTTGCAGAGGAGAGCAGCAGGCAGCAGAGACTTTGGCAGGAGAGAAACAAATGTGGATCTGGTTGAAGCCAACTGCAGATTTGGGGTCTCCTTGTTGGAATGAGTCACACTGATATCTGAACAAGTGCACATATCATAATCACGGCTACTGCAGCCTCCACCTCCTAGGCTCAAGCAATCCTCCTGCCTCAGCCTCCCAAGTAGCTGGGACTACAGGCACAAGTCACCATACTCAGCTAAATTTTTAAAACTCTCTTCCAGGAACCTGGAATGACTATTTTGGAGCTCACTGTGGGGGACCAAAAGTTGTGACCACAGTCAGAGACCTGGTCAGTCCAGATAGAAACACGAGGAAGCAGAGGAAGCTGTTGGTGGGAAGATGAGTGTGAAGCATGCAGTGAGAAAGACATGAAGAGGGGAGACCGGGCAGAGGGTGGCTGCCGCCCTTCTCAATGCCATTCCAGCCCCAGCATGGTTCCTGTAGGGCCTAGATGTGTATCTTGCTGTTGAATGTCATAAATTGTCCTCTGTTCTTTATATTTGAGTTATTGTGACTGAGTTTTTCTTTCTGGCAACCAGGTGAGTTGCTATTAAAATAAAGTACCCTTTATGACTATAATATATATTATATTACTATGTATTATTGTTATGTTACCATAAACTATATTATTATAGTCCTTTGGGTTTCAGATGTACTTTTTCTCTACATTTTAATATTTCTGAAAACGGGGTGATGCACTTTTTTTTAAGACAGAGTCTCACTCTGTTGCCCATGCTGGAGTGCAGTAGCATGATCACAGCTCACTGCAGCCTCCACCTCCTAGGTTCAAGCAATGCTCCTGCCTTAGCCTCCCAAGTAACTGGGACCACAGGCACAGGTCACCGTGCTCAGCTAAATTTTTAATTTTTTGTGGAGACAGGGTCTCATTATGTTGCCCACACTGATCTTGAACTCCTGGCCTCAAGTGATCCTCCTACCTCACCCTCCCAAAGTGCTGAGATTACAGGTGTGCGCCACCACACCCAGCTGGAGGCACTTTTTATCTCACATGCTACCTTTTATGCTTAATGTGGTAAGTATTTTTTCCTCTCTCTCTCTCTCTCTCTCTTACAATTGATAGTGAATTCAGGTTCCTTCTTAATTCAGGTTCCCCATGGACATGGAAGCTCCCTGAGGGAAGGGCTTTGCTTTAATGCCAGGGCAGTGCCAAGCACATAAGAGATGCTCAGTAAATATCTAGTGGGATGAATGGCCATCAGCCACAGGCATCATGGAATTAGGGAATTATCCACACATGGTGGGGCCCACCCCCTCACCATCTCCTCTTCCACCTGCTCTGGGCATGGTGAGTGAGGACGGTGGTGCTGGCCAGGACAGCCCTGCCTGGCAGTGCATAACCCCAGGCTCTGCAACTCCAGTGAGAACAAGGCACCAAACCCTTTGGAACTGTGGACACTTGGCTCATTTCCACGTTTATGATCAAGGGCAATTGCCTCAGATTAGGTGCTGAACATAGGCCAGCCAATGTGCTGAACTCTTTGCCGGCTCCTTCAGTGGATGTGTATATGAAATAAATCAGATCCAGTAGAAGCCGACGCAGCCGAGTGAGGGATGCAGGCAGAGATGGAGACAAGTACATGTGCTAAAGGCTGTTCCGGCAGGGGCTGGGGCTGCTCCCTGGTCCTGTGTGTCCTCCTTCCCAAGCTTGGCTGCAGTTGGAGGTGATGCCCCATGGGACACTCTCAAGGTCCAGATGCAGTGGTGAGCACGGGCCTGGTGGGCTGCGTCCTGCTCTGGGAGCTCCCAATTGTGAAAAAAGAAAAAAGAAAGGCACCTGCCTTCAGCCTGTGGTCTCAGGCTTGGGAGCTCCAGGTCACCTAACCCTGTGAGTGAACTCTAGGCTTCTAGTGATGCCAGATTGGGGTGACCCAGGGAGGGGAGCGGGGTCTGAACTGTTTTCCTGCCATGTGAAGGATAATCAGGAGCCTGGGCAGGGTCTGCCCATACCCTCTGAAGAGACCCATCCTCCTTCCTAGGACGTATCAGATGGGGGCTAGAAGAGCCCTTCTCAGGCTCACCCTGACGCTGGAGCTAAGGAGGCACTGACAGGGCCAGGGAAGGGTAGTCAGAGAGAAAGGAGGAGGCCTTGGGTGGGCACCACAGAAGAAGCCAGCTTCAGGCATCAGATGCACTGGCTTTTGCCTGGAAATGGAGGATGAGTGGAGGCATTGGGATTTAGTCATCAGGAGGCCATGGGCGACCGGCAGGAAGGCACTTTTGGGGAGTGGCAAGGGGAGCCCAGATGCGGGGCTAGAAACTCTCCCTGGCAGGAGAAACATTTCCTCAATAACTGGAAAGAGCTTTGACCTGAGGAATTCTGGGACAAGTTGGTGTCACTCAAGTGGCGTCACTTGGAGACCCTCCCCAGCCCTGTTGTGGGGAGGTGTGCAGCCTGCAGCAGGATTGGGAGGTTTGGAGAATAATTGCAAAGGCCTGATCTAGAGAGTGTTTGCATATGATTTGCATATGATTTGCACATGACTAGCCCGAGCTTTCTGTTCCCAGGCAATTTTCAAGTTAAATATTAATTGTTGCTGCCCTTAGGGTTTTTATTTCTTGATTCTGCCTTCTCTGTTTCTTCTCACCCACTTGCTGTCAATGACTCAGATCTCTGTATAGCGGGGGAAGGGAGGGAGATGCTAGGGTGGGAGGCAGGGGCTGGGTGTACAAGGAAAGGAAAGAACGCAGAGGCGGAGCTGGCAGGTGTTGGGGAAATCAGATACCTACTCCATACAAAAGCAGCAGGCATGCAAAGCAACAGACCAGTCAGCGCTGCTAGAGAAACCCTCCCAGCCCCAGGCAAGGTCCTATCCTCCTAGTGATGTAAAAGTGCTGTGGTCTCTTGGCCCTACCCTAGGCCAGAAGGACAGTGCCAGCCACTTCCTGCCAGCCTGCTTCCCAGGCTCACATGGTTCCATCTCCGCTGTCACCAGAGGCCCTGGCCGCAAGCAGCATGAAGGCAGGGCAAAGACAAGCGCCCTGGCTAGAGCCGTGCAGGGCGGCAGTTAGCTCACAGAGGCTCTATGGATTTGGATCTTGGCTCTGTGTTCTAACTATGCAGCTTTGGCAAGTGACTTACCATCCGAGGACCTCGGTTTCCTCTTCTGTAAAACAGAGCCTCGTGTTGGTGTTGTGGAGATGAAGTGTGTGTGTTCTGCACTTAGCCTTGGGCCTGCCTGGCATGTAACTGTGTTCAATGCAACTGAGCTGGAGATAGTCCCATCCCAGGAGTGGGCTGCCTGGTCTCAGCCTTGCACAGTGCTGGGCGCCCCTCGCCAGCATTTGATCATCCAGCTTCGGCTTGAACATTTCCTGAGGCAAAGGTTCTCTAGCTCTGTCTCTTGAGGGTCTTTGGCGACACACATGTTATAACCACGGTAAAGGGCCTTTCAGAAGGGAACTCAGAGCCTTTCCAGACAGCACCTTCTGTTCTTCTCCAACTCTCATTAGGAGAAAGGACTTCCTTGGCTGCCTCAGGGCTCCCTTGCCAAGGGACTCCAATCTGTCCTCTGGGGTAGCAAAGCCCGAAACCCCCTCTTCTCTCTGAGAGCCCATCAAAGATTTCAGGATGGCGCTTCTTTCCTGGGTCTCTTCTTCCCAAGCCCTTTAGACCACAGAACTTGCTCTAGCCCCACGGCATGGTGGGTTCCTCAGAGTGGTCTCTGCTCAGCCACTGATGAGGCAAGATGATTCCCCCTTGAGGTTCTCTACCCTGGCCCTGGCTGGGTCCACAGTCCCGCTGAGGGAGTGAAGAACAGCTTCACGTTGACAGCAGCTGCCTCTTGTTGTGTGTGCTGGGCTCTGTGCTAAGTACGGAAATGCAGACTCTCCATCTTCACCCTCCGAGAGGAAGAGCTATGGCCACTACCCCTATTTCCTAGCTGTGGGAACTGAGGCTTACAGAGGTTTAGGAAGTTTCCCTGGATAGCTCACCTGTTATGCTGGAAGACAAAATGTGATCCAGACCACAGGCTACTGCCTGCTGCTGGGCCACCTCTCTACGAGGATTTTCCCTACAACCAGGTTCTTTTCTTTTTCTTCTGTAGGAGGTGGATGGGCTTAACATAGGAATCCTCGAATCTGCCTGTCTGGGTATTTGCACTGTGAGCACTCTTCAGGTGTGTGCTTTAGTGCACCGGCAATGGTCTTATTTCTTTTGGCTGTCCTTGTCAATCTGACGCCTTGATTGTTTTCCTGGGGCTCCCGTATCCACGGCGATGCCCACGCCAGTCTCTCTGTTCTATAACAGTTACCTTGCCCCCCAGCCCTGCCCTAGCCCCGCGCCCAGGTGTCTCAGTGCCTCTGAGACAAGAGCACCATTTTCTCCTCACCCACAAGCTCCAAAACACATTTCTCCTCATTCCGCATTATCCTCATGAAACCTGCCCACACCTGCTCTGCCTCAAGCTTACCCTGGGCTCAGCACTTACAGCAGCCCAGATGCTGGGGCCCCGACTTCCCTGAAAAATGCAATTTCTGGATGGGCTCTCTGAGTTAGATGGTCCATGAGTTTCCCCAGGACAAAGACCCAAGGCCCCATGAGAGCTGGTAGACGGTTCTAATAGCCATGGCATTATCCAAATGTATTCAGCAGAAAAGTACAGAAATCTCTGTAAAACTCAGTCTTGCACCAATATGCCTAGGGAGGGGAAATATGATTAGGAAATTGGTTAACAAAGTTGTGACTTTTTTCATCTTCCCAAGGAAACAGCTCTAGAGGAGGGTTCTTGCATAGAACTTCAGGAGCCTGTGAAGCATTAAGAGACTTGGCCAATTCTCACTGTACTAGGAATACCAAATGAATGGCAGAGCGTTAGAAATACCACGGGAATGACTGAATCCTTATTGTGTGAATCCAAGAGGGAGCACCTGGAAAGAAGAGAGGGGATCACTTATATCTTTTATTGTTTGCCCGGACAGGACGTAGCTACTGGGTAGCATGGTTGTCACTGGAGAGGTTAGAAACTCAAAAAACACCCCTTCAAGTGCTGGCATTCCATCAGGAGGAATCCAGGAGCTGCCTGGGAATGGCAGCGACCTGTTCCAGTTCCATCTATCTCTTCCACTACCTCCCGACCTTAACTTCCTCCCTGTGGTCATCAGTCTTTGCAAAACAAAGATGATGACCTACATCTTTAGTTTTGAAACTTTTTAAAGTATGGACCCTTCTTTTCAAAAGAAATATTTTATGCAAGTCTAAAGTATAAAACAGATCAAAGGGAAGCTGCTTTGGTCAAGACAACGTGTTCTCTGCAGGTGATTCTCTTAGAGCCCTAGGAAATCCGATGAGCAAGTTCAGGATCCACTTCTGACCTGATCTCTAGATGCCCATCTGCTCCTGGGGAACTAGAGGAGACTCTGGTTCTTGGAGCTTGGACTCGGCAAGACCATTCGAGGCCCTGGAAGCGGCTGCAGGGCTTTGCTGGTAGACCACCGCACTTGGTGGTCTCTTTCCTTGCCTTTTTCTCCCGCTTTCTCCTTTTTCCTATTCTCCTTCTTTTCCTTCTCCTCCTGTCATTTGGAGACAGAGCGCTGCCCCACTGGTGGTTTTCATTGTGGATTCTAAAAGCTGCTGCTGAGTCCCAATCTAGAAAGCTCTCCCAGGCCTATTGAGAGGACACGGAGCATTCTCCAGTGACATCCCAGCCAGTGGCTCTTGCTAAGGAATGGTCATGATCGGGTCCACTGTTGGGAGCAAGTGGGGAGGGGTTGCCAAAACAGGCCATTATTCCATGGATTTATCACCCCCTGTACCTGAGGTACAGTGTCAGTGTTGCTGGGAGAAACGTCTTTTAATGTCCTGGGTCATTAAAACCCAATAATCTCTTTGAAACGGCTTAACTGCTTTCTGCAAAGAGATAAAGTAAATAAAACTGCTGTCTCTGTGTCCCCTGTCACTGTATTGATGCAGCATTTCTTTTCTTTTTTCTTTTTTTTTAATAACTCCATTCATTTTATTTGAGGCCAATGCATTTATGCCATACTGCTGGTTTATAAATGTGGTAATTAAATCCTGTTATCCTGACACTATGCACAGAATAAGAAGCAGTTGTGATGCTTCAGAGAGGAAAAACATCGTGAGGGGAGGGAAAGAGATTTGTTTTGCATTTTTTAAAAAATAATTTTCATGAAAACTTGTTTTAGTATTAGAAAGTTGACAGATGCCTGACTAACAGAGAGATGCTTCTGTGTGGAAGGATTCTAAAGAAATCTGTGAAATCACCCTTCATGTTGTTGTGCGCCCAAGCAGAATAGAACGTGTGGGATGACAATCCCACAAACACTGAATCTTATCTACACTCTGCGCTCTCTGGCTTACTAGCTGTGTGACCTCAGGCAAGTCACTTACCTTCTCTCTCTGTCAGGGTGCTTTGGGCTGCAAATCAGAAAAATCTCCTAGGCTGGGCACTGTGGCTCATGCACTTAGTGAGACAGAGGCAGGCAGATTGTTGAGCCCAGGAGTTTGAGACCAGCCTGGGCAATATGATGAAACCCTGTCTCTACAAAAAATACCAAAGTTAGCTGGGTGTGTGGCATATACTTGTAGTTCCAGCTACTTAGGAGCCTGAGACAGGAGAATTGCTTGAGCCTGAGAGGTTGAGGCTGCAGTGAGCCATGATTGTACCATTGCACTTCAGCCTGGGTGACGGAGCAAGAACCTAATTCTTTAAGAAAGAGAAAAAGAAAAAAATAAAAATTTCAACCCAGAGTGATCAAATAATTAAAGACAATGTTTTATATGCTACATTGAGAAGTTCTGATTTAAGGTAACTCCAGGGATGTTGAAAATTCAAAATCAGCGCACATGAAGAGCCTAGATTCTTTCCACCCTTTCCTCCTGTCATCCTCACTGAATTGGTCTGGACTTCTAGCCTCGCAACCCCCAGGATTTCAAAATGCTGCCTCAGTTCCAGGAATCCTACCTAAACCCAACAATGTCCAGCAGAAGAGGGCTTGTTTCTTTTATTAGCAAGAAAGCATTTCCTGGGAGCTCGGGGAGACATAGCATCACTGTGTTGGCAGAAGTGTGTGACATGTTCTGGGAGCTCGGGGAGACATAGCATCACATTGTGTTGGCAGAAGTGTGTGACGTGTCCTGGGAGCTCGGGGAGACATAGCATCACATTGTGTTGGCAGAAGTGTGTGACATGTTCCACCTCTCAACTCACCACTACAAAGGGCAGCAGGACTGGTTCAGATAGACCACAACACCCTCCTCCTCCCTCCTGCACTGGTGATGAGACACCCCGAAGTACACAGCCATGCAGAAAAGTCTGAATACCTAAGTAAAATCAGGGTTTTATTAGAAAGACAGGTGAGGGGTGAATAGGTGTTGAGTCAGCAACTGATAGTACTTACCACAATCTCTTTGAGACTCAGTCTCTTCCTGGATGAAACTGAGGCCATAAATATCTACCTAAATAATCCTGCTGTGAGGATTCAAGGAGATGAATAGCACGGGGTAGTTCCAAACCTTTTTGTCATAGGCCTAGTGCTAGCAGATGAGAGAGATGATGCGGGCATGGCCAGCTTCTCCAGAAGAGGCTGATGGGTGGGGTTGGGTATGTTTCCCATTCAGTCTGAAGAGAGCCAGAGTCAGGCTTCTATTACAGATAACATGTGGCTGGCCTTAGCCAGTCCTCTGAGTGGCCTGTAGCCCCGCCTCTTGTGGTCTGCCTTTTACTTTTTCTAATATGTTCATGACTCGTGACTAGAATATAGCAGGGTCTCTTATTTTCTATCTCAAAGGGTGTCTGCAGCTGATGAATGGTGCACTCTGCAGTCTGAGCTCATTTCTGATTTCCATGTTGAGTGTGCCTTACAATCTACGGGAAGAGAGATGTGGGTGGTGCCCATGCCATCTTGGAGCCACCCTGCCTCATCACCCCCAGACCAGACAGGTGGAGCACCAGAAGGTCAAAGAAGTTCTTTCCAAAGTGTCAGCAAGGTCTCAGATTAGTGAAGAGTGTGGTGGCTAGAGGTTGGAACCTTCATGGACTTGCACCTCCCTTGCTCAACACAAGGGGAAGTTTCCAAACCTGAATCTTGGAAAA
This sequence comes from Aotus nancymaae, assembly GCF_030222135.1. Lineage (NCBI taxonomy): Eukaryota > Metazoa > Chordata > Mammalia > Primates > Aotidae > Aotus > Aotus nancymaae. Next base: position 15,254,752 of record NW_026988447.1, read on the forward strand.
GGGTATGCAGTAGGGACACCTTGCCTTCCCAATCTCTCCCTTCATTCAATACCCTCTTGTCCACAAAGTCCCACTCTCAAGGCTCCTGTCCCTTCATCCTTACCCTTTTCCTTGGGAGACCCCATGCCTCTTCATAGGAGTCAAAGATTGCACCCCTATCCCTTCGTGAGTCTTGTTAGAGCAGGGATTCTGGCAGCCTGAGTGAGAATGAGGGAGGATGTGCAATGCTAACTCCATCTGCAGTGGCTGCTGCTTCCCTAGTTCACCCAAGAGGCAAACACATCTCACCTAGGCAGAGTCTAATTGTCTTGGAAATGACACAGTATTGCCCCTATTAGGAAAGCTTTGTTCTTGCCCTTTTCCTGACTTTAGCCCCTGACCTTATTGTGCTAAGAAGCATTTGGCTTTTCCTTGAATCTCCTATTGTGTTTCATTACATGAGTCACACATTGACAATCAAGTGGCCCTCTCAGTAGTACCCAGGAGGGATGACACTGCTTGGATTATATTCTTTTGGATTCTCCTGATGAAAAAAGAAGGGGGAGGCTTCCAGCTTATTCATAACATGTGCTTTGCTTTTGGTTTGTGAATGAATTATTTCACGAAAAGTAGAAGGGTGAACAAGAGCCTGCTCACCACATTCTGGAACACTGGAGCTTGTGTGTAACGCATGACTTTTGACTGAGGTGCATTTAGGATAAATGGAAGGAAATGCCACATCATTCAGCAAAAAACAGACTTTTCAAATTCTTGCCCCAAGAGGCAGAAAAAGTTAAAATTATAAATTTTATTCAAAAAGATTACATTTGTATATAGTTATGAATTTTTGAACCTGGAAAACCCAAAGAAATTAATTAAAAAGCAGTTAGAATTAGTAAAGTCATTTCATACAAAAGACAGGTAAAAGAAAGCAATACAAAAGTCAATAATATCCCTGTATACTTGGATTATTCAGTTAGAAAAAATATGAGGGACAAACAAGCAGAAGTGTCAGTGTCAGGCCTGGCACTGCCTTTGTCCTCCTGCCTGTTACTCGGATGAAACTGGAGACACTGTGTCCTCAGAAAGGGCTTCCACCCACAGACTGCTTGACTGCTGAGGGCCCCTCCGGGAATGTTTTCCAGAGCAGCCCATACTTGCCTTGTTCACTGGAATGAGTTTTTGTCTTTCCTACTAACCTGTAAGCTTCCTGAAGGCAAGGATGGCAGGGATTTCTCACGACTACTAAATTCCTTGTTGAATGAATTAAATAATTAACAAAAGTAGAGCATCATCTAGAAAAACCTCTCTCTAGAGAAATGCGTGTGCCCTATATGAAGAAAAATTACGACTTTATAAAAGAGAAAAGAAAACCTGAGGAGGAGTGGGCAGGCACCTTGCCCTAGGATCAGACAACTGGGTGTTGAAAAGTTGTTCGTTCTGCCCAGAATGATGTACAGGCTTGTTGCCAAGCCAACTCCTCACAGAAATATCGGGGAAGATATTATAAAATGATTCTGGACAGAAAAGACCATAAAAGAAAATTCTGGGAAACTATGGGCTTCCTGTGGGTAGGGCGTCTTTTTCTCCTTTTAGCTCTGAGTAGCCTCTCACACACAGCTCTGCGCAGCACAGAAACCCCTGGCCCTGTCTGCCCTCAAAGGGTAGGCCCTCAAGGGTGGTAGGAAAAAACAAGCAGGAAGTTCCAGAGCAAAGGAATCTCTGTTCTTTCATTCCAGAAAGCAGCGAGACCTCAGCGTAGACGGGACGAGGTAGGTTTGTGAATGCTCTTTTGGAGTTTGGCTCTAACATGGTTCCTTCATGGGAAGGAACATGCAGAGTCTGGGGCCTGGACGGGAAGCAACGGGAGCTCACAGAGTTCTGTGCAGGCTGCTCTGTGCTCTCCCATGCCTGTCCCCTGAAGAGGCCCCCCTGCAGCGCCTCTCTGACAAGGTCTTGGTTCCACCATTGTCGTGCCTCTGCTTACTATTTCCCTGATTGTCTCATTACAGAACATGCAGGGGCAACATCTCCGGGAGGGGCGGTTCTGTGCCTTGGTTCTATGGGATCGCTCCAGGAGGGGCTTGCTGACATCTGCGGCTCTTCCAGGCTTCTTGCCCAGCAGCATCTGTAAATCAAGCCCATTTCACTGTGCCTGGGGACTCCCCATCTCCCCTTGGTGCATCTCACTCTTGGCTTAGTGGTAGCTTTCAGTACAAAGAGTCAAGAACAAAATCACAGGAAGCATTAGCAAGTCAAGCATTTACATCTCATTCCTGAGCCGAAACTCAAGCAATGACATTGTGTTCCCTCCCCTCAAACTTCGTTAGATCAAATTCAGCCTAACTACCTATAAAAATACCTCCGTCATGTCACTTTATGTCGTCCCTGAAGTTGGGGCACGCATTGTAGTTGTAATATTCCATCCTCTCCTCTCAAACATTTAAACCCGCTAGAACTCTTTTAGTTATTAACTCCCTTAGTTACCCTAAAACCCATCAGACAATTCCAGAGAATTTCCCACTGGACATGGAACTAGAGATATTCCCGCTGACTGCAGTTTTATGTTTGATATTTTGGATCAGGCCAGGAAAATAATTCACCCTTTCCCATTTTTACTTCCAAATGACTCCAGTTTGAAATGGTTGATGACAACAGGAGACTGAGGTCAGGAGTTGCAGCAGAGCAAGAGCCAGATGGGGAATCTATGGCTTGAAGGAGAAGAGGGGAGTCCCGTGGCTTCTAAGTCAAAGGGGCCCAAGGCAGACTCTGAAACCAGGAGTGTGGATTCAGGAGGACAATGCAGGGAGCGATGAATGAGATCCGCCTGGGGAGCGGTCAGGAGCAGTTGGCTGGAGGTGGCATGCTGTCGCTGCTACTTCGCATGCCCATCACAGATGGGTTACAGTGGGTCTGAAAAAAAAATAAACAAGAGCCTGGGTGAATTCTATAGAGCCTGGTTTTCCCTCCATCTCCACGTGGGAAGTTGAGCCTATGTGAGCTCCAGCCCCTGGACCGAGAAGCCCATCCTCTTAACTTGTTCCTACATCCTCCTTTCCCCAAGCTCTGGGGACTTCTGATGCCCTTTGTGCTTAGCTTGACTGGACACCCCCAACCACTGCTTGCAGAGGACCAGGATCCCACTGCTCATGGAGAACCATCAGCGTCTAGAAGTCTTTACAACAGGTTTTGTGCCAACTACCTTGGACACTGTGGGATCCTGAATTGTACTCAGTGTAGAAGACTGCTATTGTCTTCCCAAGAAAAAGTGATTTACCAGCTGCCCTGGTTGGTTTCCGCCAGCCGTTGCCTCATGCTAGCCTCATCCTTGAGACCAGCTTGCCTCCTTTTCACAGTGGAAGTTCTTGGTCACTGCATGGCTGGGCTGTGTATCAGTCAATGACCAGTAGTAGTGAGAGCAGGAGTTGGAATCCTGTACTTGAGTTCCAGTGATGCCATCTACTATCTGAGTGACTCTGAGCAAGGCATGTAGCCTCTCTTAGCTTGAGCTCTCCCATCTACAAAAATGGAACTTGTAATAACCTACCTCTCAGGGTTGCTGTGTGAGGATTAAATGAGACCCTGTACATGAATACACCTAGCACTTGATCAATAAATCTTTAATCACATTCACAAATCTTATACGACAGAGTAGTGTATCATTTCCTTCAGAAAAGTCATCCTAGTTTACCCCTGTGGGTAGTGACTGTATCCTCCTCTCTTTCTCATTCTCCATGAGTAGGTGAGCTACTTGCAAGCCAAAATTGACTGAAACCCTCAAAGTCAATCCCAAAGTCCATAGTTCAAGGTCAGATATTTCACAAGAGCCCAGCAACAGAACGCCATGTGAGAGCCCCCTCCAACACCCGTGCGGAAGAGACCTGGAAACATATATCGGGTTCTGCCTTCACACTCGTGCACGCAGACTCGCACTGTTCCCAGGCTCATCCTTGAGTGAGGAAACGGCTGCATAACCATCTTCTATACACACCCACACGTGGATTAAAAATATAGGCCAACGTCTTCTTGCCAAGGAAAGGACGAAGCTATTTTCATAAAAGAATATATTTAGACCTGACAGCAAACCCCAGTATTCACCGAGCTGAACAGGCCTAGGTCTGGCATCATAGCTTTCCCACCCTGGAAGGGCTTCGTGCTCAGCAGAGTTATGGTTTTGACAGGTGAGGAAAGGCAGCCTCCAGAAAGCCTTGTTAATTTCGGAGGCGAAATGGCAGGATTGACACTTGCGGTGATTCCCCACAATAAGGCCATTGAAATAGTGTTTGTGCAGGGAGTGAATGGAAATGGGTTCTGAGGCCTTCTGCACATGGTGACAATAGCTTACATTAAATCACCATTTTGTGTCTGTCTCTCTGGGCTCATTTAGTAGCTTATTCTTCTCTAGATATCAGGGTATGGCTCCTATTAATCTCAGGGAGAGAAAAGGGGAACTCGGCTTCCAGAGGGGAACTTTCCTCCTGGGGTGAACTTTACATGGATTCAATGTTGGCCAGAGAGTTTCCTAGGAATAAAAATTACTGGAAGATGTTTGGAACATATTTGATTCCACATCTCCTGACTCTTTTTTTTTTTTTTTTTTTTTCAGAGACAAAGTCTTGATCTGTCACTCAGGCTACAGTGCAGTGGCTCAATCTCCACTGCTTAGTTCAAATGATCCTCCCACCTCAGTCTCCCAAGTAGCTGGGACTATAGGCACGTGCTGCCACATCTGGCTAATTTTAAATTTTTTAGTAGGGATAGGGTCTCACTATGTTGCCTAGGATGGTCTCAAACTCCTGGCCTCAAGTAATCCTCCTTCCTTGCCTTCCCAAATCACTGAGATTACTGGCATGAGCCACCATTCCTGGCCCTCCCTTCCCCCTGACTCTTAATCTAACTGTGTATAGCACAGAATATTTGGAAGTGGACTTTATAAAAGGAGTATGGGAAAGCAGAGGTAACCAAGACCCCATATTAAGCCTTTTGACAAGAAGGCAAACTTTGCTGGATGTTTCTTGCAATGTATATTTTGTTATCTTCTATTTCTGGCAGGTGGTAAGTTTTTCTACTTGATTTTAGCCATCTTGGCACTGATGGTTGGATTGGATTAAGGACCACATTCAGAACTGAATTTATCAGTTACTTGGCTTCTTTTCTCATAAGTCAAGTCTTGTCAGGAAGCTCAGAGACGTTGGACCAAGCACATGGACTGTTGGGTTCACCCCCGTTTTTCTGTCATCTTTAGTTATCCTTTAGGACAGTCAGTAGTAGCCTCATTCTCACCCATAGCACCATCTCACTGCAGGGCCTTTAGGGAAAAACACTATGCAGAGCTCAAGTGATGGATAAAGAAGGGCAGAGCCCCCATCTGCAAAGTCATCATTCTCCAAACCTTCCTTGCAAAGCTCTGGGACCCACCCTCTAGAAGGGTCTTGGATCCGTCCCCCTCTTTTTTTTTTGCAGGAATTGAGGCAACGTTGTTGTAGGGAACATATCCTGAGACAAATCTGGAGCTTAGATTTGGTCGGAAGAGGGTGACCTGAAGCCACCCTGTTATTTTTTAGTGCATGTGACTCGAATCTCTGTGCATATGGGTGTACGTCTTTATTTCCCTTAGCTGAAAGCATTCACAGGCTATCCTCCTATCTTTTTTTCTCTCTAGCTGCAAGCGGTAAAGGGGGGCACCCTTGCTTTTTAAAAACCTTTAAAGCCCTGCCGTGTCTACTGGAAAGTGCTAATTCCCGAGTCTCTGGATGATTCTCACCTCTTTGTGGATCACTCAGAGCTTTGGTGCTTTGGGCTGTAATCAGTCTTACTTTTCATCTTTCATCTCTTTTCTGCCGGTGACACATGGTGTTCCCTGCCAGTTTCCACTTCCTCTATCATCCATCTATCTCTATCTACCGGCCTATCTATATATATCTACCTGTCTGTCTATATATATCTCCATCTCTATGCTCAGAGTTGACAAATGCTAGCAAGGCCCATAAGAAAGAGCCCCTCCAAGTTTAATCTATAGTAAATATGCTTCAGTAGCTACCTGAAATAACACATTATACCCTCCACCAGACCTCCTAAGGAGAGTTTTATTCAATTTTCTAGTCTTCTGGGAAGAGATCAGGGAGAGAAGACAATGCATTTCTGCAGAGCTTCTTCAGAGACGGTGGGTCCCCCCAACTTTTTTTTTTAGAAGGCTGAAACCTTCTTCGGTTTATTATTTATTGAGCACTTTCTGGGTTCTGGGTATCATACCGGGCACCAAAGGTTCAAAGATGAACAGGTCATAGCCCCTGACCTCCAGGGCAGCTAGTGGGTGAGGAATGAAACTGAAGACTTTGCAGGTTCCTGAACTTTGACTGTCTGTTGCAAAATGGCCTAGGGAAAGAAATCAGTAGAAGGCAGGCCACTTGGCATGGGTAATGCAACTGGGAGAAAAGGAAAAGTCTAGATGGGGACAGAGAAGGAAAAACAGAGAACATAGAGCTGGAAAATAGTAGCCATGACTGGACCATTCATGTACTGAGGGAATTTGTCTTTCTTGCTTACTGTTATATTCCTAGGGCCTAGAACAGTGTCTGGAAGATGTCAAGTGTTCAAAGAATTATTTGTTGAATAAAATGATGAATCTCAGTGACTCATTTCCCTTTCCCTTTTGGCTAGGCCATTTGCTGAAAGGAATCCCCTCATCCCCTGGCTCTGAGATAGGACAATGCCATTAGGCAGGTATATCTGGGAATCTGCACCATCTGTTTGGGACCCCATGGAAAGGGTATACCAGATGGACCCCAGGTCTATTTTGGTCTTTACTTTGCATGTTTCTTGTTTTTTTTGCATCCCATGCAGATGGATCCTGTCAGGTTATTTATAGCAGAAGTTTGCACACAATAATAGAACAGTTGCTCTAATTCCAATGCCAATTGAGTAACTTCGGTTTTGCATTCTTCAGAGGACCTGTAGCAAACCCAGTATTAAATAGCCGTGGTACCAAGTCTGTTCCCACATAGCATCAGCTGCCACCGATTCTGATTGCCTTTTCCAAGACAATTCTCTGTCTTTTTGTTGTTGTGGTGGTTTGTTTATTTGTTTTTCGAGACCAAGTCTTGCTCGGTCACCCAGGCTGGAGTGCGAAGTGGCGCAATCTCAGTTCACTACACCCTCGGTCTCCTGGGCTCAAGTGGTTCTCCTGCCTCAGCCTCCTGAGTAGCTCGGATTACAGGCGCTGCCACTGCACCCGGCTAATTTTTGTATTTTTAATAGAAGTGGGATTTCACTATGTGGCTAGGCTGGTCTTGAATTCCCGGCATCAAGTGATCCACCTGCCTCAGCCTCCCAAAGTTCTGGGATTACAGGCGTGAGCCCCTACACCTGGCCCTCTCTTTAACATGGGACACAGTGATTTTTGCTTGCATGCATTTCTTACAGGTTTTAGAAAAAGCCCATTAATAGATGCAAAAATTCTAAATAAAACATAGTGCTGGCAAAGTTAATTCAATGGTATATTAAACAATTAATACACATAGCCAAGAATGCAAAGATGGTTCTTATGTACAGGATGTTCATGATTTTAGGATTTATAATAGTAAATAATTGAAAACAATCTATATGTTCAACAGTGGGGGCTGGTTTAGAAAATTATGGTACATTCATAGAATGTAATACCATATAGCTATTAAAAAGCCTATTTCAGGGTAATATTTAGTAATATGAGAGAAAATGGTTATGACATGCTAAATGCACACCTGCAGGTCATATTATACACAAACACACATGATATATGTATATAGCATTCATATATATATATATGATCTACTCTTATGAAACTATGAATGCCCAGGAAAAAAGAATGAGAGGGTACAGTGAGTAATTTCTCAATAGGCAGATCATGGGTGACTTTTATTTTCTCTTCCTATTTTTCTGTTTTTAACAATATTTCTGCTATGAATATTTATTACTTTTGTAGCATGGAAAAAAAATTCCATAAGTGCTATTTTGAAGAACAGTGCCACTGGTTTCTTCCAGGGTTGGGGTGTTATATCTGAAGTTTGTATTAAAGACTAGCTCAGGGCATTCACTATTAGGGACAACCAAAGGGAAAATATAAAGTGTGCAGTCATGGTCTTTAAAGCAAGCATTTAAAAGGTCGCTTTTTATCTAATCTCAAGAGGAAGAGATAGGTAGTGTCTTCTCTGCAGAGATTTATTAATGCTGGTTTGTACATTATCCAAGCATCTCAGACTTGCCCTAAAGCCCATCTATAAAGAACCAGCATGTGTAGACAGTACATGTGTTTTCCATATCCATAAATTGTGCACGTTGTTTGAAGCCAGTCATCAATCAATTTCCCCTGGAAACAAAGACCAACATGTGGAATCTCAGCTTCAAATAAACAGTAGAAAAGAGAGGAGGCTCCTGAGGAAGAGAACTTGTGGAACCTACTTTTGCTTGTATCTTGTGCTTCCCGATGCCCTGTCTTGGAACTTAGCCCTGGATAAGGCATTCATAGCAACCTCGTCAGGCACAGCCTCACGTATAAATCTGTCTTGGTTAAATATACGAGTTTTCTAAAGCCGGAGGGAGAAACAGTCTGACTCATCACCACTGTTTTAACTTGAACAAACTATAATAGCTACACAGCGGGTTCCAATGATTAGCAGCAGTATTTATCTTTCCTAGTTTGCATCGACAGTGACACACTCACAGTTATCTGCCCAGATACAGCTTCTATAAAGTCAGCTGCGTCATGCACACTATTTTTAACCATAAGAAGAGCCACATCTAATGTAATCTGTGAGAGCTTTGTAATTAAAATGCCTTACATAATGAGGAAATCTAATAAATAAAGTACAGAAAGTATTATGTTTCAAAACAAACACATGCTTGGATTTAGGTTTGCCTTAAAATCCAGCTACTACTACAGAGCCTCAAAACTTGTCCCAGCAATTGAGAGATGAGTGACAGCTTTTGATATCTAGAAAATAAGATTAGGGAGAGCCTTTCCAACATGGGATTTAGACAACTGATGGTGAGAAATACAGAACGGAATTTACTTGACAAGTAACTAGTAACCTGGGACAACACCAAAAGATAAAAGGAAATGGACTAAAGAGTGGGCCTATCCTGATTCAGCAGTAGAACCTGATACATATAGAGATAGATATATATTTAAATAATGACCCATCAACGACAAAAGCAAATAATGCTCTGCTTAGCTCTTTAGAAGCAACCTCATCACCATTGCTAATTGGATCATAGTGCTCTGTCACTGCAAATCTGAGGAAACTTTGGTGGCTGTCGTCCATTTGAAATTTGCTCCAGGGAAACCGAAGATGTTTTCAGTTTCCTCTTGTGTCTCTGACGCAATCTTTGAAATAGCTGCCAGACATGAAGACATATATAAAATATATATTATATAATATATATATTATATAATATATATATCCTTTTAGTCCTATGAGACTTTTCACTTTCCAATGGAGAGAAAACCTTTCCCATCAAAAGAGAGAATGGGCCAGGCATGGTGACAGCCCCTGTAGTCCCAGGTACTACTCATGAGGCTGAGGCAGGGAAATCACGTGAGTCCAAGAGGTCTGGGCTGTAGTGCGCTATACAGATCAAGTGTCCACACTAATGAGTTAAGCATCAAACATGGTGGCCTCCTGGGAGCAGGGCACCAGCATGTTGCCTAAGGAGGAGTGAACCAGTTCAGGTAAGAAGCAAAGCAGGTCAAAACTCCCGCGCTGATCAGTGGTGGTATTATGCCTATGAATAACTACTACACAGTAGTATTTAAACTTCAGTCTGCAATATAGTAAGATGCCTCTCAGAGAGAGAGAGAGAGAGAGAGAGAAAGAATGGGAAATACAGTATTTGAGGTGGAAAACCAAGTAGATAAGAAAATATATCCAGGGATGCTTTGTATCACAGTTTGGGTTGAAGAATTCCTGTATCTGTTGTCCCTTTGAGCATGAGACTATTGTCAATGCCTTTGACTACTGACAATGGGAAATGGATAGCCCATGATGTCTTGATTGCCAGAGAATCTACGAACTGTCCTGGGCAGCTCTTATAAATCAACAATTGGAAAATGGACCAGGTTAGCTCAGGATTTCCATTTTGGCACTATTAGTATCTACTACAGCTGTTCATAGGCTGTGAAGCCTCCGACCATATAACTTCTACAATGCCAGATTAAACATTTATTGAATGAATATGTAAATCAATGAACTGTGTAATTGGAAAAATGAAGGAAAGCTTCAATGAGCCCCGAGGCTACAAAACTCCCTCTAAGTACCACTATCCACATTCTGTAAGTTTTGACATGTAATATTATCATTAAAGTTCACAATGATTTCATTACAGTTGCATTATTATTTTATGTTAACACATGAATAACCTCATGGCTGTAATCCCAGCACTTTGGGAGGCCGAGGCGGGTGGATCATGAGGTCAAGAGATCGAGACCATCCTGGTCAACATGGTGAAACCCCGTCTCTACTAAAAATACAAAAAATTAGCTGGGCACGGTGGTGCGTGCCTGTAATCCCAGCTACTCAGGAGGCTGAGGCAAGAGAATTGCCTGAACCCAGGAGGCGGAGGTTGCGGTGAGCCGAGATCGCGCCATTGCACTCCAGCCTGGGTAATAAGAGTGAAACTCCGTCTCAAAAAAAAAAAAAAAAAAATTAATTTTAAGATAAATGTTTTAAAAAGTTGATCATTTATTTTTAAGTTAATTGGATTTAGTTATAGAATATGGTCTGTGTATATACAGATTATTTGAAACAAGTTGAGACTTGTTTCTTAATCTCTATTATGAGGTCAATTTTACACATATTTCCATGTTTCACTTATGTTCTAAAATGAATTTCATACGTGTGTTTTTTAATTCTTTTTTTGGTTTTAGGACTCTGTATATGCCTATTAAATCAAGCCATGCTGTTGTGTTGTCAGCTCTTCTATATCTATATTGATTTTTTGTCTGCTTGTTATATCAGTTTCACAGAGAAACTCCCACTGTGTTTGTGGATTGGTCAGTTATTCCTTGTATATCTACCAAATTTGATTTGTACATTTAATGTTTTGTTACTAGTTTAGGCAAGATTCAAATGATCTTTTCCTAGTGAATTTAATATTTTTATCATTACTTAGTGGCTTACTAATATTTAAAAAAGCTTAAAGTTGATTTTATCTCTATTAATATAACTATATGTGATTTTGGGGGTTAATATTTCCATAATATCCCTTTTAAATAGGTTACTTTATATCTTTCTGTTTCTTATATTTTAGATATGTCTCTTACAAATAGCATATAGTTGCGTATTAAAAATATAATTTGACAATCTCTATCTTTACCTGTTAACTTTAGTCCATTTACATTTATTGTGATTGTTAATGTATTTTAACTTATTCATACCACCTTGTGCGATTTACTTGACTTTTTAATACTTTCTTCTTTGTTTCTTGTCTTTTTAAGAGTGAAAATTTTACTTTTTGGAAAAGATAAACTCTATTTTCATTTTTTTAGTAGTTACTTTTAAAAGTTTAATTGTACTTATCAAAGTGTCAAGTCACTTAGTATCTCTACTCTTTTAATAAACTTTTAGCACATTGAAATCTGACTACCCCTCCCATCTTAGATGTTATTTTTGACTGCTTTAAAAAAATCTCTAAAAGTATGCATTGTTATTGTAGCTGAGTATTCATTTAGATTTAGTTGCATGTTTGCCTATTCTTAACTTACATTTCTTCTTTTTTTTCTCCTCAACTTTATTGAGGTATAATTGACAAATACAAATTGTATATATTTAAGGCATACAACGTGATGTTTTAATATATGTATACATTGTGAAATAATTATGACAATCAAGCTAATTAACATATTCCTCACCTTACATAGCTGCCTTTGTGTATGGGTGTGCTGAGAATACTTAAGATCAATCTTAGCAAATTTCAAGTATATAATACATTCTTATTAACTATGGTCACCATGCTGTACATTAGATCTCCAGAACTTATTCAAGCCTTCTTATAACTGCACCTTTATCCCTTTGGTCACATCTCCCCATTTCCCCCACCCTTTGGCCCCTGGTAACTGTCCTTCTACTCTTTGTTTCTGTGAGTTTGACTTTTTTAGATGCCACATATATGTGAGATTAAATATATTTATCTTTCCACATCTGGCTTAGCATAGTATCCTCCAGGTTCATCCGTGTTGTCACAAATAGCAAGATTCTGCTCTTTTCTAAGACTGAATAACATTCCTCTGTGTGTGTGAGTGTGTGTGTGTGTGTGTGTGCGTGTGTGTCTGTGTTTATCAATCACATATCTTCATTTAGCTGTTGACAGACACTTTTTCCCCCCCATATTTTGGCTATTGTGAATAATATTGCAGTAGACACAGGAGTGTAGCTATCCCAAGCAAAGCTGCTGAACTGTATGGTAGTTATATTTTTAACTTTTTGAGGAAGCTACATACTGTTTTCCATAATAGCTGTACCAATATACATTATTATCAATGGAGTGGAAGGGTTTCTCCGTATTGTCACAACAGCTGTTATCTTTTGATGTTTTACAAGACATCCTAACAGGCGTGAGCTGAGATCTCATGGTGGTATTTATTTGCATTTCCCTGACAATTAGTGATTTTTAGCTTCTTTTTATCTATACCTGTTGGCTATTTGTATGTTTTCTTTAGAAAAGTGTTTATTCAGATCTTTTGTTGACTGTTAACCCAGTTATTTGTATGTGTGTTTTTTTTCTTTTGTTATTGTGTTGTATGGGTTTCTTACATATTTTGTATATTAACATCTTTAATATATGGTTTACAAATATTTTCTTCTATTCCATAGATTGTGTTTTCAATTTGTCCATTGTTTTCTTTGCTATGTAGAAATTTTTTAGTTTGATGTCGTTCACTTATTTATTTTTGCTTTTGTTGCCTATGCTTTTTTTTTTTGTCATATCCAAAAATATCATTGCCAAGACAAATGCTATGAGTCTTTTTCCCTATGTTTCCTCCTGGGAGTTTTATAGTTTCAGACCCTATGTTTAAGTCTTTAATCAATTTGGACTTTATTTATATGTATAATGTAAGATAAGGATCTACCAATGGGGTTTTGTGGGGTTTTTTGGCATGTAGATAGTTGATTTTCCCAAAATCGCTTATTCAGGAGACCATCTTTTACCCATTGTGCATTATTAGTGCCTTCGTTGAAGATTAGTTGACTGTATATGGACGGGTTTATTTCTGGGCTTTCTACTCTAGTCCATTGATCTATGTATCTGTTTTTATGCCAGTATCATATTGTTTTGATTACTGTAACTTTGTAATATAATTTGGAGTCAGGAAGTGTGATGCTTCCAGCTTTTTCTTCTTGCTCAAGATTTTAACTATGTAGGGTTTGGTTGTGGTTCCATACAAATTTTAGGATTGTTTTTTCTATTTCTGTGAAAAATGTCACTGGAATTTTAATAGGGACTGAATTGAATCTATAGATCAATTTGGGTAATATGGGCAATTTAATTTGACAGTATTAATTCTTTCAATCCATGAACATGGATATTATTCAATTTACCATGTCTTCTATTCCTTTCATCAATGTTTTATCATTTTCAGTGTACATGTCTTTAGCCTTCTTGGTTAAATTTATTCCTAAATGTTTTGTTGTTTTTGATGCTGTGGCTTAGTTTTCTTCTTGCATCTTAGTTTCTCCCTCTGAGATAATTTTCTTCTTCCAAAAGAATATTTTTAAAAATTATCTTTATGATAGTTTGTTGGTGACAAACTCTCTCAGTTTTTGTATGTCTGATGGAGTTTGATATATCTTGGAATGGAGTTGGCAGAATTTTCTGATGATTGGAATAGAGGAGGATAATGAGGGAAAGACAGAAGCCAAGAGAGTGTATAGGACAGAACTCACCCACAACAGGTACATAAGAGACACAGATGACTCAGTGATGAGTACTGAGAGATAATGTGGCTAAGTATCACTCACCTACAGTCAGTGCTCCCCAACAGATGTGCAGGCCCAAGGATTAAATCCTGAGTCCTGAAGACCTTTGTAAACAACTCCAGGCATGTTCATTCATGCCCTCATTCATACTTCGGTTTTTTTTTTTGTTTGTTTGTTTTTTGAGATGGAATCCCACTCTGTTACCCAGGCTGGATTGCAGTGACACGAACTCGGCTGACTGCAACCTCTGCCTCCCAGGTTTAAGAGATTCTTCTGCCTCAGCCTCCCAAGTAGCTGGGACTACAGGCACACACCACCACGCCCAGCTAATTTTTGTATTTCTAATAGAGACAGGTTTCACCATATTGGCCATGCTGGTCTCAAACTCCTGACCTCGTGATCTGCCTCCCTTGGCCACCCAAAGTGCTGGGATTACAGGTGTGAGCCACCGCACCTGGACCCTCATTCATACTTTGAACTTACTAAATGTACTCTTCATTCATTTGTTCATTACTTAATTTTTTACTTAAACATTTATAGCACCGACTATGTGCTAGGTATGTTAGGTGATGAGATGAGATTGAGCAAATCCTTACGTGGACTCTGCCCTTGGGAATCATACAGCCTGTGAGAGAGATAAATGATAATCAAATATTCAAACACACAGATGTAAATTTGCGACTGTGATAAGTGTGAAGAAAGACATCTGGTGTTCTGAGAACCTAGAAGGAAAGGTTTGACTGTCAGGGAGGTCTGGGTCCAGGTAGGCTTCTCTGAGGAAGAAAATTTTGAGCTAAGAGCTAAAGGATGAGGAAGAGTAAGACGACTAGGCAAAAAGTGGGGGGAAGACATTTTCCAGGATGAGGTTATGGCAGGTGCAAAGGCCCTGTGGTGGGGGAGGGGCATGGGGAAGAGAGCAAAGGGCATCAGTGTGGCTAGAGTAGACAGAGGAAGGAGAGGGGTGCCGGTGGAGTCTGGAATGACAAGGTGAGAGCTGACACAGCTCCTAAGAGTCCATAGCAGGGAGATTTCTTTATCCTGGGGAAAACGGGAACAACTGACAGTTTTTAGATGAAGGGTAGAGCCAGGTCGGCTTTGCTGTGTTTTGGAGAGAAACAATACAAGCTTCCTAGCTTTTTCTCCTGCACTTGGCTGACTCAGAGGACTGCAGAGTGACTGACTTTTTCCAAGCAGCAACTCTCCGCCTTTGTGGGAGTGAAGTCCGGGCATGTCCACTCAAGGAGTCCTGCTGGAGGTGCTCACAAAACCTTCAACACAGATGAAAACGAACGGTGGGAGGCTTTCTGGGACAGGCACTGGAACTGTGGGTTTCCTCCTCTGTGCTTTAAGCCAAACTCTCAGAAATGTGTTCTAAGTGCCTCCAGGAAGCAAAGGTATAATTAATTAAGAACAGCCAAAAAGGCCTCATAAACCTTTTGATCTCGTGCTGCTGGAGCCTCATCCTCCCAGGCAGGAATGAGACGCTGCAGCAGGAGAGGGTGGGGCTGGGGCTGCTGCTGCTCAGTGCCTCTGCCTTCTGCGACCTTTCTTCCCCATGGGGCGTCCCCTCCACTCCCTCCCCTCTGCCTCGGAGCCCCTGGAGCCTTCGAGAGGGGAGGGCCGAGGGGGCCCCAGATGAAACAAAGGAAGAGCAGTCAGCGAAATGTGGGAACAGGAAGGAAGAAAGGCTTTAGAGTGTCAAATGCACGGCCTGTTGGGGGAGGGTCCGAGGAGAGTTCACTCTGCATCTAACCAGCTGTGTGACTTTAGATGGATGGTCTACCCTCTCTGCTGGCCTCCACATCCTCATCTGGAAATCAGGGATTTCCCAAGGGTGCCCACAGACCTGGGGATGTGGAGGGTGTCAGGTGGCTGTGGGTGAAGATGGATTCAACTTCTTGGGGAGGATCAATCTTACTAGAAGATTTTTAGGAAACACTTATTTTTATATTAAAACAAATACATTTTGACTCAAAATGCAAAATTTGCACTTAAAAAACATAATAGGCGTTGTCAAAAAAATTGGTTCGTGTTCTATCCCCGACTGCTCAGGACACTTGAGTGGGAAGGTGGAACGCGGTGGATTAGATTCACTCGAAGATGCCCTCCAGCTCCTTAGCATTGTGATTCTTTGGTTCTATCATGAAGATCAGGGAGAAGGAGGATTATGCAATGTGTGGACAATAAAAGGATTTAGGCAGCCCTTTTAGGTTTTAGGAGAGGATATTAATGTGGGTGGTGAGAAAATGGGGTTGGTGGTCATACAGCTGTGCCCAGCATTCTCTCATGTGAAACCTGTTCCTCTCCCAAGAAAGCCTTGTCCTTCCTGCCTACCTAGCCTGGCTTCTCCTTTGTGTCCCCTCCTAGGCAATGCTTTGTCACTTCCTTCTTCCTGCCTGCCCCAGCCCCCTGGACTGTTGACTTGGGCCCTGCCCCCATCCATAGACTCCCGTGCATAGCTCAAATTTGCGCTCACTGGTCTGTATTGTATTACTGTTTTCTTGCCTCATCGTGTTAATCTGCTTAATCCTTCATATTGTTCGGAGAATGTGAGCAATGTATTAGCATGGCGAGCAAGCCCTGCAGGGCATTCCCTTGCCTACCTCGCTCACTTGGTGTCCCCAAACTCAGATACTTGGTGTGGACTTTTGGCGTGCCTACCGACTAGCAGTTCCTCAAAAGTGCCATGCTGTCTCCGGTATCTGTCTGTTCCTCTTTCCCAGAAGGTTGTTTTCTGGAATACGCTTTTATCTTTGCTCATATGAAGAATTTCGCTTTATCTTTCAAGACTCAGCTCAGTTGCCACCCCTGGGAGAAGCCTTTCCTGGCCTCTCGTGCCTTCCTCATGTAGACTTCATTCTCCTCAGGAGCACACCTGGACATCAGCCCCTGCCTCCCTTCTAAGGTCACATGTCTGCGTGTCTGTCTTCCGAGGAGCTCAGGGAAAACCATGAGTATGGGCCCTGCACATAGCACGGTGTAAGTCCACACCAGTGAGCAGCAGCTGCATGAATACATGCATAGATGAGAGAAAAGAAGAGGGGGAATTAAAATCACACTACACTTCCACAAATGCCCCTCCCACTCCACACTAACACAAGCACAGAGGTGTCATTCTGGGTTTCCAGGGATGTAAATAATACTCCTTTCATCATTCACTCACCTTTTACTCACTGAGTGGAGCACTTACAACCCATGGATTAATTTATTCAAAACTACTTGCACTGTTGTAGCTGCTGAGAATTCAGCCTGAAAAAAACAAAAAAGAAAAAGCAGGCAAAGCCGCTGCCTTCAAGAATCTTATATTCTAGTGGGAAGAAACAGACAATAAAGGAAATGTCTACTGCGTCTAGTTTTGATCTATGTTTTGTGAAGGAAGAAACAGCAGGGCCAGCGGTCAGATCGTGTAGGGTGTTTTAGGTCATTGTAAAGTGCTACTGTGCATGAGCAGAAGGGTGACTTGATCTCATTTATAGTCTAAAAGGCTCACTGTGGCTGCTGTGCAGCTTTTGAGGGGGAAGCAGTGGAAGCAGGAGATCCTTGGGGAGGTGGCTGCCTCCAGAGGAGAGAAGATGGCATCTCGCAATCTCACACCAGGGTGCTGGCAGTGAAGGCAGTGGAACATGGTGAGATTCTTGATATATTTGGAGGAACAGGCAACAGTCTTTGTCTATATCTTCTTCATATACAAATGGAGAAGATATATGAGAGAAAAAAAGACAAAGATGACTCCAAGGATTTTGTCCTGGACAACAGGGAGGATGGAGTTACCATGAACTGACAGGGGCAGGACTCTGGGAGAGGCAGATCAGGGAAGAAGACCAGGAGTTCAGCTTGGACTGCTCAGTTTGAGGAGCTCATTAGCCATGTACGGGATGGTATGGAATAGACAATTGGAGATAAAAGTATGGAGGTTAGAGGAAGAGGTCAAAGCTGGGGATAGAGTCTGGTGTCACTTACATACTAGTGTGTGAGAAGGCCTTGAGACTGCCTGAAGCCACCTAGGGAGTGGGAGACAGACCCAGAAGAGAAACCACATCCTAGGCCTGATGGCACTCCAATGGCAGGATGATGAGGAAATGAGGAGGAACCAGCAAAGGAGACTGCGAAGCAGTAGCCAGTGAGGGCACAGAACAGAGAGGTCATAGCAGGGGCTGGAAGGAGGAGGAGAAAGGCCAGGATGAAGGCAGAGGGGCCCTGACAGGTATCAATAAACAAAAAGCAAAAGGAAAAAGCAAAATCACAGGGACTGGAAGTTTATGACAACTTTCTGGGAAGTTTTCCTATTTGTTTTAGCTTATTTAGCACAATTAGCAGAGACAGCTGAGGTTTTTAAAATTTCACTTATATTCCTAGGGGAAAAGAGGAAGAGAGGAATATAAAATTTAGTTTTACTATTGAGAAGCAAAAAGAAGGGGGACACTCACTCAAATATGGATCCCCAAGTAAAGTCTTTACAGAAAAAAGAAAACTCACTTCAAAAGTATCATTCCAGGAATGTGGAATTGCCCAGAAAACCATTAGTTTGTGTATGCCGGCCTGAGGAGATCAGAGGCGATCTAACCAAAGCCCAGGGGTGGTAAACAACAGCCTTCAAGAAGATTTTGTAAATGACTAAACACTGTCCAAATTTGTGATAGAAAGTGTTTGAGGTTGTGCTAGGGCCTAGCTCTCCAGAGTTCACCTCTTCTCTCTGAAGCTTCCTCCTGCTCTGGGTGGGTGAGACTTTCTGTTGGAAGTTGGCTGGCTTCTGGCCACAGACCAAAGCCTTGATCTAAGATTGATTCAAGTAGCACTTCCTGTCAATTCTCCGTTAATCTGTCTGCAAACTGCATGGAATGGCAATGCTGAATTAGAGCTCATCTAGACCAACACTGTCCAATATCTATCATGTTGTGTATCCTGTCCAAATATACAGCTAGTGACAAATGCAAGCCACATATGTAATTAAAAATTTCCCATAGCCACATTTTAAAAAGTAAAAGATGGGGCCGGCCGCAGTGGCTCACGCCTATAATCACAGCACTTTGGGAGGTTGAGGCGGGTGGATCATGAGCTCAAGAGATCGAGACCATCCTGGTCAACATGGTGAAACCCCGTCTCTACTAAAAATACAAAAATTAGCTGGACATGGTGGCGCAGCCTGTAGTTCCAGCTACTCAGGAGGCTGAGGCAGGAGAATTGCTTGAACCCAGGAGGCGGAGGTTGCGGTGAGCCGAGATCGCGCCATTGCACTCCGGCCTGGGTAATAAGAGCGAAACTCCATCTCAAATAAAATAAAATAAAATAAATAAAATAAAAAGTAAAAGATGATACAGATTACTGGAGGGAGACATTAGAATTATTTTTGTTAGAAGGCACTCACACCACCTGTGAAGCGGTATAGGGCTATTTGAAAATGGATTTGGATTAGTTTTAAATGTATAATGCAAATTCTAGGCAACCATTTAAAAAAGTAAAAAATTAAAAAAAAAGAACCACTAAAAAAGAAAGGAAATGGAATAATATAAAATGTTCAACTTAAATGACAAAAGGCAGAAACAGTTGGAGGGCAAAAATAGGAAAAAAAAAAAAAAAAACAAGGGCAACAAATAGCTAAGAGTAACAAATATGGGCCATATTAACCCAATTATATAAATAATCACTTCGAATGGCAGCCGTCTAAATGCACCAATTAAAGGGCAGAGATTGTCAAAGTGGATCAAAAAACAAGACCCAGCAATATCTTGTCTACAAGAAACCCACTTTAAATATAAAGACACATCAATTAAAAATAAATGGATGAAGAAAAGTGTACCATGTTATCACTCATTGAAAGGGCAGACGTAACTATGTTCATTTCAGACAGAGCAGACTTCAAAGTAAGGAAACTTATCAGGGATAAAGAAAGGCGGTGATAAAGAGGCCTATTCTCCAAGAAGATATAATAATCTTTAATGTATATGTGACAGAGTGTCAAGCCACATGAAGCAAAAACTGATAGAGTTACAAGGAGGTATTGCTGACTCCACTACCATAATTGAAGACTTCAATATCCCTCTATGAGAAATGGACAGATCCAGCAGGTAGAAAATCAGTAAGGATTCAGCAACACCATCAATCAACTGAATATAATTGGCATGTATCTACTTCATCAAACAATAGCAGAATACACATTTTTCCTCAAGCTCACATGGAACATTCACCAAGATAAACCACATTCTGGGCTGTAAAACACACCTTAACAAATTAAAGATAATAGAGGTCTTGTAATATCTACTCACAGACCACAATGAAATGAAAATAGAAATCAGTAACAGAAAGGTAACTGAAAAATCCCAAAATATATGAAGATTAATCAAAACACTTCTAAGGAACATGAGTCAAATCTCAAGAGAAATTAAAAAATATTTTGAACTAAGAGCAAGAACACAACTTATCAAAATTTGTGGGATGCAGCCAAAAACAATTGCTTAGAGGGAAATGTGTAACATTGAATGCATTAGAAAAGAAGATAGATCTAAAAGCAATCATCTAAGTTTCCACTTTCAGAAAACAGAAAAAGAAGAGCAAATTAAATTTGAAGTAAGCAGAAAACAACGAATAAGAATTAGACCAGAAATCAATGAAATTTAAATTAACAGAGAAAAATCAACAAAACCAAAGGCTGGTTTTTGAAAAGATGAATAAAATCAATACACCTCTAGCCAGGCTAACTGGGAAAAAAAGAACAAGGACACAAAGTACTAACATCAGAAATGAAAGCGGAGACACTTAAAGGATAACAGAAGAAATTGCCAATCTGAATAGGTCTCTATCTACTAAAGAGATTGAATTAATAATTAATAACAGAACAGAAAGCACCAGGCCCAGATGGGTTAACTGGTGAATTCTACCAAATATTTAAGAAAGACATTATACCAATTCTTTACAATATTTTTCAGAAACTAGAAGTAGACGGAACACATTCTAACTGATTCTATGAGGCCAGAATTACCCTAACACTGAGAAAAACATGACACAGAAATAAAATTACAGATCAATATCTCTCATGAACATAGATGCAAAAATCCCCACAAAATATTAGCATATCAAATCCAACAATGTATAAAAAGAATTATACATCACAACCAAGTGGGATTTGTCCCAGGAATGCAAGGCTGATCCAACATTACCAAATCAATCACTATAATTCATCATATCAACAGGTTAAAAAATAGAAAGCACATAATCATATCAGTAGATGTAGAAAAAGCATATGACAAAATCTAGCACCCATTCATGATGAAAACTCTCAGTAAACTGGGAATAGAGGGGGACTTCCTCTACTTGATAAATAATAGATTTAAAAGATAGTCTTTTCCACAAATGATGTTGGAACAACTGGACGTTCACATTTAAAAAACTGAATCCAAGCACAAACCTAAATCTCTTAACAAAAAGTAATACAAAATGGATTGTAGACCTAAATGTAAAGTGCAAAGCTGTAAAACTTCTAGAAGAAGATAACATAGGAGAAAACCTAGATGACCTTGTGCATGGCAATGACTTTTTAGATGCAATATAACACTCAAAGTACGATTCATGAAAGAAATAATTCATAAGCTGCACTGTATTAAAATGAAAAACCTATGTAAAAAAAACTTCATTGTGAAACACAATGCCAAGAGAATGAGAAGACAAGCTACAGACTGGGGGAAAATTTTGCAAAAAATATTATCTGATAAAGGACTGTTGCCCAAAATATACAAATTATATTAAAACTTAACAATAAGAAAACAAACAATGTCATTAAACAGTTGACCAAAGACTTTAACAGACACCTCACCAAAGAAATACAGATGGCAAATAAGCTTATGAAAAGATGCTCCACACCATGTGTCATCGGGGAATTGCAAATTAAAGCAACAGTGAAGTAGTACTACACACCTATTAGAATGGCCAAAATCCAGAACACTGACAACACCAAAGGCCCCCGAGAATATGGAGCAACAGGAACGCTCATTCCTTGCTGATGGAAATGCAAAATGGTACAGCCACTTTGGGAGATAGTTTGTCAGTTTCTTATAAAACTAAACATGCTCTCATAATACCATTCAGCATTCATGCTCCTTGGGATTTACCTAAAAAAGTTGAAAACTAATGTTCACACACAAACCTGCACACAGATGTTTATAGCAGCTTTATTTATAATTGCCCAAACCTGGAAGGAACGAAGATGTGCTTTGATAGGTGAATGGATAAATAACTGTGGAACATCCATAAATGGAATATTATTCAGCACTAATAAGAAATGAGTTCTCAAGGAGCCAGCATAGTGGCTTGTCTCTGTAATCCTAGTTACTTGGGAGGCTGAGGTGGTTCACTTGAGCCCAGGAGTTTGAGGATGCAGTGAGCTGTGATCATGCCATTACACTCCATCCTGAGTGACAGAGCAAGACCCTGTCTCTAAAAAAACAAAAAAGAAGAAGTTATCAAGCCATCAAACGACATGGAGGAATCTTAGATGCATATTACTTGGTGAAAGAAGTCAATCTGAAACGTCTACATACTGAATGATTCCAACTATATGGCATTTTGAAAAAGGCAAAAAACTGTGAAGACATTAAAAAGATCAGTGGTAGCCAGGGGTTGAGAGAGGGAGAGGGATGAATAGGCAGAGCACAGAGGATTTTTAGGGTGAGGAAATTACTCTGAATGATAATGGTGGATGCATGACATTATTTGTCCAAACTCACACAAGTTTCACAAGAGTGAACCCTAGGTAAAATACAGACTTTGAGTGATTATGCTGTGTGAATGTAAGTTCATTAATTGTATCAAAAGTACATCATGGTGGGGGACTTTGTTAATGTAGGAGCCTATGGGTGTGCGGGGCAGGGGGTATATGGGAATCTCTACACCTTCCTCCTAGTTTTGTCAGGAACTGAAAACTGCTCTAAAAATAATCTGAAAAAGTGAAAAACAGTTAAAATTAATTTTGGTTTAATTTAAATTTATTTAATGCAATATATACCAAATATTCTAATTGAACATATAATCAATATTTTAAAAATTGGGACTTTTTCGTCTTTGTTTTTGTTTTTAAATACACTTGCTCAGTCTCCCAGGCTGGAGTGCAGTGGCATGATCATCGCTCACTGCAGCCTCAAACTCCCAGGCTCAGGCAATCCTCCTGCCTTGGTCTCCCAAAGCACTGGTATTATAGGCATGACCCATCATGCTATCTTTCGAACCCGGTGTATATTTCACACTTGCAGCTCATCTAAATGCAGGTAACCAGCTTTTAAGTGCTCAATATTTACATGTGGGTAGTGGCTACTATACTAGATTGTGCAGAAATATATCTCAGTACTAGAGGGGAAGAAATGAATTGGTCGAAGTCATTTAGCTTGTCAGTACTGGAACCACATCTCTTGGCTCCCAGTCCAAAGAATTTCTCATATGTTCTGCTGTTTAAAAGCAATCCCCATTTAGCTGTGCTTTGGCATCTTTATTTCCATACCTTAGTCAAATAAGCCCCTTCTAATCACAGTTTTTCAATACCTTTCCTTATATTTTGCTTAGCGATTTTGTGTGCATCAAAATCCCTAGGGGAACATGTTTACAAAGCAGATTCTCTGATTCCTCTCCTGGCCCCTGCAGAAATTTTGATTTCATAAGCCCCCGGTAGCACTACAGAACCTGCCTTTTGCTGGGCGCTATGGCTCACGCCTGTAATCTCAGCACTTTGGGAGGCTGACGTGGGTGGATCACCTGAGGTCGGGAGTTCGAGTCCAGCCTGACCAACATGGAGAAACTCCATCTCTACTAAAAATACAAAATTAGCCGGGGGTGGTGGCGCATGCCTGTAATCCCAGCTACTCAGGTGGTTGAGGCAGGAGAATAACTTGAAGCCAGGAGACGGAGGTTGCAGCAAGCTGAGATCGCAACATTGCACTCCAGCCTGGGCTACAAGAGCAGAAAAAAAAGAAAAAAAAGAACCTGCCTTTTTAATAGTTGCTGGTGGTACAGTACCATTAGTTCATAGGCCCATTTGGAGAAACAGGCTTCTTAGTTGTTATTGAGACCTGTAGTCTTTATAAGGGAGATCTTACAAAGATTGGCACAGGGCATTCGGGAAGTCTTATTCCAAAAGCAGCTTCATCTTTCTTTTCTATATTCCTTGAGGGTGTAGAATCATCCCAGCCCTGGCTACTCTTCCAAGCTGGAATATTTTCTTTATTGTATTTTCTGGAGCCTAAGATCCTTGAGGGAAGGTTGGGAATCGTTAGTTTCCTATTTTTCGCTTGGGCCTAGAACAGAGTGCTAGGAGTAAATGCTTGTGAATGAATGAGTAATGAATGATGCATGAACAAATGTTGTGGCAGCTCTTTTATCAATGGTGTAAAGCAACAAAGCCATAATCCTTAGATTCTTCTAGCTTTGCTTATCCCTTTCCCTTTTGAATTTATTTGCTTTGTGGTCTTAGTGACTTAATATCAGAGGGGTCAGAAGAAAGAG
The DNA here is from genome assembly GCF_030222135.1 of Aotus nancymaae. Taxonomy (NCBI): domain Eukaryota; kingdom Metazoa; phylum Chordata; class Mammalia; order Primates; family Aotidae; genus Aotus; species Aotus nancymaae. The sequence continues at coordinate 15,279,162 of NW_026988447.1, forward strand.
CAGAAGAAACACCAAGATCGTTAGGAGAGTGTCTTTAACAATAAAAATATAGTAAACGTTGAGATAAGCTAGACGTTGCTTTTCTGGGTGATGCCTTAAGAAGGAGGGGCCGATCTCCTCTGTGTGGAGCAGAGTGAGTCTTAGTCTAAATCCTAAAATAACTCTGGCACCTGGAGATATAAAATAATTTATCTTTGTGATCTGACCTTTATGGGATTGGTTTTCTTCATAGAGAGAAAAATGTGGAAAGACTGAGGCTAACTGGTAAAATTGAACCTTTTATTGAATGCTTAAAACTATCTATAGAATATTGTTTTAAAAGATTAAAATGTCCAATTGCTGTAATTGATTTACCTTACTGACTTCCATTACACCATCACCACCATCACCCCCTTACCGCTACCATCCATCACTGTCTCTGTAACCGTCTTCCTCCTCCTCCTCCTCCTCTTCACTCTTTTTTGAGGGTCTTTTTCTGGCCCAAGCCAGAATAGGGATAGGGTAGATCCTCCAAGATCTGTCTGTAAGTTCTGTGTAGCTAGGTGGGGTGGGCTGGAGTTGAAAGGGGCAGGCATTATCAATGAAAGCTGAATACAACAGACTGTACGTACCTAAGGCTGTATTTTATTTTTGCTAATAAAAGAAAATGATGGTTAATGGCTGTTTTACATCCACTCTTTGAATATCTATAAAATCAGTTGATATTCCTTATGGTTACAGCACAGACTGCCCCATAAAAATACCTGATTATATCAGAAGATGACACTGAATTATTAAATCCTTTCATTTTCATCCCTATAAATGGATGAAACAATACTGCTTTAAGTTACCCTCACAATATTTTCTCACAATACTGCTTTAAGTTACCCTCTTTGTACAGACTCTAGCTTGGAGGGAATGCTTTGTCTCTGGCCATGCTGGGTCTGGGGGAATTTGACTGAGCCTGTGGAGGAGCCTGAACTGGGCAGGTTTCCTGGAGTCGAGGGGGGATGAGGCCAGTTTCATGGTTCTTCCTGAGCCTCAGGCCAGGAACAGGTCACTCTTCCTTCTACTTGTGACCATCATGGCCTTTGTAGGTGAAGCTGAATAACCACCCAGGATTCCAGCTGCACTTTCTCCTCTGGAGAATGGAGGGAGACAGTTGCTACTGGAGCCCCAGTCACAGAGCCTCCCAAAAGTGCCCGCCATTGGCCCTGGCCTTTGCCATCCCATGTGGGGGTGGAGGTGGGTCAATCAGAACAGGACCTGGCACACAATAAGGTCAATAACTGTTGCTGACTAAGTGAATGGGTCTGTCAAACAGACCACCCACCAACTGCCTTTACCTGCATTGATTGATTCATGATTGTAAATTCACACATATGTTTATATGTTGTTCTGTATTTCAATTTGGTTTCTTTTGACCTTCACTTCTTTATTCTCCTTCCCCTGAAAGCGCTGGTCCTCATGGCTGGTCACAGCTCTCTGTGATATGAGCCGGGTGGGGTGAGCGCCCAGGTGCTGGTACATGAAGGTAACCAGAAGGCCCTCTGTTAGAAGCCTCTCGCCATACCTAGGGAGGGGGAAGTCGAAGTGACCTCTTCTCCTTTGCGCTAGCTTGGGAGCACCCCGGACATATTCAAGGGGGTCACTGTCAACGGGAACTCCACTTTTGCGGGGTGTGGGGTAACACGGGCCCATTGGCTAGCTCTTCCAGATTCAGATGGAAAGGGACAAGTGGGCCTTGGGAAGCTGGGGCTGCAGCTGGAAGTCAGGCCAAGATGCAGGCACCCCTCTCTGGCCGAGGGAGCTGGATTTTACACTGCGTCAGCTGCAGCCCCAGGGAGATCAGATGCTGCCTCTGCAGAGAGGCTCTGGTTCTGGGCATGCGAGTGGGGGTAGAGAGGCTGCCAGACTGAGTAATTTCTACTGACAAGCTCGCTGGCTGGGTCCCGGGGCCGCTGCGTCCTGGCTGGCAGATGAATAACTTGTTCCTGTGTCCTGAGCTGGGGAGGTGCTGTCTTTGCTGAAGGTTATATTTGGGAGAAGGGCTGCTTGATGAACCAAGGAGGAGGCAGTAAAGAGGACACATCTGTGGCCGCCTCCCTGAGGCTCTGACGTTCGGAGGAGGAAGGCCAGCTTCCCCCAGTCCCATACCCTGCAGGAAGCTGGCCTGACCTGGCTGCACTGGTGGCCTCACCCGGGAACCCTGAGAGCCTGAGGCCTGTTTGGGCCCTGGTGATACACACTACATTGCTCAGCTCTACCCTGTGTGGGATGTGGAGTCGTGGAGTCCCTTTGAGGAAAGCCATGTGTCTGGTGAGACTCCAACTAGTTACATCAGTAGGAATGCAGCAGAACCCAGAGGAAACATCCTTTTTTGTTTTTTAAATTTGTTAGTTATTATCTTTTGGGTAGAGACGAGGTCTCACTATGTTGCCCACCCAGGCTAGTCTTGAACTCTTGGCCTCAAGTGATCTTCCCACCTCGGCTTCCTGAACTGCTGGGATTACAGGCATGAGCCACCACACCCAGCTAAAGCAAGCTTCTTGATGAGCCTGTGTGGTGGGGACACGGAGGACAAGCTCAAAGAAGCCGTGTTTCTTCCTTCCTTCCACACTCCCTAGCTCTCATCTCATTTACAAGATCAGAGAAGCTCTGCATCATCAGCAGTGAGCAGTGAGCTGATGGGGTGGGGGCGGGGGGTGAACAAAGAGGCAAGGGTCCAAAGGCAAGTCGCTCCCGAATGCTGCGCTCTTCACATTGTCTACCCAGCTGTCCCCTCTGGCTGGGAGGCACCTTCTACCTGCTCAGTGGAGAACCTTCTTGCAGTCCCAGGACACTTAGCCAAGCTTCGAGCAGTCGTGAGCACCCAGCTATTCTTTCAGCAAGGTTGCAGGCACTTCCTGCGGGTGCCACTTCTGGCGTGCACCCCTTCCTTCTCTGGGTATCTTTAACTGCCCTCCATCCCCGGAAAAGGATCCAATACCATCTTTCAGAGATGACTGTATCTCACAGAGAAAGTCAGGAGTGTGTGCCTGGTTTGTCTCACGCTGATGGTGTGGCCTCTTGCTGTAATGCTGTAGGCTGCGAAAGACCTTTGTTCCTTGCAGACTTGTCTGGATGTTTTTCTCAGTCTCTGTCCCATTATCATCAGGACAATGAGGCGAAGCACCTCCTCTATGAGATTATCTCCTGGCAGAGTGTTGGTAGCGCCGATTTAACATTCTCACTTTCATAGTTCTGTTTTGTTTTTCTTTCCCGATCCTAAGTCCATTGCACGTAGAGTTTGCAGAGGTACAAAACTGAACGTCACTCAGGTATCGGTGTGGACGAACGTCCTCTGGCTGGTGAGGGAGCCATCCTCGACACCTGGCATCCACATCTTCAGTCAGCATTGTTGTTGCCTACTGGTCATTGGGTTTCCGAGGGGAAATTATGAATTTGGGGGTTCCTAAGAGTGTCACAATATACAAGTTTCCTGTACTATCTCTTAGCTTCTGTGAAAAGTACGGAAAGGTAAAACAAACAAGCGACCAAACAAGGATGGCCTTCTACCGACAACCATTCGAGACACTGAATTCTCAAATATAAAATTGCTGGGAGTCTTGGGACCCTTGTCATGGGCTTGTAACTTGGGTGTGAATGTCCTAATAGGATTTTTTTGGTCCTTCTGTTGATGATTTTGGATGACGTCCCAGATCCAAATTCTATTAAATACACATCTTAGCGAATTAGGCTGTGGGGAGGACCTGGTGGGTTGACTTGCAAATCTGTGCAAAGTGATAGGCATTTAGGCAGGAGGCAGAGGGAAGGGTGAAGTCCCAGGAACGAACAGCAAGATCATCCTGCGTGATCAACTCAGACTCTGGTTCCAGAAAGTGTTTCTCTCCTTCTCTCCCACCGCTGTTTCTGACACATAAATACAATCTTGGAGAGTTTTAACAGACAAAATACCTTTAGGCAGAGTTTGCTTTATTGACATTATTTGGCTGTTCTTAGTGAATAACTGAGTATTGATCTGATGAGCTGCCAGTTAGAAAAGTTGAGGCTCACCCTTTTTCGATTTCCTGGGTAACAAAAACCATTTGTGATTTCTACAAACTACATTAACCTTGCCTAGATGAGACAGGTTTTCTTTTCGGGTTTTGCCTTTAAGCAAGTTTAAGCTCAACCCAAAAACAATTTAAGCCATTCATTCATTCAAAAATAATTTATCAAGTAGGTTAGGTGCTATGGAAATAAAAAGATATGAAAACCATAATTAAAGTCCACTAGGGTTCTGTTGAAAAGATCATGTGCCCAAGGATCCATAATGGAAAATAAAAGTATTTAGGTAATTTAATGAAAAGCCATTCAAAATGGACATTTGCTAGTATGCAGAAAAATTAGACTATTCTCCTTTTCTGTTAACTCCTTGGTCTCACCCACGAGCACTTGAGATGAGGTGAGGCAAGATGAGATTGCACTTCACTTTCTCTGTGAAGGACTGGTTTAAAGTTAAGGATTTTTTTGTTTTTGCTTCTGCTCCTGGTATAAACCATTCATGGGCTGCCTTTCACCTGCCCCTTTCTACTTACCTGCCCCTCACAATCCTCTTCATCTTTATCATTGAGAGGGAGAGGGAGAAGGAGAGGAGAAGAAGGAGAAAGAGGAGAGAGAATGTCAGGTAGAGGGAGAAAGCTTTCAGTAGTAGCCAAGGTTGGAGATCAAAAAGCCAGGGCTGCAGCCAGGACTGAGCCTGGGGCTGGCGTCAGATCTGTGCTGGATGGGGGCAGCCTGCAGCTGGACTTGCTGGGCAAGGAGTGGACAGGGCATGGTAGGGGCAGAGAGGAGCGGGGCAGAGAGAAGGGTGAGTTCTGAAGGGTGTGGAGTCAAGATTTGAAAGGAGTGAGAGGAGAAAGAGAAAGATAGACAAGGCAAGGGAATGGAGGGGCCTCTGTTTCTGTCCCTTGCTGCTGGTCCTTGCACATCCTGCCTTCTCTATCTGGGCCCCTTCCCGCTTTGTATTGCTAGAGCCGACTTCTTCTTCTTCCAAGATCCCTTTTTGACACTCAAATACCTTTCTTATGGCTCCAGACATCAGTGCTCCTCTTCCTTGTGGTCCTCACCACACAATATGCAGTTACCTCTTTCTTGTGGGTACCATTCCCTGGCCTGCAAGCTGCCCGCGGGAAGGGGCCTCGTCCATCGCATTTGCCATACAATTGCAAACACAAAGCTCAGCTCAGGCTATGTGTTCATGAATATCTGATGGGAAAATGTCAAATAAATGTCAGGCCCTGATGTATGTTGCTGGAAAAGGAAATGCATCAGCCCTTTCCCAGAGAAAATAAATTCCTATCATAAGACTTCTGCCCCATACTCCTTCATATATCACCTAGGCGAGCCAGCCACTTCCCATCCACTCCCATTTCTTCACTGACCTGGTACTGCACTGGGCAACTGCACACGGCCTTTCTAAATGCACTTAGTTGGATTGCTCCTTCCCGCTTTGCCATCTGGAGCCTTCACATTGTTAACAGAACATTCTTTAGACATTCGTCAAACTCCCAGTATCAAGCAGCTCTGTTCCAGCACATGACTTCCTGTAACCGGGTCCTGCCGACTTCTCACTAGTATGTTAAAAATAAAAGCACACCCAGAATGGCTCCTGCTTCCCCTCTCCACTGACCTCAACCCCATGACTGGGGAAACTGTGACTCAATCTCAGGAAAAAACACTGCTGGTGTCACCAGCTGAAACTAAGGACCCTCCTGGGCTGGCGCTGGGGATATTAATAAATCCAGTAGATTGGATCATTTGCACCCCCCGCTCGCTTTTCTTTAGGGAATTTGAATGTTCGAGCGCTTTAAAGTGGAGATAAAACGACCCATGATTCATGTTTCTGTCTTTCTGAAGAGTTTCCTTGTATAAGCTCCAACAACCTCTGCAGTTACTTGAAGGTTAAAACTATTCTTTCCCAAAAAGGAGAAAACATTTCACTTTTCTATTCATTGCTTTTCTCCTTCCACATCTGAAAGGAGAGGTGAATTCTCTTCCCCGTTTCATTCTTAACAAGAGAATCTCTTTCCTACTCTCCCACTTGTCTGGAGATTTGAGCACTAAAAAAAAAAATAGTATCATTCTTTAGCTAATCCTCCAAGAAGTTACTGGGGTTTTATTCTGCTTCTGTTTTGGTTTGTTTTCATTGGCTACTAGGCTAGCAAATTTTGGGTTTGAACAGTTCAGAGCCTAGGCTAGCAGCATTCTGAGCTCATTATGCAAAGCTCATTCATGAGAAAATGCCTTGAACTGCCTGGTGTCAGCACAGTTTTTAAAAAAAACTTTAGTTCTGTTTCTTAACTAGTCTCCTGCAGCTCTGAAATGGCAAGCATTAGTCAGCATTCATTCCCTTTGGAACTGAGGTAAAATCACTCACAACCTTGAGTACTTCCAGGATGCTGGAGGGAGACTCAAGTTCTGGTACCCGGGAGGAGGAATGGGATGTTCTGACTCACAGCAAACTTTCAGAGCACTGAAGGGCTTGGGGGCTTCAGGGTATTTTGTGACTTCCCAGTGGGACCCAGGACAAATGGCCATGCTCTTTAAACCCAGCTCTGTGCTGCTGGTGGAGATATGGAATCCAGGACACCAAATGTCTTATGAAGCCCAAGGCAAGCTGGAGAGAAATTTCAGCTCCCAGAACCATCTATAGGAAAAGGTCTTGAGTTTTCAATTAAACTCTTTCTTTGAAGGTTTTTGACTTGCATTAATTCTCAGAAAAAGTTCACTTGCTTTCCAAAGCACTTTCCCTCCAAAGGGTGGTTTGCTCTCTGAAGGGGAATTTTCATACTGATGTCTGTCATTTATCTTTTACAGCTTTCCTGAGAAGACGTACTGTAAAAAAGCCATTAGGAGGCACATCATATAATAGTTCCATCGCCTTTAAAACATCTCCTGAGAGGCAGGGGCGGGGGGCACTGAGAGTGTATTCTCCTTCACCACTTTCCCTGTTTTAGAAACAGACTAATAGAAACCCACACGTGTCCAGTGTCGAGGAGTAATGTCCAGCGTCAGGGTTGCCTCCTCCATTTGATGTTGTCTTTCTTCTCAAGATGATGCTTCTCTGCTCCCAAGAACTGAAATTGGGATTTTTCCCTGGTTTAAATAATTCTCAAAGACCTCATTTCTATTTATATCACAAAAAGTCCTCCACCCCGACTATACATCTGGTTTTTGATTTAAAAATGTAATATAGGAACTTGGTAAAAAAAAAAAAAAAAGAGAGAGAGAGAGAAAACCTAATACTATGAATTAATTTACAGTAAAAAAATTTCTGATTCCAAGGCTGCCGACCTCCTTGTTTCCCAGAGACTACCATACTTTTCTTCAGTGTTCTTCCAGAAATATGCTATTTATAAGCATACAAATGCATGTGTATGTACACACACACACACACACACACACACAGAGTTTAAATTTCAAAGATTATTTTTCCAATAGAGAAATATGAAAAGCCTTCAGAATTATATTAAATAAATTCCATAATTTCTAATGCTGGTGTGGCATGGGCAATGATAACAAATTCTATTACTAGTTCTCCATAGGAAAAGGGTTCTTTCCATTTTCATACATTCTATATATGAATATGTTCTATATTCATAAGTATACATATACATCTATATCCTTTTGCTTTTATATAAATGTTAGTATATTATACACTTTTCTTCCTTTTCTAAAACTTTGTTATAGTTCTGGGAGGTTGTTATTTCTCAATACATACAAATAAACCTATTTTATTCTTTTATTAATTATTACATGGCATTCTTTATTTCCTAATTATTGGACAATTCAGGTTTTTCCACTCTTTTGCTATTGTAATACTACAATAAATATCCCCCCGCTCCCTGGGTAAATTGCCCAACATGTATAAATATAGCTATCGAATACATTTGTAGAATTGGACTTTTTGGGTCAAAGGGTATATTTATTTAAAAATTTGATATACATTGACAAATTTTACTCCCCAGAGAAGTTATTGCACATGAAACTTCACCAACTATATAAGAATATTTCCTTACTAACATGGTATATTATCTATCTTTTTTGATTTTTACCAACTTGATACGTTAAAAGTTGTCGCTCATTGTTGTTTTAACTTGCAGTTATTTAATTTTAAATGAGATTGAGTGTCTTACCTGTGTTGGAAAGTCATTTGTATTTCTTTCTCCGTCAGTTACCTTTTCACGGCCTTTGCCCATTTTTCTATGAGTTGTTGGCCTTTTGTTCTTATTGATTCTTAAGAGCTCTTTATATATTAAGGAAATAGACCAATGATTCATGCTAGCTAACACTCCATATTTCTTTACTTCTATTAACCAGTCATTGCTCTTGTATTTCATTTTCCTTATTCTGTCTCCCACGCTGTCTCTCCTATGGCTTCCTTGGATATTTAATTTATCTGTTTATAGGGAAAGGAAAGAAAGATGAGAGTCAGTCTTGCAAGGAAGGCCACTTTTGAATGGCCAGTAAATATACATTTTACAAGATACACATGAAGAAAATCTGAAGCCATTACTTGCCAACTATAGGAGTATCAAAAGACTGTTCTTCCTCTTGGTTGGTTCATGGCCACTTGACAGCCTTGTATCTTGCTCATTAACCATCAATAACACCCACAGTGAATGCACTTATATTAATGCTCCCTTCTCTTTTTGTTTTTCTCTTTACTCTTTTCTCCTTCCAATTTTCTCTGAAATAGAGGTCATCATTTGTCCAGTGCAAGTAATATCTCTAGACTCTTAACTCATCATTAAGTATGAGAAGCAGGGTGAGCCACATGCTGAGATTCTGATGGAGAGAAAGCCTCAGCTCTTGCCTGGGACTAGTCCTAGCCTTTTGTAGTGAAGTCCTTAGGCCACTCTTTCAAGGATATGGGGACCGCAGGAGGTGTAGCTCTTCTCTCTATAGGTTCCTGTTGAGAACTCACCTTTCCAAATCATGGAACAACCAATTCGACTTCAGCTAACGTGGTAATGATTTGTGGGGAGCAGCAGAAATTCCTCTGTAATTATGTGTGAATTGATGTGTGATTTCCTAATGAGCTTAAGTGAAGAAATCATCATTTTGTGATAAATGCTTTATATCTTAAAATGCCGGCAACACATATCTAATAAATTCAATCAAACCACTCTCATTTATATAACATTTGCAATTATTATTTAACATGCTGGCTTTCTTTGCTGCTTTACTGCTTTGGGTAATTGCAGAGTCTAAAAGTTCCCTTTTCGTAAGCAAGGCCACAGGAACTCATTATGTTGGAGTTTTTCTTAAAGCAATCATAAATGAGTTCATTTTGAAATGCATTTGCATGCTGTACAGGCCAAGACCCCCTCATCAGAAAATGTTGTAGGCATTGAATGAGTTTGCTAAATCAGGGGCATTTGTTCCCAGAATGACTCGGGTCACTCTGAGACTGCAGCTTGGGCACCTAACCATGTCCAAACAAGTTGGGAAAAGTATTTCCATGATTAAAAGATGGGTCCTTTCTATTGAAGATACGATGAGGGCCAATGGAGTTAAGTGACATGACCAGAGGCCACAGGGCAGCAATGATAGACTCCAGTGCAGAGGACAACATAACGTATTGATTAAGGAATCAGTTTAGGATTCAGATTCTAGATGTGCCACTTTATAGCTGTGTGACTTTAGACAAACTATTCAGCCTCTCTAAGCATCAGTTTACTCATCTGTTGAGTAGAGAGAGACCTGTTGTTGTTGGGAGGGTTAAATGTGGTAGCCCGTGTACGAGCTCCAGGCACACTCCCTATCATATCACAAATGTTCGGCTCACAATCGCTATCAGCACTGGTAAATGTCAGCAGTAACAAAACTTACCCTTTCACCCTAAGCATTTTCCTTAGTGGCCAAGATGACAACCAGTTCTGCTTGTGTCTTCCAAGGAACTGAGAGGGTGGCAAGGGTTGAAAATATTTTTATTCTTGGGACCCAAGCTTATTTCCTGGTGAGTTGCACTGAGTAAGGTGCCAAACCCGAAAACTTCACTTGAGATGAGTTAGAATTTGGGGTTTGGTAAATGGAGGCCCAAATTGGTTTTGAGACTCATATCAAAATTAGTAGCAGTTGGCTCAAAGCTGGCAGGATATATTAGAAATCTACACAGTACTGGCCTTCTCATGGCCCCTTCTAAGAGACTCTGCCCCATCCACAGGCCCTGCTCAAGGGGCAGTGACAGGCAGCCATGTTTTATGCTATGTGACTCAGCTTACCTCCTCCCTAGGCCACAGCTGATGGGACACGCATAGGCCTTTGACCAGGGGCAGTCCTTTGGCTGTGCAATGACCATGGAAGACAGGCTGGACCAATTGTATTTCTTCACTCGGTAACTGAAACCAAACACCACCGTGGTGGAACTGTGAAGGCATGAGATAGAACTGGATCCGAAGGGGCCTTGTGCAAGATAAGACTGGACAGAGCCCAGGGAAAGGAGAGGAGGGTCAGGTGAGTGAGGAAGAGAGCCTCCATGCAGAACAAACAGGGTCAGATGGAGAGACACTGAGAATCTTGTTACTTCTGGGAGCTGTTCTGGTTCCAGATGGTTTTCCAGCTCCACACACAGTCTTTCCATACATTGACAGACCCCTGTGCCTTGAGGCCACTTGACTTGAGTGTGGGCTCTTCCTGTGTCCTAATAAGCGACCACCTCAAGCCTCAAGCCCAGCATGGGCTGCTGGCGGACAGCAGGAGTAGAATAAATGGATAGTAAGATAAAGGTCAAGACTGTTCTGTGGCGGCAGCAGCAATATGGAGCACTGTGAATTATTCTGCAAGGAATTTGGTTATCATTATTTTATAGATAATAGTGCAGACCTTGTAAACTGTAACAGAATGTTTGGTTTCTGATCATAAATGAATTTTAAAAATGTAAATTCTCAAGCTATTTAATTCTAATAGAATTCAAAGAACTTAAACTTCCATTCAAATAGAGAAATCTATTGTCTTTTTAGACAATTGGCTTTTTCATAGGTCCATCCAAGGACATTAAAGAAAACACATCTGAATGTTTCTTTGTTGGAGCCTGCATAGATTTCACGGTGGCTTGCGCTTTTTCCTAATAAACATCCCCTCTTTTCCATTTTTCCCCTGCCACCACAATAATTCTACATTCTCTTTCACCTGAACTATTTTTAAAAAATAAATTTTATTATGCATAGTAAAGGTTTTTAACATGGTATCACGGGATACATATAGAGAGTAAAATGGTTACTATAGTGAAGCAAGTTATCATATTTATCATCTCACAGTTACCCATTTTGTGTGTGTGTGCGCGTGTGTGTGCGTGTGTGTGCGCACGTGCATTTATGGCAAAAGCAACAGAAATCACAAATAAAATACAACACAACATTATTACCTATAGTGCTTATGCTGAACATCAGCTCTCTAGGCTTGTTCATGCCATGTCTCTGCTACTTCGTGTCCTTTGACCTACTGACGTATCTAGGTGGTATCCCTAAGCTATGTATGTCGTAGGTGCTCATTAAGTGCTTGTTGCATGCTTTTGCTGTAGGCAAACAACCCAAGCTACTCAAAGCCATTTATTCACAAAAGGAAACAAAACTTTAAAAAAAAGCGTCTTATCATGGAAAATTTCAAACATACACAAAAGTAGAGAAAATGATACAATGAATTCACACATATCCATAGCGGATCCAAGAATGATCAACTCTGGACCACTCTTGTTTCACATTATTTCTCTACCTCTTCTTCTTTCATGTAGATTTGGAAGCAAATCTAAGATATCACAATATTACACAAATATTGTGTATATTTCTAAAATAAAAGAATTATTTTAAAATGTAACCAAAATGCTATCTTTACAATGAAATGAAATTAATGACCATTACTTAATATTGCTAACTGTCCAGTGTTCAAATTTCTTCAATTGTCTTATCAATTTTTTTTTTTTTTTTTTTTTTTTGAGACAAGCTCTTGTTCTGTTGCTCAGGCTGAAGTGCAGTGCGGTGATCACAGCTTGCTGCAGCCTTAAACTTCTGGACACAAACGATCCTCCTACCTCAGTCTCACAAGTAGCTGCACACTGCCATGCCTGGCTAATTTTTTTATGTTTTGTAGAAACAGGGTCTCACTATGTTGCCCGGGCCAGCCTCAAAACTCTGGCGCTCAAGAGATCCCTTCACCCTGGCTGCCCAAAGTACTGGGATCACAGGTTTGAGCCACTGCACCCGGCCCAGTGGTTTTTTATAGTTCATTTTTTGGAAGCCTATTTCAAATAAGCTCAACAGCTTATAAAGGCTGGTATGTTGCTTAACTGTTTTAATTTTTAAGAATGTCTCCTTCTTTTCTTCCTCTTCTCCCTCTTTCAATCTCCCTCTTCCTTCCTTGCAATTTAGTCTTTGAAGAAAGGGGGTCATCGTCCTGAAGCTTTTATTCTACAGGCAAGATTTTGCTGCCTACATCTTTATGATGTTACTTAAAATATTATTTTATCCACTGTATTTTCTTTAGATTGGTTTTTCGATCTAGAATGAAATCTCAATCAGACTCAGGTTCAAGGTTTTGGCAGGACTTTAAAGACAATATTGTGTACCTCCCACAGGAGGCACATAAGGACGTTTGTCTCCCTTTCTGCAATGTCAGCGGCCACTGACGATCCTTCCTAATTCTGTTATTCGCTCTTCATTTATTAACACGTATTTTCTAAATTCGAAGATTTTATCAGCAGTTTAATTATCCTGAGATGTTGGGATGTAATTCATGTAGAAAAGGCAAGATAACTGTTTGGCTCAAAGTTGTTTGCTGGTTCCCTAATTGTTTGTTGATCCATTAAATGTGATCAATGAGTTTCTCAAGTCATATTCTGGACCCATGGATTTAAATATATTTGATGTGTTTCAATCCACTGCAGTTTTTTTTCCCCCTTATTGATGGCCATATGATTCCACTCTTGGACTAGGGAGCCTCTGCACGTTGGCTCCTGAGTTATTTTAACCTGGCTCCAGTGGTCTTTAATGTCTCGTGTGCTGTCCGATGTAACAAGATGCCCCGGGCTCATCTTGTACCGTTCCTACCCTAGACCTGGACTTGCATTTTTCTCCTGGAGAAATCAGTTTTCCCCCCTGGTTCCTTTTAGTGGAAATGGCATTTAAATACCACAATCTGGAAGCAAGGAATATTCAGTGGTACAGAGTTTTTATTTCTGGGCCTTTTCAGAGTCAATATGCATTTTTACAATCTATTTTTTAATTTTTAAAAAGAGTGTTTTTCTTTTTCAAGAGCAGTTTTAAAGAAAAATTGAGCAGAAGGGACAGAGATTGGTAAGAGTACGTTTAGCTTTGTTAAAAACTGCCGAACTGTCTTCCAAAAGGGCTGTACCATTTTCATTCCCACCAGCAGGGAATGTAAAGACCCTGTTGGGAATTTCTGTTGCATCACATTTTGACCAGCCTTTGGTATTGTCAGTGTTAAGATTTTGGCCGTTCTAATAGGCCTATAGTAATATTTCATTGTTGCTTTAATTTGCGATTCCCTGATGAATACGACGGGGAGCATCTTACCATATGCTCATTTGCCATCTGTGTATCTTCTTTGGTGAGGTGTCTGCTAAGGTCTTTGGTCCATTGTTTAATTGGGGTTGTTTGTTATCATTGAGTTTTAAGAGTTCTTTGTATATTCTAAATAACAGTCTTTTATCAAATATGTCTTTTGCACATATTTTCTCTGGTCTGTGGCTTGTATTTTTTTTTTTTTTTTTTTTTTTTTTGGAAACGGAATTTCGCTCTTGTTACCCAGGCTGGAGTGCAATGGCGCGATCTCGGCTCACCGCAACCTCTGCCTCCTGGGTTCAGGCAATTCTCCTGCCTCAGCCCCCTGAGTAGCTGAGATTACAGGCACGCGCCACCGTGCCCAGCTAATTTTTTTTTTTTGTATTTTTAGTAGAGACGGGGTTTCACCATGTTGACCAGGATGGTCTTGATCTCTTGACCTCGTGATCCACCCGCCTTGACCTCCCAAAGTGCTGGGATTACAGGCGTGAGCCACCGCGCCCGGCCTGTGGCTTGTATTTTAAAGATAAAATATATTTTGAGTTCTTGCTGATACTGCTAATTCAAATTCAGGACTACAGAGCATTTACTTAATCGAGCTTATATTTTAAATTTATTGCAAAAAATTTTAGTTTGTCATTCATTTTCTTTCTTTTTTACTTTGCTTATTCTGCTTCCCACCATACAAAGTGTTTCCATATTTTAAATTGATAAGTAGTGATTTATCCATCTTTTCCTTATTTCATCTGAATTTTGAGTCACAGTTAGGATGGTTTTTCCCATTCCCATGTTATAGGAGAATTCATCCATATTTTATTTTAATATATACATGGTTTTATTTGTATTTACCTCTAAATTTCTGACCCATTTGAAATTTATCTTACTGTGACTGGGTGAAGAAAAAGTCCAACTTTATCTTTTCTATATGACCTTTCAGTTAACCCAACATCACTTACTAAAAAGTCCAGCTTCTCCTTCTTGATATGCAATGGCACCTTATCATATATGTATAAAGTTCCACATGCAACTGGGTCTATTTCTGTTCATTGTTCCTCCTGTCTAGTCCTGTGCCAATACCACAGTGGTTGAATTATGGATGCTCCAAAATATGCTCTTCTTTTTCAGAATTTTCCAGGTTATTCTTGCTAAAACAAAACTTTTAAGGGAGGACTGATCTTCATCTCCTGTTGGGGTCTTTTGCCTACTTTCTGAGATGGACCCTCACTAAATTGGTAACAGAGTTGAGAGGAGACATGAATGGTCTTTCTTCCCCTTAAAATAGAAGTTGGCAAATGATGGCTGATGGTCCCATCTATTTATAAATAAAGTTTTATTGAAACATAGCTATGCCCTGGCATTTACATAATGTCCAGGGCTGTTTTTGCACTCTAATGGGAGAGTTGAGTAGTCATGATAAAGACTGTATGACTAGCAAAAACTGCAATGCTAAAATACTATCTGTGGTCTTTTATGGAAAAGGTTTGCTGACTCCTGCCTTAAGAGAACACACTGGTATCCTAATGCGTCTTCTAGAGATAATGCTAACCCCAAAACAGGACCAGTGACATAATTTTTTAGGCATGGTGCAAAATAAAAATGTAAACGCCTTGTTCAAAAATCAGGAAAGAAGTGCTATTCAAAGTACTAAAATACAAAGCTATTTCCTACCTTCTGCGGCTTTTCTCTTCATTTGTCATGTTGTTTTTTTATTTGCTTTTTAATGTCATTCTAAGAAAAACTAAAATTCAAATTATTAGCATGGATTTTACTTTTCTTCTTTGCATTGTGTAATACCTCTTTTAAATGCAAATATGAGCATTTGACTTGTATGCAGAATTACTGGATTTGCTCAATTCATAGTTCGTGGCTTGTCCCTGGAGTTCCCTGCAGCTAGCCAGAAGAAACAAACACAAGCCAGAGTTGCAAGGTTGAAAGGAGGGAGAGAGGCTCCCCCAGTGGTGGAGTGGGTCTGGACGAGCGCTCCCTCAGGCACAGGGATACTAGCAGGGCAAGTGCACACCCTCAAGAAAAGCCCGGGCTCTCCCTCACAATTCAGGGCACGTGGGGCTTGATGTCCGTCCCATTCCTTCTTCCCGTCAGCTGCTGCACCGACCAGCCATTTCCAGGTCAAGGGCAGGAAAGTCCCGTAGAGTCAGCTTCACAAGCACAGACGACTTCCAAGAGTATTGCAACCTCTGCACCAGGACAGCTATGTGCCTGGATCGGGGTAAGCAAGAGACTTGCCCCCACTGAGCCCACAGCCTCCCTCCTCGCCCGGCACAGTGTAGAGCTGCCAGCCTGCTGGGGTCCAAGGGCAGCCCCTTGGGGTCTCTGGGCTATGGCAGGAGATGGGTGCTAAGAAGTATCCCAGGGGACGTGGGGAGGCAGCAGCAGGCTGGACCATGTGTCAGCTGAGGACCCCAATGTATGCTCCATTGTCTCATTGGATTTCACTTACAGAATATGAATTTGCAAATAAAATGATTAAGAAGTTCAAGATGGTGACCACAACCACAGAGCCCTAGACTCAGATGTGGGGCTTGTGTCCCCTTAAAGCTGCTCCTGACTTCAAGCAATATAGCAATGCTGGGAATGTCTGCCAACACAGCTGGAAGGGAAATATGTGGGGTGTATAGGTATTTTGGGGAGCCTCTACATGTGTGGTGTTTCTCAATGACACCTTAGAGGAGCTGTCCATTCATTTAAGTCCTACCATTTTTTTTTTGAGACAGAATCTCGCTCTGTCACCCAGGCTGGAGTGCAGTGGCGCGATCTTGGCTCACTGCAACCTCCACCTCCTGGGTTCATGATTCTCCTGCCACAGCCTCCCTAGTAGCTGGGATTACAGGTGCACACCACCAGACCTGGCTAATTTTTGTATTTTTAGTAGAGATGGCATTCCATCGTGTTGGCCAGCCTGGTCTTGAACTCCTGACCTCAGGTGATTCGCCCACTTCAACCTCCCAAAGTGCTGGGATTATAGGTGTGAGTCACTGTGCCTGGTCCAAATCCTACCGTTTTAATTGTCATTTTAAACAATTTTTTTTAAATGTAACATAAATATAGCATAGACTTTATCATGGTAGCCATTTGGAACAGTTCAGCAGCATTAAGTACATCTGCGTTATTGTGCAACAATCACCACCGTCCCTCTCCAGAACTCTTTTGATCTTGCAGAATAGAAACTTTGTACCTATTAAACGATAACTCATCATTCCCTCCTCCCTCCAGCCCCTGACAATCACTGCACTTGCTGTCTCAATGAATTTGACTACTCTAGGCACCTCATTTAAGTGAAATTGCCCAGTATTTGTCTTTTGCAATGGGTTTATTTCACTTAGCATACCGTCCCCAAGGTTCATTCATGTTGTAGCATGTGCCACAGTTTCTTTCCTTTTTAGGGCTGAATAACAGTGCATTGTATATGCACATTACATTTTGTTTATCCATTAATGCATTGATGAGTACTTGGGTTGCTTCTGTGTTTTGGCTAGTGTGAATAATGCTGCTGTGATCAGAGATGTACAACGTATTGTCTTTTAAAACTTCATTCCTATCACTGAGTGAATCTTTACACAGGATTTTGCAATGATGTTGCAGTTACTCTGTGGGGACTTGGAGCCTCAGAGACATGCCCAGATTTCATTCTCAATGCTCCACTGAGGATTTGGGTTCCAGCCTGCATAGATTGGCAGCAGAAGGAAAATGTTTCGGAAAGAGACACCACTGAGCATTATTTTTCTTTGTTTCTGCAAAACAACTTTGGTTTATTTTCTCCCATTTGAGTCTTTGTTTTTACCTATGCAAATGTGATTCATCTTTCAGCGCTGGAGAAGGGCCCTAAATAACATAATTACTTCACCAATCATCTACTTGGCTACTGGAAATCATCTTTTTAGTGAGGTCGACTGTCGTTGCTTGAGCTCTATACAGACTTCAAATGATGAGCACGCTTCTTTTCTTAACATGCTAATTTTCTTCTGAAGCCAGTGTTATTTTAAAAGGAGGGTTTTAATTGGATATTAAATCTGCAATTGAAAGATTAAATTATGAAATAAACAAACATATCAATCTCTAATAGGCCTTTGGAAAAAAATCAGGCATTCCACTCTAGTTTTTAAGTGCAAATGCATTCTGATATATATTTAATTCTCTGCCCATTTTGCTGTGCTTTGTAGCGCTCAACGTGAATTCTTTCCTGGGTTGCTTCCAAAGGAAATCATCTCAGGAGGCTGAGTAAGCTCAGAATTCTGTGAGCACTGGCCCCAAAGTAACCTTTTGCTTAAAGACTTTACCTGTATAAATGAAATTCAAGAAATGTTGAGAAACCATTTTGAAATGAATAATACTGAAGCAATTCCAAGAGGTATAATTTGGGATGCATCAAAGGTAGTGGTAAGAGAATACATTTACCTCACTGTAAGGTTAAAGGAAATCAAGGATCAAAACAGATACATGTTCGAGAAGGAAATTAAGAAATGAGAAGTACATACATCATAGCTATAAAAAAATCCCAAATGATTTTTCAAAAAATTATTTCAAGGCAAAGTAATACCTTTTTTAAACAGAAAAGTACATGAAACTCCCTCCTCTCAAGTTTATAAAGCAGGCTCCCTGGGAATAGGAAATAAATACGAGTAGCTTTTCAACTCTACATTTTAAAAACATACAAGAAAGCAAAAATTTTTCTTTAACCCCTAAAATAAATACCCATCTGGGAGAGTGGTAATACCACCATGATATGAGGGTCTCTTTAAATTCAGGTGCTCTGGGCTAGGAGAAATGAAAGGAATATTCATTAGTCCCCAACCACAACTCTGCAATCAGCCATGTTAGGCTGAGTCAGACACATACACAGTGCGAGAGTGCTCCCGGGTAACCAATTTGGGGACGAGGAGGAAAGCAGGTGACGGCATGCCCTTTGCTGCTGTCTCTATCTCTTAAGAAAGTCTTGAAAATGTAATATGGCCGGGCATGGTGGCTCACACCTGTAATCCCAGCACTTTGGGAAGCCGAAGCAGGCGGATCACTTGAGGTCAGGAGTTCGAGACCAGCCTAGCCAAAATGGTGAAACCTCATCTCTACCAAAAATACAAAAATTAGCTGGGTGTAGTGTCAGGTGCCTGTAATCTCAGCTACTAGGCAGGCTGAGGCAGGAGAATTGCCTGAACCTGGGAGGTGGAGTTTGTGGTGAGCCAAGATTGCACCACTGCACTCCAGCCTGGGCAACAGAGCAAGACTCTGTCTCAAAAAAATAAGAAAATAAAAAAGAAATAGTTCCTAATAAAGTGATATAATGTTTCAGGTTTGTCTCAAAAATAACATAAAACATGTTCTGGTGAGTAGGGACTCGGGTAAAAGAAGACTGTCCAGGTGTTGATAACTGTTGAAGCTGGTAATGGGTACAGAGGAATTCATATGCCAGTGTCTATTTTGTATATAATTTAAACTTTCCATAACAAAAAATTTATCTTAAAAAAAAGCCATCTTTACATTCTTTACTTAGGAATCCTCCAGCTATTTCACCCGCAGAAGAGTCTCACCCTTTCTTTCCCGGAGCAGGCCCCATGCCGGTTCCCTGTGGAGTCATAGCCCTCTGGGTTCCCAGTTCCAGCCACACCAACACTGACTGGGGACAGTCACCCACTGACACAGCAGCCTGATCCTGGAGATTAGGAGGTGGTAGAGGAGCCAGGTTTGCTGCAGTGGGAGGGAGACAGGGTAGGGTCCTTGTGATGGCATTTGAAGAATCTCAAAGAGCTCACACTGGATTCCATTCCCCAGTCATCTGGCTTAGAGGTCACATTCTTTCCATCGAGTTTGACTTACAGTAGCATTCTTTCCCCTATCTTTTTCTTTTTCTTTGCATCAGGATGCATATGTACCTCTCTTAACTCCCTACAAATGGCTAGTCCTTTAAGGCAGGGGTCCCTAATTTTTTTTGCACCAGTGTCTGGTTTTGTGGAAGACAATTTTTCCACAAACCAGGAGTGGAGAGGATGGTTTTGAGATGAAACTGTTCCACCTCAGATCATCAGGCATTAGATTCTCAAAAGGATTGTGCAACCTAGATCCCTTGCATGCGCAGTTCACAATAGAGCTCATGCCCTATGGGAATCTGATGCCACTGCTGATCTGACAGGAGGCGGAGCTCAGGCGGTAATGCTGGCTTGCCTGCTGCTCACCTCCTGCTGTGTGGCCCAGTTCCTGTTTTAAGGGAGAAGAGAAAAGAAAAAGAAAATCATTTACTAAATGCTCATTGATTAAGCATTAAACAAAGAGCCAGGCACTTTACATGTGATAGTTCATGTAATCCTGTTGGATGAGGCAATTTTTAAAAATCCCATTTTAAAAAAGAGGCAACTGAGATGGTGACATTAATTATAAAATTCAAATTATTAGCATGAATTTTACCTTTCATCTTTACGTTGTGTAATACCTCTTTTAAATGCAAACATGAGCATTGACTTGTATGCAGAATCACTGGATTTACTCAATTCGTATTTCATGGCTTGTCCCTGGAGGTGCCTGCAGCTAGCCAGAAGAAACAAACACAAGCCAGAGTCAGCAAGGTTGGAAGGAGGAAGAGTACTTTGGTTGCAAACTAAAACAGCAGACCAAGCTCAAACCGTTTCGAACGACAGGAGGAACTTTTTGGCTAAGGTAAGTCCCACAGTGCTGCAGGTGTCAGGGACAGTTTTTCTAGGATTGTGGTTCCTGTGTCCCTGTGAGTCTCCAGACTGCCTTCCTCCGTGCAGTGGCTTCATCCACAGGCTGGCTTCCCTCAGAGCAAAAAGGCCGCCGCAGCCTCAGCCTACCCCCATCGAGGCAAGAAAGAGCGTCTTCTCTTGATTCAGCACAACAGCCAAGCCCTGCAGTTCATTTGGATTGGACTAATCATTTATTACCGACAGGGAGAGTCATGTGGTGAGGGGCTCAGTCCCATCCCTTGGCCACAGCAAAGGAAGAGGATGAGATTATATTGCATGGTTTTGTCAATTAAGGCCCATCCTTGGGGCCTGGACTTTGGTTAATTTTCCCCAAACCACAAGACTGCTGCAAAGTTAAATAATTGCTATAAAGCAGAGAACTACATTCATCAGAGTTCCACAGAAAAATATTTGGATAGAATTAGCTTTCCTAGGAGTCTTTGTGCTTGTCCATTCACAAGAGAGTGACTCAGGGAGAAATGAAGCTGCCCCTCGTCCACCCATCTGCTGTGACCCAGCTTGGCAGCTGAGCAGAGGAAAAGTGTTGGTGGCCATTTCTGGTATGAGGAAAAAGCAAAAGAGAAGATGGTGCTGAAACAGCCACGTGGAGAACTTTTGCCTTCAACAGGAGAGATAGTGAGAGATGCTGTGATAGGGAGATCAGCGTTTTTTGTTCCTTTGTTTGTTTTCTTTCTATTTTTAGACAGTGTCTCATTATGTTGCCCAGGCTGGAGTGCAGTGGTGCAATCTCAGCTCACTGCAACTTCTGCCTCCTGGGTTCAAGCAGTGCTCCCACCTTAGCCTCCCAAGTAGCTGGGATTACAGGTACCTGCCATCATGCCCAGCTAAGTTTTGTAGTTTTTAGTGGAGACAGGGTTTTGCCGTGTTGGCCAGGCTGGTCTTGAACTTCTGACCTCAGGTGATCCACCCACCTCGGCCTCCCAAAGTGCTGGGATTACAGGCGTGGGCTACTGTGCCCAGCTGCTTTGTTTTGTTTTTAATGATGTTTGCTATGCATTGATAATTCTCTCTTTCTTTTAATATTTGCTAGAGAGATGGAGTAAAGAATTGAAGCATTAGTAATTAATTTAAATTGTTGGATTGTGTTTCTCCGAACATGCCACTGGGCTGAGAATGGACCATGTGGGGCTCTGGGATTTATCTAGGTTATCTGGCAAATTGAAGCAAGATGTTATCAAGAACCAAAAAGAAATAATTATGGACAAAATGTAGTCTGGCTATGTAGAAGCTGAGGGCTGCTGGAAGTGGGAAAGGCCTGGTGGAGGAGGTGGAGTCTGATATCCAGCAGTGCAGAAGGTTTGGCTGGTGAGATTGAGGGAAAGGGAAGTTGTGAAATTGGCAAAGAAAACGTTAGGAATCTCCAGAGAGAGTAACAGGCACACAGTGGGGAGGAAGCACAGCCTGGAGGCAGGAAGGACAGGATCCAAGCATTGGGCAGCCAGGGAGAAAGGGAAGGCCATCAGGAGGGGAGCTGGGGAGACTGCCAAAATTCACCCTTTATTGGGAGAGCTTAGATGTAAAATGTGGCCCACGACGCCTTTGAATATATCGCAGTAGTTAGACGCAATCAACTCAATGTGCATGCCCTATGTGGATAGAACTCAAAAACGTGGTGGTGAGCAAAACAAGAAAGAACCAGAGGAAAGTCTGTAGCACACATCAATGATGTAACTTAGAAACCTCTACACCCATCAAGCTAAACTTTACAAGGACACAGACAACCAAGGACGTGTGTGCGTCAGACTCATTAGAGTGGGCACCTGCGGGGAAGTGGGGGTGCACACAGGGGCTAATATGGAGAAGGAGAAAAACAAGGACCTCCCCCAAACAAGCGAGGGAACTGGCATGGAGAGATGATGAGGAAGTGGCAGGAATTCGGGGATGAGGTTACCTCAACTTCCTAAATCTAATTCAAAAAGGAAAAAGCGCAAAATACAGTCTTGGTTGAGCACACAAGGCCAAGAAGAGAAGGGCTGTGGGCGCCAGTGTCAGCTCCTCCCGTCTCCCCTGCTTTTGGTGCTGCGAAAGGGAATAGCAGGTAACTCCACACCCAGGGGCTGCCACAGCAGAGCACAGGATCAGGGACGGCGCGTGGGGCGGCAGAAAGAGCACAGGAGTGGCCTGGCCCGCCACCATCTGTCTGGTGACTGATCAATTCCCTTCCCTGTTCTGGGCCCAAACTGCTTATCTGTAAAATAGAAGATTCACACTGCAGGTCCTCCATAGACCTTCCAGATCTAAAACCTCCACCCTTCCTCCTGACCTAGGGAAAAATCCCAGCAGCCTAAGGAAAGCTCGGCTCCAGTCTCCTCCCAATTCTGGGCCATCCCAGAGGGCAGCATCAGGATCCACAATTTGATTTCACGGCCGGTGAATATAAAGCAAATCCGTCATTGACCCCTCAATATGCCGATATGGGAAATACAAATCAACCTTCGTAGAGGTTATATTGTGTTTATAACGTGCTTTGCATAAGTTTGTATGACTCATGAAACCCTGAACATTTGTTTTTCTCTGAAAGAAGAAGTTATGTTCAGTGATTCAGTGAACGAAATGAACCATGCCATTGTGTGTGTGTGTGTGTGTGTGTGTGTGTGCGCGCGTGTGTGTATGTGTGTTGTTGGAAATGGGTGTAATTGCTGTTATTTTCCTTTCAGTAATGAACTGATTTCCACATCTAGTCAGGAGCACTCAAAGAATCAATGCTGTTGACCACTGCCACAATTGTCATGTTTTAAGCCATTTCTTGTTTGATTCATGCTCCTGTGTATCTCCTGTGTTTGACAGCCTCTTTCTCTGGGTAATAAAAGACCATTTCTAGTTCCCTAGATGCTTATTCTGTCCTTTATTGTTTATTACAATGCAGGTGTGGACTCTTTGAGAATTTGCCTAAGTAACAGAATTGAAGGCAGATTAGTTGTAGAGTTAAAATTTATTGATGAAGCCTTAATATGGAACCTGAGCCTGGAAAGGTGGCGTATGAAGGATTTCTACGGGAGCTGGGAATGCTCTGTCTCTGCATTAGGGTGCTGGTTACATGGGGTATGTTCAGTTTGGGAAAACCCATCAAGCACACGTTTATGTGTTTTTCTGTGTATATATTATATTTCAATTATATATACATTTAATAAAAGCATTGAAGTCACCAGTAGCTCATATTCCTGTGGGGATGTCTAGGGGTTAACAATCATTAATGGACTTGGATACTGGTAGCCAAATTTCATCTTAGGCTCATAGAATTTTAAACGTGGAAGAGATCTTAGAAATAATTCAGTTTAATTTTTATTTTACAGCTGAGAAACACATCCCAGTGCAGAGGGAAGGTGGTTTGTTCAATCCCACACAGCCAGGCAGGGATGGTTCCATCCAGCTCTCTCCTTCCACCCAGGGCTTAGCAACAACACAGCTACAGGTGAGATGGCAGAGCCAAAGAGAGCTGAGCTGTTGGAGACAGGTATTGTATTTATTCACATATTCTCTGGTAGTTTCAGGCTAAACTGAGGAATTATTTGTGTTGAAGGTCACCTACCATCCTATAGTAATTTGTGGCAAAAGTAACTGGAATCTGCATCTGAAAGTCCTTCTGCGGGTTCTTACTTCTTAAGTCAAAGATCATGAATTAAGGCTGGATATGTGTTTCTGAAGGGAGAAGGTGATAATTTGCCAGCAATTGATGGGTGCTGTTCATATATAGGAGTATCTTTTTTAAGTTTCGAGCTAAGGTAATTTGCTTTTAGATATGCAGCATAAGGCGAGAACATTTCTGCTTCCTACCTTTCTCCTCCCAGGAGCGTGAGATGCTCAAGGCCTGGTCCCCTGGCTGGTGGAGCCTTGGAGGCAGTAGCGAAGATCCCTGGAAGAGGGAGGCCAAAAGAGGGGTGCAGATACCTGGCAAGCCTGCCTCCCTTTTATGCCACCTGTCAGCTCTCTCTGACATCCCCAAACCGGGGACCAACACCACCAATCGGAGAAGACTTACATGCACTTAATTATGTAAGTCCCATGAGTCTATGCAAAGGGAACTCGTATTATGAATACACTCTGGCAAGTCAGTTATTCAGCATCTCTCCCTACCTGTTCCACCTGGAAGAGACCCATGAAATAAATGCCCTGAGTCGTTTGGGCAGTGAACCGGAAACTCAGAATCCATAACTCAGGTTGCCACTGTCAGTGGGGAAATGCTGTATTGGCAATTTCAGACAAATAAACTGGGTTTGGGGGAGGGAGATAGGGTGTGAAGAAGGGAAAGGGAGGGAGGGACAGACACAGGGAAGGAGAAACAGAAAGGATGAGAAAGCATGCCCTAAACAAGGAGGTTGCCACTGAAGTTTGTGCTTCAGGCCAGAACAAAAGGCAGAGGCCTTTAGGAAGGCAGGTGCTGAATCAGAGGCCTTAGCAAGGCAAGTGCCGAATTCCAGAGGCGAGGAAGAAGAAAGACTTTAAGCAAGGATTAAAAGAGGGAGAGAAACTCATAACCTGTGTTTGTTGTACCAGAAAGAAAGGCGTCTACATACAGTTTATTAGTTTTTAGCATTGTCATCGCCTCTGGCATCATGTACAGTAGGAAATACCAGAAGGGAGGGAAAAAAACTTGATTCCCCTCCTGATAACCCTGTCCTGTAAAGCAAGGCGAGATAAGGGGAACAATTCACCTTGTCGTCCTGAAGTTCAGCCATCAGATACAGTGGCCTAGAGATCACCATGGAAAGCAGCCGACTTGTTGCTGTTACAACTCAAAACCCCTTTTAGAAGCTAGGGTCCCAGCCAGGTTTTAGAAGTTCACAATGGACATTGTTTCACTG
Source organism: Aotus nancymaae (assembly GCF_030222135.1). Classification (NCBI taxonomy): domain Eukaryota; kingdom Metazoa; phylum Chordata; class Mammalia; order Primates; family Aotidae; genus Aotus; species Aotus nancymaae. The sequence continues at coordinate 15,304,239 of NW_026988447.1, forward strand.
GAATCTGTTCAGATCCTGAGTAGAGATAACAAGAGTTCAAACAGTAAAAGTTACAGGTGTTACAGATATAGTTGGAGCCTTTTGTGTGTTCCTCTCAATTCCATTCTCTTTGTCCTCTCTCCTGTGGCTGCCATTGTCCTGAAGCTGGTCGGTATCATTTCTGTCCATGTTTCTCACTTTACTATATGTGGAGATTTTAATAAACAATACATAGTCTTTTGGCAGGGGTTTAAATATTGCTTAAACAGTATTATACTCTCTGCTTCATTCTGCAATAAGTTACTTTGTGCTTTAGGTTTGCCTTCTGTTGCACAGATGCATTTTTCTTTTTAAACTCCTATTTCTTCTTGTAGAATTAAATCTTTTATTGAGGGAACAGCAAGGCAGCTCCCTGAGTTTTTGCATCTCTTAAAATGTCTTTTCTATGCTTTCACTCAAATGAGGAAGTAGATGAGTACAGAATTATAGATTGACAGTTCGCTTCTTCCAACCCTGAAAATATTGCTCTCCTGCCATCATGCATCTCCTGATGCTGATGAGAAGTCTGCTGCCATTTCAGTTGTCATTACTCTGTAGGTGACCTGCCTTTTTTATATGTTAGCTTTTAAGCTTTGTAACTTCATAACAATGTGACTAGGTGTGGATTTATTTTTATTTATTCTGCTTGACTTATGAAGTGTGTGTTTTCATGCTGAGAACTCATGTCTTTCTCCATTCTGGAAAATTCTTGAATATTCTTGAACATAATTTTTCTGCCATTTTTAAAATTTTCTTCTGGACTTCCTGTTAATTGTTAATTAGAACTTCTCATTCTATTCTTGATAGGTTCTGATTATCTAGTGCTGTACCACAAACCACACCAAAATGTGACTTAAAACAATAATGTATTGTTATTTCTCATGGTCCCATGGTGTGATTAGACTTGGCTAAGTTGTTCTCACTTGGGGCCTCTCATGCAGTTGAGGCCAGATGCCAGTTGGAGCGAAGTCATCTGGAAGCTTGACTGGGTTGGACATCCAAGATGGCTCACGGGCCCAAAATACCTGACAGTTGATGATGCCATGGGTGGGAGCTCAGCTGGGGTCATCCATTGGCACACCTACATGTTGACTTTCCATAGGTCTTACTCAGCTCCCCATGTAGCTCAGTCTTCTCGTAGTTTGATTACTGGCTTCTGAGAGGGAGTTTCCGGGCAGAATCTGCATAAATTTTTAAGACCTAGCCACAGAAGCCCCAAATATCACCCCTACCACATTCTCTTGGTCAAAAATATCATATGGCCAGCCCAGATTCCAGAGGAGGGGAGTAGCCTGTGCGTATGGAGAGAGATGGAATTAATGGTGGCCATCTTTGCAGGAAAGCTACCACACCGTGCCTCTGAAGTCATCTCTCTACTCTGCGTTTCTTTGTTTCTGTGTTGTATTCTGCACGAATTCTTCAGTACTATCTTTCAACTTACTAATTGTCATCATGACTGTAGTCAGGCTAGGTTTTATTGCGTCTCCTGATTTTGTATATTTTATGATACTTTTTGTTTCTGATGTTTTTATCTAGTTCTTTTTTCTAACCACCTTTTCTTGTTATAGAGTCACCTGTTTTGCTTAATTATGTCTTATTCATTTTTCTAGATTTCATTTTTTAATTTATGTTTTTGAACATCCTAAACATAACTATTTCAAATTAAGCAATATTCACAGATTTGAGAGATATTTGTGTGCTAAGATTAGAAAGATTTGCTGATGTTTGGATATGTTGAGAGAGTAGGAGTGTGAAGAATAAAACTCCCAGGATATATGCCTTATTTGGATGAATTTAGAGACCATGGAAGAAGACTGGGCTTGCAGGAGAAGGTTATAAATTCCTTCTGAAGTCCTATTAAGGCAGTTGGACAGACCATGATCATAAATGTTAATTTTGAATATGGACCAGGAGAAATGGAAAGACTCTGCAAAGATAGGCGTCAGTTATTGATCCAAGGATTATTCAATAGCTATAATCTCAAGATCTACCTTCATTTATTTGTGAACTTTAAATTTAATTCTTCCATAGGCAAGTGCATCAATATGCTGTTAGCGACTCTGATAGTCCTTTCTTTAAAGCTGCCATTATTTACTTCTATACATTTTCCAATTTCATCCACTGTCATGGACCCACATCTCTGAGGGAGACGACAGAGCAAGTGAGGGCAGAGATGAACATTAGATCCAAACCTCATCTGCCTATTGCTGTATATGTTAGGAGGAAACATTTTCTAGTGCCTTGTCACGTCTCTCTTTCTTTTTTGGAGTGCCTCCATTTCTACCTCTGAGTTTCTCTTCCCCTTCGCTCTGTCATTTACCTGCCCTTCTTGTTCTGGCCCAGACTGGGAGTCAGAAGAGTTGACTCTGAGCACAGTGAGGTCCGACCTCTGGTGGGACGACAGAGGGGAGGCGTGCACGTCGAGGGTGAGCCGTGCTCCCCTGGATGACTGGCACAGCCAGAAGGCAGTTCTCTCCAAGATGTACTGCCAGGGGGGCATGTCTGAGAATGACTGCAAGAGATATTAGCACACTTCATCCCAGAGTTATAGGCTAATGATTTTATAATTGAGACCCAGAAGTCTCATCTTAAGTTAATGAAGTGATATATGCCTCTTCAAAAGCACTTGGTAAATATTCATTGATGAATGAATGAAGAAACAGACCTAGATAAATTAAGTAATGACAGCACAACAATAACAGCAAACCCAAAGAGTGGTGACTCTGTGTGCTCTCAGCGCCCGCTGACTAAGGGGTTTTATGCATTTGGAGTTCGTTGCTCCTCACAGTAACTTTATAAATTGGGCACTTTCTTATCTCCATTTTCAGATGGGAACCTGAAACATGAGAGGTTTCACAGCCAGCAAGTGGCAGAGCTAGGACTCAACCACCTACAGTCTGGCTCTAGTATTCGGCACTGCTCTACAACCTTCTCTTGCCTAAGTGACCTGTCCAGGTTCCTGCATGGACATTACTTATAACTGCCTAAGTGACCTGTCCAGGTTCCTGCATGGAGATTACTTATAACGAAGTTTGTCTGACATCAGACTATGTGCTGTCAGTCAGCATTCTCTACTATTTCCCTAAAGGATCATCATCTATCAAGGAAGTTTCTTGTGAGGGCACCCTCCAGCTTCAGGCTGCTTCTTTTACCTAATTGATGAGTCAGTTACTCTCTCTTACAAAAGATAGAGTGAAGAAATCTTAAGACTAATTGCTGGTTGTCAGGCAAGGCAAAAAAAAAAAAGGAGAGATATATTTGTTAGACTAAAATTTCTACTCATTCACCTTCCTGGGAAGCCAAACTAAAGTTATTCTCCAAAAGTCACCACACAAATCTTCAGCAAAATGAGGACTTGCAAAGAGGCAGACCTCAGTACTTACTGTCAAAACAGATGATGGAGGCCACCTACTCTGGCCTGCTCATTTCACAGGTGAGAAAGCCAGGCACAGAGAAGTTCAGTGTGTCTTACTCCAAGTTTTGCACCTGATGAGTGGCAGAGCCAAGACAGGAAGCAGATCTCTTGACTCCCTGCTTAACAAACTCTCCGTTATTCCTGTTCAGCCTCAGGTTTCCCTCTGTGCCCTGGGCAGTTAGCATTTCATCCATTCATTATTCAGTCACTTATTCATTCCCTGCCTTCTCAAATATTTACTGAGTGCTTTCTATGCCAAGCTCTGTTCTCTGTGCTGGTCATAGAGTGGGGAAATGGAAAGATAATTTCCGCATCCATGGAGTTTACAATCGATTGAGGGAGACGGGCCCTAGATAAACAAATTAAGAAATAAGAAAGACGATGTCAGGAAGTGAAAACTGCCATGATGAAAACAGGTGTGAAAGAAAGGGACCTACTGGAGGCCAAGGGTCATGAAAGGTCTTTTAGGAGTTGTATTTAAGCTGCTTCTTGAATGGTGATGGCGAGGAGGAGCATCCTGGGGCCGAGGCCCATGGAGGAGCACATGCTAGGAGTTTCTGAAAAGCAGGAAAAAAGGACCATGTGAGGGGGAGAAGGGGCTGGGATGGTGAATTTTATGAGTCGACTTGACTTGGCCACAGAGTGTCCAGATTAACGCTATTTCTAAGCATATTGTTGAGGGTATTTCGGGATGAAATTAGCATTTGAATCGGTGGATTTAGTAAAGTAGATCTTGCTCGGTGTGGGTGAGCATCAGCCAATTCCTTGAGGGCCTGAACAGAACAAAAGGCAGAGGGAGGAGAAATTTGCCCCTTTGCCTCCTGGCACGTACTTGAGCGGGGACATCAGTCTTCTCCTGCCCTTGGACTGGGATTTACACCCTCAGCCTCTGGTTCTCAGGCCTTCGGACTTGGACTAGAATTAGACTGTTGGTCTCCAGTTTGCAGACAGCAGATCACGGGCTTTGATCTGCTCAGCCTCAATAATCACATGAGCCAATTCCTCATAATAAATGTGTGTGTGTGAGTGAGTGTGTGTGTGTGTGTGTGTATGTATATTTATATAGGCATACCTCCTATTAGTTCTGTTTCTCTGGAGAACCCTGACTAATACAGAGGTAACCTATTTTGTTAAATGTGACAGTCAGATCCAAAAGACTTGTCAAGCCATTAAGAAAGATGATTACAATGCTATGTAGCAAGCTGGAAATTGATCATGGTATAATGTGGGAGAAAAAAAGCAGAATATAATTATATGGAAGCCATGACTACAACTATATGAAAATATTGAAAGGAAAATGATTCAAATGGTCACACATAGCTGGAGGATTATGGATAATGTGGTTTCTCTTTTTCTCATTTCTTTACTGTTTCCAATTTTTCTCTGTGCTTCGTTGCTTAAATTAAAAACTGAAACGCATAAAAATAAACTGTAGCTGACGCTTAAAAAAAAACAACTAGGCTCCAGAGTGTTCTAGATTAGTTTTGAGATACATTTTTCTTAACTTAAATGTTTTAAAGTAATATATGCATATAGATCTGAAAAATCAAATAGTAGACCCTACCCCTTCCTGACTCCAAGTTATATTCTCCTGAGGCAACCACTTTCAAGTGTTTTGGCTGGGTTTTTTCCCTTCTTATAGTAATTCTTAAATTTTTAAATAACATGCCTCTGTTTCTACTGCTTGATTTCTCATCACCCTGGGGATTCTCTTTATGTCTCTACAACTTTAGACTCTACTTTTTCTTAGTTCCCATCTTGGTTTACTTTATTGACTTACTGTTTTATTGGGACATAAGATTTTTTGAGGAGGAATGCATGCAAAATAAACTTGCCTGTTTGAATAAGCCTTCATTCTATTCTCATATTTGATTGAGGATTTGGCTGGGTGTATAACTATAGGTGAGAAATAATTTTTTTGTTTGTTTTTTTTGAAAGCATCACTCCACTGTGAGGTTTAATATATAAACCTAAGGGATATAAAAATATCCCTTATCTTTCAATATTAATTATAAAACTCCACTGTGTGGTTTTACTGTGGCTGTTGAAAGTTTAATAACATTCTTATTTCTAATTTTTTATGTATGACCTCTTCCCTCTACTCCCTACACCATCTGTTTTAAGGTCTTCTCTTTATCCCTGTTATATTGACATTTCACTCAATGTGACTTGTGGATCTTTTTATTACTCATTTTACTTGCTGCTCAAGGGTCCTTTTCCATCTGAAAACATGTACCCTTAAATGTGGGGAATTTGTGTTTCATAATTTTGGCCCTCCTTGGTTTTCTGTTTTTTCCTTTTGGAACCCCTATTACTTGTATGTTGGACCTCTTGATAGATAAGTCATATTTTCTTTTCTTTTCTTTGCAATTTTCTGTCTTTCAAATTCTATTTCCTGAAAGAGTTCTTCAACTTTTATCATCCAGTTTCTTCTATTGAATTTTTAAATGTCTGCCATGATGTTTCTAATTTTAAAAAAACTATTTCTCTTTCTCTGGATGTTTCATTTTATAACATTTAATTCTTGCTTCATAGATGCAATGTTATCCCTTATCTTTCAATATTAATTATAGTTTGTTACCATCGTAGTTTTCTCGGTTCTTGCCTTGTTCCTATTCCCTCCTACTTTCTTCCCTTACCCTCATTGTTTGTTTTGGCAAATGGCTTTCATATTGGGAGCTTTCATCAAATGTCTGTTAACAGATGGCCATCTCTTTACATTTCAGACTAGGGCACAGAAGAGATGACTGGAAACTGGGTAGGAGAGTGATAAGGCTTATGAAGAGGTAGACTTTCTTCACAATAGGATGAATAGTGGGGACTTGCTGGTTGCATTGGGGAACTGCTAGAAATAAGGGTCCTTAGATTTCGGGGAAGGGGTCAGTTGTCAGTCTTTTTCTCCAGAGACCAAATTTCTAATCTGCTTTCTGGGAATTAGGGTTGGAGTGGTAATACTACTAATAAATATGTGTGGGAATCAGAGCAAAGGTGTCACCAAATCCAGTGTGATTTCAGCTGTTTGGTATCAAGGTTAGACCTCTTTCAACTCAGTTTCTCCTGAGACAAAATTTACAGTCTTTTGGAATAGAGGAGGAAAAGCCATCTTACTTAGTATACGGAGGGAAAGGATCCAGGCTCAATTACTCCTTATACAGACTTTTAACCAGTCTTCTAGTTTCCAGCCACACCACTCATCCCAGTCTTCTGGTGTATGTGGTGCTTCCAATCTCCAAGACTTTCCAGGGTCTTATAAAGAGATAATACAGAAAATGGAGAAAATGTAAATGTTATTGGACTAGTGAAAAGTATCAATCTACTGATCCAGGAAACAACCCATCTTAGATGAAATTCAGACATTTAAAGACATTCAGACATCATAGCAGACATGTAAAAACTTAATAGAAGGGATTGGAGATAAATATTGAAGAATACTTTTAGGAAACATAATTAAAAAGATAGAAAATTACAGAGAAAATATAAGAAAATATATTATCAATCAAGAAATCTAACATGCAAGTAACAGGGGTTCTGAAAGGAGAAAACAGAAAACCAGGGGGGGCAAAATTAGTAACCTCTAAGACTACACTCTCACAGACTAACTTGTTGTTGGATCTTTTTATGCGAGCTTAGCAAAGTTCATAAAGCTGAAGCATAACTCAGCACTTATGCAAATACTTTAATTTGTTATAGTATGTAATTTGTAAGACATTCAAAAGAGTACACCTGCTGTATCTATATGCTAAAAGCCTAATAATAAAATGAATACTAATGAATACACTGTCAACTAAAAAAAGTAGCACATTACTAATATTAGTGAATTTCATCCAAGATGGATTATTTCCTGGATCAGTAGATGGATATTTTTCATTTGTTCAGGAACATTTACACCTCCTCCATTTTCTTCATTATCTCTTTGTAAGGCTTTATCACACACTTCTCACTTTGTCTTCCAGTTTTATTAACCTCTCTCTCATAGTTCCCACCTCATCTCTTTACATTTGCTGAATGTACTTTAACAAGGATCTCAGCATATTTGGGCAATAGAGCTTGCCATAATGTCTAGTGTGTCATACTGCTAAAAAAGACAGTTCCAGGTCTCATCCAGCTTGTAAAGTTTAATTGGTGTCTGTAGTCTTCTCTCATCTCCTTTTCTTTTCTTTCCTTTTCTTTTTAATGTGTGTGATCTCAAACATCTTCAATTCTTTTTCTATCATCTTAGAGGGATTCCAGGAGAAATATATGATAAACACTGTCTGGTTTGGCTGTGTTTCCACCCAAATCTCATCTTGAATTTTATTTCCCATAATCCCCACATGTTGTGGGAGGGACATGGTGGGGGGAAATTGAATTATGGGGGTGGCTTTTCCTGTGCTGTTCTCATGATAATGAATGAGTCTCATGAGATCTGATAGTTTTATAAAGGGCAGTTCTCCTGCTCATGCTCTCTTGTCTGCCGCCATGGAAGATGTGCCTTTGCTCTTCCTTCGCCTCCTGCCGTGATTGTGAGGCCTCCTCATCCATGTGAAACTGTAAGTCCAGTAAACTTCTTTTTCTTTATAAATTACTCAGTCTCAGGTATGTCTTTATTAGCAGTATGAGAACAGACTAATACAACACTCTTATTCAATCTGAAATGTATAAATGGAAGTCGTTAGGTGTCTTTTAGCATTGTGCAGCATTGCATTGGGGGGGTCTATCTCCAAACAAGTAAACTTGTATAGAAGTCTACTGAAATAATCATTTGATATACTTTTGCCTAAGTGAAATTATTGGGACAAATACCTAAACCAAAAACATTGCAAATGTTTCTCTTTGGCATCCTCGGTAGGGAACCATCTCGTGGATAGAAGGATTCATTTTGAGATGCATCCAGATAGAAATCTTCACTTCAAAAACAAATCTTTGTGTTTCGTGACAAAACCTTTAGAAAAAAAATACATTAGTCATCTTTATTTAAAAAACCGAACAACTTAATTTGGTTTAGAGACAAGGAAAGACCAAAATGTTCATGTTAAACCTATTGCTTTCCTTGTCCATGAAGAAAGATTAAGTCTTCAACTGGCCCCTTCTGAGTCTGAGTGACTAGAAAATCACTCTGTGAATGCATAATGATGGCTGGGTGATCACTGGTTAATAACACAACTTGATTTCACAACTTCTTTGAACTGAATGTCTCTCTGTAAGCCTAAATCCTGGATATGTGAAGTATGAAAATATTTTATGGCAGGGTATTAGTATGGACCAGCTTTATATTTAGACCCAAGCCTTGAACTTCCCGAAACCCTCTATTTCCTTTGTGAGCTAAGAATCTGCCCACAGAGGCCAGTCCGGGTCATCTCTTTCCTGCGATCGGGTAGTGTCCTTCCTGACAAGGCCCTGCCCCCTCCTGGCCTTGACTACCTCTGGGCAGTGGCCCCTGGGATGGACCTGCTCTCCTGTTCTGACAGGCAGTCATCTGTCTTAGAGCACAGGCTCTAATTACGCTTGCCATTAGCCTGCTTGGCAGGACTGCAGATGTTATTAATGGTGGTGAAATTATCCAATGCCTTTCAAAACTCCAGAGCCACTTGATGTTTGTCCCCACGACCTCTCACAGCACTTCATTTCTTTATTCACTTTGCTGCTGTATTGAACCTTAACCTTGAGTGTGAGATAAAAAACGAGGAGGAGAATGTCACTCTCTCCAATGTTCCTTTATTCCCTTCCTCAGCCCCACACCCCCTACTTATTTGGGGATGTTAAGCAACCCAGCACCATCTTGTGCTATTTATTAGCAGGGAGCTCTTGATGGCATGGATGTGCCATTCTTCCCCGCCTCTACCCATCTCATAGATCTTTTTTCACAAATTGTTGCTCCTGATTAGAAAATCAACGTATTTTCATGTCTGGGAAAATTAGCAAAATGCAGATAAGCAGAAAGAAGAAAAAAAATCCATATTCTCACCTTCCAGAGATAAACATTTTATAGTAGATCTTTACAGACATTTCTCTATATAAATAGGAAGGCATGAGATGATACTGTTCTAATAATAATCACCATAACCAACATCTATCGGCACTGTTCAGATTGCTTTGCCATGTATTAATTGATTCATTAAACTGTCTCAAGAACCCTATGCAGAAAATTTAATTTCTATTGACATTTTCCAGGTGAGGAAACTGACACAGGAAGAGATTACAAATATTGCCGAAAGCCTGGCAGCTACTGAAGTGGAAGAAGTGGGAGTTGAACCCAAGTTGTCTGCCTCTAGGCTCTGAATTCTTCAATAATAAATTATATCACCATCTAACCTGCTTTTTAAATTTCATGAACTCTAAATATCTTTCTTTGTTACTCTTAACCCACCACATGATTTTGGATAATTATGAAGACAGTAGAATTCCAAAATATGAATATGTTGAAATTTCTTTAACCAAACTTTAGGGCAGTTTTCTTTTTCTTATATTTACTTTTATTTTATTTTTGCTATGATAAACAACACCTGGATTTTTTTTTAATGAGAAAATTCCTTCAGGAATTTGGCTGTAGGGAAAACAAAAATAAATAGACAATGTAAACAATGATCAGTTTATTTCACACTTGCAAATGAAAGCTTGATGTACTCCTTGGTTCCATTTTCATTATTTCTAAGAGATATTCGTCTACTTTTAAACATGCTGATAATTATGGAACATATTCTATGTGTCAGCCACACCTTATTTATGCTGGTTAATTGCTGATATTTACTCACAAGCAATTCAGGCCCAAAATGAGATTCTGGTGAAGTCAGAGAGGAGGAAAGGAGAAGACTTTCCGGCTGTCGGTCCCCATCTTGTCCTGCCTTTTTCCTAGGTATTCTCAACTGAGCATCAGCTTTTTCATTTCCTTTTCCTTCTCTCCCTTCTTTCCTCTCTCCCTCCTTTCTCCTTCCCTCTTTTTCTTCCTCTCTCCCTTCCTCCCTCCCTCTCTCTTTCTTTCTTTCCTGAGCCTGAATATTCTGTCTTCTCTCTTAGCTGGAAACAGGTCAACTGTTGAGTGTCCAGAAACCCTCACGTAGCTTCAGTTTAATTCCAGTTCTGGAAGGACATTTCTGGCGTACCATTTTGTTTCATCTGAGTGATACACTAGGTCGTATTTGGCCAGTTAATCCACCACCACAGAGTGTCTTTCGAATTTTTAGCTGATTGTCAGCCGGTCTATGTAAAATGTATTTGAATTGACCTCTCACTGATAGGATAGACTAAATATCTTCATAACTTCATAATAGGTCCATTCTTCCATGATTCAGGGTACAAAGCCAGGGTCCAGGCAAGTCACTGATTGAATAATACGTAGACAGAGACCATGTCTATTTATTTATTTTTCTACTCCATGTAACGATGCCTGGCACACAGGGAGCATTAGACACGTATTTGTAAAGTTGAGGAGGAACCGCAGGAGATCTGGGTTCTAGTTTCAGCTCCACTACAGATTAGTAAAACTAGTTAGTAGCTGTTGGAGCGAGGCTAATTATTAACCACTTTGCCCCTCAATTGCTGCATACACGTTACCTCCTTAGGAACTCCTGGTGATCCAATGCAATTTTTCCTAAAGCTCTGTAATTTCCACAGAAGAATGGTGTTTAGGTTCTTAAGGTATTAACTTTCAAGAAAGAGTAAAAAAAAAATTGACACTCTTTCTTATTTTGAAAGCAAATTCCAGGATATGTGCAGAGCAAACAGGGGACCTCTTAGATGTTTCAGCTCTCCCCACCCCATATGACATAGATTGTGGATGAAATTTCCATGTAGGATCTCCCCCCATGAGTGACCTAATATGGGAATAATGGGCTCCGACACGGACAAGAGAGGCTGTGGGGTTCTGTACCATTCCCAGTCCACTAATATAACCCCACCCTTCTCTCCCACTTAAGAAAACACATTAGCTAAGACATATTTCAATACTACCACAATAAAACTGCGGGGTAGTGGTGCAGAAATGGACAAACTGACCAAAAAATAGAATACGCACCTGGACACCCAATCATGTATCCATGGGAAACTGGTATATAATAGAACCATTTCCCAAATCCGTGGGAGGAAGCTGGATCACTTAGTGAATAGTGTTGGGATAAATGACTCACTGTGGAAAAAAACAAAGCTGGATGCCTACCTCTCAATATAGACAAAAATAAATTTCAAATGGACTACGGACCCAAGTATGAAGGGAAAAGCACAAATCTTACAGAAGATTCTGTAAGCATCTATCTTTGTGGTTTTGGAGTTTGCTGCATATTTCTTAACCAAGACCCAAACAACATAAACCATAAGGGGAAAATTGATGGGTCTATCTCAAAATTAAAGATTTCAGTTCAAAACAGTTAACCTACCTGCCCGATGGCATGGAGAAAGATGTTTGCAGTGTCTAAAATCAATAAGGAATTAATGCCCCAAGGAACTCCTGCAGGTTGGCAAGAAAAGGCTTGGAAACTCACATAAAAGCTATATGGGAAAAGAATACAGGCAGTTTGTAGAAGGAGAAACCCAAATTGCTATTAAGCATGTGAAGAGAAACTCACTTCACTGGTAATCAGAGAAATGCAAATTTAAATTATAGCACGATCCACTTTAAAATAATTAGATTGACAGAAATTGAAAACCTTATTAATATCAAGTGCTGAACGGGATGTGGGGGAAGAGAGAACCCCAACACTGCTGGCGGGAGTGTAATATCCTATGCTTCAGCATTCTCACCCCTAATGCAGCCCCCAGAGACAGACCTGCGCAAATCTGTGAGGGGACATCTCCGTGGGTGGTCCTTGCGGCACCGTTTATGTGTGTGTGTGTGGTAGAGTCAACGGAGGTGTCCATCCCTAGGGCAAAGGAGGGCGCAACTGTGCTGGATGTAAGGCAGTCTGCAATAATGATTAGATTTCAATATAGCAGCAAGGGGAGATTCCAGAAAACAGAGCTGGATGAAAAAAGTAACAGAATGAGATTTATAGCCCACTGCCTTTTGTAAATTAGACATTAAACATGCACACACAAAGTAATATTATATATTATTCAAGGATGTCCATGTATCCACATAAAGCTAAGAGTAAGGGGATCTGGAGGAGGGGGAATGAGAGAGGGGATGAGTGAGTTGGAGGGAAAAGAACAGCATTGTCAAGGGGCATTTTATGAATCCATGAGTGTACCATGCACTAAAAAGTAGATTAATTCAACTCTGTGGATCTGTGGTCCAAAAGACAGGAAAAGAAGCAAAATCCAATTGGAATTTGTGTGAATGAGAGGTATGCTTATGGTGATAACCTTGAGATATTGCTTATATTCTGTGTGATAAATCATTGATAAGCTTCAATTCTCCATTACTTGTAATAGTTTACTTGCAGCACTGCCCAGCTGTCGGTACCCCGGGGCTGAGAGCCCTAATGGGAGCCGTTTGTGTTCATAGTTCTTTGCCTGACATAATGCTACAGAGATGAATTTAGCCATAGAAACGAAAAGAGGCAGCCTCAATATTCAAGGCGCAATTAGGAGAAAGACTTGGAAAGGGTTTGCAATTACTATTCCATAAAGATCTAGTCTGAATACTTCTTTATCCATATTTTATTTCCTCCATCTAATATTTAAAGTCTTCCCCTTCTATTTGTTGAGTGAAAAGTGGAAATCTCAATAGCTCTAACATTATTTCCCTAATTCCCACAGCCAGCACTGCTAGATGTCAGTCTCTAAATTCCTAACACAATTGAACAGAAGACAAAATCATTTGCAGGATTCTGAAATGAAGTTTTTCAGCAGAACACAGAGAAACAGTTAAATTTTGCAAAGCTGTGAAACTGGAGAGGGGGCTGTCCTCCAAATCTACCAACCAGAGACCTGGAAGGAATTGCTTGCATGAGATTCATTTCTCTCTGTCTTTCTCTTTCTCCCCTCTCCCCGCCTATTTGCACCAAACTCACCTGTCAATTTCATCAGCGATACTTGAATGGATTTTCTAACCTGCCCCTCTCCAAATTGATCAGTTAATTAAGTTGATCTCTATGAGATTGTTACAGAACCAGGTCTTTTTCCTTTCAAGTTATGCAGTTCTAAGTAAACTCCCTTTGCTCTGGTATCCTTATCAGAGGCACGCATCACAGGAAGTGGAGGATTCCTTGTGAATATCTTATTCTGCACACAAATAGATTTTTTTCCATGTGAATTTGGATCTTTAAAAGCTCGATTACTGCAAGTACATTTTGCAGCCTCTTGTTTCCAGATCCGAATTGAGTGATTTTTCATTATGTATTTAATTATTATTTGTCACTTTAAAACATGCAGTTCTTGGGATCATGCAGAATTACTGTATATTTGCTTTATGTATTTGCTTTGAAGATTAGAATAAAACTGGTAGATAACGTGGATGTCTCTTGTGATCGATGGCTGTGAGGCAATGTGTGTGGCTTTGGCAGCTGAGTCTCATGTGAGGTCACACTTCGGATTTGAACATGTGTGCACTTTGTTGATAACTGGAATTAGTTTAGGAGGAAGTGAGACCAGAGTCCTAGGTACCAACTCCCTCTGAGGGGCTTCCAGCCACTTGCAGACCATTATCTCATTAGTTCTCAAAATACCCTAGTGAGGAGGGAAGGAAGGAAGATGCTAATGGAGTAATGAAATGTTAGAAAGCATTTTGCTAATGTAGCCATCACTTCCTCCTCCCCTGCCCCTAATTCCTAAGCCCAGATGCAGAAACTGAGGCAGAGGGAACTAAAATTGCTGACCCGAGATCCCTGGAGAGTCAGCAGCAAAAGGAAGACCAGGATGCTGCTCCTCACCATGCTGATGGAACTTTTTTTTTTTTTTAAAGAAATGCTTAAATAAGGGCTAAATAGCTCACTTAAGATAAGAGCAACCTTTTGTTTCTAAACCAACATGGAGTGTGGAGAGCTGGGAAGTCAAAAATGTGCTGAGAAGACGGGTGGGCACTGGGCCAAGATGAAGCCGTCGACAGGCGCTCAGAAGTGGCCACTTCGGGGTGCAGCTGGGCTCTTCTGCCGACTCAGTACTTTGCTGATAAGTGTGGTTCAATTCGGTTCACATCTTTATAGACACACACGACACATATTAAACTGACCTCATCTGCTCTAATTCCTCAGGTGTTTCACCAAGGCCTTTGAGGCTATTTTCTTAAAGAAAATAACTTTGATAAAGACTTCCGTTTTCAAAGAAGCTGGTTTGGTTTGAGCTTCTTCTCTGCTTTAAAATGATGAGCCTACATCTCCTTGGAAAGTGTTTTGAGGGTCATCTAACAGGACACTTCTGTTTTTCTCTTTTCTTACTCGAGGGCTTTATCGTGCGGCTCGCAGTCACCGTCAGTACACCGTGCTGGCTCTGGGCTCCTCTCTGAGGCCCCCTGGGTTCCTCTGCTCTGTTTCCATGGCCTTTGAGCTTCTTCCTCTTGGGCCTAGGAAATCCTTTTTCTCTGGGGAAGTGGGAACTAAGGTAGAAATGGCTGGCAAGACATAGGTCAAAGGAATAAATCTTTAACTGTGGAATTGCAGGCATGTGGGGTAGTTTGTGAGAAGAGGGAGTTTTATGACACTCCACCGGGCAGCCTACTTGAAAAGGTCAACCCCACCAGGAAAAAGAAAGCATCACTCTTGAAAAACCCAGGTGCTATTGTTTCCTCCTGAGAGTCAGCCTACTCAACATTTCTTATTAGTTGAGAAGAATGTGAATGAATACATGGGATTCATTTGTTCATTCATTTATTCAACAGGCACCAAAAATGAATAAGTAATAGCCCCTTATATCAGGGAACTCACAGACATACAAACAAATTATTGAAGGTCAGGGTAGTAATGAGAAGGATAATAGAGGGAGATTCAGAAAGCCAGGATTTCTGGCATAAAAGTGGAAGTATTCAATGAATTTATAGACAATCAAAATTCAAGAAGATATTTATAGGCCCTAGGTCCTAGGTGAAACTGGCAGGGAAATATATAACAGAGATAAATACATGATCCAGCACAGATATAAAAAGACCAGTGGATAATATTTAATAGAGATAAATACAGGATCCTGCTAGGTGTAAAAATACCAGTGGGATAATAACAAGATTGGGGCTACCTCCATATGATGTGATTGGCAAGGACATAGACTAGTGGGTCAGGTCCAGTCCTGGCCCTGCCATTACGTCTTCCATGACTGTGGAACATTTTCTTCACCTCTCTGTGCTTCAGTGTTCTCATCCGTAAAATGGAAGCAATCATAGGTCCTGCCCAAAAGCATCATTGGAGGGATTAAATGAAATAAAACCTTTTGAGTTCTTAGAAAATTGCCTGGCAAAACCATCAGCACTCAGTAAGATCTAACACAGATTATTATTACTCACAAGGGTTCTTTTAGAAAAGCAAAACAGGAAGATCCCAGACTTTTAATTTACAGCTTACTCAGCTGCAGTCAGCAGCTCTCTGATAAGCCCATTGGATTGTATACTGGTCTCCAAAAAGGGCAGGAGGCAACACGCAGCTCACTCCTTTATACCTGGTATTCTGTCCAAAAGAAGAAAGTGTCACCCTGGGGTTCTCCGTAGGCAAGAAGAGAAAATCTGATGTGGTTGGACACATACTTAAGCCATTAGGAAGGCAAATATCAATAGGGCCGGAGAGAAAACAGGCCCACTGTGCACTTCTGTGATATGTGAGAACCTCTCCTGATAGTGAAAAGCTCTCAAAAATGAACTCTGTATCTGCAACCACGACAGTCTCTGAGGAGGGAGGAAATTTGGAAGTATTTAAAGAAGCCAAAGTAGCTGTGATGGACTTAATGAGCTCAGGTTTTACAAAGACGTTTACAGAGAAAAAACACCAAACCAAGAATAACTACAAGAGGAGTATCGGGAAGGTGAAAGTCTAGAATGAGCTGAGGCATGCAAAAAACTTCTAAAGACAACAAAAAGGACTTGATGATGTTCCAGGCAAGAAGCTCAGGGAAGACAGAGGCAGATCTAGAGCTTGGAGTTGATGGCAAAACTGTAGTTGGGCAGTCTGGAGAGGGCCGAACTCTGCAAGACTTCCTTTTGTCTGTTTTCTCCAACAGGGAGAATGGTAGAACAGAATGCAAAGAAAGAATGAGCCCTGGCCAGTGACATGGAAGCCAGTGAGCTTTTGAGAAGCATGTGGCTGCTCTTAATGAGTTCAGATCTCTGGAATAAATTAATGATGTTGCAGGGTACTGGGACAATTTGCAAATCAGATTCTCAGTCATTGCTTTTTGAAATTTAAAGAATCTTAGAGAAATGAAGATGAGCTGGGGAAAAAAGTGCCCATGAGCCCATCTCACCATTTTTAGAGATGGAGAACAAGTTAATTTTACAGATTACAGATAGTTAAGCATGTTGCCAGTTTGGACAGGGATTGATTGTGGATGGGTTAATTGGTGAGGACTTTGTAGAGAATGTGGGTATCATGAGCACATGGCACAGGCCAACAAGGAACGGGTCTCACCAGGCTGATCTCAATGCTTCTCTTCTTCCTCTTTCTTTTTTCGTTGGTGTTCTTGGGACCAGGGTCTTGAGAGGTCTACTGAACTGTGTATTTGGACTTTTTCCTCCCCTCCCTTCCCCTCCCTTCCCCTTCCTTCCCCTCCCTTCCCCTTCCTTCCCCTCCCTTCCTCTCCCCTCCTCTCCCTTCCCCTCCTTTCCCCTTCTACTGAACTGTGTGTTTGGACCTCTCCTCCCCTCCTCTCCCCTTCCCTCCCCTCCTCTCCCCTTCCCTCCCCTCCTCTCCTCCCCTCCCCTCCCCTCCTCTCCTCTCCTTGCTCTCCTCTCCTCCCCTCCTCTCCTTTCTCTCCTCTCCTTCCCCCCTCCCCCACTTCCCCTCCTTCCCTCCCCTCTCCCTCCCTTCTCCTCCCCTCCCCTCCTCTCCCCTCCCTTTCTCTCCCCTCCTCTCCCTTCCCCTCCCTTCTCCTCTCCCTCCCTTCCCCTCCCCTCCCCTCCTCTCTCCTTCCCTTCTCCTCTCCCCTCTCTTCCCTTCCTCTCCCCTCCCCTCCCCTCTCTTCTCCCTTCCTTTCTTTTCCATAGAGTCTTGCTTTGTTGCCCAGGCTAGAGTTCAGTGGCATGATCACAGCTCACTGTAGCTGCAAACTTCTGGGCCCAAGCAATTCTCAAAACTCAGCCTCCCAAGAAGCTGAGATTATAGGTATGTGCCAACATGCCTGACTAGTTTTTTTTCTACTTGTAGTGAGGCAGGGTCTCCCTACGTTGCCTAGGCTGGTTTTGAACTCCTGGGCTCAAGTGATCCTCCTGCCTCAGACTTCCAAAGTGCTGGGGTTACAGGCATGAGCCATTGTGCCTGGCCTTGTGTTTGGATTTCAACACATTTGATAATCTTCTCAGGATGTTGTTGAGAGTAAGAAAAATAAAAATAAGCAGGTTCCCAAGTAATTAAAAAACTTGGGAACTGCTTGAGTGGCTGTACTTAAGGGTTGTGACCGTGGGAACTCTCAGCCCACAGGGGCGTTTGTAGTGGTGTAAAGAGCTTTGTTTCCCCTTGTTCAGTTCACATATTTTGTTGTTGTTGCTGTTCACGGTTACTATGTATTACGTGCCCACTACGTGTCAGATGAGATGTGATATAGATGTATATAGTTATCATCATTTAATTGGATTTTTATAAAACTGTGGGATAGATATTATGTTATAGAAAGGTTAAATAACTGTCCCGAAGGCACACTGAGATGAAGGCAGAGACTGGGGATTTGAGCCCTAGAACCCAAAGTCATTGCTCTTTCCATTATACCAAAGGCTCAAAAGCTGAAGTGGGCGGGAGGAGAGGTGTACACAGGAGATGAGATCATCAGGACCCAAAATTGTATCAACAGGGGCATAGACTGAATCCAAGCCAGAAGCAATTTAACTGGGAAAATTTAACTTCTGCCCCGCCAGGTTCCTATGTAAGTACAGGTTGGAATAGACATGGTTTTGGAGAATTTATGTGAACAAGACTGAGTTGACAGGAATCTTAATCTGAGACAGTAGTGTTCTGTGGCAGCCAAAAAACAAAACCAAACAAAAACTCCAACTAATTAGATTTTAGTCCACCTTGAGAGAATATCACAGCTGCAATGAGATTTGGACAAAGAAAACAGAAAAAGGTCTATGTCTGCTGTTTAGGGCCATTGGTGTAATGTTGATGGATTAAAGAGAGAAGGCAGAATTCCTCACTTCAATTTTTTGCCTGTCTCTATTTTCAGAAAAACACTAGGACTACAAAATGTACACCAACTGCTGGTGAGAGAGAAATGTGGCGTTAGAGAATTCTGTTAGCTGTTATTTCCCAGAACAACTCTTTGATGGGGCTGCATAGAGAGTGCAGCGGGGAAAGCAACCGACACCCACATCATGTACAATCAAGGGAAGGAGCGGGGTGTTGAGTTGGGAGGAGAAGGCTTTGGAGGCCACTCGGACTGGTCTTCTCCCGCTGAAAGGGCCATCGAAAGTTCAAGTCTGCTAATTCTTCAGGGCAATGGCTTTCAAAGCTGCTTGGCTATTACCTACAGTAAGAATTAGATGTCATAACTCAATGCAGAACATGGGCAAACACCGATATGTAACTGAAATAGGCATTCCAGAAAGTATTATTGACCCTTACTGTGTTCAGTTTAATATTTTCTATTCTCTTCTATTCTGTTCTTTTTCATTGAAAAAAAAAAAAGCTTGTGAATACCCATTCAATTGGTTTACTGACTTGTTAACGAGTTGCAACTCATAGTTAAAAAATCACTGCCCTAAGGACTAGAGCTAGGACCCTAGAATGGAAGCTAGGAGGTGTCAGCTATCGCTTCAGGATCACAAAGAGCTTCTACCAAGCAGAGGTGACAAAAGATGGGATTGTTTTCCTCGGGAAGCAGTGAGTTATTGCTTCCTGCAGTATTCCAGCATAGGCTGAATGAAGGCATGATGAGAGTGGTGCAGAAGGGAGTCACATATCAAATGGGGACTAAATTAAATCATCCACAAGGTCCTTTACATTCCTGAGACACGATGGTTGTATTAGGGGGATTGGCTGCTAGGACGTTTCTGCCCTTTGGGCTATGCTATCAGAAGCACAGTGCACATCTCTTCAGAGGTGAAGGCGGAGTTGTTCCTTGCCATTCAGACCACAGATCAGGCCACAGATGAAAAAACAGATCTATTTATTTATTTATGTATTTTAGACTCAAGGTCTCGCTGTGTCACACCGGCTGGACTTGTACTTCTGGGCTCAAGCAATCCTCCTGCCTCAGCCCAGAGGGACTACAGGCATGCGCCACCGTGCTTGGCTGGAGACATAGTTTTGAAGTTATTCATTTATTTGTTTATTCAACAAATGTTTATGGCATACCTAGTACAAGCCAAACACGAGGCTAGGCTGTGGGGACAGAATATTGACACAGCCCATGCTTACGGAAGCTTACTGTTTGGTGAGGAAAAGATAATCATTCAACATATATTTTATGAGTGCCAACTATCTGCCAGCCACCGCTTTCGAAACTCGGCTTCTATCAGGGCATCCATGCAAAAGCCACAAAATCCCTGCTCTCATGGAGTTTGCAGATTGTATACAACAAGCACACAAATAATTAATCAGTTCTGATTGTGGTAAGAACAGAGTACCCGGAGAGGGTAGCAGCCTAGTGCAAGAGTCAGGGGAGTGTTCCTGATCACCTGATGGCCACCTGAAGGGTGAGTACTTCAGGGAGAGTGGGGTGGAAAGCAGGAAGGAACATTTTCAGGCAGAGGGAAAAGCCAGCATCTGCGGACTGGAAGGAAAGTGAGGCTGGCTGGGGTTGGAGGGGAGGGAAGGAATGGACCCCACAGGGTCAGGAAGTGGGATTTGATCTTCAGAGCAAGGGGAAGCCATTAGAGGAATACACAGAGATAGAGACGCTCTATGGCTACAGAGAGAGGATGGAATTGAGAGAGGTGCAGAGGCAGCATCAGCACGACTTGGTGGAGGAGATAAGCTGGGGGAGGAGAAAGGATGACCCCCTCCCTGTGTGTTCTGTCTTGATCAGTTGATGGTGATGGTGATGAGGGCTGAGGAGAGAGAAGGAGTCCAGTTCAAGGAGGTGAGGAGCAGAGGGGAAGGAGTGACGGGGTTGGCGGAAGATGAGGTCAGTTTGGGACATCTTTGCTCATGCAGCTTCCTTAAAATGCAGTCTCCTGAAAATACCACCATCCCACTTGTCTGCTGGGAAAACACTGTCCTCTAATACTCCGGCAGGCATGAAGCCTTTCTCAGCCCCGCTCCTTGTCAGACAGAAGCGATCATGCCCCACGTTTTATCTCTGTTCTCCCCTTACCAGGTGCTGTTGCTGTCTTAGCAGCACTTCATTGTATTTCTTTGTTTGCCTGTAGTAGTAACGACGCCATTGAGCATTTGCTGCGGCCAGGCACAGTTCCAGGCCTTTACACATACTGCCTCATTTAATCCTTCCCACAGCCCTTTAAGCTCAATACTATGACACTCCCCATTTCACAGATAAGGGAAACTGAGGCATAGGCAGTTCAGACACCTTGCCTAGTGAACATGGCACCGCTAGTAAGGGTGGAGCTGGGATTCAAGCCCCGGCCGTCTGACCCCAGGGTGTGCGATCTTAACCACTGTGTGCCTCCTCTCTCTTTTCTACCGGACCGCAGACCCGTGAAGTTACAACCACTAAGTATTATTAATACTGCTTTTTTTGTGCATCTTCAGTCTCCTGCATGAACTTGGGCCAGAATAGGCCCTTAAAACGATTGTTAGGATGGGTTAATGCCATGATAACATTGTTAACACGTTTGAAGAGGGGTTAGGATTGCCTATAGAACTCTAAAATTAGGGGTTATTCTGTAAAGGGACAGATAGTACGTATTTTAGGCTATGCGGGCCATATGTTCTCTGTTACAACTACTCAACACCGCCACTGTAATGCAAAAACAGACCTAGACAATATGAGAAGAAATAGGTGCGGCCACGTTTCAATACAACTTTATAGATACTAAAATTTGAAATTTTTTTTAAGACAGGCTCTTGCTTTGTTACCCAAGCTGGAGTGCAGTGGCGCCATCTTGGCTCATTGCAGCCTCTGCCTCCCAGGTTCAAGCAATTCTCCCGCTCAGCCTCCTGAGTTGCTAGGATCACAGGCCTGCGCCACCATGCCTAGCTAATTTTTGTATTTTTAGTAGAGATGGGGTTGTGCCATGGTGGCCAGGCTGGTCTCGAGCTCTTAGCCTCAAATGATCCACCCGCCTCGGCCTCCCAAAATGCAGGGGTTACAGGCATGAGCCACCGCGCCTGGCTGAAATTTGAATTTTATATAGTTTCATGTTACGAAATATTCTTTTTAAAATGTAAAATGTTTTCACATTATAAAAATGTAAAACTATTCGAGAATATAAAAACCATTCTTAGCTTGCAGACTGTATAAGCCTTCACAGCGGATTTGGCCCATGGGCCATGATTTGCGGACCCCTGCTCTAGATAGCAGGCCTGGAGCCAGGGAGTGAAGTGGCTTTTGGTTCCTAGAAGCAGCAGCTGGAGAGAGAGGCCTATCCATAGGGAGGGCTGCCAGGTGCCCTGGGAAGCTGGGGAATATCTGTGGCGACGCAGAGGGGCTCCCTGCTGGAGGAGTGGGGACAGGGGTGAGATACAAGGTGACCTCGAGGTAGTCTTTTCCTTTACTTTATAAAATTCCATGTGGCAGCTTCCTAGGTTTTAGAATAAAACCACAAGAGCTGAACTGATTGGAGGGAAGGTCGTTCAGAATTAGTAAAAAGGTCTGAGTTATCAAACGGTTTATAAGAAATGATGCTTCATTGCGTTCAAGGACATTCAGCAATCAAACGAACACTTAACAAAGGGTTGTCAATAACCCATTTGAATTGCACTTTGTATTTTTCAAAGTGCTTTCCAGTACATTATCTCCATTGATCCACCCAGGCACCCTAGGAGACAGGCAACCCCATTTACAGGTGAGGTCAGGATGCACCCTGCCTGGGACAGCTCAGAACCAGGTCTGTGCTGCTCCCTGCAACCCCCGTCGACCTGCTGAGGGTTAGATAAAAAATGAACTTTTTATTTTGTATCAAGGGGATGTTATAGAGCTATAAGAATCTCATTTATATTTATATGAAGAATAAATATTCCTAACTCAAGCTTATTTTTAATCCCTGAGAATCTGCTAGAAACCTGGCCACATACCCAGATTGGCATGTTGAATTTGCCAAACCATAACTATTTAAATAGAGCGAGGGTTCATTGAAAGCTGAGAGCTAGAATACTGCTCTTCACCCCACTCCCTCTCAGCAGGATGAAAAAGGGGTTTCTGCTGTGTTACTTCGCAAGGGCAGGCGAATTTGGCATAAAGGTAAATGCTGGTCCTTTCCAAGGCTGCAGGATCAGAAATGCATTTTGAATTAGAAAGGTTCCTCAGAGTCTAAAAATCATCCTGGTAGATTTGTAGTTTAGAGAAATCAGAGAGAGCAACTCTGACACGGGAGGAAATCAAATCCAATTTCCTTCTGGTGGTTTTCTTCCTCCGAATCAGAGAAAGTGTGACTTGGGGGAAACCCCAGATGCAGCCAGCCAGCATGCTCTGGTGAAATGGGGGAGAAACCTCCCCCTCCCCAACTTGGGACTCAGCATTTCCCTGCCAAACTGGGCTTTGGCACAGCTATGGACGCCTTGGCAAACTTTTTCATTTCCCAAGAGCAACTTCCTGGTTCTTAATTAGGTCTTTTATTCCTAGATGTCTATATTTAACTGTGCTCCGTTAACGCTAACCCCTTTTGGATACTGCCAAGAACTTCAGGGAGGAGGCAGTGGAGTCTAGACAGGGCAATTATTCAGATAACTAAGCCCCCAAATTTTATTCTTAAAGACCCTAGGAGGAAATGCTCAGTTATGGAGTGATGCCTTCCTGAATTAATAAGTAACTACTCCACACCTTCTCTCACTTTGCCCAGGGAGACAAAGAGCAAACACTTAACCTATGGGAGGATACAGGCCAGCACTGTAAGGGTTTTCCCCATGAACTTGGCGGGAAAGAGGATGGAGAGGAAACAATGGATTGAAAAAGAGGCACAGAGAAAGGCCCTTAACTGTGCACAAGGAAACTGCAAGACTGTTCATTCTACCCTTGTTTGTAAAAAAGAACCGAAAACAACCTAAATGCTCTCACAGGAGAAATGGATCAATAAATTGTGGAACATTCCTACAGTGGAAGAAAATTTAGCAGTGAGAAAGTGAACGAGTGACTTGTATTGATTAGGATAAATCTCAAAAACATATTGCTGAGTTTAAAAAGCAAGTTTCACAGGATACCTATAATATGAAAACATTCGTAAACATTTAAAACATAATGATGAATATACTGTATAGAATTGATGCATGACAGATATATTGCTAAGCATTTAAAAACTCATGATAATTTAAAAAACTCAACGTATCATTTATTTTTCTTTTTAGAGGACAGAAAGGAAATGCATGCTCAGGCCACACCCTAAGTTCAGGCGAGTGTTTACCTCTTAGGAGGGAAGCAAAGGAGTGAATCTGAGGAGGGCTGACTGTGTTGGACTAACTGTAATGTTTAATTTTTAAAAGCTGGATGGCAAGTTACTCATGCTATTGTCAGAGATCATTTTAGTATGCCTAAAATAGTTCATTAAAAAGTGAAAGGGGACTAGAGGAGAGCTGGGCTGCTGTTTTTTCCATGGGATCAATTGACCTTTTCAGTTGGCAGTCAGGGATTTGCCCAGTGGCCTCTGAGTAATAAGTCTTTTTTGTTTTCTTTTTAAATTTTTCCTTGCCCTTTTCTGGGGAAGATGGTAATACTATCTCTGGAAATTCAGTCTGCCGATTAGACAGAAAAATACTTCTGACTTCTTTTGTGCTCCCATGAGTCAGCAGTATTTTAAAAAGAAGTTTTATTTATTTATTGCAAAGATGAACATGTAAGACTAACAAAAATTTAAAACAAAAAACAAAGAAATAAAGAGGAATGAGCCATCTCCCAGAAATTCCACCATCCCAACAAAATCGGCTGTTTCCATTTTTTGGCGTCCTCATCCAGCTTCATTCGGTTCGTCTCGGTGCCTAAGGAACAGGCGGAGGAAACTGGGAGAGATGCAGATCGCTCTCTGCCCTCCTCTGATTCACAGCCATTTTGAAGTTGCTCAATTGGATGCATTAACCTGCACGACTCTGCATCCCAGGAGCCAAGGAGAGGGGCCAGCAGAGCCTTACTTTCGCTTTCATCATTTTCTTCTGCTGGTCTTTGAGAGCACAACCATGAACCTTGGTAGGGTAGCTCTTTCTTTTAATACCAGAAGGGGAGGATCGAAACTAGCAAAGGTAATTGAGAAAGAAGAAGGAGAAAGAAACCAACTGTAACATATAAGCAGTTCTCATCTTTCTTAATACTGGGGTCACACACAGCTGCAATCTTCTCTGGTTCCTACCCCTGCGTGACTCAAACCTCATCATTTAGAAAAATGTATTTTGTAGGCAATTTCAACAGCTAGAACAAGTTCTAAGACAAAGGAAGTATGTGAAACAAGTTGAACCTTGGATGATCGAGCCATGTTTATTCGTATCTGTTGAATGCATGCCTGAGTTGGGCCACTGCTTACTCCAAGCAGTCTTGTCAGTATTTAGAGAATTAAATTATAGGAGGCACAATCGCTTGCTTTAGCCAGCTAAGAGGAAGGTGAAGTGCATTTACTATCGTTATCTGTTTGCAATAAAACCTTTGAGACATTCTTAAAGAAAAATGCAACATGAAAAAAAGTTAAGTTTTTAGAAAGAAGTCATTTGTCTTTAGCCAAATTCATCTGGGTAGGATACGGGTTGCTGCAGACATAAAACTGTCTGGAGTCTGGCTTCGGGGTTTAGAATTATAAAATATTCATGGCATATAATTTTGCATAATTTGTTTAGCTACCAAGACATAATTTAGTTATTTGGTGCATGAATCCTTCAGAAGGTCTAAAGAAGAGAAAAACGGACTTTAAGAAGCTAAATCCAGTTTGATGCCAGATGAACAAATTCTATAGGGCTCTGTGTACTCAAAACACACAAACACGTGGTGGTAAACACACACATCTATCTGCATATAACTAATTCTTCTTACTGATCGTCTGCACTGTTACCGGGGCACTTTATGCATATTAGTTACCTAGTTTTGTTTTGCATGTGATTACATGTAAGCCCAAAGGAAAAAGCTAGAGAAAGAGCCTTTGATTTTGGCAAGATGCATTTAGATTATAAAACTCCTTGATGGTAAGTTCGTTGAGATAACAAACATGATAATTTATTTATTCAAAGCACAGCAATAGCTCATTTCTGTGTTCAGTACTGTGCCAAAGACTAGTGAGTATGTGTTAAAAGTGATTCCTGGCCGGGCGCTGTGGCTCACACCTGTAATCCTAGCAATTTGGGAGGCTGAGGCTGGCAGATCACTTGAGGTCAGGAGTTCACAACCAGCCAGGCCAACATAGTGAAACCCCATCTCTACTAAAAATACAAAAATTAGCCAGGTGTGATGGCACGTGCCTGTAATCCCAGCTACTCAGGAGGCTGAGGCAGGAGAATCACTTGAACCTGGGAAGCGGAGGTTGCAGTGAGCCAAGATTGTGCCACTGCACTCTAGCCTGGGAGAGAGGGAGAGACTCCATCTTAAAAATAAATAAATAGGCCAGGTGTGGTGGCTCATGCCTGTAATCCCAGCACTTTGGGAGTTCGAGGGGGGCGTATTGTCTGAGCTCAGGAGTTTGCGACCAGCCTGGGCAATGCTGTGAAACCCATCTCCACTAAAATACAAAAAAAAAAAAAAAAAAAACCATTAGCCAAGCATGGCGGCATGCGCCTGTAGTCCTAGCTACTCGGGAGGCTGAGGCAGGAGAATCGCTTGAACCTGAGAGGTGGAGGATGCAGTGAGCCAAGATCGCACCATTGCCCTCCAGCCTGGGCGACAGAGCGAGACTCTGTCTCAATCAATCAGTCAATCAATAAAAGTAGTTCCTATCCTGGGGGAGCTTACAGTCTGGTTGAGACAGGATGAATAAACGGAAAAAACTAGAGAACAATGAGCCTGAAGGCATTATTTAAGCAAGTAGATGCCAGCATGGCAGAGCCCTCAAACCAAAACGCAGAGAAATAAAAGGTGATTGCTCTCCCTACCCTCAATACCATTGCCCAGGTCAAGCTCCTGTCCTCCCTCTCCGGATCACAGCGACATGGAAGGACCTGTCTCCACAGCTGCAGTCTTGTCCCTCCCAACCCATTGAAACCGTAGAGGGTTTCCTCTAAAAGCACATCTCACTAGAGCGTTTACTTCTTAAAGTCCCTAAAATTCAATGGCTTCCCATTGGCCTTAACAAAAAGCCCAACCCCTTAGCCTGGTATTAATGCAAAGTCCACCCTTGAGTTCCGGGTAGCTGACTGTTTCCTCTACAGGCGGCCTTGCTTCTCTCAACCTCACCATTGATCTCTCCACCTGAAATGTTCTCACCTCTTGTTTGCTTACCTCCAGTTCTGTAGTGTCAGCTTCTGCTTCTTCCCTTCTGGGAAGTCCTCTAACTCTCCAGGACTCAGCTGGTATTCCCCATGTGGGCCTCACTGCTCCAGAACTTTCCTTAGCCTGTTCTCACGGAGCATTCTCAGTGTCTGTAATTGGGAATCAACACAGTTGGCGAAGCTCTGAGTCAGACCTTCCGGATCTAAAACTGAGACCCACCACTGACGGGTTTTGTGACCTTAAGACAAATTGACCATCCCTGTCACCATTTTCTCATCCATTAAATGGGAAGAATGATGGAACCCACAGCGCAGGGCTGTTGTAAGGAATTCATGAGATTTTCTATGTAAAAGTACTTAGACTGGAGCATGGCACATACTCGGTCCTCAGTCATGATAGCTGCCATTAGGATAAAGCTTGCTTTTAACATAATTAGAAAAATGTATTTTAATCAGAACAATAAACCTGTACACATATAAGGGCAACATGTACATGTACACACACACACACACACACACACACAATAAAGTGTGTGACATAACAATGCTAGCTATTGCTGTGATAATTACTGGTTAGTATCCTCCCAGTGCTGTGAACTGCTGCTCCCCAACCTTCCCCAGGTCATGGCCCCACAGCGAATGCTGAGATCTGACAACACACTGGGGATAAGCTGAGTGAGCTGCTGCAGCCAGTCCCTAGGGCTGGCGGGTCACTCCCCGGCCTTGCCTGTCACCCTCCACAGCACACTGACTGGGAGATCTGTTCTCAACTGGGGAAGATCTGTTCTCAACTGGGGAAGATCTGTTCTCAACTGGGCATCTGTTCTCAGCTGGGCTTTGCTTAGAGCTGTGTCTTCAGCCCCGACAAGCACAGCACTTGGTGTATAGACAATGCTCTGGAACTATTTTGTGAATGAATGAATGAATGAATGAGTGAACAGCTGACATGTGTCAGCTTTCTAGCAGGAATAGAATTTTAGACAGAGGATAGGAGAAAATGTAGGCTTGGGTTTGCCAGGGGTGAGTGGGGAAACCGGTCCTGCCTGAGGGAACAGCGGAATAAGGCCAGGGGCCCAGGGAGCACGGGGGCAGGGAGAGGCACTTGCTTCTCTCGTTGTGCACCTTTTGTGCGGTTTGGATTGTTTCCTGTGTGTGCATGTCACTCAAACCCTGCACACTGAATGCCTGGCTGGACGGGACAGCTGGTCATCAGAGCATTAAAAGCAGGGCAGTAAAAATAGAGATGAAGAAAAGCATAAAGGAAGAACAGTAAAAACAAGAATTCCACATGTAAGCAAAATAGATTTGATTGCGAAATGACTACCATAAAACCCTCATTTCATATGAATTTTAAAACTAACCTTTTACCGATTATAACAGTAATACATATTCATTGCAGAGAATTGAAGATATGCAGAAAAGCAGACAAAAAATAAAAATCACCCATAATAATCCCACCACCCAAAATAACCACACTGATGTAGTTTTGCCTCTAGTTTTTTGCTTGTGAACATGTACATTATTGAATATAAAATTTTACATCTTTATCCTTTGATTGTCAGGGATAGCCTAGTCCCAGTCCTTGTCCTATATTTAGTTTTATGGCCTGGGGGCCTGGGATTCTACACAGGTCATTACAACGGGGACGAGAGATAGGGGAGAGGAAGGGAACTGTCCACCCCTTGCTATGCCTTTAAAGGCGGGAGACTTGTATCTCCCTTCTGGGGCTATCTGAGGGCTGACCATAAGCCAGAAGCCGCTGGTCACTGTGAGCCTCAGAACTATTTCTAGGCAGCCACTGGCTGGCTGCCTGCTGCTGATGCCTGGATGACACGACTTCTACTGCCTGGGCTCACTGGACTCAGCTTTGGCTGTCTCCCTCAGGTCTGGCCTTCTGGCCACTGGGCTCAGCAGTTCAACTGGAATTCAGTACAAGTACAGTACGGGTGGGCTTGTGGACCCTCCTCAAGATTCTGGTGAACCAGGGCCTGAACCGAACCATTTGTGAGGTGCACTTGGGGTGTGTGTGTGTGAGTGTGTGTTTATGACTGTGTGTGTGTACAAGTGCACATGGAGACTCAGTTTTAGTTCTTGATCATCTCTGGCCTACAGCCTGGGGTGAGTGGAAAGTATCTGCCATCCTCTGTCCCTGCACAGCCTTCCTGTGCAGAAGATCTGATAGAAATGAGACCAGGATTCCAAGACCAAGACCAGGGTTCACAAAGGTGACTTGATTTCGGAAACAAGGAGCACCCAGGTGCCACAACTGGGCCAAGTCTAGTTCGGCTCAGCAGCTCTGCTGCTTGACTCTCATCCCAGAGTGTTGAGCTTGAGCTCCGCAGATCCCACTTGGCTGAGGTCATCATTAGTCCTAGAGCCTGGGCCAGGACTCAGCAGGTGGGAGTCAAGTGATTGCAGGACTGAAAGGACCAAGGGTCTGGGACAGAGAGGAAGGCTGTTCTTAGCAAGAAGAGGTTTTAGAAATTATACTCTATTTCCCCACTCAGTGCAAGAATCCCTTCTGTAAATCTCCTGGCAGAGGATACTGTAGCATCTACTTGGAGACATCCAATGACGAGGTGCACATGCACTCATTCACCATGGGGGCTCCTGGAATGATAGGAAAGTCTTCCATGTTTAGCTGAAATGCACTTCTTGGGAGCATCGTCCCAGCAGTAGCCCAGAGCGTATCCATGCTGGTGACCTATGGACATCCTTCTTTTAGGCCTATAAACCCCTATATGTATAAACTCGAACACATATAAATGCAGCATGTACATGTACACACACACACATATGCACACACACACAATAAAGTATGTGACATAATAATGCTAGCTATCACTGTGATAATTACCAGTTAGTATCCTCCCAATGCTGTGAACTGCGGCTCCCCAGCCTTCCCCCGGTCATGGCTCTGCAGCGAATGTTGAGATTTGACAACACACTGGGGATAAACTGAGCGAGCTGCTGCAGCCAGTTGCCAGGACAAGTTTTCCATCTGCTGCTGAGTGGCTCCCTGGCAGAGAGATGGAGGCAGAGTAGTGAGGCCACGATAGATCTGACCCACAGTCTCCTCTTGCTGGGAGCCCGGGGACGGTGTGTCTCCGTTATCAACTCTGGCCACAGTGGAGTTGAGGGATTTGCTTTATGGAAAGCAGAGGCAGATGCGGGATAAAGCCCGACTTAGGAGCCAGGCAGGCCCAGAGAGACG
This sequence comes from Aotus nancymaae, assembly GCF_030222135.1. NCBI lineage: Eukaryota > Metazoa > Chordata > Mammalia > Primates > Aotidae > Aotus > Aotus nancymaae. The sequence goes on from NW_026988447.1 coordinate 15,334,372, forward strand.
GAACACATTCACCCCTCTGGGTTCTCTGCAGCTCTAATGATTAGGCTCCTGCAAAACCAGGAGGGACTTCCTTCTCTGAGTCAGATGTAGTAGTTGATTCTTTTTCTACTAAGCCATAGTTAAGGAATTTCAGGACCTGGCGGTCTATATGGACCAGGCTTTCTGCCTCCTTACTCTCTAAAGGGGCAGATACGTAAATGATGAAATTATTTGGATATTGCCTCGCTTCGGCCTTCTACTTATGAGTTAATCTTTCTTTTAGAAGTCTCAGCAAATTTTAACCCCTGTCTTTTTTGGGGAAGGTAAACGCACAGGTTTTGGTCACAGTGAGACATCAGCTTCAAGGCATCTGAACCCCATTTCACCTTGAAGGCAAAAATAGCTGTGAGATGTGACATTCAGTTAAAACCCATTACCTCAGTTAAAGGTTTTCTGGGCAGATCGCTTTCTGTGGTTTTGTAGCAACATTAAACAGCAAACGATTTTGAACTGCAATTTCTCACATCAACTTCATAAGCACTATATATGCCATTTATTGTAATAACATAAAATTTAGCCTTCAGTGATAGGTGCATACACATTTTGGTGTGACTCCCGAACAATCGTTAAAAGTTTCAGTTGGTTATTTCCATCCCCTTCCATCATCTCCCAAGAGAGAATTAAAACAGGTAGCCTCAAGGGAGCTCCAGGACCACACTGAGTAATTTCACTAAAGACCTCACGAAACTCTCCCAAAATCTGACTGTGGATGGGATCATGTTAGAAAGCATCATGCCAGCATAAGGAAGGATCATTCTCGGCCAAGAGAAGAAAGAGGCCATGCTATTAAAGCCTGGGTGGGTTGATTTTAATGAGAAGAGGGATCGGGAAGATTGTAGGCCTTCAACAAAAATGCAAAATACCTAAATTGGCAGTTAAGGAAGATCTCCTTGAAGAAATATCGGGAGATTCGAGGCAGAAAGATCATTTGGAAGGTGTACTAGTTGGGCTACAGATGAAGCAGTCATAACAAAGAAACCCCAACAGACAGTGGCTTATAACATGGATGCAGTGTTCTGTATCTTGTTTGGTGTGAGGGTTCTTGTAAAACTGTAAGGCATACACCTCTCAAAAGTCAGTGAAGGGAACTTCAAGATCTGTGAAGTTTTTGAGTATTAATTATGCCTCAATTAAAAAACTACATACCCGGGCACTTCTTTCTTTCTCACATACTAGTTCAAAGATGGTGGGTAGGTAGCTGTTTTGTTTCGTGACTGGTCAGCTCGGCTGTCCCTAACATGTAACTCCATCACTGTTGCTTAATAAAGAGGATGAGGGAGAAGGAAATCCAGGGCAAGTGGCTGGTCTTTGGGTTGAGGCGAACTTGGAATTTGACATATCCTTCCATTCATGTGCCACAGGCCCAGACTGAACCACAAAGCCATGGAGAAGATTGAGAAATACAGACTAGAGCTGGGAAGCCATGTGGCCAGCTGACACTCCAGAGGGCCAGGGTCTCCTGGGGGAGGGAGTTCTGGGAGAATGAGACTGGAGAGTGTAGGGAGGTCTCCACCCCCTGGGGTGATCCTGGCAGCCAAGGAACAGAAGGGCAGACCCGCAGAGTCATTCAGAGACAGAATGGACACAGTCATGTTACTGTTTGCACCTAGGGACAGAGTTAAAGTGAATTATAAGGTTGGAGGATGGTGGCTCTGGAAATGGTGAGATCATGAAGGAAATGGGGAAACCAGGAGGGACAGCTGGTGTGCTGGGGTGGGGCAGAGGGGAGAGATGACCAAGGAACACTCAGAGTCTCTATCCTAGGAGATGTTTAATAATAGAGGAGGCAGCTGTCCCTGCTGTTTAGGGTGTGGCTTTGTCTGAAACCAGGGAGCTAAATGAAATAGTTTTTCTGAAACAGAAGGTTGGATGTTTCGAAGGTAAAATGAAGCAGGAGTTGGTGTCTGAGAGACAATGGCTGAAACCTCTCTCGCATCCACATTTCAGACGAGATTCCCCCATCTCCGTTCTCTCCACTGGCCAGTGACATGTGCAGTGCCCACCGCGGGCTATTGCCACCTCCTCTTTCGCCCAGCCTGCACTTTCCCCTTTTCTGGATCTGAGCTGCTCAACCTGTTACTGCCTTGTACTCTGTATTTGAAAACAAGGTTTCAGGCAGAATGAAAGATCAGGAACATGAGTTCGACTCTTAGGCACTGCAGTGAGTTGAAGGAGTTTTGGGGTGAGGAGAGCTAGGGGGGTCCCAGTGTTTACTGAAGTGATCAGAGGAAAACACACATCAAATGCCTCTTGCTTTCCGAGTGCAGGCAACAACCCCTGTGTTTCAATTGGGAGCAGTAAGCTGCTTCCTTGTGAAGATTAGAAACTCCTTAAAGGCAGTGGCCACTCGTCCTACTTACCTGCCTCCCCAGCTGCTCCTAATGGTGCTGGAGAGATAGGTATTTGTTAAATTAATAAACACCTGGACCTAATGCAGTGTCAAAGGGTTGCATATGGATTCCTCAAGCAAACAGAGACTTTCTTTAACCAACTCCTTAAACCTTCCCCTGTATACCCACTGCCAGATGCAGGTGTTCTTTTTCTAAGAATCCATAAGGCTTATGTCAAGTATGGGAAAGTATGATGCATCAAGGTATGGGACCTTGTACAAGTCTTTTAATTTTTCTGGGCCTCAGTTTTCTCGTCTGGAAATGAGAGTAGGAGCTGGATTAGGTGATATTTAAGAACATTTTGTAGCATTGGGATTCCAGATTCTCTCTTAGATCAAGCTGTTTGTTTTCCAGGTATTTTTGAGACATTTGAGTTTTCAACTTCCCTCCTCCACCTTTTAATTGAGGAAGTAGAATGTCTGAGTCCATTCAGGCAGCTGTAACAAAATACCATAGTGGGGGTGGCTTGTAAACAACAGAAGTTTATTCTCACTTCTAAAGACTGGAAAGTTCAAGATCAAGGCACCGGCAGATTTGGTGTTTGGCAAAAGCCTGATTTCTGGTTCACAGACAGTTCGCTCTTGCTGTGTCCTCACATGGTAAAAGTGGCCAACAAGCTCCCCTGGGCCTTTTTTGTAAGGACACTAATCCCATTCATGGGGGTTGCCCCCATGACCTAATCACCATCCTAAACCCTACCTCCTAATACCATCACCTTAGGGGTTAGGATTCCAACCTATGAATTTGAGAGGGCCACAAACATTCGGATACAACATGAGGTATTCTCTACAGTGTGTTTTCTGGTCTCAGGTGAAAGCTGTTCACATGATTATGGTCATGTGGGGATATGAGTTCAGGTATGAAAGCAAATGGTCAAATAGATAAGCTGTTGTGTTAGTATTCAATTTCTGCGTAATAAATTGCCACAAAGACGATGTCTTGCAACAACACAAATGTATTGTCTCCCAGCTGTTGTGGGTTAGGAGTCCAGGACAGACTAGTTGGGTCCTCTGCTCAGAGTCTCACCAGACTGAGGTCCAGGTGTTGGCTGGAGCTGTGAGCTCATCTGCTGTGTCACGAATGTTTGTGGACCCCCAGTTTCACACATTGAAACTTAATGTGGTCCTGTTAAGAGGTGGGGCCTTAGGGGGTAGTTAGGTCAGAAGGGTTCTGCCCTCATGAATGGGATTAGCGTCCTTATACAAGGCCCAAAGCTACTTTTTGGCCCCTTCCACCTTGTAAGGATGCAAGGCACCTTCTTTGAGGAGGAGAGTGAGCCCTCACCAGACGCTGAATCTGCTGGTGATTTGGTCTTGGACGTCATAGCTTCCACAGCTGGGAGCAATACATTTCTGTTGTTTACAGATGACCCAGTCCGGGACGTTAACATTTATGGGAGGCTGTTGTTTCAGGCTAAACTCCCGCACTAGGCCCCAGCAGACCTGACAAAAGCAGAATGGAGATACTCATGTTAAGTGCCACACAGTCAAAGTTAAACTTTAAAAAATAGGGAAAATCCCAAGCAGGTAAGTTTTTTTAAAATGAGATTCACAGCAACCAATCAAAAAGGACTGAGTCAACCTGAGCCAGCATGATAAGGAAGTTGTCTCTACTTCAGCCCACCCAAGAAAGGTCACTTTGAAATGACCAATGAACTCTTTGTTCTTTCTTTTCACTTTCCTCAGCATGTTGCTGCCTGTGAAGCCCACCCGCTCTGCTCAGCTCAGTGGAGCTCTTTTTATTTCATAGACAGGATGTTGCCCAACTCATGAATCACTAACAAAAGCCAATTAGATCTTTACAACTCAATTTGCTGAAATTTTGTCCTTTGACAAAGGCATTTTGTTACAGCAGCGGGAATGGCCTGAGACGTCATGGGAAGCTTGGCTCCTCCTCTAAATTCATTCAGGTGGTTGGCAGGATTCAGTTCCCTGTGATTAGAAGACCGTGGCCTCCTTTCACTTGCTGGCTTGTGGCTGGGGTCACTGCCCCGGGGTTTGGCCTCAGGTCCTAGCCTGTGGCTCCTTCGTAGCATGGCAGCTCACTTCTTCAAGGCCAGCAGGAAAGCTGCTTCTGGTCTCTTTTAAGGGCTTACCTGCTTAGGTCAGGCTCACCTGGAATAATCTTCCTTTTAATAACCTCGAAGTCATCTGATTACAGACCTTGATTACATCTTCAGAATTCCTTTGCCATATATCAGAGAGGGACATTCCACTGTATCCATGGGTCACAGCCACACGCAAGGAAAGGAGATTCGACATGGTGGGTATACCAGGTAGACGGTGTCTGGGGAGCCAGGGATCTTAGGCTTCTGCCCACCACAGCTATGAAAGCAGGTGTCAGAGTCTCGGCGTCTACAGGAATGGACAGGCATGATGACTCAGTAAAGACCCCAGAGTTTAGTGGTGAACTGGGGAGGACATGACTTCCCCAGCAGGGGCAGCCTTGACTTAGTGCCATAGTGTGGCCAAGCTTTGGAATTGCCAAGACAATCTAGAAGTCCTGATTTTTCATGCAAAACTCCCGAGTCTTAAATTTGGACAACCATTTAAAAAATGATTTTACATATTCAAAAAAAAAAATCTGAGCATAGAGGATTTGGGGGGCATTAAAACCCCTCTGTATGATACTCTGATAGTCAGATACGTGTCACTCCACATGTGTCCAAACCCATGAAATGTTTAGCACCAAGAGTGAACCCAGTGTAAACTATGGACTTTGGGTGATAACAATGTGGCAATTTAGGTTCGTCGTTGTAACAAATGTACCACTCCAGTGGGGGTGGTAGGGGCTGGGGGTGGGGGAGGTGGTGATAATGGGGGAGGCTTTGCATGTGTGGGTACAGGGGGTATAAGGGGACACCTTGTGCCTTTACTAGGTCTTGCTGTGAACCTAAAACTGTTCTGAAAATAGTCTATTATAGTTAGAGTTTAATTTTTTTTAATCGTTTAAAACCCCACAGTTGTGTGTCGGAGACGACCTGTTGCCCACCCATGTATGATTTCTGTGTTAGAGAAAGCCAAATCCAGTTGAGGGATGTGGCAAACTTAACCTCACCAGGGAGAAATCCAACTCTAAGGACAAAATAGCTTCAGGAAGAATGTGATCTCATGTCAGCCAGGGCCCTGTATGTGGCAATGCATCTTGGGCACCAGAAGCTGGATTTGTCAGTCAGATCCCTCAGGTGAAGTGAGGCTGACTGAGGAAGCCAGAGTCCCACTGGGATCACTGGGCTAAAACAGGGTTTACTATAAAAAAAAGGCTCTCGGCCTCGTAATGTGGTTTCATGAACAGAGTGGCACATCACCTCACACTTGGAATGCAACACCTCCAATGGTTTGCTAGAAAATTGCTCCCCAAATTATACTTCTGCCAAGAGTCCAGGATAATAGTGCACCACAAGGGCAGAGAAAAATGGATTGCAATTGGATACATTGAATAATGTAATGTTTCAACAATACCAAAAAGAACGTCCTATTATTAAAATACCACAGCAGTTTTTAAAAGCAGCATTAAAATCACCATGAGCAGGCATTAAGATCTGAGAATAACAAATATTGAGTTTTTCTCAGAGCTACGGTAGGGCAAAAATCCCTCAGTCTGCTTAAACTTTCAGAGAATATCCAGGCATTTACAGGAAAGGATAACTGGAGTGAAAAAGAAATCGCTCTGGCTCTCATCCAATATGGGAGTGGCAAAGTTATGGAGGTTTTAACATCTCTTTAAGCAAACCACACAAGTATAGTGAGGCGGGGAGCTGTGCAATCATCCAGGGAATGTGATTAACACTGAAAGTCCAGTCTGGAGAATTCAGGCTCCAAAATGTCCACCTTTTCTGGAATTGTCAGGCTCTGAGGGTACTGAAGGTGCTTTCAGTTCCCTTAAAGATGATTATTTCCTGTAGCCCCAACTGGTATCCAGGTGTGTTATGAATTACAGGAACTTTAACTTAAGTGCTGCCTCTGAACCTGTATGGTCTCTTCCTCCCTCACTCCAGATCCCTTCTCTCTGGCTCCCAGTATCTCCCTGGGCCTTAGGCTACTTTCCCTTCTTGTAAGTCTACCTGCATATTTACTTACTACCTTCTTATCTAAGGTGTCAGTTAATCAATTTGCTGCCTCCTTGATCCGCTAGCAGGGGAGGACTAGACGATTCCAAAATGTCCTGGCCAGGGTCCCTTGTAGCCAGAGAAGGAAATTCACCAAAACTAGTTTGAGGAAAGAGAGAAATTAAATGGAGAGACAGAGGTGATTTCATAGTCTCTGTGAGCAGAAGCATGAGGCAGGCCTCATGGGACCCTGGAGCCAGAACAGAAATACCTGCAAAAGAAGTTCCACTCTCATTCTCTTACTAGGGCCTGTTCCCACAGCTGCACCCACAGACTCCGCTAGTCCATAAGAAATCTGTGGGGTTCTGGCTTCTGCCTCGCCATGTGTCTGCTTCAGTTTCTTCTTTCTGCCGAGGTGGAAAGTGGCCATCCAGCCATCCCTTTGCAGGACCCCTCAGCAATAAGATCTAACCCTGACCACTGAGAGACTCTGGGTCAACTCCAAGCTGGAATGAGAAAGAGTTGAATTGACCTATCCTCAAGCCCAAGGAGAATCCCTCCATTCAGATTTTCCTTTCCTGCCAATCTCTCTCTTATGCATTAATCTTTTCATTGCTTCAATATGGTAACCTAAACAGGTGGAAAGGGAACAGAAAATGGCACCATCAGATACTGAAGCCCCAAAGACCTAATATCCCATGGATGAGATTAGCCATCTGCTGGAGAGATGACTTGAGGTGTATAGCAGATAAGCTTAGCGAACCATTCCAGACCCATCGCAAAGGCGCTTTCTGAATGCAGTTTAATCTAAGATAAATAGTAATCATGGAAACACTATCATATTAATAACAGAAGTAAATGCAGTCAGCCCTCCATATCCATGGGCCCTACATTTGTGGATTCAACTCACTGGGGATTGAAAATATTCAGAAAGAAAAATGGATGGTCTGTCTGTACCAAACATGTACAGCCTTTTTTTTCTTGTTATGATTCCCTAAACAGTACAGTATAACAACCATTTACATAGCCTTTACATTGTATTAGGTATTATGTGTAGTCTAGAGATGATTTAACGTGTGTGGGAGGGTGCATGTAGGTTACATGCAAACACTACCCTACTTTACGTCAGGACTTGAGCATCTGTGGATTTTGGTATCTGCAAGGGGTCCTGGAACCAATCCCCCATCCATACTGAGTGATGACTGTAGTTGCTCTGCTTGGGATATTGAAAATAAAAATAACGAATGAAGTATTACTGTTTCTCTCTGGCCCTGTCCAATTGAGCGGATACCTTGCCTGGCTCCAGGGGTCTTCTGGCTCATTTGGTAGGTGCCACCTTATTAGGGCAGAGGATTGTTATAGCTTGATGACACCAACCATTAAAAATCTTCCCATGCCCTGCTCCATGACCTTGCCTTGAGTTAGTAATTTGGTTCTTCAAAAATACTTTTCATTTTAGAAAAAAATTTGCTCAGCAGCTGCCAGCCAGTCTCTTGAGTTTTATTAGCCTGAACCAATCATCCAGAACTTCAATGCATTCACAGAATTGAGCTCCTGAACCCTCAGATCTGAAGACCTCAGTGACCTTGTCAAGGTGACAGCCAACTAGCTCCTTCCTGACTTGAATTATGCCAAAGAAAAGTCCTTGTAGCCTAGGAGAAGCAGAATAAGAAGTCCTACCACAAGGAAGAGGGTCATCCGTCCCGGGACCTTTCTTTCTCCACAGCTATCAGCAAGTTCAATGAAGAGAATTCCGAGCCAGGGGAGGGGCAAGACAGTAGATACACATGGAGCAGGCGGGCCTCTCAGAGCTCCGTAAGTCGCCCGATAGAGGCAGCTGCTTCCTCTGCCTATACCAATGGCAGGTCTTGCCTGAAGGCATATTTCAGGAAGACAGGGACGAGCGGAACTGTGTCTTCTCCAGAGCAGGCTGGACGTGTGGGCGAGTGCTGACTCCTGGGTTTTCTCTACTTACTGCTTCTGTCTGAGTCTGCTGGGGCTGCCATGCCAAAATACCACAGACTGAGTGGCTTCAACAACAGAAATTCATTTCCTCACAGTTCTGTGGGCTGTGAAGTCCAAGTTCAAGCTGCCAGCAGATTCAGTTTCTGGTGAGGATGCTCTTCTGGGCTTGCAGACGGCTTTCTTCTCACTGTGTCCTCAAATGGTGGAGGGAGAGCATGCTAGCTCTGAGGTGTCTCTTCTCAGGAGGGCACTAATCCCCTTAGACCAGGGTCCTGTCCTCGTGACCTAAAGACCTCCCAAAGGTCCCATTTCCAAACACCATCACACTGGGGGCTAGGGCTTCAATATCTGACTCCTGGGGTGTCCCAGGGTGGGACACACACATATTCAGTCCACACATCCCCTTCCTCCTCCTCCTTATGACTGGCTTGTATTTAGGGTCAAGAGTCCATTGCTGGGGCCCCAGGAGCTGGGGAGGAGCTGAGCTGGAGGGAATTGCAAAGTGGAGGCCCTGAGTCCTTTCAGAGAAGATGCACGGGGAAAGAGGGGCAGTTCATGTGGCTGCACTGCGGGGAGCTGGGCCCTGTTTTTGCCTAAAATGAAGGTGCTATAGCTCAGGGACCAACCTAAGGTGGTGCGAAGGGGTGTGCTGAGAAGTGACTCCAGCTGATTTGGCCACGCAAGACTCTTAGGTCCCTGTTGGTAGATGAGGATGGATCTGAGGTGGATGGGGCTCATAGTATGCACAGCCTCGCTGCATTTATCATCAACTGAGCATAAAACAGATCATATAACTTTTTTTTCTGAGAACTAAATGACATTTGAAGAATCGTTCCCTGAAGTGGACAGTTCTTAATTGCTTCAGCCGACACCTTTGATGATGGTTCATTTGAGATGGATGGCACCTGGAAGCCAGATGCTACTGTTTCCCTCACTGGCTCAGACGACCCCTCAGTGGCAGTCATGGGCTCTTTAGGTACCACACCTTGGGCGCCCCCTCTAAGACTACAGCCACAGATCTCACTGGATTTTCATACACTTTTCACACAAGGGCGAGGAATGACTCTCAAATATTTTGACCAATCAGCATGCTTCTCTGGCTTTGGCACTCAGGCCGTTCTCTCTGACTGGATCCAGCATTCAGCCTTGGGTTCTACATAGTTGCTGCCACATTGAGAGTCTCTTGCTGTCCAGGCTGGCTCCTTAACATCCAGACTAGCCCAGCCAATTGTGCCAATTCTCCCTGCCCTGAAGTGAGGTGAAGAGATGCCTTGGGCAGGGCACAGGGGCTCATGCCTGTCATCCCAGCACTTTGAGAGGCAAGGCTAGATGATCGCTTGAGGTCAGGAGTTAGAGGCCAGCCTGGGCAACATAGCAAGACCCCATCTCCACCAAAAAGCAAATTCGCTGGCTGTGGTGGTGCACACCTGGCTTGAGCCCAGGCGTTCGCACCTGCAGTGAGTCATAATTGCATCACTGCACTCCAGCCTGGGTGACAGAGAGCAAGACTCTGTCTCTAGAGGGGAAGGAAGGAAGGAAGGAAGGAAGGAAGGAAGGAAGGAAGGAGAAAGGGAGGGAGGAAGGGAAAGGGAAAGGGAAAGGAAAGGGAAGGGAAGGGAAGGGAGAGGGAGAGGAGAAAAGGGCTGGGCACAGTGGCTCACGCCTGTAATTCCAGCACTTCGGGAGGCCAAGGTGGGTGGAACCCCTGAGGTCAGGAGTTCGAGATCAGCCTTACCAATATGATGAAACCCTGTCTCTACTAAAAATACAAAAATTAGCTGGGTGTGGTAGCATGTGCCTGTAATCCCAGATACTCTGGAGGCTGAGACAGGAGAATTGCTTGAACTTGGGAGGCGGAGGTTGCAATGAGCGAGATTATGCCATTGCACTCCTGCCTGGGCAACAAGAGTGAGACTTTGTCTCAAATAACAAAAAAGAAAGAAAAGAAAGGAATTAAAGGGAGGGAGGGAGAAAAGGAGAAAGAGAGAAAGAAAGGAAAGGTGGGAGTGAGAAAGAGAACGAAAGAAAGAAGGAAAGAAAGAGAGGAAGGACGAGAAGAAGGGAGAAAGGAAAGAAAGAAAAAGAAAAAGGAAGGAGAAAGCGAGAAAGAGAAAGAAAGAAAGGAAGGAAGGAAAGAAAGAAAGGCAGGCGTTGGATCGTGATCAAACAGATGTGGGAGGCAGGAGTAACATGAACATGATTTTGAATGAGGCCTTGAATCCTGATAGACGTGGGCTCAAATTCCAGCTCCACACTACTTGCTGTATGACTTAGGACAAGACACTTTTCTGAGCCTGTTTTCTGAATTCTCCAATTGTGTGATGATGAACAGTAATTGTGCAAAATTCCTGACACAGAAATAAGCACTGGCTATTATTGTTGAACTCAATAGGTGAGCAAAATGCAGTGGTGGGGACCCCATGACTGCGCAGGCACGCAGTCATTTTCAGGGAAAACCGATCATCTGGAAGCCAGATCTCAACCCTTGGACTAAGTTCAGATGGGATGTCAGTCTCAGAAAGAGGGGCATGCAGAGCCAGAGCAGAAGACCCTATTTCATGAAGAAAAATGATATACTGGGCAGGCAGCCAGTAAGAATCGAAGAAAAATTAGACATAGGCAGAAATCCATTTACAAACTGGGACTCCAGGACTCTGGGTCTCAGCACAGCAGGAGCCGAGTGACTTACATGGAAGGCACCACCAGGCCCTGCTGGTAGCAAAGGTGAACCTGAACCCCGCAGCTTGCGTTCACACTTTGTGGTCAGGACTGATCCCGGGGAACAAGAGTGTGGAGGAGCTTGAGATGAATTCTAACCAGATTCTCTTAGTATGAAAAGCCTGAAGGGTGGTGTGGGTTGTGTCTGGGATGAATTTCCCTTGGCAAAATACTGAGCAAACACCCTTGGCTCTGTCTCTGAGAAAAAATTCTAGCTAAAACCCAAATTGCTTGTTTATTAGCAAATGTGAATAATGTACAAATTAAACCACCTGCTCCCGGTGAATTAATTTAGGTTATACTGCAGCTGGGATGGAGTGGCTGACGCTTAGTTAACACAATCATGCAAATTAACACACGCCTGACTTCTAGGTAGATCCCCACTGTCCACGGTAGGGGCCCTAAGGGAAATCAGGCAACAGACCTTAAAGAAAGCAATAATGTCCGCTTTATCTGTTCTGACAGTTTTCAGCTACTTTCTACAAGAGTCTTTTGGGGAGAATATTCAGTACCTTTTTTCTTAGCCCAATAATGCAGGAAGCAGAATATAAAATGTGGAAAGAATAGTTTAACAGTGGGTTTCTGGGACCCAGGTCCCTCACGTGAGCTGCTGATGTTATTCTTATGTGCCTCACTTTTCTCTTTGGGGTCCCGGGACCTCCCTCTAAGTGGCCAGAAACATACTTGATTCATTGGGTTATTTAAGATTGCTAAGGAAAGACTGACCCAGACCTACAAGAGTCTTTTGGGGATAATATTCAGTACCTTTTTTCTTAGCCCAATGATGCAGGAAGTAGAATATAAAATGTGGAAAGTGTTGGGCATGGCGGCCTACACTTGTAATCCCAGCACTTTGGGAGGCTGAGGCGGGTGGATCACCTGAGGTCAGGAATTTGAGACCAGCCTAACCAATGTGGTGAAACACCACTGTCTCTACTAAAAATACAAAAAAAAAAAAAAAAAATTAGCTGGGTGTGGTGGCAGGCGCCAGTAATCCCAGCTACTTGGGAGCCTGAGACAGGGAGAATTGCTTGAGTCCAGGAGGTAGAGGTTGCAGTGAGCCGAGATCACGCCACTGCACTCTATCCTGGGTGACAGAGCCAGACTCTGTCTTAAAACAAGTAAATAAAATGTGGAAAGAATAGTTTAACGGTGGGTTTCTGGGTCCCGGGTGCCTCACGTGAGCTGGTGGTGTCATTCTTGTGTGCCTCACTTTTCTCTTTGAGCTCCTGGAACTTCCCTCTAAGTGGCCAGATCTGTTGGGTTATTTAAGATTGCTAAGGAAAGACTGACCCAGACCTCCTTTGGTGATGGGCCTTACTTCTAGGACACAAGGGAAAGAGGGGGCATTAGGGCATCTTTCTTCATCAGCCACAGGCACTCTGGGTCTGGCACAGTCAGGACCGGCAAGTGTAGAACCAGATCATTTGCAATACAGCCTGAGCCCATATGCCAGTGTTCACAGGTGCCAGGAGAGACATCTGGGGATCAGGTTGTCACTCTGCAATACAGAGCACCTCTATTGGGGTGAGCTGGTGCCAAGCCACCTCAGAGGTGGTTGGCCACCCCGGTGAGCAGCCTGCCTTGGCTGGGGCACTGATCCTGGGTATCATCAGTTGCGGCTCAGGTAGCATGAACCGTCCACTAAATAAAAGTATTAATACAAAGCTGGAGACAGAGAATGCTGTGCTTTTGGAAAAATGTTCCTCAAAAGAGGGTTGAGGGCATGGCAGGTCTTCACCACATCGTGGATTCTGCTCTGGAATACTCCTGTGTAGGGTAGGCGAGCTTTGGGCAAGACACGTCATTGCTAACTCCAGAGGGCCTGGGCAGGTGGAAAGGACGGCAGGGGATGCGGAAGAGGAAGTTCATTTCAGCTGCTCTTGCCTTTGCCTTTTTGTTCCTGTCTCTGGGCTCTGGAGGCCCTTCCTCACTCTAGATCTCGGATCTCTGGACTCTGCAGGTTGTCATTGCAGCCTCACCTTGTGTGTCCTGCGGGGAACATCCATCCACTTTTGCAGGCTTGTCTCAGGCAGGAGAAGCACTGCTATCAACAGCACCAATGAAGGGAAGGGCAGGAGGGCACCTTCGCAGAGAAGCACCTTTTTAACATTCTCTTGTGAGGAGTTGGCTATAGCTTGTGATATGTCCTGGTGAAAGGAGTAGGGCATTTGGAGACTTGGGAGAGACTGCTGAAAGCTCAGGTTTAAATTTTTGTTTGGCTCTCTCTTGACTGGCTGTGAAAGTTTTGGAAAATCACTTTCCTTTTCTCCTCTCCTCTCCTCTTCCCTCCCCTCCACTCCCCTCCACTCCCCTCCTCTCCTCCCTCCTTCCTTCCCTCCCTCCTTCCTTCCTTTCTTTTCTTTTCCCTTCCTTCCACTCTCTTTCTTTCCTTTCTTTTTTTCTTTCTTTCTTTCTCTTTCTTTCTTTCTTTCTTTCTTTTTCTTTCTTTCTCTCTCTCTCTTTTTCTCCTTCCTTCCTTCCTTTGACAAGGTCTTGCTCTGTCACCCAGATTGGAATGCATTGACACCATCTAGGTTCACTACAACCTCTGCCTTTCAGGTTCAAGTGATCTTCCTGCCTCAGTCTCCCAAGTAGTTGGAATTATAGGCACACACCAGCATGTCTGGCTAATCTTTGTATTTTTAGTACAGACAGGGTTTTACCATGTTGGCCAGGCTGGTCCCAAACTCTTGACCCCTCAAGTGATCCACCTGCCTGGGCCTCCCAAAGTGCTAGGATTACAGGAATGAGCCACTGAGCCCGGCCCACTTTACCTTTCTGATACTTAGTTTCCCCATCTATAAAACAGGAATAATAATCTAATCTTTAAAAAATGTAGTGAGCATGAAATGAAAATTTGTCATAAAAGCATTTTGTAATCCTAAAATGTCATCCTCATGTTTTGTTTCCAATTGTTACTTTAATCATGTTGTTTTGCTCAATATGGCAGAAAGGTTTTTTTTAATGCAATATTGCAATGCCTCCAGGAAAAAGATAAAGGTTAGAATATCTATTGCAGATGAAAGCTAAGATATAAAGATAACTAATTGGATAATATTAATCCCTTCTCTTAACTAGATATTTGAATCTCCATTTGGTAGTTGACTAGGGAGTAATTCCCCCAGGAATCCCATCAAACAGAAAATATTAGAATTAGAACTTCACTTTGTTTTAAAGTTTGCATCACATTCCCTGCGGGTTGTTGCATGTTACAGTGAGCATATGGGAGGTTGCATGTAGCATTAGTTAATCTTTGTTAAGCACCTTGAAGAGAAGCGACTATGTGAACAGCTGCTAAATCCATATATCATGCATGTGTATGACTCTACTCAATGTGTATAAATAAACAAACAGATCTAATTTAGAGTTGACATATAAAAATTGGTAAGTGATGTCACAGCCTAACATCAGCGGAGGCAACATGATTTTTTAAACACTCTTCTGAAACGTTCTGTCCTTTCTCATGGGTAATTTGTCTGTCACATCCTGATGTTCCAGTTGCCCCATTGGCTCTGTAAGCGGCATCAAAGCCTGAATTTCCCTGCAGGCGAAGCACAGAACAATAATCCTCTGTGCAAACAGCTGCTTTGTTATGCTTGAAGTAAAAATTGTGATGATGGTAATGTAAACTCAAAAAATCTCCAGGTTGATTTGAAAAATTTTGACAGGCTGTGTTGCAGAGGTCTCTGGTTTGCTGTATGGAGAATCTGCATGCTGGGTCTCTCAGTTTGTTGGAGCTGCCATAATAAAGTGCCACAGGCTGGGTGGCTTGAACCACAGAATTTTTTTTTCACACAGTTCTGGCAAATAGATGTCCAAGGTATCAGGGTCAGCAAGGCTGGTTTCTTCTAAGGCATCTCCTTGGCTTATAGAAGGCTGTCACATTAGTCCATTCTCACGCTGCTAATAAAGATATACCCAAGACTGGGTAATGTATAGGAAAGAGGTTTAATGGACTCACAGTTCCACACGGCTGGGGAGGCCTCACAATCATGGTGGAAGGTGAATGTGGAGCAAAGTCACATCTTACATGGCAGCAAGCAAGAGAGCTTGGGCAGGCAAACTCTTATTTATTATAAAGCCTTCAGATCTCATGAGACTTACTCACTCCCATGAGAACAGTATGGGGGAGACCGCTCCCATGGTTCTATTATCTCCATCTGGCCCTGCCCTTGACATGTGGGGATTATTACAAGTCAATGTGAGATCTGGGTGGTGACACAGCCAAACCATAACAGCTGTCGTGTCCCTGGGTCTTTTCTCTGTGTGGATCTGTGTCCTAATCTCTTCTTACAAAGGTACCAGTCATGTTAGAATTGGGCCCATTGTAATGGACCCATTTTACTTTAATTACCTCTTTAGAGATCCCAACTCCAAATACAGTCCCATTCTGAGGTACTGGAGTGTAGGTCTTCATCATGTGAATCTGGGGTGAGGGAGACACAATTCCGCTCATCACGGTGGGGGAGTTTGTTCTTGGTACAGGGCATCCATTCAGCCTGATAAAAACTTTTTTTTTTCCAGTTTCCCAAATATTTGCTTTGTCCTATAGTTTACATTTTTAAATTTCCAAAACCACTTCGAAATTTTCTCTGGGGCTGGTTTTGATAGGATGGAAGAGAGTTTCTTTATTATCTAAAGACCATCAAGAGGTTAGGGTTAGCATCAGTGCATGCTGGCAAAAGAAGGTCTGAAAAATGAGGACACTTGGGAGTTGATGAGAAATGATTTTAGCCTGAACTAAACTCTCAGGCCCCTGTAATTACCACCAACTCCCTAGAGCTGAATGGCTACTTGAATGGCTACCCAGCAACTTCCAACAGAACATTATGCAATAGTGGGAATATTCTGTATCTGTGCTGTCCAATACAGTAGCCACTCACCACATGTGACTACTAAGCACTGGAAATGTGATGAGTGCACCTGAAGAACTGAATTTTAAATTTTACCTAATTTTAAGTAATCTAAATCTAAAGGGCTACATGTGGATAATTGCTGCCATATTGGACAGCGCAGTCCTAGATCACAGATAAATAAGGGCAGCTCTGATATTTGTGAGATCCAGTAGGACTGGTGTACCACACTACTCCCCCACCTACCACACACTCTCCACACGCTCTGCTCTCAATCTGAACTGGCCTTTGGAGAAGGAAGCTATTGCAAAAGTTAGCTTGGGGATTCACTCCCTGACAGTAGCTTCAAGTTGGGGGCTCCATAAAAGTGAGTCTGGTTTATTGCTTTGCATACAAAGTATCCAAGATGAGCATCCAAAGACCAGATGAGCATAGATAGGAATGTTCCTTAGCCACAGTGGAAAAGTTTCTTATGAAAAAATATACCTCTCTGGAAATATTAAACTGGAAGATTAGTTGAAAGCAATTTGAGTCCACTGTGACTGCCTTTACAAATGCTACTCTGAGAACTCAGGGTAAGGGGCTCGGTCAGAATAGGGCTTTTGTCAAAATAGGAAGTATCCATAATGCCTGTTATATTATAGTGTGGGCTAGTCATATCCCATACTGTCAGTGGTTCGAATGTTTGGAAAATCAAGTTGCTTTTGCTCACTCTTGTCATGCCTCTGACTCCGCAGAGCTTAGGCAAGTGCCAGTTTGGAGACCTACCATTTTTATTTGTGATTTCACAGAGGTAAGCAGGGTGGGAGCTGCCCAAGACAATGAAGGTAGTCATTACCCTTTATCGGGCTAAGTATATAATTTCCCCAGTGATGTGCTGGGTAATAACAAAAACTTATGTGAGGAACATGTAGTGTTATATTCCCTGGGGCTTAATATGGCTCTCAGTAAAATTGATTTTCTGAAATCTTGCAATATACCTCATCAAACTAAATGAAACCTGCACTGGTTTTATAAGAAGTGATTGGATTCCATGTGATAAATTAACCCTCACCATCAGAGAGGTGCTGGGTAATAGGCTGTTCATTTCAGCCCCTACAGCTGCCATCCAGGATTTAAATTTCTTCCCAGATCCTTATTTAATCCCCTCTGGGACCTGGAGGAGCTTCCATCCAACCGAGAGCCTTGGAGGGCTTAGCTGATCTGGTTGAAAATCATTTCCCCCAAGATGGAGATTTATCCCTGTCTCCACAGGAAGGGAGATTGCTGGTGGTGGAGGGAGGGCCTTGGAGATCAGAGAGCGAAGGTGAAGGCATACCTGGGAGTGCTGGGTCTCTGGGAAAGTGGGTTTTGTGAGTGGTTGGAATGGGCCTGTGTCTGTGAGGAAGACCACCTCTGCTCCTCTGCGGTTCTCCCTTTAGCAGCGTCAGTGGGTTATGTTAGGAGGTGTGAGGGCCCCTCCTGACCTGTGTTTTTACCTTTACATATTGTGCATGTGTTTGTAACACTCAGGTGTCTGAAATTAGCTTGGCCTCTCCAAGAGAAAATGACTGACCACCTGAAACAGAGCCTTCCCCTGTAAATAAACATGCGAATCACACCTCAGCAACCTAAAGGGGGCATCTTCCTGCATCAAACCTAACAAGGCATCCAGGTGCCAAGTGTCATGTAAATATGACCCTTGAAGGGAAAGTAAATATGACTGGGCTCTGAATCAACTCATCCCTAGGAGACGGTTTCCTAAAGTAATAGTAGCTTGAGGGAAATTACTCCACGCAAATCCTAGGGAAGAAAGTTTGTTTCCTCTCTGAGGGTAACCAAGATTTATTAAGCAGGGATACCTACGCAAATATTTCCGAAAGACCACAGAGTTTCATGACGACATTGAAATCCAGCTAACATTATGCACCAAGTGCCTGGGGGAATCCATGGCAAGACTGCTTACCTTGCAGAAAGATACCCTCAATGCGAGCATTGTATTGCTAGAAATCCACCTCTGTTTAGCATGGTTAATTTGGCAGGAGTAGGCAGAGCCCCTGAGGGGTGAAGTTTAGTAGGAGTTTAAACGAACAAGGGCTAGGTCCCGTTTCTAGACCCACCGCAGCTCAGAGCGTATTAATTCCGGGCCCCACTTCCTTCTTCCTTTCCCTAAGGTCCTGCCCAAATTCATAAGTCCTGAGAAAAGCAAAGAACTGACAATCTCCCCCAAAGCGGCCAGTGCAGTGTCTTGTTTCGCTGGAGGGTAATCTTTTCAGGGAGGAGAACCAAAGTGGGAGCCAGAGTTTTGGGGTTTGTGAACCGTTTTGGGGAAGGGGATAAGAAAAATGGGAGGGACGTTTTCTGTTTAGGAAGATAATGAAAGCCAAAGTTTCCCAGCCCAAAAGAATCAACTATTTCAGAGCATCTACGTGTCACAGAGGACAATTTTTCAATGGCAAAAAATAATGGGCCAATTTTTACTTCCGATAATTGACATCACGTATCAGTTTTCCTTTTTTCCTTCTTTCTCTCTCTTCTTTCTTTTTCTTTTCTTTCTTTCTCTTTTTTCTTTCTTTCTTCCTCTCTTTCTTCCTTTCTTTCCTTTTTTGCCAGAGTATTGCTTTGTCATCCAGGCTGGAGTGCGGTGGTGCAATCTTGGCTCACTGCAACTTCTGCCTGCCAGGTTCCATGGATTCTCCTGCCTTGGCCTCCCGAGTAGCTGGGATTACAGATGCCTGCCACTATGCCTGGATAATTTTTGTCTTTTTAGTAGAGATAGGGTTTTGCCATGTTGGCAAAACCCCGTCTCTGAATGCCTCAGCCTCCCAAAGTGTGGGGTTAACAGGCGTGAGCTATCATGGCCGGCCACCGTGCCCAGCCATGATATGAGTTTTGTTTGTGAAAAATGTTTTTAGTTTTGCTATTCAAGTTTATGTTTTCTCTATTAAAAAAAATAAAAGGATAATGGCATACAATTGATCCTGTCTAACTCCTTTCCTGTGCAGTTGCATTCTGATTCATTGCTGTAAACTGGGTGTTATGCAGATGTCCTGGTGTTTAATAGAAGCTCTGTGACTGTGAGTTGAAAGAACACTATGCCAGGATTGCAGAGCTCTTCACTGTGATGCTGTCCAAGATACAAATGGTAACCCTGGGCAGGTTCAGGAGGAAGTCTATACCCAGCCAGTGGGGGAAGCCCCTGGGCCAGGTTGCTGGGCTGCTGTTACTGCCTCTTCCTCCCTTTAGTATCTTCAAATGGGCGATGCTACTGTGCAATGGTTGTTTGCCGTTTGGCCTTGTCTTACCCTGTCAAGACCTAGAACATGACCCTTGGCACCTGGATGCCTTGTTAGGTGTGATGCAGGTTTTAGACTTACTTGAACTTCTCTATCTTTCATTTCACTGTTAAAATGGAGACAATGGATATAAGAATCTGGGGCTAGCTAGGACCTGCTATGTCTTTATCTTTCTCTTTGACCTCAGTATTTTAAATATAGTGAGGCATATGGTTGTGTGTGTGCGTGCACGTGTGTGTGTGTGTGTGTGTGTATGTGAGAGAGAGAGAGAGGAAATCAGGAAAAGAATAAATAATCTCTCCATGCTGTAACCTCTTTCTGTTTGCAAAGGGCACCTTCAAAGGGAGCCCTAGCCCTTTGATAGCATGCTAAAATGTTCATTTTTAATTAGTTTCTACTTTCTTCATATTGCAGCAATTAATCCTGGTTCCTAACTTTCATTTCTATAAATAAAGGTATTTAACAGAATTGTGAGGTATTTATATCCTCTGTACCTTCTGTTCTATCTTGCAAAAGCACATTATTCCAGGAGATGGGTGTGCTCTGACCTTAATCCAGAAGATGCAAAAAGAAGGAAGTTTTCCACTACTTATGGCTTCTTGAGAGTTGAATCTCTAACTTCAGGACACTGGTGGGCCCAGAAGTGGACAGAAGGGCTGTTTGTCTGGTTCTTATGCCTCCGACTGAGCTTCTTTCAAAGGCTACGATGATCTCAGAGACACACTAAGGTGGTGTGGAGCCAGCCCAGCCATGGGAGAACCAAGGAGAGCTTGTAAGTTTTATTGTGGCTGTAGGGCTCGGACAAGGGTACTCAGCCACCTGTTCTCCCAAATCTACAATTGCCATCTTCAAGACTAAGGTCACTGGGGAGACTTACCCAAGGAAGTAGTGAAGAAACACTGAGTTTTACAGGTCCCATCCCTTAACATGTACTTACTGAGTGGTAAAAAGTAGACATTGGTGGAAAAAGCGCCGTTCCTTATATGGTAATTAAGCCCTGTTTTGGTTTCTAATGTGCACAATATGGTCTACACTCCTCTGCTCACAGGTGTGATGTGGCTAAAATGTTGGTGGGAGGGCAAAGAAAGTGGGCTAGGAGCAGTGGCTGAGCCCGCACGTGGGGCACTGTCCTTGGTCCTGAACACAAACGTCATCGCAGGTTGGGTTGCGACATAGTCACATCTCATAACTCAGATACTAGTGTCACCTGATGAGCTTTCTGGAGAAATCCTGAGTGAGGTAAAGGAAAAGGCAGTGGTAGCAGAGAATGCAGGAGGGAGTCAAAGAGATACAGCTGCCGGTGGGAAAGAGTATTTTTATTTAAAAGGATAAAAAGAGATTTTATTTGGGCAAAAGTGCTCATAGTTTCTCTTTTTAAAAATTATCTTAGGCCAGGTACGGTGGCTCATGCCTGTAATCCCAGCACATTGGGAGCCCGAGGTGGGCGGATTACAAGATCAGGAGATTGAGACCATCCTGGCTAACATGGTGAAACTCCGTCTCTACTAAAAACACAAAAAGGAAATTACCCAGGTCTGGTGGTACGCACCTGTAGTCCCAGCTACTTGGGAAGCTGAGGCAGGAGAATCGCTTGAACTCAGGAGGCAGAAGTTGCAGTGAGCCGAGATCGCGCCACTGCATTCCAGCCTGGGCGACAGAGACTCTGTCTCAAAAAAAAAAAATTATCTTTAAGGAGACAAAATGCGGTTTCTGTCCTGCTAGCGAAGAAACTTGGCTGTACCTTATGCTTTACGAAGTGGTTTATGTTGTAGAATATCTGACTGGCTTCGTGTGAATTTGACAGTTACAAATAGTTTTTCTTCTGGGGTGTGTGTGTGAGGGTGCCACACGCCCCTGTGCCCCGCCACTCCCCACCCTGTTCGCCCAGGATCCATCAGCCTGACACAGTCACAATAGAGTAACTCCCTTGCTGGGGTGTGCTCTGCCACAATCACTGTTCATTGTCCACCATTGATTCTTAGTTTATATTAAGGATTCATGTAAAAGCCCAGCCGTGCTGTCTGCCTCCTCTCAAATATGCATTCTCTGCTCTCCTGTCTGCTTTTCCCTTAAGCTCTCAGAAGCATCTTTCATCTTACCACAATTCAATCCACAATTTCTTGGCCTTGGAAAGGGTTCAGTACGGGGAAGAGAACCAAGAATAGCATTTGGAAGTCTCATGCCATGGCTGACAACGTGAGTAGGTTTCTAAGGACCGTGTCTTTTCAGATGGAAACCAAATTCAAGATGTTTTCAATTCTTTGGCAGCCTATCCTCCACCTTGACTTCCACATGTAAGGAGGTGTTAAAAAGTCTATTTACAACTCTTGTATAATGTAAGGGCAAATTATTTTGTTGCTATGTTCATTCCTGGTTAATTGAGAAAATTATTCCGTTTAGCCAAGAGTAAAACCTCTGAGATTTTTCTTCTCATTTCTCTGCATGTCTGGGGAAACAGGCAGCAGTAAACAATCATGGCCTATTTTATTCCTAGTTAAATGAATTATCATAATACTAATTACTAGTAAAAACATCTGGTTTTGGCACAGCTCGACACAGGGATTTCTCAGTGCAAGATTTGATATTTGCCCTGAAATCTTAACCTTTGCTGGGCTTCCCAGCTCCTTAGGCTGACCCCTCTACTATTTGAGCTCAAGACCTTTCAAAGCTGATACTACTTTCAAATGTAGATGAGCTATCCCATAAGAGACTTTTTCTGGTTACTGATATGCACAATACCTTTTTGTAGGTCTTTATTGCTTGTTTAATTTTCCATGGAAACCATTTACATGAAAACAAAGTTTGGTTCCTTACATCAGTTCCTCTTGCTTCTCCCAGCGTGACCACCTGAGATGATCGTCCCATCGCTGTGGGATTTAGCAGGATGCTGCTGTGAGAGCAAGACACCACCTGGGGGATAATGCTCTGAATCTGGGGGGCAGGGGGTGTGTGGTGACTAAAGCTCTCAGCAGACTGAAAGCTTGTATAAAAGCATGAAGTTCCGGGCTGGGCGTGGTACCTAGTGCCTGTAATCCCAGCATTTTGGGAGGCTGAAGCCAGCAGATCATGAGGTAAAGAGATCGAGACCATCCTGGCCAACATGGTGAAACCCTGTCTCTACCAAAAATACAAAAATTAGCTGGACATGGTGGCACGTGCCTGTAGTCCCAGCTTCTCAGGAGGCTGAGACAGGAGAATCGCTTGAACTTGGGAGGTGAAGGTTGCAGTGAGCTGAGATTGTGCCACTGCACCACAGCCTCTCTAAAAAAAAAAAAGCATGAAGTTTCTGAATTCTGAACCAACTTGAGTTCTTCCAGTTCTTCCACTAAAACCAACTTGGTTTTAATGACAAAGAACAATTAAAGCCATGTATCTCAAAGTGTTGTCTGGGGACCACTTCATCAGAGTGACCTGGGATCATTATTAAAATACAGATTCCAGATGCCTGGGTTACACCCTAGACCTACTGAATCAGAATGTCTGGCATTTGTATTTTTAACAAATCCCCCCTGTAATTGTAAAGGCATACTAAAGTTGGGGAACCACTGGATTTGAGAATACAGAAATTTTATCAAGACAAATAACCTGGCCTCCAAGGTTGTTGGTCTGATATCTGGAAATCTGCCTAAGAATTCTGGGCATTGAAGGGATTTGCTTAATGGAACTGATGCTGATGTGTCTCAGCACACAGGCCTGCTCCTGGTGTTGAAAGCTGCAGAACTGGTTAGGCCTTAAAGCTGTTCTGGGACCCAACCTGTCACACAAAACAAAGTCACTATGACCAACAGTGTGATGCAGGCAAAGTTTATGGACCACAAATCAGGAGATTTGGGCTCCAGACCTGGCTATGCCATTACAGAATGCTCAGCCTCGGCCTTGACAATGTTTCCCATTTGGGCCTTGGTTTCCAAATCTGTAAAATGAAGGAATTGAATAGGTCTGTGGTTTTTGTTCTTTTTGTTTTTGTTTTTTCACAGGCTAAAGCCTCAGGAAATTTAAAGGGCAATGAGGAGGCTGAATGGGCAGTTCATGCCTACTTCAAGCAGAGAAGCTCAAATCTCTCCTATATCAAACTTCCACAAAAGATTAATTTTGAAGAGAAAGATCTGTTGCTAAAAAAGGAAAAAAGAAAAGAGAGAAAGAAATAGAAAGGAAAGAAAGGAAGGAAGGAAGAAAGGGAGGAAGGAAGAAAGAGAAAGAAAAGAAAGAAAGGAGAAAGAAAACTACTAGACTAGATGATCCATTAGACCTCTTCTAGCATTATGATTTTAAGGTAATTTTTTAGTGGGTTCTAGTTGGTTCACCTGGGAAAATACATTATTCCTCTCTTTAAAACACAGGATTATGAAAGACTACATCAACTATTTTGCATGCCATCTTAAAAATGTTAATTTAACATTTGCAATTTAAAAATAAGTCAAGGATATAAAAGTTCCATTTCTCCCGTAAGAATACATATACACTTTAGAACATTTCTATCAAAGAGAAGTTGGGGCTTTCCCAACTGCACGATATTTTATGAATAGTTAAAGGTAATAGATAAATTCATAACACTGCTAGGTTTTTCCTCAAAGGAAAACAGCAGGGGTTGATGAAGTCTGAAGTGTTTGAGCAGGTTGACATTAATGGCTAATACTGGGGTTTGGAATGTATGTGGATTTTAATTTTCTGTGCAGGCTCTGTTACACATTAATAATGGATAATCAAGAGTTGATTGTTCTTTGAAAATATGTGCTTAATACTGGTTTTCCCACCCTATCAGTCAGGCTGGAGAACAGAGCTGTGGTGAGCAGAGAAGGGAGAGGGTTGGGCTAAATCCCATCCATCTAGGGCTGAGCTGAGAGATGCAGGCAAAGTTTGCCAATCTTCTCCTGCTTCATTTTTACCTGACTGAAAAGTAGAGAAAAAAAACTTGTAGCTAAGTGGATCCTCCATGTTAGGGAATATTCTGAAGATCCATGGGTGGCTGCGCACGGTGGCTTACACCTGTAATCCCAGCAGTTTGGGAGGCTGAGGTGGGAGGATCACCTGAGATCAGGAGCTCGAGATCAGCCTGGCCAAAATGGTAAAAACCCATTTCTACTAAAACTACAAAAAATTAGCTGGGCGTGGTGGTGCGCACGTGTAGTCCCAGCTACTCTGGAGGCTGGGGCAGGAGAGAATCACTTGAACCAGGGAGAAGGAGGTTGCAGTGAGCTAAGATTGCACCACTGCACTCCAGCCTGGGAGACAGAGCGAGACTGTCTCAAAAAAAAAAAAAAAAAAAAAAAAAAGAAAGAAAGAAAGAAAAAAGAAAAGAAAGGAAAAGAAAAAAAAACAGAAAGTTCATGGGTGTATTAGTTTGTTAGCATTGCCATAGCAAAATGCCACTCAGTCATAGGAAAGACTGAGTAGCTTACACAACAGCTCACAATTTTAGAGTCAAGAACAAAATTAAGACCTAGACATGGTTGCTTCCTTCTAAGACCTCTCTCCTGGGCTTGCAGATGGCTGTCTTCTGATGGTCTGGTGTCTTCACATAGTGCCTGTGTGTGTGTGCACCTGTCTGGACTCTCCTTCTCCCTCTCCTCCCCTCCCCTTCCTCTTTTTCCTCTCTCCTCTTCCTTCTCCTCTATCCTTTCTCCCTCCCACTCTATCCTTATAAAGGACATCAGTCAGATTGCATTAGGGTACACCCTCATAGCCTCATTTTAACTTAATTACCTCTTTGAAGACCCTATCTACAAATGCAGCTACATTCTGAGGTACTGGCAGTTAGGGTTTTCACATATGAATTTGGTAGCTGGGGACAGGGAACGATTTAGCTCTTAACAATGGGTTAATATGAACAGGGAATTTTGAGCTGTACTGAATAATTACCAAGTATTATTATTATTATTATTAAGTTGCCATTACTTAGGATGCATTTTGCCCTAAATGATGAATTTTGAATCAGCCCATCTGGAAGGCTAGTCTCTAGGTTACTGCCTAGAACAGGACAATTCTGGCCACAGCCTAGTATGAAGAGGGGCTCAGTGCCTCCCTTTTAAATGGCATCTGGATCATGGGGATGTGGCGGACCTGGCCTTTTAAATTGCTGTTTTTATAAATTGTCCACATATTGATGTCATTTACTTTTGTCCATTAAATAAGGTATTTAATGATGAGATTATTTAAATTTTATTTTGAGATAAGGGTTCAAGCTATAAAATTTTTTAAAAGATATCAAACAAACAAATAATAATTGTTTTGCCAGAATAAGGATTTTAACAGTGGGACAGTAAGTCACACTCTGATTCATACGGGAAGGGTAAAAATAGCCTGACAAAAATGGGGAATTATGAAAAGTGCCTATTGAGCAGTCACTGAAAGCCCAGTAGGGCTGTAAAGGGAAATGAATGCATATCTAGCAGGTACCTTCCATGCTCATTTGCAAGTGCATCTCTTTCTGGGACGGGCGCCTACTGGTTCTCAATAAATACTGGGTGATTGATTAATAGGAAAAAAAAAGACAAGCTGAATATGGGGCTGCAATCTCAGACTTCTTTTAATACTTAAAGAAGTCTGAGTTTAAGCCTTTGTGAGTCATAACAGCTTAACCGTGGAGCATGGAAGAGAAGATGTCCCCTGCTACTCAGAGATGCCTGTGGTTTCAGTGTGAATGACAATCAAGGCTGGTTTGTGCATCTAGTTGTAGGAGGATTCAGGCATGTGTCCAGAACAATTAAATGCTCACTAGCACCCTGCGACTCTAATTTTGAAATTCTTTTCTTGGGCATGTATCTTGGAGAATGAACTCTAGCTATATCCTCTAACGGCTGCTTTTCTAGGGCCCAGGTTGTCATAGAGCGGATGGGGATTTGCAAACCTTTTCACTGTGGTGACACACATAGAAAATGATGTTTTTATGGCACAGTGAGATGACCAGATACATCAATCAGAGTCCAGTTCAGGACATCAGAAACCACTCTAGTTATAGGAACAGAGGGCTGAATACAGGGAATTGGTTGAACAAGGATTAGGACTGAGAAAGTATAGAAGACAGAAGTAACCCAAATGGAGGAATTGCAGCCGCCTCTTCTAGGCGGGGGAAAAGAGGAGAGAAGTGTGGATTATCAGACCTTGGAGCCTGGAAGAGGGTCCCAGGGAGCTGGGGCCAGTTCTCTGAGAAGGGGTTGCTGCTCGGGGACTGCTGGCACCCTAGGAGCTTAAAGGATGGAGCCCAGGGACCCGGGAACCTGCTTCTGGGAGGGGCACTGCCTGGATGCTGCTGGTACCTCTGAGGGTCATAATAAGGCTGGTTCTGGGAGGGTAGGGAAAAGCTGGAAACTGGAACCCACGGCTGCTCAGGGGCTGAAGAGCCAATGCCAGGTCACCACTGCCAGGAACAGTCAGCATGTGGGAAGGAGCAAGTCTTCTTTGCCACCTTCTGCCTCCCAGTACCCCTTCAATGCCTCTCTTGAGGACCATCTGGGGAGTCATCTGTAAAAGAATAAATGTATTTTCAGCCCTTCCAGCTCCAGCATCACAGACCCAAGTACAGAGCATAGGTTTGGAGTTGGGAGGCAGTAGCTTAATGGTTGGCACCCAGGACTACCAAACCAAGATGTGGCCACCCCAGGACCTGCCCTCCTGCCCCTCAGATTGGTGGGGGAGCATCAAATCTCAGCCTACCCATCGTCTATTAGATAAGTGCTTGTTAAGAGACATAACTGTCAACAAAAAGAGATGGGATTGAGTTGTGGGGAGAGGACACTGAATGAGGACATAGTGAATGTGACGAGATTGGGGGAACCATGATCAGTGGGCCTGATGCAGGGATGGAAAGAGCCAATGGTTAAGTGTGGGCTCTGGAGACTGACTGCAGAGCTGAACGCTGGTTCTATCCCTGACCTGAGGCAAGCTGCTTAACCTTCTTGAGCTTCATGGAGCTGCTTCGAGGATTAAATGAGATAATCCAGGTAAAGTGCTTAGCCCAGCACTTGTCACAGGGTGAGCGTTCAATAAGCGTCAGTCCCTATTACTGGAAAATTTGTGGAACTTGTTCACCCACTTCCCTGTGATGGTGATTACTATGCACACACACGATGACTCATTTTCTCATCCTGACAAGTCTGTGCTACCCGAATCCTACATCAAACACAATGTGATCTGTACTGGTCCATTAGCTCATTCATCCTCCATCACAAATCTAATAGGGAGAATGGGTGCATACTGCGCCATTGCACCCCAGGAGGGTCGTTTCTTACCCTGATTAACAGAGTCAGCTCCTATGTGATCTGGAGTCTTAATTTTTTTCTATCCTCGGAGTTAGTACCCTAGTCCCTTAGTTATGAATGCTGATATTAGAGCAGGCCATACTCTCAGTTCCTTATTACTCTTCTTGGTGACTGTGAGCATTTAACCAAATGCATGATTTGGTTGACTTTCTGGTATGTTTTGGGAAGTACCACTCTGTAAGGCCATGCGCTGTCTTTAAGTCGCCCCCATGCCAGAGAGGCCACTTATGGGACTGGCACAATGAAACCCACTTCAGGCTGAGCTTGTCTCATGCTATTGTCCCTGGCCTGTTCCTGTCCCCCAGCGTCCAGCGGCTGTTCTCGGGCTTCAGGTTTTAGCCTTGGCCTGAACAGTCAGCACCTCTCTGATGCTGCTTTTGGTTGGCACCAGATTACCTCGTATCCCTGCCCTCGGCCTTTCTTGGATCCTAAATCTACCCAGTGACCCTGCCTGGGTCAATTAAGGGGGTTGAGGGGGAGGAGATACCCAGATGGAGGTGATACTCCTTGTTTTATTTGAAGGTTCTTCAAATCTCACTGTTAAAGATATATTGCTGTAGGCTTTAGGCTGAGGTACAGAATTTGGGATGTTAATAGTTTCGACTTGGAGATGGAAAAGGGTTTTTGAGATGGAAGCATTTAGGAAACAATGGGTTAAACAAAGTTAAAAAGGCTTTTTTACCCCAAGGCTTCTCCCAGGTGTTAAAGTGTTGATGCTAATTAGCGAGCCTCCAAGACTGACGGTATGCAGCAGTTGTCCAGCATTTATGTAATGGTCAACTGATGTTTTGAAAGAGTAGTGCTTGGAATTGGAAAGTTTTGCCTTTAGGCTAGGCATTAACTTTCTCTTATGATCTCTTTCTCTTTCTTAGTGTCTTCCTTCTAAATAAAAGTACTTCTGGAAGGAAGTATTTATGAAGTCACTATCACTTTAGTGAGAATTAGTCTGACTAGTTTCCAGACACATTGGGTTCTTCCTTTACAGAGACTCTCACATCAGCTCTTCCTTTCCATGGCATCCCCACTGTCTGCCCAGGCTTGGCCTGGCAGGTTATGTAGAAGAAGCAGATTGGAAGGGATGGACGTGGGACACTTGACTCCTCACCTTATTTTGGATGCAAGGATGAATTCCTCGGGCTTCCACCTGTTCTCCTGTTCCTCATCCCTTTCCTTCTCAGGTCAGTTCAGTGGCTTGGATTTAAACCATCTGAAGTACTTGCTTGGCTTAGCTTAGGAGGACAAAGTGTTAGTGCTGCAGGGGCTCTTCAGGAGAAAGGACAAAGGAGGGGAGGCTAAGTGCTGGCAGCTCCTGACTCCCACGCCAGGGCTCCTTTACCCTGCACTGAGCTGCACCATGGTGCTTCCGTGTCCTTGATCCCACAGAACCGCTTGTACTTTAGAAGGACACAGAGGCCTCCTGGGTTTGGCAGATGAAGGTCCCGAGGAAGGCTCTGGTGGAGGCTGACAGTTTCCATCCTTGGCCATAGGCTCCTGAGGTGGCCTCAGCACTCTCAAGCCCAGGGGACCTCTCTTTCATGGGTCCGACACTGACAAAGGCCAAATCCCTTTGCCTGTTCCCATCACAGAACCCAGACACATGCAATTTCCACAGGGAAATTGACTTCAAAATGAAGGGAAATCAAAGGGAAATGCACCATGAAAACATAAAACAAAACAACAGCACACATTACACACGAATGAGAACAACAAAAGAAGCAAAAAAAAAAAAAAAAAAAAAAAGGAAGAAGAAGAAAAGAGAAAAAGGAGAAACCTAAGAATGGTTGACTTCAAAGCTCTGGGCTGCAGTCACCCTGGCCAAGCTCCAGTGAGATTCTTTGAGTCTGTGTGAGATGAACTGTTTCTCGGTGACAGTGAAACCTCCCCTTCCACAAGGACCTCATGCTCCAGCCCTCCTCCTCTGCATTATTGATTTTAAAAAACACACCAAAAATCCCAGCCTCATTATGGGGTCCATTTGGCAGTAACTTCTTCTTTGGAAGGAGTTCAAGGCAAGCCAATGCTTCACTCGAATATTTCTCTGGAATAAATCTATTTCCATCCAGTGTGTATCCTGACTTAGCTTTCTGTGGTCCCCAGTCCTCAGAGCCCTCCAGGCTTCATCTGCCTGCAGCTCCTCCCCCTGTACCCAGCTACCTGCAAAAAATAAACAAAAAAAGCTGCACCTTTAATTTATTGACCACTTACAGTGGTGCCAGGCACCATGTTCGATTCTTCATGGCAGCTTTCAGAGAACGATCCCATCATTATGACCTGAATTCTTCCACTTGGCTTCCTTGTGGGCCTTCTCTTCTTTTTCACCTCACAGCCCAGCTCTTGCCTGTCTAGCTCTGGCCTGTGACCTCCACATTTCAGAGGACATTACCATAAAAAATTGTCCCAAGACACTGTTGAACTATCTAATTATTTGGAAGGGATGTTGTCCAGAAACACGGTTATTAGGAGCTATTCGCTAACTCCCTTGTATTAGTAAACAAACCACATCTCTCTGGTTAAAAAAAAAAAAATTAAAATTGCAAATTAAAAAGGGTAGAAAGGACGGAAGGCCCTTGTCCAGGCAAAAAGGCAAGCTGTTTTAGACAATGCAATCCTATCAATAACTATAACAGATGGCATTTCTTCCATTGAGCAAATATTTATTGAGCAGTGGTGTGCTGGGTACCATGAGTTCTAGGTGTTGAGGGTTTATCAGTACCTATGACAGACAAAACTTGCCATTTTCATGCAGCTTGTATTCTAATGGGAGAAAGAGACAGATAATAAACATACTAAAGAAACAAATCGATGAGTATGCTGGAAGATTGTGAGTGCAAATGCCACTCAGCAGAGCAGGGAAAGGAAATGGAGCCTGCAGGAGAGAAGGGCAGGCTAGAACCTTGATGAAGGAGGTCAGGACAGCCTCCCAGAGAAGGTGACATCTGGGAAGACTTAAAGGAAGTAAGGACATGATCCACGCAGACACCAATGGTAGGTGAGTGTGTTCTAGGCAGACAGCTACCAGTGCAAAGGCCCTGAGACATTGGAGGAAGAGTGGGTAGGTGAGCGTGTTCCAGGCAGACAGCTACCAGTGCAAAGGCCCTGAGGCATTGAAGGAACAGTGTGCAAGCCGGTGTGGCTGGAACAGAGGGTGTGAGGGGAGTCTGGTCAGAAAGGGAAGATCACGAGGGCATTATAGGCATGGCAAGAACTTTGGCTTTTACCCTGAGTTAGATGGGGAGCCATTGCTGGATTTTGAACAGACAAATGCTACAATCTGACTTAGATTTTGAAAGAGTCTGGTGTGGTGGTGCCCCTGTAGTCTCAGCTACTCCAGAGGCTGAGGTGGGAGGATTGCTTGAGCCTGGGAGTTTGAGACCAGTCTGGGCAACATAGCGAGACTGTCTCAAAAAACAAAAAAAGCTGCACCTTAAATTTATTAAGCACTTAGAGTGGTGCCAGACACCATGTTCAAATCTTCACAGGAGCTTTCAGAGCACTATCCCATCATTATCATCTGAATTTTAAGAAGTGAGGAAGCTGAGGCTCAGATAAACTAAGATGAATGCCATAAGACCACTAATAAGCCGAGGGGGCTGGTGCGGCACCCCGTCAGTCAGATGCTGTGGTCAGAGCTCACGACTACCCGCTTGCGCCTTGGGGTGGAGCTAGAGGGGCTTGCTTCTTGCTGAACTCACTCGACTTCTGCCTGCCTCACTCGGGAGGTCATACAACAGAGCACGAGGTCTGAGCTGAGGATGGAGCCCATCCTCTTGTGGCTGTCTGTGCACTGTAAACATTTCACCCCTGGCTTCACTGAATTCAGATCTTTCTCATTCACATGTGACACATTGCAGTTCAAAGTTCATATTTATCAGATAAAGCCTATAAAATTGGCACATCGTGAAGGCGCTTAAAGAAAGCCAAGTATGTCAACACTACTTAATAAAAAACGCTTCTTCAAACCCAGGGGTTGGTAGAGTTAGACCCCTGTGTAAGATATACACCCAGCACCCCAGTCACCGTCAGAACGATAGGAGGCCTGTGTCTCAGGCCTCTCGGCAGAGAGCCCTCCTGGCCACCCCAGAAAGAACAACAGATCATAAATCTTGAAGGCACCCCTCAGAGGTGAATAGTACCCTGGCATCCGCATCAGGCATCCTGAACTGGTCAGAACCTAAAACACAGTCCACTCAGCAACACGTGGCTCACAGAAGCCATTTGTGCATGCCTGTGAAGTGTGCCCGTGAGCAGGAGGTGGTGGAATTGATGCAAAGGGTTAGGACAAACAAATAACGACAGTGGCCGGGTGTGGTGGCTCACGCCTGTAATCCCAGCACTTTGGGAGGCCGAGGCGGGCAGATCACGGGGTCAGGCGTTCGAGACCAGCCTGACCAACATGGTGAAACCCTGTCTCTACTGAAAACACAAAAATTAGCCAGTGCGAGGTGGTGGGTGCCTATAATCCTAGCTACTTGGGAGGCTGAGGTAGGAGATTCGCTTGACCCGGGAGGCAGAGGTTGCAGTGAGCTAAGATCATGCCATTTTCACTCCAATCTGGGTGACAGAGTGAGACTCTGTCTCAAAATAATAATAATAATAATAATAATAATAATAATGACAGTTCTACTGGGAAAGGTGCGTCTAAAGGGCTGGGACAAACCCAAAGAGTTTAATTTTTTACTTTCTCTGGTGGGCTGCACTATGACCAAAGACTTTTAAGTAGCTGCAAGAGCAAAAACTCTAAAATTCAGTTACTATTTCAAGCACCTATGTACCACATTGCAGGTAAGAGGGAGGGGTTGGGGAGAGCAGGAGAAACCCTAATCCATGCCTCATCAGGCTTAGGCAAGACTCTTTTCCCAGCCATTCAAACAATAGAAGGTGGACTTCTTTGATGGAGAAGGGCAGAGTTCCCTTCCCGGGACCTGAGGCTGAAGGAGAGGGCAGTGCCTGGCATCCTCCTGGCAGCCCTTCACCCAGGCTACTGCAGAGATCCTGCTTTTGGACTCTAAAGGAGCTGCAGGGCTTTATTCCAAGGGGCGGGGCAATGCTTTGGGCTTTAGTGATCAAGCACTGCTCAGCAACAGGACAAGAGGGACAGGCAGGGGAGGAGTGCCGCCCCTGGAGGCTCTGGCTCTTGACAGGCAAAGCTGGAATGCTTGACCCAGCTTCATGTCTGGCTGGTGTGTGGGCAGCTTCTGTCTACACAGACATAGTTCTTGCATCTACACTACCCTGAAGAATGGAGCAAACATAGATTAAACGAATATTTTATCTGCATCTGCGATTTTCAGAAGCAGAGAGGTTGGTGAGGGCTTTAGAGGCATAAAGTAAGGCTGGAAAAAGCCAGATTCCCGGAGATGGTTAAAAGACAGCAGAAGGGGCTGGGTGGGGTGGCTCAATCCTGTAACCCCAGGACTTTGGGAGGCTCAGGCGGGTAGATCACTTGGGGTCAGGAGTTCTAGACCAGCCTGGTCAACATTGTGAAACCCCTGTCTCTACTAAAAATACAAAAATTAGCCAGGCATGGTGGCGGGTACCTGTGGTTCCAGCTACTTGTGAGGTTGAGGCAGGGGAATCGCCTGAACCCAGGAGATGGAGGTTGCAGTGAGCCGAGATTGTGCCACTGCACTCCAGCCTGGGTGACAGAGAGAGACTCTGTCTCAAAAAAAAAAAAAAAAAAAAGTACAGGGAACAGCTTGAAGGGACTGCTGACTGGGGGAGGGAAAGGTAGTGGAGATGGCCAATGAGTTGGTGGCTGTGACCACAGACATTGCCACGTGCCTGAACTCAAGAATCACTGGGGTGGGGAGGGATGCCCCCCTACTTGCAAAAATTTGTTAGAACCCAGTAGGACTAGTTTCTTCAGAATAGACAATAAAAAATTCATTCGTTTATTCAGCATTTTTGTTTCACAGTGATCCACCAGAAACCAGGAATAGAGATGAAAACAATCTGGATTTTGTCTTTGAGAAGTTTGCAGTTGAGAGCCATGCTGTGGGATGCACCTTTCTGAGGTGTTGGAGTTGTTCTATAATTCTGCATCGTTCAACAGGGTAGCCACTGGCCGCATGTGGTTATCGAGTACTGGGTTACTGGATTTGTGGCCTGTGTGACTAAGGAGCTAAATCTTAAATTATGTAAATTATAATGAAATGTAAATTAATTAAAATTTAACCAGCTACATGTGATGAGTGGCTACTGTATTACATAGCATGGGTTGAGAGGAAGCTTTTGGCTGTGAGTTGCAGAAGACACAACTCAAAATGCACAGGAAGTCCAGGGATGATGTGTCCCTGGGTTGGTTCAATGACATCATCAAGGATCCAGGTTCTTTCCATCTTTGGGTTGTGCCTTCCTCTGTGTGTGGCTTTTGTCCTCAATTTGGCTTTTGTCTACCAGATGGTTGCAGCACCTCTGAGTGTTCATGTTCCCACAAAACATCATCTGTATGTGTAAACTCTTCCCGTTTGTCTCTTGCTAGGAGTAAACACTTCTTAGAAGTCCCCCTTTCCCCGCCCTGCACGCTTCCTCTCCTGCCTCATTGATGAGACCACGTCACATACTGAGAAGCACTGACCCATGACCGAATTGCCATGCCTGGAGAGAGCAAGCGGGGCTCACATGCCTGGGAGGGGAAGGGCCCCGCTCCCCTGATGCATGCAGCCCCCGATACTCAGCCAAGTTGTGCTGTGCTGCCAAGGAAGAAGGATTGTGAGAGATCTGAGCAGACAATGGCTGGGACTGGCCCAGTGGAGATTTCAACATGTATGCAATCCTAACACACACAAAATAGAAGGGCTCTAAATGAGATATGAACAAAGAGCTACAGGAGCACAGAGGAGGGAGTGATGAAGACTTCCCAGGAGAGTTAGAGGAAGTGTCGCAGAAAAGATAACTTTGAACTGGGCCTTCAAGAAGAGGATTAAAAGCAGTCACTTGACACAAGTCTGGAAGCTAAGCTTTGCCATAGGTGAACACATTTTCCCACTTCTCTAGCAGATGTGAAATTCTCCAGCTTAACTTGTCTTCTGAGAGATGACTGTACCATCTGCATGCTACAGTCTTTCCTCTCTCTCTCTTTCTCTCTCTCTTTTTTAAAGGTATGGAGAGATCTGTTGAGCCAGCAACAAAACACATCCCTATTTTTTTGCTGTACACAGTCACCATCTGCCCACCTATTCATCCACCTACCCACACACTCAACCCTTCTCTGACTCGACTTCCTTTTCTTAGAATGGCAGATTATGGAATATCTGCAAGTGAGAGTCAGAGTACAGAATAAGCATGAGAGCAGAGACATGGACACACACCATTCAAGACTATGAAAGTACTGTCATGCTTTCATATTGCCATAGGCCTAGGGGATTCCTGCCCATGCTGCCTTCCAGGGGACATCCTTTCCTATTGACACCTTCAGAAGGTCCCTGGAATATGACATCTCAGTTGCTGCTAGTGGATATGATTAGGCCATAGGGCTCAATTAAGCTGATGACTGAGCAAATCCTTCAAAAGTCAGGCAGGTTGTAGTAAATGAAAACCATTAGCAATAACAACAAAGATGGCTATCTGTCCCAATACGCTCTCATCATTTTCTTCCTGAGCATCCCCCATTCCTGCCTTGAAGCTGCCTCAGTTTCACCACTGGCCGGGGGCTGAGCTGTCTCTGCTGGCCAGGTCTGGGGCTCAGCCTCCAGTTCCATGAGCATCCACATCCTCTCCAGGGATACTAGCCAGGGAAACAGCCATGTTCTCGCCTCAGCTGTGGCATCTCATGAGCCTCATTATAGCCCTGGCCAGCAGCAAGAGATTTCCCATTGATTTAGTGAGACATCTGAGAGCAAAGGGATCCAGAAAGGTCATCTACATAATTTAAAACATTTTCACACATAAGTACATGCATGTGCACACATTTACGCATGCAGGCACACACCGAGCTGAAGTGCTGTGGGCTGTAAAAGGATTCCTTCTTTCAGCTATTGCTTTTTCTCCCCTATTCACTAAATTTTGCTGAGAAAATGTTCATGACTGAACAGGAAGAGTTAAGCGATCTGATGTTGGGAAATAGAGTGTGAGGGAAGCTATTATGCCAACAAAATGTTGAGCGTCTTCTAATTTTTAGCCAATTGTTTAAAAGACGACAGACGGTAATGTTTATGAGATGTATAATTCAAGGCAAATCTGTCCAGATAGAGAGGAGAAAGCATCTTTAACTTGGCTAACAAATGCTGAGCTGCATTCAGATAAATAAAGCCAACAAAACCCGAGGCACATAATTGCAGCACTGGAGAGATGGAAAACAATTTTTCTTCAGAAGAAAAAAAAGAACTGTAAGAACTGTAGGTACTTGAATAAGAAGTTTTGATTCTTCCATCCTTCCATGCTGAGCAGTTGCATTTTCGGTCTCAGGTGAAGGCAGGATAGACCTCAAATCTTGAATCATTGAGACTTTTCAACAAGATCATGCTGCATGCCAGTTTTTCAGTTCACCCCCAATTATTGTTTTGAGCCAAATAACATGATCTTTGTTTCATTAATATTTAAGAGTAATTTAGATTGTGCCAGATGATCTTAAAGCTTATTTAAATCAGCTTGAAGATAATATTAAGCTTTCTCCCAGCAAAATCTACTACCATAAGTGAGAGTGTCATCTGCATATAAATGATGAGCTGGATATGATAATGAATAGCCAAGGTTATCAATATAGAATGACAACTGTGTTTGATTTCAGATAAATCTTTCAAGGATCCATTATTCTGTTTTCAGAGTTAAAGATGTATTGTTTTTGTCCAAACCTTCTAAAGAAAACACAGAATGTTTTTATGAAATGAATCCTTTATTGTGCTAGAAAGAGAGGGGGAAAGTCCACAAATTATACACATATTGTTTTGCAAATACAATAATTAGAGTTTGCACAGATCATTACTTTATTGGATTGAACAACTGTCTCTTGGCAATTGCTGCTTCTCCTTTTTTTCCCTCCTTTTCCTCTTCCTTTTCTTTTAGATAGTAATGAACAATCTAAAACACTCCTTCATTTGAGACTGGCTTGAGCACATTTAAATTGCCATAGGCCTGTGGAATTCCTCCCCATGCTATCTTCTAGGTTACATCCTTTCATACTCTGAATACATTTGATTTTAATAAATCACATCTTTCCTTTTCACTAACCCAAAACTTACTTATATCTTTCATTTGAATAAAGTAAAGCCTCTGGATAACTATGCATTAGATAAGATTTGTAAGAGTTAAATTAAGGACATCTTTTTCTCTCCTAAAAGAAGGGACTATTTTTAAAGTCCAAAGGAAAAAAAAGAAAATAAAAGAAATAGACAAAAAGAACAGTGAATGCCAATAAACACATATTGATCTATGCGTGGTTGATGGTACAAGCCTCTGGCTGCAAATACAGCCATTTTTATTTTCTTAGCAGATTCTGGGCAGTTATGCAGGATAGTGGTCATTCTCCCTTTTCTCCTGTCTCTCCCTTCCTCCTTTTATTTCTAGTGTTCCATCCTGCCTCTTCCAAACACAGCGGAATCTCTACACCACATTCAGTAGTTTTTGGAGGTGGTCTTGAAGTCTTAAAGCTGGCAAAGAGGGTGAAAGGCGCTGATGGGCAGGAAAAAGATGTTTTGCCACTTTTCAGTTACTGCTGTGGGTCCAGGCAACTGGACCCTTGGGGAAAGACACCATGAAACATTGCCAATAAGAACCCTGCGGGCAACTACGTGTTTGGTTTCTCTGTGTATCTCCTCGCACAGCTGCTAGGATATAAGAGATACCCACTGTTTGTGAATTGAATGAGTAAATGGCAATATCATGAACTTAGAGGAATTCTGGTGTAGGAGATAAGGACTTACTGCGCATCTATACACCATGGGATATGCTCAGACAAGTAAACTTCCTTCCTCTTCTGGGACCCCCTAGCTTTGTACACACTTGAGGAATCTCTTCCCTTTTTTTTCTTTTCTTTCCTTTTCTTTTTTTGGATGGATTCTTGCTCTTGTTGCCCAGATTGGAGTGCAATGGCGCAATCTCGGCTCACTGCAACCTCCGCCTCCTGGGTTCAAGTGATTCTCCTGCCTCAGCCTCCCAAGTAGCTGGGATTACAGGCATTCACTACCACGCCTGGCTAATTTTTGTATTTTTAGTAGAGATGGGGTTTTGCCATGTTGGCCAGACTGGTCTTTAACTCCTGACCTTAGGTGATCTGCCCACCTCAGCCTCCCAAAGTGCTGGAATTACAGGCATGAGCCACCACTCCTGGCTGAGGAATCTCTTCTTTGACTTTCCAGTCCTTTGAGACAAAGGAGAGCCCAGGGGCAGAGTTACCTAAAACGCTGTGAGGCAAGAGGAACTAAGGGGACTCCAAGTATGGTGGGAAGATCTAGGGTAGAAGTCAAATCGAATTGCTATGCAAAAATCACCCAGCCTCATGTCTGCATGCCTTGGCCCAGCCAGTGGCTTTTGCCTAGAATATTCTTGTCTATATAGGGAATTCCTATTCTTCTTCCTTAAAGATTCTGCCCCACATTTCATGCTCCCTTGGAAGTTTTCTGATCCTCCTTGGCCTTGTTGCATCTTCCTTCTCTGCTGATATAGTACGTTGTGTATGACTTTTTTTTTTAACACTGGATATTTATTTTCAGGTGTCTGTTTTCTGCACTAGACTGTGTCTTCTGGAGGGTATATTTTATTTATCTTGATTTGTTCTATGCTTAGCATAGTGCCTGAAACATGGCAGGCATTTTAAAGAGATTTGCTGAGTGGGAATGACAGCACAAAGCACTGAGAATGTGCAATGCAGAGGGCGCTGGCAGGGCCGCCCTGCACAACTGTGTGAGCTGTGAACTGCACATCTGGATGCAGCGGTTCTCATCTCTGGATCCCCAACAACTGGGTGGAGAGATGAGGAGCTTCAAGCTCAAAAAGAGATCATCTTAGGGCCCTTTCGTCCCTTTCCACCTAGTCCCCAGGGCTCTGAAATGATTTAGGTTCTTGAGGAGGCCATGCCTTCCAGGACCAGGTGAAGTCCCTGTTGCCCCCCAAACCTCCCCTGATCTGTACCTGGTGTCTCAGGTTTTCCCAATAGATGCTCGATCTTTCATTTCTTCAGTAAACAAATAGCTTGGAGCATTTTGGTGTGTTTTAGTTAAAGAATAATATTGAGACCAGATTTTTTCCTGTTAGGATCATTTGAAGAGACTAAAAAGTAGAAAATCATTGTGCCCAGTCGGGTGGAAGATGGGAGTGGGGTGGAGGGGAAACGGTTGCAGAGAGAATATGTCAAAGACTCAGAAGACCTCCCTCAATGCCAGGGCCCCGCCCTGTCGGCTCTTTCTGATTAGAAAATAGGCAAATGTGCACACGTGAACTTGGAAAACAGCCAGGTTTTAACCACAAAGGAAGGGCGGCTGGGGTTGGGAGAGGTAGGCTTAGAGGGCAAGGCTCCCGTGGGCTGGTAAGGGAGCTGGCTCCTGTCTTTACGGGCTGAATATCTTGTCCCCGCAACATTCACATGTTGAAAACTTACTGCCCAAGGTGATGGTGTTGGGAGATAGGGCCTGTGGGTGATTAGAATTGGATGAGACCATAAGAGAGCCCTTGTGAATGGGACTAGTGCCCTTTAAAAGGGCCAGGAGACAGCTTGCTCCCTCTCTCTGAGACAACCAGAAGCCGGCAGCTATCAGAACCCGACCCTGCTGGCACACTGATCCCAGACATCCACACTCTAGAACTGTGAAAAAGAAATTCCTGTTGTTTATAAGTCATCCAGTATTTGGTACCTAGTTATAGCAGCCAGAAGCAAGACACCTGCTTCTCTTGACTGGCCTCAGTGTGCATTGCCAGTCCCTCTCAGGGTGGTTCTGCAGCCGGTGGTGGGCATGGGCACGAGGAGTGCTTTGGAGCCCAGGGAAGGAGGTGAGAAGAAAGAAGCCGTCCATGTGGTCTGAACCCACCTTCAGCCCTTCCCCGCTGCAAAACGCCACCTCCTTTGAATGCGTTTTCTTTTCTTTTTCTTTCTTTCTTTCTTTGTTCGTTTGTTCATTCTTTCATTCTCTCTTTTTTTTTTTTTGAGATGAAGTCTCGCTCTGTCACCCAGGCTGGAGTGCAGTGGGGCAATCTTGGCTCACTGCAACCTCCACCTCCCAGGTTCAAGCGATTCTTCTGTCTCAGCCTCCCGAGTAACTGGGACTACAGGCACGTGCCACCACACCCAGCTAATTATTTTATTTTTATTTTTATTTTTTTTAGTACAGATGGGATTTCACCATGTTGGCCAAGCCAGTCTCAAACTCCTGACCTCATGATCTGCCCTCCTCGCCCTCCCAAAGTGCTGGAATTACAGGCGTGAGCCACCATGCCTGGTTTTGAGTGCATTTTCTATGAGGCTAAAGAAATATTTGTCTTATTGCCAGACTTGAATGACATTAATCAGGGTCCAGCTTTGAGTCCTGGAAATT
Organism: Aotus nancymaae; assembly: GCF_030222135.1. Lineage (NCBI taxonomy): Eukaryota > Metazoa > Chordata > Mammalia > Primates > Aotidae > Aotus > Aotus nancymaae. The sequence goes on from NW_026988447.1 coordinate 15,374,385, forward strand.
GGAGTTATAGCAGGAGGAAAGGATCTTGTCTACCACATTTGAAATTTGGATTTTAGATAAACTGCATATCATTAACACAAGTTAGGACAGAGGGGTTGAAAGTGTATTCTGAAGAACCTAAGATCCCTGTGGATATTTTTGAGATCATCTGAATATTTTGCAAATATTCGATGTAAAAAAAATTTTTTTGAGACATCTCACTTTGTTGACCAGGCTGGAGTGCAGTGGTGCAATCTAGGCTCACTGCAACCTCCACCTCCTGGGTTCAAGTGATTCTCCTGCCTCAGCTTCCCAAGTAGCTGGGATTACAGACACCCACTACCACGCCCATGCTGACCGGGCTGGTCTTGAACTCCTGACCTCAAGTGATCCGCTCACCTCAGCCTCCCAAAGTTCTGGGATTACAGGTGTGAGCCACCACACTCAGCTGAAATTTGTAAATACCATATATTTTAAATGTAAACAATGTATTCTACATCAGCTTTTAACAGCACATTTACTTGTGGCTGCCAGCCTAATTTTGCCTGTGTAAACCCAGATGTCGGAGTAAAGCTTCTCCTGACATCACTGTTAAGTGAAGAGTGTCTTAAGTTTGCAAAGCAAATAAAAAAAAAAAAAACCGGTACCCCATTTGCAGCTACTCATCTGTGGAAATTAGACTTCCCTCACTATTACACATTCAAAACAAAACGCTAAAATAAATTGGATGCTAAAACTGATGTGACTTCAATTTATATCCATAACTCCCCATTTTAAGTTTTGTGTCTCAGCAATTCTTCATTATCTCCTTATAATAAAAGTTATCAATTAAAGCCTATAAAATAAATGTTTAATAATAATTTGTCAATTTTAATCTGTTTTATACATTAATGTGTAAAAGCTGTTGCAAAGTACAGACACTCAACTAAAAATGGCTTAAGCAGAAAGAGGATTTATTATCTCACACAAAAAGAAATTCCAGGACTGATTAGTTTGATGGCTCAGCAACACCCATGAGGACCCGGCTTCCTCCTGTTTTCTGTTTTGCCTTCCTCAGGGTGTAATGTTTTTGCTAACCCCTCTCAAGATGGCAGGAGGGCTGCCATAGTTCCAAGTACCCTGTGCACACATGGAAATATCCAATGGGGGAAAAGGGCGAAGTGTCTCTCCCTAGGAGAAAGTAATTTCTTCAAGAAGCTACTGTGCAGGCCTCCTCTGCCGTATCCCAACCCTGTCTAAACCAGCTGTGGCAAGAAGGCCCTCCATAGTTGGCCTTTCCTCAGCCATGACGGGACGATGTAGACCCTGAACAGGATCTGGGCTCAGCCAGAAAGAACGCAGAGGAGGAAGGCTGCTGGTACTCTACAAACAGTGGCTGTGGGAATTTGGGTTCCTTATATGTATCATTCGATTAAACAATTTTGCTAGTTTAAAAATTGGTTGAAAAATCTTCTGGGAGTATTATAAACTTTTCCTGGGCTGAGCTGTGGGGCTGTTTTCACTGCTGGTCAATTTTTCTGGGAGGGAATGGAGAATTCCTACCTGTGTTAGCCTTGGTGCCATCCACCTGCTCTTCAGTGCATTTCCTCTCTCGCTAGCACTGGCTGCCGTCTGTGTGGAAACTGACAGTTTACAGGGTGTTGTTATGTATATTTAATCCTCAAACTGGGAAGTAATCTCCAGGCTAGATGACGAGTGAATCACTTGGGAGCATCTTGAAAAGAAGAGGTTCATGGGCCTTCATGCTGGATCCACTGAATCAGAACCTCCTGAGGTAGAGCCTGGGAATTTATTTTTCAAAAAAAGTATTCTAGGTATTTCTGTAATTACAGGAAACTGCAAGAGGTTTGGCATGGCTAGGGAATTGATGTTGCTGAGGATGAGGCTGCAGATGTGGGCAGGGGTCAGGTTTTGTAGGGACTCCAAGTTTAGGACTTGGACTTTGTCCTGCAAAGTGGAATCCAATGAACACTTTGCAATGGCTCTCTGGTGGAACACAGTTGATTGACAGGCAATGGGCATTAAACCAAAGCAGTGGATGTAGAAGAGAGGAGAGGGCAGAAGAGAGGCTAAGGAAATGCAATCAACAGGTCTTGATTTCTAAATAAATTGAGAGGAAGGAAGACCAAAGTGGCTCCCAGGTATCTAGCTTGGGTGATTCTCTCTCAATAGCTGGCTCTTCTGTCACTGGGTTGCTGAGGAAGACAGCACTGAGAAGACAGCACTGTAGATTCTCGACTCTTTCACCTCAGTCTTTTCTTAACCTCACGCCCTATTCTTCCACTCCCTACTTGTTCGTCCTAATCCTGAACTTACCAACATCGACTGCTCTAGTGGTTTCCTAATTCTCCCTTTCTTTCTTACAACTCAACCTGACTGTTCACCTTTCATCACAAAAGAACAGTCATAAATAACCAGGCTTCCATTGAAGATCTGCCTACATGACAGTTTTTGCCTGCAGAAAAAAGGAATAAAGCAAGTCCATGTCAGCTGGAGAGAAAATATTCCTATATAGCCCAAGCTAGGAGAGGAGCTGTGTGGGGCTGATTTTGATTTAAAGAAAATGCTCAGGGTTAAATAAAGAAAACAGTAAAAAGTGTTTACTGTGATGCCTAGACTAGACCAGAAAATATTTGAATTCTCAAATTGTATTATTGCTTACTAGTTTTCATTCTATTGCATTGTCTTCTAAGAAAAAAATAAATTCTAATGTTTTGCAGAAAGACTAATGGAAACTGCAAGAGGCTGGAAGGTGTTAATACCTATCCTCACCCAGCATTAGGGTCATGGCCAATGCCCTCATAACAGAAGACAGATTAATGAAGGAAAAGCATCACCAATTTATTTTAATCAAAGTTTTCTCTGACATGAGGACTTCAGAAATGAAGATCCAAAGACCCAGGGAAAACTGTCCATTTTTATACTTAGATTTAATGAAAAATGGATAGCCATTTAGAATCCTTTTTGTGACTGGACAAAAAGGGTAGCAATGTGGTTTGGCTATGTCCCCACCAAAATCTCAACTTGAATTGTATCTCCCAGAATTTCCATGTGTTGTGGGAGGGATCCTGGGGGGGGCGGTAATTGAATCATGGGGGCCGATCTTTCCTGTGCTATTCTTGTGATAGTGAATAAGTCTCATGAGATCTGATGGATTTATCAGGGATTTCTGCTTTTGCTTCCTCCTGATTTTTCCCTTGCTGCCACCATGTAAGAAGTGCCATTTACCTTCCACCATGATTCTGAAGCCTCCCTAGCCATGTGGAACTGTAAGTCCAATTAAACCTCTTTTTATTCCCAGTTGCAGGTATGTCTTTATCAGCAGCATGAAAACAAACTAATACAATAAATTGGTACCAGGAGTGGGGTGTTGCTGAAAAGATAGCTGAAAATATGAAAGTGACTTTGGAGCACAGGTTGCAACAGTTTGGAAGGCTCAGAAGAAGACAGGAAAATGAGGGAAACTTTGGAACTTACTAGGAACTTGTTGAATGGCTTTGACAAAAATGCTGATAGTGATATGAATAATAAAGTCCAGGCTGATGTGGTCTCAGATGGAGATGAGAAACTTGTTGGGAACTAGAGCAAAGGTGACTCGTTATGTTTTAGCAAAGAGACTGATGGCATTTTGTTCCTGCCTTAGAGATTTGTAGAACTTTGAACTTGAGAGAGATGATTTAGGGTATCTGGCAGAAGAAATTTCTAAGCAGCAAAGCATTCAAAAGATGACTTAAGTGCTGTTAATAGCATTCTGTTTTAAAAGGGAAACAGAGCATAAAAGTTCAGAACATTTGCAGCCTGATGATGCAGTAGAAAAGAAAAACCCACATTTTTTTTTTTTTGAGGAGAAATTCAAGCCAGCTGCAGAAATTTGGATAAGTAGCAAGGAATCTAATGTTAATCCCCAAGACCATAGGGAAGAACTCCAAGGCATGTCACAGACCTTCATGGCAGCCCTTCCCATCACAGGTCCAGAGACCCAGGAGGAAAAAGTGGTTTCATGGGCCAGGCCAAGGGTCCCTGTACTGTGTGCAGCTGAGAGGCTTGGTGCCTCATGTCCCAGCTGCTCCAGCTGTGGCTGAAAGGATTCAATGTAGAGCTTGGGTGGTGGCTTCAGAGGGTGGAGGCCCCAAACCTTGACAGCTTCCACATGGTGTTGAGCCAGCAGGTGCACAGAAGTCAAGAATTGAGGTTTGGGAATCTCCACCTAAATTTTGGAACATGTATGGAAACACCTGGATGCCCAGGCAGAAGTTTGCTGCAGGGGTGGGGCCTCATGGAGAACCTCTGCTAGGGCAGTGAGGAAGGGAAATATGGGGTTGGAACTCCACACAGAGTCCCTACTGAGGTGCTGCCTAGTGGAGCTGTGAGAAGAAAGCCACCGTCCTCCAGACCCCAGAATAGTAGATCCACTGACAGCTTGCACCGTGTGCTTGGAAAAGCTGCAGACGCAATGCCAGTCTGTGAAAGCAACCAGGAGGGAGGCTGTACCCTGAAAAGCCACAGGGGTGAAGCTCTCCAAGATCATGGGAACCCACCTCTTGCATCAGTGTGACCTGGATGTGAGACCTGGAGTCAAAGGAGGTCATTTTAGAGCTTTAAAATTTGACTGCCCCACTGGATTTTGGACTTGTATGAGCCTTGTAATCCCTCTGTTTTGGCCAATTTCTCCCATTTGGAATGGCTGTGTTTACCCAATACCTGTATCCCCATTGTGCCCAGGAAGTAACTAGCTTGCTTTTGATTTTACAGGCTCATAGGTGGAAGGGACTTGCCTTGTCTCAGATGAGACTTTGGACTGTGCACTTTTGGGTTAATGGTGAAATAAGTTAAGACTGGGGGATGGCTGGGAAGGCACGATTGGTTTTGAAATGTGAGGACATGAGATTTGGAGGCATCAGGGGTAGAATGATATGGTTTGGCTGTGTACCCACTCCTATCTCAACTTGAATTGGGTGTCCCAGAATTCCCACATGTTGTGGGAGGGACACAGTGGGAGGTAATTTAATCATGGGAGCTGGCCTTTCCTGTACTATTTTCATTATAGTGGATAAGTCTCATGAGATCTGATGGGTTTATCAGGTGTTTCTGCTTTTGCTTCCTCCTCATTTTTCTCTTGCCACTGCCATGTAAGAAGTGCCTTTCATCTCCTGCCACGATTCTGAAGCCTCCCCAGCCATGTGGAACTGTAAGTCCAATTAAGCCTCTTTTTGTTCCCAGTTTCAGTTATGTCTTTGTCAGCAGCATGAAAACAAACTAATACAGGTAGGAGCTAATGGTAAGAGAGTTTGGGAAAAAACCTAGCAAGGCCTATCCAGATTCTTCTTGGCCTCTCCGTATAGCACTTTTCGCTCTCTGGTATAGGGCAGGACTCCTTAGGAATGAGCATCTTATGACCAACTATCAGTCAAGGTAGGTCAGAGAACTTCTTTAAGGGCAGCTCCTACACAGAAAGGCAAGAGAAGTTTAAGGTGACTTTCTGAGGTTGCTTCAGAAGTCTTCCAACCTCCTTCAGTTCAAAGTACTCAGCATGCCAAAGTGCCATACTTTGGGATGTGATTTTTCTGAACCCCAACAGAGCTGTGACTGAATAGTGGAAGGGTAAAATTAAAATCCTTGAATTTCATGAATACTAAATTTTAAGAAATATTTTTTGAAAGCCACACATGAAAACCTCTGAGATTTTACTTTTTTTTTCAGAAAATGTTTGATTAGCACCATCTCCATCTGACCACTTCTGCCGTTTCCAAGATTTCTAGGCTGACACATGCTCCATTCCTTTTCTCTACATAAAGTCCCTACGTGTCCCCACTTCTTGCTGCACTCACTGGAAACCCGACTTGTGGTTCAGCTGCTGACAAATTCTGGATGAACGCAAGAAGCTCATTTCTTTGCCACTAAAATAAAGCACATGAAAGGGAATCATTTCATGTGTAAAAGAATAAAGGACTTCGTGATTTTTGTTGTTGTTGTTGTTTTTTTGAGGCAGGGTCTTGCTGTCACCCAGGCTGGAATGCAGTGGTGCGATCATAGCTCATTGCAGCCCCGAAGTCCTGGGCTCAAACAATCCTTCCGCTTTAGCCTCCCGAGTAGCTTGGAACTACAGGTCTGAGTGACTGCACTAGGCTGAGAAACTGTTAATGATCAAAAGTCTACCATCTCATTCACCAAAAAGTAGGTGAGAACAATATTTAGAAAGAAACAGACATTTGGAATTTTTTTTGTAAAAATGTGGTATATCTGTCCTGTAGATTTTTACTCAATAACAATGTATGACAAAAATAAACAATTGTATTGATGTGTGAAAATGCATGAGTGAATTTCAAAAGAATTTTGTTGAGTAAAAGAAGCCAGACCTCCCAAATAAGACTACATAGTCTATAATTCCATTTTAATAAAATTTCATAAACTGAAAATGAATCTATAATGGCAAAAACAGAACAAACAAAACATAGGGCCACTAGGAAGGGAAGACAAATTACAAGGGAGTACGAAGAAACTTTTAGCTGGGATGGAAACATTCATTCATAATCCTGATTGCAGTGCGGGTTTCACCAGTGTCTACCTATGTCAAGTCTCATCAAATTTACACTTTAAATGTGTGCAATTTGTCGTGCCTCTACGCTATGCAAAAAAAGCTGTAACAAAAATAAACAGAGGAAGAACAGAGATTGATCCCTTCTCAGCTGAAATTTTCAACATGGGAACACGAATCATCTTTCTCTAGGGTAATTTTTCTTTATGATTTTACAGCTATTTTTGCAGGTTTCCATTTCCCCACTAGCTCTGCAAGTCATGTCAGTAGGTCCTTTCTACTGACCAGACACTTGGGTATAATGAGACTTTCAGAGGCACGGGCTGGCCAAGGTGTAAAATGTGTCTTTTGTGGGTCCCACTTGAGTTCCTGGTTATTTCCATTCCAGCCCGTGAGCCAGCATGGGCAGCAGGAGGCTGTCTCTGTGCCTGTGCTGTGCTATCTCTAGCTGCCCTTTCTCTGGTGTATGATGGGAGCTCGTCAATGAGTGGCAGTTGGCACACGGAGATGAGCAAGAGTTCAGGTGGCAGGAGGAAAAATGGCTTCCTTGGGGAGAATGCATGACAGGGAGACCAAATCCCCCTGTGGAAGAGAAACACGAAAGGAAAATCAGAGCAGGAAGGGGTCATTCCCATGAACAGCTTGCAGGGGCAGGGGTCACCCCTGCCTGTGTTGGCCCCAGAGCTGGAGGGCTGCTGGAGGTGAGGTCCCAAAGGCCCTCTTTCCTCCTTCATGTCTTTGCCTGTCTGCATCTTGCATAAACAGATGGCACTGTGGCATTTGTGGTCATCATGCAGCTGATCCCCCAAAACCATCCTGTTTCATGCTCCCCAGAGTTGACATGCTTAGAGGTTAGGGCTAAGGCTTACAAACTGATACAGAGTGCAGTGGTATTTCCTTGCCCTTTCCAAATCTCCCTTTCCTATCCTGGTAGATATTGGTGACTGCCAAGCTCTTACAGCTAGAATCACTCAATTTTACATACCTGTTAAAAAGAAGAAGAAGAAGAAGAAAAAAGAAGAAACAAGTAGAAAAGAGATTAAGCCTTCTCAACAGAAATTCGACTATGATTATTTGGCTATGAGTTCAACAGTATTATATATAAGGAAAATATTAGCTGAACTCGACTGAGGGACTATTTAATAGTTAGGCACTTGACTAGGCACTTTATATACCTTATCCATTTTAATCCACACCATACCCCTGGAAACTGTTGTGATCCATATTCCACAGATGAGAAAATTGAAGCTCTAGAATACAGAGTGACTTCCCTAAGACCACGTAGAGCTGCTGAGATTTGAACTCAGGTATGTCTAGCTGTAAACCCAGTTCTCTTTCTTTCATAGCAGACCACCGACCCATTCCCTGGGCAGCACTGAATTAGACACAGTTGGCTTGCCTCACATCTCTTTCAGAGTCCTACTTTGGGTTTTGTATGCTCTGGGCCAAGTCTCTCCATCCCTAGCCTCGTAAGAGGTTGTCAAAAACTATGTTGGCTGGTAAAGAATTTAGGTACAGCACTTCCATTTTCAGAACAGAAACTAAAAGACCAAAAAGCAGTCTGAGCGTCAATGAATGAATCTGGAAGGCTCTAGTGGGGTCAACAATGAACAGCGCAGTTGCATTTTCTTGCGTTTTCCAAATCTCCCTTTCCTCTCCCAGTAGAGATCGCTGACCTCTGAGCTCTTTCTCAAATCATTCCCAAGCAATCTCATGGTCAAGGAGACTATTTTGAGACAGGAGGGGCATGGGTGAGCCTCAGAACAGAGCGTCTCAGGGGTTACTAGGTGGATGACCATGCCAGGTCCCCTCTGTTCATGGAGTCAGATGTGTCCATCCCTGAGGGGTCTGTGGCATTAATTTGTTTTCCTTCCTGGGTTTGCCAGGGCTTCAATGTCCTCCCATGAAAAGGGATGGGGAGGGAGAGCAGAAAGACAAATAAGAGGAAATGAAAGGTCTTTTGGGAAAGGCAACTATGACAAATTGAAGGGTGGAGGAAATATGAGCACAAACAAGAGAGGGGAGAACAGGCTGGGAGAGAAGGAGCAAAAGAGGCCTGTGTCTGCAGCCTCCGGACTACAGAGCACCGATTTGTTTTCTATAAAAAGAGATGTGTTATTTTTCCCCCTCTTGGCAAATAATGGCAAAGAAGAATGGTTGCGGAGTTTGCTGAAATGGAATAGTCTGCAGGGGTATTCTGAATGAATGAAATGTGCTCTTAGATATCTTATCATGTTCCCCACCAACTTGTTTTTATTTCAAATTGCCTACAACAGGTGCCGGAGTCTGGGCAAAGTATAATATCGTACCTTGCAACAGCTGTGCATGGAGCACACATAGAAACAGTAAAGAAAGGTTACACAATGTGACTGGTCTCATATGGCTCGGAGCAGCTCTAGAATTTAAAACATTTCCCTATCCTTGAGTTAAATTGGGCCCCCATACTATGTGTTCTGTAACTTAATATGAAAGGCTGCTGGTGGATGGGTTGCCACCATGGCCACCAAAGTCAGTCGTGGGCACCTGCAGGGAACACGTGTGTCTTGAGTGGACGGTACTGCAAATAAAGCCCTTCCCTTCCTGAAATGTTCACTTCTCATTGTGCAGTGTTTGCGCGCGTGTGCAGCAGGCTCTCCACTGCACTTTGGAAAGATGAAACAGTTTAATGCAGGTGTCAGCCATACCTAAGACACTTCTCAAGATGCAACCCAAACAGAATAAACTGTAGTCTGTGAAAACATTTTCAGCACCCTCATTCTACTGTTTTTCTTGCTCAAGAAAGCAGATAGGAATGCAAGTGACTGACAGCAGTGGCATTGAATTGGTTCTAATTTGATGGAAAAATAAAATCCCTATATTTCAATTTTCCACTTGTAACAGACTTACAGATGCACCACCTACAGTTGATGATGGTATGTCTGTGTGAGATCCAGTACTACATCTGAGAACCAATGGTTAAAAGGACGTTTTAAATGATAGAGTATGTCACAGCAATATAGAACATTATTATGTTTTCTTCAGGTATTTTCCTGCATCGCATTCAAAATGGAGCAGAATGTTCTCAGTGGGTAGAAGGCTAACCAGGTGTATCAGTCAGGATTCTGAGGTGCAAGCAACAGAAACAGATTTTGGCTGCTTTAAGCACAAAAAGGATGTATTAAAAGGATAACATTTGGCTCACAGAGTTGCTGATGATATGGAGGACCTGCACATTCAGAACAATATCCCAAACCAGCTGCAGAGCTTGCCTGGTAAGGGTCTAGACTCTGCTGGGCTGCCTCTGAGCCCTAATGCTATGACCAGCCCCACCTAAATGAGCAGCACCAGCTCTGCTGGCTCAAAGGCTCCATGCTTCTGCAAACACTGCTACTACCAAAAGGTGTGCCTCATGGTCCCTGGCCCTATGAGGCAGCCCCAGAGGACTGGCCAAGTGGAGGATATGAGTTGGAATCCTGGCAAGTGCTTGGTAGTAGATGTATTATGAGGGAAATCAGTAGATAATCTTAATTCTGACATTTTGCTAGACTGTGGACTGGGCCACCATATTTCTTATCTGCATCTCTATCCCCAGGCCCTAGCATAATACCTGGCACTTAGAAAGGGCTCAATAAGCATTTGCTGAAATGAATTAAAATTGAATTTTAAATTTAGAAGCACCCTTTCCAAGGGCTGGCTGCCAGTCACTATTGCAAATTAGTTCTAGTAAATCAAAGTAAATTAGAAATGCAATCAAAAATAGAGTCTCTAAGTCTAGTGGTTATATGCACTTACCTACCACAGTATTTGCCCTTAGACCTGTGGCTTAGTGGTTTGTTTGTTGTTTAAGCTCAAAGGCAGCTTTACCTTTTCTAGTAATAACGATGTGTGCATGTGACTGTGTCTCTGTGTGTCTGTGCATTTCCATCCATGTAAGCATATTGACTGAAGGTTATTTTTGAACCAAGAAATGAAACTAACATTAGCCTTCATCTGGAGGCCCGAGAATTCCAGAGTATTTGCTCTTGGTTGATGGGGGAGAGGGAAAGGAAGGATGATCCTTTCCCCTGTGCAATCTCTCTCTCTAAATCTCTCTCTCTCTCGAAACCCATTTGCAGTGGGTGGGCTACTATATTAATCAAATATGCACATCTCGTTCTCACTTAGAAGTGTGAGCTAAAAAAATGGTACACATGGACATAAAGATGAAGAAAATAGACTCTAGGGATTCCAAAGCTGGGAGGAAAAGCAGAGGGCAAGGGTTGAAAAATTACCTACTGGGTGCAACATCTAATATTTGGGTAATGGGCATCCTAGAAGCCCAATCGCCACCATTATGCATGTAATATATATGTAACAAACAAGCACATGTATCCCCTGAATCTAAATAACATTTAAGAAAAGAAATATGCACATAATATTCTTATTGAATTACTGCAGATGTTTTGCCCTGTTCATTTCTTCCTGGTCACTTGCAGAATTCCAGAGTTCAAGACTGCAGAGTAGAGAGCAATGTAGAAGAAGAGCATTCCTTCAGCAGATTCAGCAAGATGGTTTCTTAAAACAAAACAAATTACTGTGGGAGCGTTGCTGCACAATTGAAGTATGGATCATTTCCTGTAGCTTACATGCCAAAAGAGTTTTAATTGAATCTACATAAGTCATAAATTCTTATGCTTTTGATTCAGAAAAATCCCTTTAAAGGTCCAGAATCTCAAAGTCATCACATTTGGAGTACACCACCTTTCTTGAGCTGGGATATCCTTCTTCTTCTGTCTTCCAACATCAGAGCTCAAGGTTCTCAAGCCTTCAGACTCTGGGACTTAACACCAGAAGCCCCTCATCCCTCACTCCCATTTTGGTTCTCAGGTTTTCAGACTCAGTCTGATTCATACCACTGGCTTCCCTGGTTCTCCAGCTTCCAAATGCCACATTGTGGGACTTCTTAGCCTCCATAAGTGTGTGAAACAATTCCCGTAATAAATTCCCTCGTATATAAGATATACATATCTTATTGGTTCTGTTTCTCTGGACAACCCTGACTAATATAGACTTTGGTGCTTAAATATCGTCATGAACTAAGTTCCATCTGTTTTAACTTCAATTGGATTAAAGTCTGAATGTGTTCATTTTCTGCCATAAAGAGTTATTTTCTCAGGGTAGGAGGGTTGTTTTATGGTGTGTGTGTGCATGTGCATGTGCGTGTGCATGTGTGTGTGCATGTGTGTGTGAAGTTTCCCTAAGTGAATTTTTTTCCTCATTGCTGCAGAAATTATTTTTTAATATGTTTTGCATTTTTTCATTTTGAAAAATGTAGCGGCTTGATTCTCACTATGGTTAAAATAAGTATATATGAAATGGAAAAAACTAGTAAGATATTAAAAATATCTATGAGTAGAATAATGATTGTTGCATTATTTTCTTTTACTTTTCTGTAGTTTCCAGTTTTTCAATAATGAGCATGGATTGCTTTCATTATCAGAAGAAAAATACGTTTTACAGGCTTATTTTGCAATATTATAATTCTTGCATTCTTAAAAACTCCCATTCTGAAAAGTTATGCACCAAAAATAACAGCATTTACAGAGAAAATAGGATTGGGACAAATCACTGAAACCTATGGAAGTTTGAAACCAGAATATCAATAAAGATCACTAGTAATCCTAATGAAAATACTGACATAGGTATATACAGGAATATGAAGCCTGTGGCTAATACTTCCTCTTTTGAAATCTATTTTAGAGGGCATTCACTTTTGACTGATAACATTTTCATCAATATCAAAATTTGGATCTCAGGTACAGCCTTCTTCATTAGCTCATTGTTTTGACACAGGGCATAATATCTTTGCAGCTTCTTTATCTGTACTCTCAGTCTGCCCAGATAGCTTAGGACACTACTTGAACTACAGAAAGGCAAGACTGCAGATTTTCAGGGGTTTTTTTTCCCTGAAGTTTTAGCAATTTATATATGTACGTATTTATTTATTTATTTTGAGGTGGAATCTCACTCTGTCACCCAGGCTGGAGTGCAGTGGTGTGATCTTGGCCCACTGCAAACTCTGCCTCCCAGCTTCAAGCAATTCTCTGCCTCAGCCTCCCGAGTAGCTGAGGTTACAGGCTCCCACCACCATGCCTGGCTAATTTGTTTTGTATTTTTAGTAGAGACGGGGTTTCTCGATCCTGGCCAGGCTGGTCTTCAACTCCTGACCTTGTGATCCACCTGTCATGGCCTTCCAAACTTCTGGGATTACAGGCGTGAGCCACCACACCTGGCCTTAGCGTGTATTTTTAAGATTTCAGTTTTGAAAATGTTTACTTCAAATTGCTTCAAAATATTAACATGCTGGAGAAAGTTGCATCAGAACCAACACAACTTCTGCAGAATACTGACTCATCCCCTGCTTGCTGATCACTTGTGAGCTCATTTGTATTAAAAAAAAAAAAATGTATCGCCGCAGGGCAGACTTTATTAAAAAATGCTATGCCCAGTAAAGGTGGTGTCTAGAATGTAGAGAGCTGGAGAGAGCAACAAGAAGAAACATATAAGCAGAGCAGCCAAGTAGTCTGAAATCTAAGGAAAGACAGGCTCCTCCTAGAAAAGATGGGCATGAACACTGGCTCCCCTATGGCAGAGCAGAGTGGGAAGAGACACCATTTGCCATCCTCATGGATATGAAGAGTTAAGCTATAATGTTAGTGAATAGTAAAAAAAAAAAAAAAAAAAAAAAGTCTGGCTGCTGAGACAGTATAGAACCCACAGACATAAGAGACATCGTATCTACACCAAGGCTCTTCTCCAGGGACCTTCTCTAGGGGCTCACAGGAAAGACTGGGGCAATGGTGGGAGACCTGAGAAAGCAGATTTGGAGAAAGAAGCAGCTGCCACTGCAGGAAAAGCAAAAGGCTTCTTTTCCGTCAAGCAAAAGCCTTGAGCCCCTGAAGGTGGGCAACAAATGTTGATGCCTGCAGGATACAGGGAAAGGGTAAAGAGAAAAACACTGTTACCTCTAGGAAAGGGGCAGGAGGCATTCCTGGGCCAAGGATCCTACACCAATGCTGTGAGAGGTCTTCTACTGCTAAAGGAGGGCAAGAAGACTCACCAAAGACACAGGGCACAGTTTTCCTGCCATAGGGAGTGGGGTAGAATCCCTGAGAAAACCCCAAGAATGAGATCCAGGATACAGACCCTGCCTGAGACTGAGGGTGAGCAGCAAAAGAAAGACCAGTGCCCTCCCACCTTACACCACCAGCAAATCCAAGTAACATGCAACAGCTGTCCACTGTTACATAACAGACAAGAATATATTAAAAGAGACTGTCTTTGAGTTACAGGCATGTAGTAAAGGTTGAAACATGGTGGTGGACAAGAATCTTTGAGAATAAACCTCTAGAATCCTATTCCCCCTACCCTAAGTATGACTCAAAGTTAGACCAGGATTTCTCAACCTCATCTTAGTAACACTGTTGGCCAGATAATTATTTGCTGTGGGGAGCTATCTGTGCATTGTAGTATGTTTAGTAGCATCCCTGGCTTCTACCCACTAAATTCCAGTATCATGTTTTTCTCCCAGTTGTGACAACTAAAAAAAAGTCTCCAGACATTGCCAAATACTCACTGGGGGGTGGAAATCTCCCCTGGTTGGAAAACCACTGCATTAGAAGAATTGGAAGCTACTACTGAACAAAAGGGGGTCACAAACCCAAACCCAAGTCCACTTCAACTCAACACTAAAGCCCAGACAGAAGAAAAGACATGCTCGTTTCCAGACAGAAATAATGGTTATCTCCGTCTCTATTATTTTACCCATGATTCCAGCACTCAACAAAATGTCATGAGACAGAGGAAGAAGCAGAAAAAGATAAACTCATTGTTAAGAGACAAAGTTATCAACCGGATCAAACTCAGAGATGTCCTGGATGTTGGTACTAAGAGACAGGAAATTACTATAATTAATATTTAAAAGCTCTAGAGGACTAGTGAAGAACATGAATAAACGGATGAAAAAATTGAGCAGAGAGAGGAAAACTGTAAGAAAGGGTCAAATGAAAACGCCAACAATAAAAAGAGATGAAGAATGCCTTTGAGGGCTCACAAACAGAACTGACACAGTTGAGGATTGGTGAACTTGAAAACAGGTCAAGAGAAGTTATCCAAACTGAAACACCAAAAGAAATAAAAAGTAAGACTAGAACTGTAAGACAATATCAAATTGTTCAATGCACCTGTAATTGAAATCCCAAAGGATAAGAAAGAGACAGAGAAGAAGAAATATTTGAAGAGACAATGGCATAGACTTTTCCAAAAATAAAGAAAAACATCACTGGACAGATCCAAGCAGCTCAGATATCCCAAAGCATGAGAAATAAAAAAGAAGGAGAAGAAGAAGGAAGGGGAGGAGGAGGAAGAAGAGAAACAATAGCCTGGCACATCCTATGTATGCAAACTCCTATAAACAAAACTTAAAGAAAAATAGACACAAAGAAAAAGACGAGAATTACAACTGATTTCTATTCTGAAGCTATACAATCCAGAAGACAACAGAGTGAAAAATGTAAAGAACTGAAAGGAAATATACAAACAAACAAACGGTAAACCCAGAATTCTATATCTAGCCAGAATATTTTTCAAAATGAAAGTAAAGTAAATACTGTTTTAGGCAAACAAAGGCTGAGAGAATTCACTACCTGCAACTCTGCACCTCCAGGAATGTTAAAAGAAGCCCTTTTAGGCAGATATGACATCCAACAGACACTTAGATTTACAAACAAAAAATAAACTCTGGAAATGGTTAAAATAAAGGTAAAAATATTTTTTGTTATGTTTAATCACTCTCTAGAATGAAAGATAATTGACTCTCTAAAACAAAAATAGTAGGAGGGAGGAATGAGAGGGAGGAATGTGAAGTTTACTGTTGTAAGGTCCTTACATTACACATGAAGCCTTATATTATTTGAAGGTAATTAATTGTGACATATATTGTAAAACATAGGGCATTCATTAAAAAATTTTAAAGGCATAAATAATAAGTCAGTACTAGAGATAAAATTGAGTAAAAAGTATTCAATCCAAAAGCAGGCAGGCAAAGGAGAACTACAACAAAAATAACATATTAAACAAATAAAAAACAAATAGTGACATGGCAGATTTAAGTCCAACCAAGTCAGTAACTGCATTAAATATAAATGACTAACCACATCAAATTAAAAGGCAGAAATTGTCAGTTTGGCTAAAAAAGCAAGATCCAACCAGATGCTGTGTATAAGAAACCTACTTTAAATATAAAAGTATAGAGAGGTTGAAAGTTAAAAGATGAAAAGATACACCAAGTATTTCAAGTAAATGCTAACCAAAATAAAGCAAACATGATTATATTAATATCAAAGTAGACTTTAGAATAAGAAATATTCTAAAATATTCTAGGGTTACAAAATGATAGAATAATAATAGGAGGGTCAATTCATCAAGAAGATGCAACAATCCTAAAGAAATATGGACTGAGCAACAGAACTTCAAAATACATGAAACAAAAGCTGATAGAACTGAAAAAAGAAAGATAAATTCAAAATTGCAACTAGAGTTCAACGATTCTGTCTCAGCAATAGATAGAAAGGCAGACAGAAAATCAGTAAGGAGATAGGTGACTGAAGAACGCTATCAACCAACTTGAGCTAACTGACACTCACGGAGCACTCCATCCAACAGTAGCACAATACACATTCCCTTTTCACATGTACATGAAACATTCACAAGATAGAACATATTCTGGGCCATAAAATAAATCTTAGCAAATTTAAATGAACTGAAGTGATACAAAGTATGTTCTCCTGCCACAGTTCTGGTTTCTAGAATTAAACTAGAAGTCAACACAGAACAATATCTGAAAAACCCACAATATATAGAAATTAAATAATACACTTCTACATAACCTATTATCAAAGTGGAAGTTACAAGGGGGTTAGAAAAAATTTTTGAGAAGTCTAGTCTTCACAGCTCTGTGTCCTCTGCTCCTAGAAGCCCAGCCTCTGTGACTCTGTGACCTGCAGATATTGGGAGATCCACAGCTAAGACACCAGGATGCCCTGGAAGATTAGAAATAAAACTTTCTGGTTATAGAATCTCTACAATCATGGTGGATGGGAGGCAGAACTAGATTGCAGCTCCAACTCAGATGAACAGAGCAGTGTGTGGAGGCTCACATCATGAATTTTTGCTCCAGGATGATTATAGGAATAAATCAGGAAACCTGAGAGGACCCACAGACCCTCTGAAAAAAGTGGATTGCTTCTGCAGAACTCAGGAAATACCCCTAATACTGTGCTGGTATCCATGGCTGAAAGACCCATAGACAGTTCACATCACAGGACTCTGTGCAGACCACTGCCAATACCTGCCTGGAATCTGGTAGACTTGCTGGGTGGATAGATCCAGAAGAGAGATAACAATCACTACAGCTCAGCACTTAGGAAGCCACATCTGTAGGAAAAGGGGGAGAGTACTATATCAAGGGAATACCCCAAAGAATCTGGACAACAGCCTTCAGCCCTAGACCTTCCCTCTGACAGAGCCTACCTAAATGAGAAGGAACCAGAAAACCAACTCTGATAGTATTACAAAATGAAGTTCTTTAACATTCCCAAAAAATCACACTAGCTCACAAATGGACCCAAACCAAGAAAAAAATCCCTGATTTACCTGAAAAAGAATTTAGGAGGTTATTTAGATTCTTTCTTGAAAAAGAATTTAGTTATTAAGCTACTCAGGGAGGCACCAAAGAAAGGTGAAGCTCAATGCAAGGAAATCCAAAAAATGGCACAAGAAGTGAAGGAAGAAACATCAAGGAAATAGATAGCATAAAGAAAAGACAATCAAAACTTCAAATGGACACACTTACAGAAATGCAAAATGTTCTAGGAAGTCTCAGCAATAGAACTGAACAAGTAAGAGAAAGAAATTCAGGCTTGAAGACAAGGTCTTCCAATTAGCCCAGTCCAACAAAGACAAAGAAAAAAGAATAAGAAAATATGACAAAAGCTTCAAGAAGTCTGGGCTTGTGTTAAACGAACAAACCTAAGAATAATTAATGTTCCTGAGGAAGAAACAAAATCTAAAATTTGGAAAACATATTTGCGGCAATAATTGAGGAAAACTTCTCCAGCCTTGCTAGAGACTTAGACATCCAAATACAAGAAGCACAAAGAACACCTGGAAAATTCATTGCAAAAAGATCATCACCTAGGCACATTGTCATCAGGTTATCTAAAGTTAAGAGGAAGGAAAGAATCTTAAGAGTTGTGAGACAGAAGTACCAGGTAACCTATAAAGGAAAACCTATCAGATTAACAGCAGGTTTCCCAGCAGAAACCCTACAAGCTAGAAAGGATTGAGGCCCTATTTTCAGCCTCCTCAAACAAAACAATTAGCCACGAATTTTGTATCCAGTGAAACTACGCTTCATATATGAAAAAAAGATACAGTATTTTTCAGACAAACTCTGAGAGAATTCACCACTACCAAGCCACCACTATAAGAACTGCTACAAGGAGCTCTAAATATTGAAGCAAATTCTGAAAACACATCAAAACAGAACCTCTTTAAAGGAGAAATCTCACAGGATCTATAAAACAAAAAATACAATTAAAAAAACAAAAACAAAAAACCAGGGTATACAGTCAACAAATAGCACAATGACTGGAATGCCACCTCACATCTCAATACTAAGGTTGAATGTAAATGGCCTAAATGCTCCACTTAAAAGGTACATAATTGCAGAATGGATAAGAATTCACCAACCAACTATCTGCTGCCTTTGCGATACTCACCTAACACATAAGGACTCACACAAACTTAAGGTAAAGGGGTAGAAAAAGACATTTCATGTAAATGGACACCAAAAGCGAGCAGGAATAACTATTTTTATATTGGACAAAACAAACTTTAAAGCAACATCAATTAAAAAGACAAAGAAGCACATTACATAATGATAAAAAGCTTTGTCCAACAGGAAAATATCACGGTCCTAAACATACATGCATCTAATACTGGGAGCTCTCAAATTTATAAAACAATTACTAATAGACCTAAGAAATGAGATAGACAGTGACACAATAATAGTGAGGGACTTCAATACTCCACTTACAGCACTAGACAGGTCCTTAAGACAGAAAGTCAACAAAGAAACAATGGATTTAAACTATACCCTTGAACAAATGGACTTAACAGATATTTACAGAACGTTCTATCCAACAACTGCAGAATATACATTCTATTCAAGAGTGCATGGAACTTTCTCCAAGATAAACCATATGATAGGCCACAAAACAAGCCTCAATAAATTTAAGAAAACTGAAATTATATCAAGCACTGTCTCAGACCACATTGGAATAAAACCAGAAATCAACTCCAAAAGGAACCATGCAAATACATAGAAGTTAAATAACCTGCTCCGGAATGATCACTGGGTCAGAAATGAAATCAAGATGGATTAAAAAATTCTTTGAACTGAAAAAGAATAGTGACACAACCTATCAAAACCTCTGAGACACAGCAAAGGTGGTGCTAAGAGAAAAGTTCATAGTCCTAACACATACATCAAAAAGTCTGAAAGAGCACAGACAATGTAGGTCACACCTCAAGGAACTAGACAAATAAGAACAAACTAAACCCAAACCCAGCAGAGGAAAGGAAATTAACAAGATCAGAGCAGAATTCAATGAAATTAAAACAAACAAAACAATACAAAAGACAAATGAAACAGAAACCTGTTTCTTTGAAAAGATAAATCAAATGGATAGACCATTAACAAGATCAACCAAGAAAAGAAGAAAGAAAATCCCAATAACCTCAGTAAGAAATGAAATGAGAGATATTACAACTGACATTGCAGAAATACAAAAGATCATTCAAGGCTACCATGAACATCTTTATGTGCACAAATTAGAAAACCTAGAAGAGATGGATAATTTCTTGGAAAGATACAATCCTCCTTGCTTAAATCAGGAAGAAATAGATACCCTGAACAGACCAATAACAAGTGATGAGATTGACATGGTAATTAAAAAATCAGAAACAAAAAAGTTCCTGGACCAGACAGATTGACAGCAGAATTCTACCAGACGTTTAATGAAGAATTGGTACCAATCCTTTTGACACTACTCCACAAGATACAGAAATAGGAAACCCTCCCTAATTCACTCTATAAAGCCAGTATCACCCTAATACCAAAACTAGGAAAGGACATAACCAAAAAAGAAAAATACAGACGAATATCCCTGAGGAACACAGATACTAAAATCCTAGCTAACCAAATCCAACAACATATCAAAAAGATAATCCACCATGATCAAGTGGGTTTCGTACCAAGGATGCAGGGATGGTGTAACATACACAAGTCAATAAATGTGATACACCACATAAACAGAATTAAAAACAAAAATCTCATGATTGTAAGGTCTGTTCTCGCCGAGGACGAAATGAAGAAACTGAGGCCAGCACGAAAATAATCCAATGCAAGGGGTTTTATTCAGGCTCCCGGACGAGGTTCTGCGGCCCGGACAGGAAGGGCCAGAGAAGTCGCGCAGACTCCTCTCAGGCACGGGGTTTTATAGGGAGTGGAGGCGTCCGATTGGCTGTGGCCAAGGTGAGTGGGACAAAAATGGAGGGGAGTGTGACCCGGATGAAACAAAATGGAGGGGAGTAGGACCCGGATGAAACAAAATGGAGGGGAGTAGGACCCGGATGGTGGGGAGTGGGGCCCAGATAGGACAAAATAGTAGGCAGGGAGTGGAGCCTGGATGGGACAAAATTGTATCAGGTATGTCCTGATGGGGCTTTTTTTCCCGGCTCCCGGCGGTGGGGGGGGAGGAAGAGGCGTGTCTGAGCTCCCGGCAAGGGAGGGAGGCATGTCCGAACGCCCCACGAGGGGAAGGGGCGTGTCCGAACGCCCCGCGAGGGAGGGGGCGTGTCCGAACGCCCCACGAGGCAGCCAACCTTACATTGATCATCTCAGTATATGCAGAAAAAGCATCTGACAAAATCCAGCATCCCTTTATGATGAAAGCTCTCAGCAAAATCGGCATATAAGGAATATACCTCAACATAATAAAAGCCATCTATGACAAACCTACAGCCAACATAATACTGAATAGGGAAATGTTGATAGTATTCCTTGTGAGAACTGGAAAGACAAGGATGCCCACTCTTCTTGAACAGAGTACTGGAAGTTTTAGCCAGAGTAATGAGACGAGAGAAAGAAATAAGGTTATCCAAATCAGTAAAGAGGAAGTCAGACTGTCACTGTTTGCTGATGATATGATCGTTTATCTAGAAAATCCTAAAGACCCCTCTAGAAAGTTCCTAGAACTGATAAAAGAATTCAGAAAAGCTGCCAGATACAAAATTAATGTACAAAAATCAGTAGCTCTTCTATACATCAACAGCGACCAAGCTGAGAATCAAATCAAGAACTCAACTCCTTTTACAATAGCTGAAAAAAAAAATTAGGAGTATACTAACTAAGGAGGTGAAAGACCTCTACAGGGAAAACTACAAAACACTGATGAAAGAAATCATAGATGACACAAACAAATGGAAACAGATCCCATGCTCAAGGATGGAGTAGAATCAATATTGTGAAAATGACCATACTGCCAAAAGCAATCTACAAATTCAATGCAATTCTCATCAAAATACCACGATCATTCTTCACAGAATTAGAAAAAACAATTCTAAAATTCATATGAAACACAGAAAGAGCCCACATAGCCAAAGCAAGACTAAGCAAAGAGAACAAATCTGGAGGTATCACATTATCTGATTTCAAACTATACTATACGGCCATTGTCACCAAAACAGCATGGTACTGGTATAAAAATAGGCACGTAGACCAATGGAACAGAATAGAGAACCTAGAAATAAACCCAAGTGCTTACAGTCAACTGATCTTCGACAAAGCAAACAAAAACAGAAAATGGGGAAATGACACTCTTTTCAACAAATGGTGCTGGGATAACCGGCTAGCCACAAGTAAGAAAATGAAACTGGGTCCTCATCTCTCAACTTACATAAAAATGAACTCAAGATGGATTAAGGACCTAAATCTAAGACCTGACGCTATAAAAATTCTAGAAGATAACATTGAAAAAATGCTTCTAGACATCAGCTTGGGCAAAGATTTCATGACCAAGAACCCAAAAGCAAATGCAGTAAAAACAAAGATAAATTGCTGAGACGTAGTTAAACTAAAGAGCTTTTTGCATGGCAAAAGGAACAGTCAGCAGAGTAAACAGACAACCCACAGAGTGGGAAAAAAATCTTCACAATCTCAATCTATACATCTGACAAAAGACTAATATCCAGAATCTACAATAAAATCAAACAAATCAACAAGAAAAAAATTAAGCAATCCCATCAATTGACATGAATAGACAATTCTCTCAAAAGAAGACATACAAATGGCCAACAAACATTTGAAAAAATGCTCAACATCACTAATGATCAGGGAAATGCAATACCATCTCACTCCTGCAAGAATGGCCATAATCAAAAAATCAAAAAACAGTACTGTTGGTGTGGATGTGGTAAACAGGGAACACTTCTACACTGCTGGTGAGAATGTAAACTAGTACAACCACCATGCAAAACAGTGTGGAGATTCTTCAAAGAACTAAAAGTAGAACTACCATTTGATCCAGCAATCCCACTACTGGGTATCTACCCAGAAAAAAAAGAAGTCATTATATGAAGAAGAAGTCATTACATATAAATTTGCACATGCATGTTTATAGCAGCATTATTTACAATTGCGAAAATGTGGAACCAACCCAAATGCCCCTCAATCAACAAGTGGATAAAGAAACTGTGATATTTGTATATGATGGAATACTACTCAGCTATAAACAGGAATGAATTAATGATGTTTGCAGTGACCTGGATGAGATTGGAGACTATTATTCTAAGTGAAGTAACTCAGGAATGGAAAACCAAATATCATATATTCTCACTCATAAGTGGGAGCTGAGCTATGAGGATGCAAAGACATAAGAATGACACAATGGACTTTGGGGACTCAGAGGAAAAGGGTAGGAATGGGTTGGGAGATAGAAGACTACAAATACGGTGCAGTGTATACTACTCGGGTGATGGGTACACCAAAATCTCACCAATCACCACTAAAGAACTGACTCATGTAACCAAACACCACCTCTTCCCCAATAACCTATGGGAAAAAAAAATTAAAAAGGAAAAAAGTTTTAATGGAATGAAAACACAGTATATGAAAAGTTGTGAGGTGTAACTAAAACAGGGCTTAGAAGGAAATGTATAGCAATGTACACCTAATTAGAAATAAGAAAGATCTCAAATCAATAGTCAAAGCTTTTATCTTAAGAAACTAGAAAAAAGAACAAACTGAACCTAACATAAGCAGGCAGCAGAAAATAAAAATAGGAGCAGAAAACAATAACACTGAAAACAGAAAAACAATACAGATGGGCAACAAAACCAAAAGCAGTTTCCTTAAAATAAATAAATTTCATAAGCCTCTACCCAGATCAAGCATAAAAAAGAAGAGTGAAGACTCAAATACCAGTATAAGGAATGAAAAAGGGAACATTGCTATAAATCATACAGACTTTAAAAGGTTAAGAGGGAATATCACGAACAACTTTATGTTCATAAATTCGACCAGTTAGGTGTTAAGACTAGTTTCTTAAAAGGTATATTCAAGAAGCCATAGATAATTTCAATCGTCCTATATCTTATTTAAAACATTTAATTTGTAGGTAAAAACCTTTTTATAAGGGAAATTCAAGGCCAAAATGGCATCACTGAGAAATTCTATCAGACGATTTAGGAAAAAATAATACCAATTCCGCACAAACTTTTTCAGAATATAGAAAAAAAGCAACCACTTCCCAACTCATTTTATAATACCAGCATTATGCTGATACCAAAACCAGAGATACTGCATGACAAGAAAATGACAAACCAATATACCTCATGAATATAAATGCAAAATTCATCAACTGAATATTTTAAAAAATTGAAACCAGAAATATAAATAAAGGACAATATATTAGGATCTTATCCTGGGAATGCAAGACTAGTTTAACATTTTAAAAATCAGTCAGTGTAATTTACCATATACATAGAGTAAAGAAGAAAAATGAGGGCATCTCACCTGATAAAATTTAATAACAAAACAAAAACAAACTAAGCTCTCAGCTAGCTAGAAATAGGACCACTCTCAATCTGATAAAGATGGAATCCACAAAAATTATATATCTTACATCATATTTAACAGTGGGTAACTAAATACTTTCCCCTAAAATGGAAAGCAAGGTAAGGATGTCTATTCTCACCGCTTGTATTCAAAATTGTCATGGAAGTCCTAGACAGTGAAATAAGACAAGAAAAAGAAATAAAAGGCATACAAGTTAGAAAAAAAAAAACTGTCTCCATTTTGCAGATGTCATAATAATCTATACAGGAAATTCTAAATAATCTGTTTTTAAAAGCTAGTAAATGAGGTTAGCAAGGATACAAGATATAAAATCAGTATATCAAAACAATTGTATTTCTATATACTAGCAATGAACATTTTTCAATTAAAAATAAATTTTTCAAAGAAGGTAACATTTACAATAGCATCTAAAAATATTAAATACTTAAGTTGAAATATTTTTAAAATGTGCAAGACCTGTATTCTGAACACTACAAAACTTGGATGGAAGAAATCAAAGATCTAAATAAATGGAGATATATAATATGTTTATGGAAGCTTATATTTTTAAGATGTCAGTTATCCCCAAAGCAATCTATTGATTCAATAACCCAAAAATTTTCAGCAAGTTTTTTTGTAGAAATCAATAAGGTGATTCTAAAATATATATAGAAACACTACCATAGCCAAAGTAGCTAAAAACAAATAAATTTGGGGACCCATGTTACCTTACTTCAAGGCTTATTATAAAGCACAACAATCAAGATAATCTTACATTGGTGAAAAGATAAACATTTAAATCAATTCTTCAGAGTAGAGAGTCCACAAATATAACTACACATATACCATTCATTGATTTTGGACATAAGTTCAAAGACAATTCAATGGAGAAAGGATAGAC
Source organism: Aotus nancymaae (assembly GCF_030222135.1). Classification (NCBI taxonomy): domain Eukaryota; kingdom Metazoa; phylum Chordata; class Mammalia; order Primates; family Aotidae; genus Aotus; species Aotus nancymaae. The sequence goes on from NW_026988447.1 coordinate 15,398,997, forward strand.
TTTCACAGAATGGTGCTGGAAGAATTGGATATCGATATACCAAAAACAAACAAACAAAAAAACATGAACTCATACTTCTATAAAACATGTTAGAGAAAAATTTTGTTACCCTGAGTTATGCAACAAATTCTTAGATATAATACGAAAACCACAATCTAATTGATAACTTGGGCTTCACCAAAATTAAAAACTTCTGCTCTTTAGAAGACGATGTTAAGAAATTTTAAAAACCACAGACTGGGAGAAAATATCTGCAAAGCCCCTATCTGATAATAACAAACGGCTTATATGCAGAATACAGTTGACTTTTGAACAATATGGGTTTGAATTGTGCGATCCACTTATATGCAGATTTTTTACAATCAAATACTGAAAATACATATGTATTCACAGTATTCATGGGATATGAAAACTGTGAATATAGAGGGCAAACTTTTCCTTCAGGGGAGTTCCCCAGGGCAGACTGCAGGACCTGAGTATATTCTGATTTGGTTATAAACCAGGGCCCTGAAACCACTCCCCTGCAGTTACTGAGACTGTATATAGAATTCTTGAAACTCAGAATAAGAAAACACCTTCATAAAAAATGGCCAAAAATTTTAACAAATGTGTCATCAAAGAAGCTATGTCCGGGTGTACTGGCTCACGCTTGTAATCCCAGCACTTTGGGAGGCCGAGGCGGGAGGATCACGAGGTCAGGAGTTCGTGACCAGCCTGTCCAGTATGGTAAAACCCTGTTTCTACTAAAAATAAAAATAAAAAAATTAGCCGGACGCGATGGCGCACGCCTGTAGTCCCAGCTACTTGGAAGGCTGAGGCAGGAGAATCACTTGAACCCAGGAGGTGGAGGTTGCAGTGAGCCGAGATCGTGCTACTGCACTCCAGCCTGGGCAACAGAATGAAACTGTCTCAAGAAAAAAAAAAAAAAGCTAATGAATGGCAAATAAGCAAGTAAAAAGGTGTTAAATATCTTTAGTCATTATGGAAATGCAAACTAAAGCTACCATAAAATGCAGCTATACACCTAGCAGAATGGCTAAAAGAAAAGAAAATTTGACGATACCAAATGCATGTGGGAGAACTGCAACTATAACACACTGCTGCTGGGAGTAAGATGCACAGCAATTTTGGAAAACAGTTTGGCAATTTCTTACAACATTAAACATACACTTACTAGCAACCAAACAATCTCATTCTTGGGTATCTGCCAAAGAGAAATAAAAGCCTATGGTCACAAAAAAACTTGTGTCTTAGTTTCTTTTCTGTTGCTATACTGGAATCCCTGGGACTGGCTAATTTACTAAAAAACAAAATTTATTTCTTACAGTTCTAGAGGCTAAATTAAGGGGCCAACTTGTGGTCTAAGGTTGAGGGGCCACATCTGGTGAGGGCCTTCTGGCCGGTGGGGACTCTGTAGAGTCCCGAGGTGACACAGGGCATCACATGGCCAGGGGGCTGAATGTGCTAGCTCAGGTCTCTCTCCCTTTTCTTATAAAACCACCAGTCTCACTCCCATGATAACCCTTTAATCCATTAATATATGAATGGACTAATTCATTCCAGAGGGCAGCGCCCTCATGACCCAATCACCTCTCACAGACTACACCTCCCATTCCTGCCACATTGGGGATTAAATTTCAACTTCAGTTTTGGAGAGGATGAAAATTCAGATCATAGCAACCTGCATTTGAATGTTTACAGCAACTTTATTCATACTCACAAAAATGCAAATGTTCCAAATGTCCTTCAACTAGTTAATGATAAATTAAGAGTGGTACATTCATACGTTGCAATACCTCTTGGCAATAAAAAAGGAACATGCTATGGCTATGCACAACAACATGTATATATCCACAATAAATCATGCTAAGTGAAAGAAGTCATATTTGAAAGGCTACATAATGTATTATTCTATTTATATGACATTCCAGAAAAGGCAAAACTATAGAGACAGAAATCAGATCAGTGGTTGCCAGGGGCTGGAGCTGAGGGATCAGATTTGATGATGAAGAGGCATGAGGGAACATTTCGGAAAGATGGAAATGCTTTACATCTTGATTATAGGGAGAGTTACATGAATATCTGTATTTGTTAAAACTAAGAGAACCATTTACCAGAAAGGGTGAATTTCACTGTATATAAATCATATCCCAATCAAATGTTAACTTGAACAAAAATATAAAATGTTTACAGTAAAACGCGAAAATAAGCTAGTCCCCCCGTTTCCCAAGAAACGTAATGTTCACAGCTCGTAAGACTGTGTGCTGTCTTCTGGGTTGGAAAATGTTTGGGATCCCAAGAACTCAGGTCAGACGCATCTCTGTAAAGCAGGTGCTGGACAAGCTTCTCAGGGGTGGGGCCAGTGTCTGCTGTGTGACCCTGTTCCTCTCACTCCTCCCTGCAGGCTGGCTTTAGACTGATGCCCTGTGGGCACTGAACTCCCGCCACACCTGCTCCCAGAGGTTCTCCTCATGTCACGGAGCTGAGCCTTTGTAAGGGGATATTCATAGCAGCCTCCGGTCGTGTACATTAAGGCGCTTGTGGTAGGTGCTGCAGCCCTCACCAACAACCCAACTTCGCAGTGAAGCTCCAGTTGACCCTCAACGTTCCCTGAAGCAAACCTCTGTGCAAGTGAAAGGGTCCCAGAGCCACCACAGTGGGGGCAGGGTGTCTTGGTGGCAGCTTAAACTGTTTTGCAGCTTGTGCTTTTAGGGACCCAGGCCAGGAGTTAAGACTCCTGCTGTTAACAGTCACTTTATCCTCTCCGCCCACTCCACAGAGCCTGGCAGGAAGGCAGTCCAGAGCAGCGGGTCAACAGATGTACACGGGCTGCTGAGTGGAGACCCAGCAGGGAGGATTAAGGCGGTGGAAAAGGCTACTCTGCCTAGACTTTGAATTCCTCAGTTCTTTGGGGGCTGAACATAACACTGCTTGCTCAGTGGAGCCCCTCTTCCCTTGCATTTACAAACCTTAACTCATGCATTGATGCCATTTAACTGCCAGGTAGCTAGCTAGGACTGGAAATGTAACCTTTAATTTGAAGGCCTATACTTGAAGAAATTGCTTGTCTGCATTGCTGAGGTTCTGGGAAGTAGCAATGAGAACAATGAGAAGGACAGATTGAAAGAAGGGAGAGTCACAGCTGAAAAACAGCATCTGGTGCCTCTGTGCTCTGTAATGTCTCATCTTTCCTTTCCAGAAGCCCCCAAGTGCTGACTTAACTAAAATTATTTTGGCTCTTTCGGCCACCCCTTAAGACATTCGGCCAGGACACTTTGATTGGACTAAAGGGAAATGGGTTATTTAAGTGACCCGCACTTCAGGAATAAGATGTGTGTTTACACCTATTCTGTTGCTCCATTTCTGCTCCATCGGTTGATAGGAAAGACTTCCTGGCCTCTCTACAGCAGAAACCTGTTGGCAAGGCAAAGACCACCTGGCCCCTGGCCAAGCCCAGCAGAGATGCTGCTTGGGAGAGACAAGTCAGTGAGCATTTGTGCAGGCTCTGGTACCTGGAACAAAAATATGCCGAGCCGCAAATTATGGCTTTCAGATGTCACCACTGCCATCTGACATTGTGTTTCAGCTGTTCACGTCTTCATTACCGTGCTGCAGCCTCCCATTAAGGCTGTTATATGTGTGAGACAGATTTATGTTATATGGGTTTCTGTATACCCTGAGCAACAATGCTCACCAAGGGTTGTCAGGCTGATTGCCAAAACCCTATGGTGGAGATGCTCTCAGTCTATAGGTTGCTTTGTGGGCGCCCCTGTGTGTCTCTCTGTGTGTGTGTGTGTGCATGCGCGCGCGTGCACATCCCTCCTCCATGGCCCATCTTGTAACAGCTGAAAGGAATCAGCCTCCACGCTACAGGAACTTGTTCTTTGTGTGGTTTTCTCATCTCCCTTTGGTCTCTTACAGCCCCCTCCTGGTCCATCTGCCAGATCCTTCCTCCCACCTCTCTCTTGCTCCTCTTTGAGGTGGTAACCAGACCAACACAGCAATGCCCTTGTGACTCCCTTTTCAGTTTCTCGGCCTCACTCAGATTAATGGAACAGAAACATGTGCTTGCATCTGATGCCAGTAATCATATCCTGAGTGACCACAGAGAGAGAGATTAAGCAAAGGTACTGGCCGGGTCCCGGGAGATACGGTTACAGGAAGAAAGTGTTTCTTGACAGCAGCCGCTCTGGCTCCCTCTCACTTGCCCTCCTCCTTTCCTAGCTAGGCTCATTAAGTCCCTTGAATATTTTCCATAAGATTAGTGAAAATCCAACCAGCAATGGTCCGAGTCACTCAAAGAACTGGGTTTTGATCTGCATTCTGATCTTCACCCATGGATGTGAACAGAACTTATTTCCATATTCTTTACTTCGATTTAGTCCCTGTGATTATATATTTTGGATGTGTATTTTCAAACAGGGAAAGGTAAACAAGTATATGGTTATCCAGCCTGATGACTTAATTCAACAAATATCAACCGTGAGCAAATGACTCCGTTAGTAGGACAGAAGCAGGGCAATGACTCAAAATACTGAGACGTGAGATTGAGCGTGATGAGGGTGCTGGGATAAACGGAGTGAACCCAGGGAGTAGAGAGAAAAGAAAGTACTGCTGGCTGGGGAAACCCTGGGAGGCATCATGGAAGAAGTGGCATTTGAGATGACCCTTAAGGGAAAGGTAAGATTTTGGTAGATGTAAATAAAAAGAAAAGGTTTTACCTGAGAAAGATCCAGCTCAAGCAAAAGCCTGGAGATGGGAAGACAGAGTATTCCGAGATGAGTAGGAATTTGAGATAAACTGCAGACATGTACCCAGAGGGAAAGTGATGGAAAGTGGAGCTGGAGAGCCTTGAATTCTGGTGAGTGTAGAGCCAGGCTTAGGACTTATTATCAGCAATGGGAGCCACTGCAGGTTTTAGAGCAGGGAGAGAATTAGAGCAGAGAGAGACAAAACAGTGCCCTCCTGGTGGAACTTGAAGAGTACGCTCAAAGAACTATAGAATATAGATCGTGAAGAAAGAGGTGTGACAGGAGGAGAGAGTAGAGATGGCTCAGTTAGGAGGTTACTGCAATGATCTGAAAAAGGAGAATATAAGCACTTGATGGGAATAGAAAGATGGGGTGATATAGGAGAGATGTGCTAAAGACAGAACTTGCAATCGGTTGGATTTGGAAGGTAAGGGCGCCGGGCAAGCCAGAGATGATGCTAAGATTTAGAGAGTGAACACTGGAGGGTGGTGGGGCTCTTAAGAGAGGAAGATATGAAGGGAGGGCAGAGCTGGAGCGGAAAATGACCCGTTCAGTTTGGGATATTTAGACATTCAGAAGAGGCACCCGGGGCCTGATGCCCGCCAGGGGTTGGAGCTCAGAGTTGGTGCTGACAAGAGAGGCTGGACGTGAGGACCATCTGCACGGAGGCGTCAGGTGAGACCCAGGGTGGGTGAGAAAATGAAGGAGGCGGCACAGAGGGAGGGGTGCTAAGCTCAGATCCTTGGGGAGGCACACACATTAAAAAGAGAAAACAACGGGAGTTTCCTGCCACGGAAACCCAGAGGGGAGAGATTTCCTGTGGAATGCTGAACCGGCTGAGGATCAGGGCTGGGGCAAGGCTGCTCGATTTGTGGCTGAGGAGGAGGTCCTTGGAGTCCTTCCTGGGGCTCCATCAGGAATGAGGTGGGCCGGAAGCCGGATTAGAAGCCCCGAAGAGCGAGTGGGTGGTGAGGAAGTGTAGGCAGTAAGTGTATTTCCTGGAGAGCTTTTAAAAATAGGACGGAGGCCCCTCGTTTGTGTATAGTTGAGGGCCTCCTGCCTGGAATCCAGACTGCGAGGGGCCAAAAGCCGCCATCTCTCATGGGTGTTTGTAAGTTTCCCTCCAAGCCGGCAACCCTGGTACGTTGGTTTCCTCATTGTGGCAGGTGAGGAAGTGGTTGTACTTGTTGTCAGCAGGTACTTGCTAATGTCACAAACCAGACCTCTCCTTCAACAAGGCCCAGAGCAGGTTGCCCCAAGGAACGAGCACTGACTTGGAGTTTTCTAGATTGTTCTACATCTGGTTTTAGGGACCACCCCAAAGGGGTGACTGTGAAGGGATCATTGCTTTTCCAGGATCTTGGTAGGTGTTGCATGAAGAATTAAACAAAGAGGCATGTCAGCTTCCAGGGTCTCCCTTCTGTTTCTCAGAAGAAAAAAAAAGTCTAACCTTTTGAAGATAGACTTGAGGTTAATTGATCTTTCCTCAGGAGAGCCTGCCAAAGAGAAAACAAATCCCATAAGTGATGTGACGGTGCCCTGAGAAGGCAGTTGATTATCCTGGTTTAGGGAGAGCGGGGACTCAACTGCCTCCTGTGGAAACTCCCTCCTTTCCGTAGCTTCTCACAGGTGATCCTGAGGATCCACCACCCCAGCTGTTCTCCATCACCTGACAGCTGAGCCTCTAAGATGCTGGCAAGTTCGGCCTCTGCATGGCTTTGACCAGCTCCAGGCAGAAAGAGGAACTTTCAGAGTCCAGGTTCAGGGCCTGTGGATAAGTTACCTGTTACCAAGAAAGGTTACTAAGTCTCCATCACTCTTTTGGGAATGAGGTCACTTCCTACTGACAGATCCTGTAGCTATTTATGGAGAGTTTTGGCCTTTCAGCATCCAATCCATCTTTAAACCAGGAGAAGTTCTCCACTGTTTATTATCTCAGAGGGTCCCAATGTACCACCTCCTGCTATGGAAGCCAAAGCTGGGGTGGGGGAAGCAGGAGGTGAGAATGTGACTCAGGATCAGTCAACCACATGGAACTCTGAATCTTGCAGGAGAGGCAGAAAGAGGCGGGTGTGATTTATAAAATATTGGCAGTTACTGAAAGTCTGGAGGTGCAGCATCGAGTGTCCACCCTTGGTGATCTCACTCTGGTGTTCTAATCACTTCCTCCCGTAGCAAACTGGACTCTGGTTCCAGCTCCCTGGACTCCCTGGCTTTCTGTGTGTTTCCTGGGCCTGGCCTGGCCTGACTTTACAGCCTTTCTGCCTTGCAGTGAATTTTACTTTCACCAAAGTTATTCAGACTGGGTTTCTGTTGCTTGCTGCCACAAGAACCTTGACAATGTAGCAAAGGGATGTGCTATCAGGGACTGAGCAATAGGATCAGCTGGACCCAAGACACAAACACTATATGAAAATTACCTTCCTGTAAGCAACTCAGAATGTCAATCATTTAGTAAGAGAGATAGAGAATAAACAAATGTCTATACATAAATACACACACACACACACGTCAGGTGGTGACAAGAGAAAAATAAAGTGCAATGAGGAGTAGAGAGCTAGTGGGTAGTATTTTAGATGGGGTGGTCAGGGAAGACTGTTTGGAGGAAGGAGTGGTGAGCGGAGGCCTGAATGGTGTGAGGGAGCAGCCAAGTTGAGTACTCAGAAGAGCTTTCCAGGCAAAGGGACCCCCAAAGGGAAAAGATGCCAAGGGGGAAAAAAAAGTGTCACCTCTCTGTCTCTCCTGCTAGCACAGCTTCCTGAGAGCAGGGAGTTTTCTTCACATCCACCAGGCCTAGGACGCGTTCTGGCATGTAAATGTTTGTTCATGAATGAACATCTGCCTGGCACACAGGGTACAGTTCTTCACACATGATTTGCAGTCCTTCCCCATTTGCCTACAATGGGGCATAGAATGGGAAGGAATTAGTCAGGAGTAGGTTTCGGACATGGGACCCGGATGAGACAGGGTAGGTTACCTTAGTTGTCCCCTGAAATCAATATGATCCTCATGTAGTTGTCAGGAGGGTTATATTATTTCATGTCTGTAAAGGTCTTAGCACCAAGCGTTGTTCTAGAGATTGGCTATTATTACTATTCTAGCCAATCAATAATAAACTGTAATATAGGTATATATATATATATATAATATATGCCCATTTGGACTTGGCCTGCTATTTCTTTGCATTGAATTTATAAAGCACTGATCAAATGTTCATGTTATTTATCTGCTAAGGAACAAATACATGCAGTCTCATTCACAGTACTGTTATGCCTTAGTTTATCTGCTGGGGCCCTAGAACCTCCAACCCCTTTTCTTGATTCACAAGCAAAGTCAAGAGTGGTCTCTGGCCCCTTGGGTACTTGTTTATTCCCCTGAAAAATAGGAAATAGAATCCAATATGGAGCTTCCTCAATGGGGAATACCTGTCCCCTCCCCTCATCCCTGCCTGTGGAAGTTGGGTACTGGGGTCTCAGATGAGGGCTGTGTTTATGGGAAGAGGGCTCCATAGGCGCCCACCCCCAGCTCTGCATTTACTCTCCTTACCCTTTCCCCACCATTCTCTTCTCCTATTTCCTCACTCTCCTCTCCCGCTCCTCCTCCTCCTCGTCTTCCTCTTCCTCTTCTGATTTGAGGCCTCCTTCTGTCATCCTAGTGCCCCAGCCTGTCCTGGCTTCTCATTTGTGCCCTAGTCCTGCCCTGCCCTTCTCTGGCTGGAATAATTCCCCAAAGAAGTAGCCCCGTGAAGAACCTTATATGACCATCCACTGTTGTTTACTTTACATTTGGCCTTAGGTAGGTGAGGTCAAATGAAACAAAACTCCTACCCAGCAGCCATCACCTCACTTCCCTTTGTCAGACACTCCCACTGACCTTGGAGTGAACTGACTGTGACGCTTCCTTCAGTCTTGAAAACAGGTCAGTTTTCATGGCTGGGAGGTGTGACCTTTCACACCATGGCCTCCAGGACAGGCTGCTTCTCCCCCTAACAGCTTCTCCTTTACTGCAGGCAGCCATCACCAGTTCTCTGGGTGAACATGATAGGTGACTTTATATGTATTGCCTGGAGGCATTTAAATTGGTATAATAACATTCTGGAGGACTATTTGGTGATATATAAGAAAAGCCTTAAAAAATGTAGATTCCCCTGACCCAGTAATGCCACCCCTAAGAATTTATCCTGAGAAAATAATCAGAGATGCAGCCAAAAATCTATGTATAAGAATTTTTTTTGCAGCACTAGTTATGATGGTAAAAAAAAAAATTAGAAACACTCCACAAGGACTGGGTTAAATAATTTATGGTACTTTTCTATAAAGGAATGCTAGGCGGTCCCTTTTTTAAAGGTGTACTTAAAGCATATTGGCTGACGTGCATGACGGATGTTCTCCTTTCACCTTGCACATTCATCCTGCACCACCCAGGCTCCCTGCCCTCTGAACTCCTGGGTGTGTCCAGTGGGAAGTGCAGCCGGAGGAGCGGGGGTGGGGCAGGATGGTCATATAAGGTTCTTCACGAGGCTACTTCTTTGGGGAATTATTCCAGCCAGAGAAGGGCAGAGCAGGACTGGGGCACAACTGAGAAGCCAGGACAAGCTGCGGCACCAGGATGAGAGAAGGAGGCCTCGAAGTTGGAGGAGGAAGAAGAGGAGGAGGAAGAGAAAGAGAGGAGGAGAGGAGGGGGAGGAGGAGGAGGAGGAGGAGTTGGGGAAGAGAGTGAGGAAGTAGGAGGAGAGGAGAATAATACAGGTGAAAAGGAGGAGGGTAAATCCACAGCTAGGGGTGAGGACCTGTATAGCCCCCTTCCCATAAACACAGCCCCCAGCTGAGACCCCAGGGTTTCATTTCTGGGTTTCTCTACTCAAGGCCATTGATTTGGCTAGGTGGCACCCTCTTCCACTCATCCTCCCTACCTACTTCCTTCCTGTTCCAGTAACTTCTCCCTCCCTTTGACCCTTCAGACTTAGGGTGAGAACAGCTTCCCAGTGTGCCTCCGCCAGGTTTATTTCAGCATTCCTTTTGGTCCCCTAATCTAGCCTCAGGAGATTAAAGGGAAACTTGTATCCTGCTAGGACCCTAACTGATGCAATGTAGAAAAAAAGAAATGCTTACAATATAAAGTGGTCAAATTGGGCTACAAACCAGCACAATCCCAACTCTACAATAAATAAATATATTTAGAAAGAAAATATATGTGTGTGTATATATCTATACATAGGGAAAAAAAAGACTAGAAGGAAATAGACTGAGTGACTAGCTGTCATTGCCTCTGGGCTCTGAGATTGTAGGTGATTTTTCTTGTCTACTTTATATAATTCTGTAATTTCCACATTCTTAAAAATAATTATTTATCACCTTTAAAGTAAAAAAATAAAATTATACTTTAAAACAAAATTGAAATAAAATAGAAGAATTAGCTATACAGTAACAGTATCATGGCACACCAGCCACTCACAAGTAGCACTGCAAATTTCATGTGATCATGTAATTTAGAAAGAAATATAAACATCTTAGGAGGAATTGTAACTAGGCCTTGACTATTATCAGCCACATCTTACCTAATGCTTCTTAAGCCTTGGTGGTGCTTAATATAACCACTTGCTGGGGCTGGAATCCTTCACAAGCTGCACTTGTTCTGGCTCTGGCTTTGACTCGGCGTCCAGTTGTGCTCAGGGTGGGGTGGGGACAGGGGACAGGGGACAGGGGAACCTAGGATCAAGCTGGCAGATTAGGCCAATGCTTTGGCACGCTCCAAAGTGTATCCTTAAATATGGTTCCACATTCATTAGTAGGGATAGAGGAAAATCTGATTTTCTATTAGTAGATGTCATGTGCCTCTCTGCTCAAAGTAAGGGATTTATTACAAATATCAAATGTGGCGTAATATTTTGACCATTTGAAATGGTCTTTCTTTCACAGTTTTTCTACACTCCTAAATGGAGAGAGTTGTCTACTTACCCACTCAGGACAGAGGTAATGCATATATCAATATGGTTTCAAACACTTGTTCAAAATGTTCAAACGTTGGTTTTTTGTTTGTTTTGCTTTTCTTGGGGTGCGGTGGGGTGGAGTGGGACTTTCATGTGGGTAAAACTTTTCTGTAATGTTTTATATCGTTTAAATGTCTTTTGTATTTTCTAAGTTAGATGGTTTCTTTTGAGAGGTACTAAGGGGGTTATATTTTTAGGAGAGAAAAGTAATTACTTGAACATAATAAATGCTCGTTATGCAGGACTTCCTTTCAGAGTTTCAGCTCTCGGAGCCTGTGTGTTCAGGAAACATTCAGGTGGCTGTCTCAGGTAGAGGTGCCTGAGCTTGAGCTGGTCACAAACATATATCATAACGAACAGCTCACCCTTACAGAGTTCTGCTACATGTCAGGCTGGCGTCTGTTTCCTTTGTGCCCATTTAGTTTCCAAAACCAGCACTATTATAATTTTTATTTTGTGGCTGAGGGAACAGAGCACTGGGGGGTGAAAGAAGTTGTCTAAGGTCACATATCCAGTGAGTGGTGGAACCTGGATTTGAACTTAGGCAGGCTGGCACCAAATCAGGTTCGAAGGCCACCAGAACTTTCTGTATCCATCAGGAGTGTGTTTTATGTTTTGCTCGAGGATGGGGTGTACTTTGGTTGGAGTTTCCATTTCACCAATTATATCAAGAGTCTTGTGTGGAAAGCTGGGTTAACTGGCACCATCTTTCTGCTTTATTCTCATGATCTTTCAGCACTCCTCGTAGATGGGTAACTGGGACAGTTGCCCAGCTCTTCTGCCCCTAAATCCAGCTCTGCTGGGCATCCAAGTGTCCCCAGTCACGGCCTGTCAGAGAAGAAACATCAGACACGATCTCTCAGTAACAGAGCCAAGAAAAGCTGCATCCTGCTGTTCCATGGGCTTTGAGTTCCTGCACACACTCTGCCTCCTGATTCGTGGAAAGAGAAAACCACATTTGAATCTTTAGGCATTCTTTATAAAGACCAGTTTCCTCCCAGTCAGGAAGGGTTACTGCAGCAACCAAAGACCCTTGTACTCCCTCCCGACTCCAGAGGTGAAGGTGTTCACTAATTACCTTCATCTGCAAAGACCATGTCTCTCTAAGCAGTGTGCCCTCAGCAGGACTTTTTAAAAAACCTGCTGCAGGTTAAAAAGCAGACCTGCTCTTAATTTATTAAAAGACTTGGCATTTTTTTTTTTCCCACTGAGCATTTTAAAATGCAATTAGACCAAATGGAATAATAATCAGGCAAAAGTACTCAGGAGTTTTCACACTGGGGGCCACCCTTTCTCTTGTTCTTTTCCATTTCTGGGCTTTATGTTGGGACAATATGCCCCTGGGACATGGGAATGGCTTGAGGGATGTGTTCATGGCAGCTGCAGGCTCTCTGGATTCAACCATCTGATCCCCACTCTAGCCTTTCTGGATGTCAGGGGCTCCTCATCCTAATAGTTCTGCAGTGTGCATGGATCAGTCTCCTGGTTTGGGACATTGAATCACATTTTCCTCCAGACCACGCCTGGGACATCTGTATTTTTAAACAAGTTGACTAGGGAATTGTGATGCCCAGAAGCATCTGAGAGCCACTCTGAACTCCAGGAAGGAGGTTCATATCTACTTTTTGCTTTCTTGTATACTGTGCCCTGACACAGTGTCTGGAAAATGGAAGCACCTGATGAATATTTATTGCATAAATGAATGGAATTTCATGAGACCTATTAGGGTTTCTTTATGGAAGACAAAAAGGAAGTACGATCTCACCTCACTCATCAAGGATAGGTACGAGGAAATGGAAGGAAAGGACATGTCAGGAAGCTCCTAGTTTTAATTAACACATTCAGGTATATACATAGTGCACAGGAATAAATGGAAGAGGTGAAGGGTTGTGGTTCTGTGATATTTATTTAAACGTCTCTGGGTGGTATCACCTGATACATTCCATCTCATCTCCCCTCCCATCTCGTTTCCCCTCCCATCTCATCTCCACCCCTCATTTCATGGTCCCTGCCTATCTCCAGTCTGGATCATGTGCCCCTTCATGTGCCCAGGGAGCAGTTGCTGTGCACAGCTGAACATGTTGTCTGATGAAAATATGCCAGTGTGTCCTTTTGTGCTGGGAGGGCCTGGGGTACAGGGTCTGTGCTTCATTTGCATTTATGTCTCCAGGGCTTCACGTGGGGCCTGCTCACACCTAATGGGCTTTCTATAAATGTTTGTCAAATCCATCCATCCATCCATCCATCCATCCATCCATCCATCCATCCATCAATGTGAATTTCAGTAATTAAAACTGTTTTCATTGCACTGGGATTCGTTGACAGAACAGTGAGTTCGGAGAGCATTGTGAACCTCAGAAGGGAAGCTGTTCTTGCTTTACCAGCTTCTAACTGTCCTATTCCTTACCCAGCCCAGCCCTTCTCCTATGATTTAATGGGCAACTAATCAAATGAAGCCTTGTTCTCTAAAAATAAACCAGCCAGTTTGAAAAGACTTGCAGTGAATTCCTTATCCAATCAGGGCACTTCACGCTGAGAGAAAGAAACCAGATTTGGGTATTTGGCCAGATTAAATTTCCATTCAAATTCTCCTTCTCCTCCTTCTCCTCCTCCTTTTCTTCTTACCTTCCTGCTCTCCTTCCTGACCTCCCTTCTTCTATCTCCCTGCCCCTTCCTTTTGTCCAGATTACTGCCCTCCACACATGCACTGCGTCTGAAGCATGGTAACATTCTCTATCACATGTAACAGGCACCACATCAATTGCTCCAAGTTCAACTTTTTAAAAATTAAAAGGGAAATTGTCACCCAGGCAGTTTGTTTGCATTTCACACATCCTGGCATTTCTCTGGCCCAGTACTCTTTTCCATGGGAGGCCCACCAATTTACTTTCCCTGGTCTATGAGAAAAGTCTTGGACACTTGAGCATGCAAATCAGACTCTCCTCCAGCTACATAAACATTGAGATGTCCATGCAATCCTTATTTAGCCGCGAACAAGGCCAGCTTCCCACTGGACCCCTCCTAGCCTGGCTCACGCATACCTGTAGCTCCATGTCCCTGCTAGGGTGTGTGTCTTCAACGTCTCTAAGCCAGGGTCTTGGCACTCAGTCTACTGACAATTTTAACATACCTGGGAGAAGAGACACCATGGGTTTGCCCTTCTGGCTTTTTATTTCTTTTTTTTATTTTCTTATTTTTTATTTATTATTATTTTTTAGAGTGGTAACGTAGTTTCTAGGCGCAGAGCTGGTTTTTTATTTCTAAGGAGGAGAAATTGACTGGACTCTCTTTTGTGGTGAATATTCATTTATTTGTCACCTGACAAACATTCACCAACCACCACCATATGTATGCCAGGCCGAGGCAGGGTGTGGGCTCTGTTGGCAAGTTATCCAGCTTCATGCCCAGGAACAGAGTCCATGCACATGGTTGTCCCATGCAATGGGCAGTGCAGCTCTCACCAGAAAGGTCACAAGCTTGAATATCTAATCATAGAAACATTTGAGACCAGAGCATGGTTCAAAAACTCTCTTATGGTGACTTTGTAGTCCCACGGAGTCAGCTTTGCATGGGTGCCTGGGAGCCTCCTTTCCTTCTGCCCTTTTCCTCTCTTATGTTTTCCTGGACCTCCACTCAACCCCCGGCTGGATCCCCATATGGTCAAAGCCAAGAAGGCTGCTCTCTGGTGGATCCTCACAGTGGGGGAACCTTATCATTCCCCGCAGTAGGAGGCAGAGGTCTTTCCTCCAGAGAGTGCATCATGAAACACACCTTAACTCTTGCTGGGAGTTCACCTTGCTCTATTCCATAACTTTGGTGCCCTGATGTGCCTGAGGGCCTCCCTCCTCCGCTAGGGATGTGGGAGAGAATGGACATGGAGGATGGACGGGGAGATCAGGGTAGGGCTGCCAGGCAAAACAGAGGAATGTTTTATCCCATGCAGTATTTGAGACATACACTGAGCATTATTAGTCATTCATCTGAAATTCAAATGAAACTGGTATCCTGTGTATTTTTATTTGCTAAATCAGGCAACCCCGCTAGGAAGCACATCGCCGCTTTAGGAAGATCACTCCTTACTTCCTGCCACCACCAAAAACGCTGATTCAGCTGGCTGGGGCTGAGCAGCACTGTTCAAAAGAGGAAACACTCCTTTGAAAAATGACTTTTATTTGGGACTTCCATTTGATTGAGTCATTGTTATCCAGGCAAACCCATGGCAGAAGGAATGACTCAGTCTCCCATTTCTCCACCATTCCTGTAGCCTCAGAAAAACTGTTATTTTATAAAATGGGACCACTCTTCCTTTCCCTTGTGGATTAGAGCTTTCTGTGCATATTTTCCTAGGACCACCATAACAAAATACGCCCACGTGGGTTGTTTAAACAAGAGAAAGTTATGGTTGCTTAGTTCTGGAGGCGAGAAGCCTGTCAAGGTATGGGCAGAGTTGGTGCCTTCCGAGGCCAGTGAGGGGGCATATTTTCCAGGCCTTACCTCAGCGTCAGGAGGTTCGCTGGCAATCTTTGTGTGTTCCTTAACTTATAGAAGCATTTTCACACAGTGTTCTCCCTGTATGTGTCTCTGTGTTCAAGTTCTCCTTCTTTTTCTTTAAGCAGAGTTTCACTCAGTCGCCCAGGCTGGAGTGCGGTGGCGCGATCCTGTCTCACTACAACCTCCACCTCCCAGGTTCAAACCATCCCCCAACTTCAGCCTCCCGAGTAGCTGGGATTACAGATGCCTACCACCATACCCAGCTAATTGGTATTTTTAGTGGAGATGAGTTTCACCAAAGTGCTGGGATTACAGGCGTGAGCCACTGCGCCTGACCCAAGTTTTCCTTCTTTTTTTTTTTGAGACAGAGTCTCTCTCTATAGCCCAGGCTAGAGTGCAGCAGTGCAATCTCAGCTCACTGCAACCTCCACCTCCCAGATCTCGGTTCAAGCAATTCTCTTGCCTCAGCCTCCCAAGTAGCCGGGATTACAGGCACCTGCCACTATGCCCACCTAATTTTTGTATTTTTAGTAAAGACAGGATTTCACCACTTTGGCCAGGCTGGTTTTGAACTCCTGACTTCATGATCCATCCACCTTGACCTCCCAAAGTGCTGGGATTACAGGTGTGAGCCACCACACCTGGCCAGTTCTTCTTATAAGGAATGCGACTGGTAAGTCACATTAGATTAGGGCTCACCCTAAGGACCTTATTTTAATGCGATTACCTCTGTTAAGGTCCTGTCTCCAAGTAAGGTCACATTCTGAGGCACTGGGGATTAGAACTCCAACATAGCTTTCTTTCTGGGGGTGGGGGAGGGAGGGATACAATTCAACCCCTAACACAGGTGCCTCAGTGTCATACACATTTACATTTGCTAGGAAGATAAGGAGACGTTGGAGTCAGTGGTTTGGTTTCTTTTGCTGCCTTTGGATTGATAATGATTTAAGGCTTTGGAGTAATGGAAGATAAACTGCTTGTCACTGCCTACTCTGTGTTGCAGAAGATTGCATTTCCGTGTGAGGCCGGCCCCAGCGTGGCTCTGCAGAGGGCTTTTCCATTACCTTAAGAGCTGGTGGTGATAGCCCCATTAATATTCAGCCCTTTGGCCTCCACCCTCTTGCATTCCCTCAGCCCTAAGCACTTCCCTCTGACCCTCCAAGAGGTAACATAGGGGTTACTGTCCCCAAGAGACCTCTGCAGTTACTTGCCAGGGGAACCCAGTGATGCTATGCTGAGAGTGTGTGCCAGGAGGGGCGTGGGTGGAGAAGGGAGCTCAATGTGCAGATCTTCGCCCTCCCCCGTCCAATCCAATATTAGAATCAAGGGGAACTGCAGTGTCTGTTTGCCTCTGCTTGCTTCCCTCCTCCACGCGGATGCTGGGAGAACAAGATTCAATTCCTTGTCAGCTTGGGCTCTAAATTCTCATTTGTTTATTAAGTAATGACTCTGTTTTCTCCAGGGAGTCATCTATGCTGCTCTTCTGGACCCTGTCCATTACTAAAGAAATAAAAGGGGAGAAAGGTCCATTATTTGGCCGTGTGTGTGTGTGTGTGTGTGTGTGTGTCTGTCTTTCTTTCAGATATCTGTATCACCAGAGAGAATGTATTCTTAAGCCTGTCCAGGAAATATGGTTCTAAGAACAGCCTGCTAATTTGAGCATCTTCGGGGATTCAGGGATGACTCGTACGATGAGGCTGGCGTGATGTCCACAGACAGTGGTGCCGCGGCGGTGGGAAGCGCGGCCTGCACTCGTCTGCCAGGGCTGCCATGACAAAGGACCACAGTCCAGGCCGCTTACCCAACAGAAATGTGTTTTCTCACAGTTCTGGGGGCTAGAAGTCCAAGATCAAGGTGTCAGCAGGTTGATTTGTTCTGAGTCTCTCTCCTGGACTTGCAGATGGCCAAGCTTCTCTGTCTGCCCTCACATGGTCTTCCCAATGCTCACTGATGTGTGTCCCAATTTCCTCTTATAAGGACACCAGTTATATTGAATGAGGATCCCACCAGTAACCTATTTAACCTTTATAAGCTCTATAAGAACCGTGTATCCAAATACTGTCCCCCATTCTCAAGTCTCAGGGGATTGAACCTAGAGAGAGGCATAATTCAGCTCATAGCAGTGCCTCTGTAGGGGACTCAGTAGGAATTCAAATCTCAGGCTGGACCTTGCTCTGGGTAAGTGACCTTGGGGAAAGGTATCAGTTGGCGTTTTTCTTGTCGTTGTTGTTAGCAACAGAAAACAACCCAGGCTCACTGGAGCAATGAGAATTGAATGAGATGATCTGGACAGACAGTGAGGCCATGGAAGGCTGGAGGACAGGAAGTAACCCTACACCTTGGAGAGGGGAATAGGAAACCCCAGGAACTTCCCTTTGGTGGAAACCTCCCACCAGGGCTTGGTGGCTGAGGTGAGTGAACTTAAGAGTCCCAGAGGACAGCTGTCCTGCCGGGTGCCCCGCTGTGCTGGGGCAGGAGGAGGAGGGATCCAGACCCTTGACCTCAGTGATGGGAGTCAGGGAACGGGGTTCACCTGCTTCCAGGACCACCCAGAGTCAAGGGGGGTGACTCCTCAGGAGAAAATCAGCAGCTGTCAAAAGGGGAAATGGATGTTGGGAGGCCGAAACAATGACAGATATGCATTGCATAACATTTCCTTGCTTGAAAAAGAAGGAGCTGGATTGGATGACCTCTATGCTCTGTCTTCATTAAACATTTACTAAAGCTCTCCCTTCACCGCTTTCTTGAGTGCTGTGCCTTTCTTTGTCTGGTGGTGTTGAGATGTTTCGCTCGGGGATGTTTTATTGCCTGCGGTGTCTCCCCTGGCCCTTGGTGTTCCCTGGAGTTCTCCTCAGTGAGGCGAGGGACTCTGTTTGCTCAGGAAGGTCACCAGGCTTAGACTGCTATAAAAAACCAGGGAACAGCTTCCTGGTATAGATCAGTTTATTAATGTCTTCTTTGTGATTTGTACCGGTTGTAAATATTATATTCATTATAAATAATAATTCAACCTGCCATTCCTTCTCTGGTTCTCAGTCACCTTGTCTATAAAACAAGAGGGTTGAATTAAATGATTATTAAGGTCTCTTTCCACACTGGCCCTGTTGGATTCCATGAAAATTAAGCTCCTCTGGGTAGACAGTCTATGGGGCTTGACTGTGGGGCATCCCCCAAGAACTTAGAAATGGAAAATACAATTTCCCTCTGAAAGAAAAATTATAAAACCAGCCAGCACCAGATCAAAGAAGGTCTATTTAAAGCCTCCTTATATGGACAGGATGGATTTCAGACCAGAGCGGCCTGGACTGCCAGCAGGAACATCCTGAGGAACAGAAGGGCCTGTCAGAATGGATGCAGCGTCACAGACATGGAGAGAAATGACACCAAGGAGGATCGTCAGGATGATTCAAGCTCTGACTGAGACAAGGCTGGAGCAATGGGTGCCCACACATTAATAGGCTCTGGGCCTCTCCGGGCTGCACCTCTGTTATGTAGAAGATGAGAGGCATCCGGCTATCATGAGTGGATGCCCTAAAGCAAGGACGATAGTCAATATCTTTAGCAATCCATACAGCACAGGCACCACCCAAACAGAAAGGTCTTCGGCTACAGCTGGAGCAGGGACCTAGGCTCTCCATTCTACCTGCATTTACCTACTAGTGGCTGGGAGCTGATATGAGAGGTCCCTGATACGAGAAGGGCAGTGAGTAGGAGCAGACAGGAGGCTCCAGGAAGAAGCTCCTTACCAATTAGCTTGTAAGGATTTTAATGTGTTGATAACTTAACATGTTTGAGCTATTCCGTTCATCCCCTTTGATTCTAACTCACCGGGAAATCCCTGGACTGGAATGCAGTTTCCCATATGCTTTGACCTACAGGGAAAGAACAGGCATGACTGGCTTATATAATTGTCAGATGACTATTTTTCAAGGTAAACAGAGTTTCTGCTTCATCAGTCTCTTAGGAGCCTGGTTACATTGATCAATGTGAATTCACCCCTATGAGAGAAATACACTTTTGGCTTGCTGACAAAGTCAATTGCCTCAATTACGAAAAAAAAAAGATTCCCAAACTTGCCCCCATGGAAGCAAGCCAGTCAGGATTGGAAGCAGCCAGCCAAGCTCTTTTTCAAACTTAGAATCAGTGATCCAAGGGTTCTTTCAGTATTTTTCCACAGGATCTCTGGCTGAATTTCCACAGCATGTGAAAATTCAACTATAGACAAGACAGCATGACGCAGTGATTTTCTTTTTCTTTTCTTCTTTCTCTCTCTTTTTGCACATTTTATTTTAGTAGCACAACTCTTATTTTCAAATGATCTTACAAAGGACCTCAAGCTGCAGATATGCATGTCTTCACATCAGGCATCTCTACTTGGGTGACTGACAGGCACCTCAAACATAAGATGTCCAAGGAGCACTCTGGATGCCCTGCACTGCCCCTACCCCGGCGCCTGCTTCTCCTCAATGTGCCCTCGTCTGTCAGGCCTGACATCTAAAATCATTCTATTGTCAGGTCATCTCTTATCCTCAAATTCCGCTTCCAGCTACAAACCATATGTAGTCTCCCGTCCCTTCCAAGCTAGGGCCCACATAGCTGAGACCTTGTTTTCAGCCGCCACTCCTTCTTACCTGGATGACTGCGAGGAACTGGTAATAGGTCTTCCCACTTTTGTTACTGCTCCCTATACTTCCCTGGATTCAAATGCAGTTTCACATATGCTTCTATCTATAGGAGAAGAGCAAGCATGGCTGGCTTACATAATTGTCAGATGGAGCAACATTTGCTCTATTTAAAATTCTTTTTAGATGTCTAGATTTTAGAATCTCTACTTGTTAATATAACCATGACCAATTATTACCATTTTAAACATATTATTTCTCTATTTAGTGAATAGAGAAATAATATTCTCTATTTAGTAGATCAGATCATTATTTTCCCCTGTTCAAAGTGCTCCAGCATTTCCCATCACACTTACAGTAAACTGTAAGCTCCTTACCATGGTCTACCAGGCTCTCCGCCATCTGCTTTCCTGGTACCCCATTGGCTGCACCGCCAGCTGCTCTCTCCTTCACTCTTGTGGCTCCAGACACACTGGACTTATTGTTGTTTCTCAAATGTGCCAAGCTCGTTCTCTGCTTTGCATTTGCTGTTTCCTCTGCTTAGAACCTCTGGTGTCCTTGACTTTGAATTGCTCACTTCCTCAACGCCAATCAAGTCTTTGCCCAAAGTCTCTGCTTTTGCTCAGAGAGACCTTCCCCTGCCACCTCTTTAAAATAGCCTGCCTCACTCTTACTCTCCAGCTCCTCGGTCAGCCCCTGTCCGGCACACACCACATTTCATAGCGGATGTTGTAGGTGTGCTGCTCAGATCCCCTGGCAGGACCGAGACACGCTCGTTGCCTTAGCTGCTGGGAGTGCTGGCGCCAGGAGCTCACACCTGAGACACTTTCCAGACATTGGCCTCTGCCAGAGAAAGCTGCTTCACGCACATGTATGCCCACTTCCTGGAGGCAGCTTGCATCCAATCAGTGGCTGGTCACGTGGGAGTGCAAATGCCCAGTCCTCTGATCTCCATTAGGACAACACCGCTTATTGTCCCAAGCTGCAAAACTCCCCAATAGGAAGGCTGATGCTTCTGTTCAGCTTTTCCATCTGTCCATACTGCATCCCACGCCATTTACACCTGTTGCTCCTGCGATCACTCCCCAAAAAGCCTCCTGCAAATCTCATCAGAGTCTACTTCCTGCAGAACCTGACCCATGGGCCTCTACCCCACATTAGGAGTTTATAACTTACTTGTTTATTTCCTGTCTCCCCAACTAAGACTTAGGTTCTGTGACAGCAAGGAAAGGTCTGTCTTAGTCCCCTTTCTATCCTGATCCAGATGCCTAGCACAGTGTCTGGAATACATGGAAGTTCAATAAGTATTGAATGAATAAATGAATACACCCCCCAATCTATATAATAGATAATAGGGAAACTATCTTCCTGAAATTGTGTGTGTGTCAGGGGCCCTCCTCCCTCTGCCACTCCTCTACCTACCACTGGAGAAGTACCCAGGGCACCTCAGCAGCACCTTAGGGCAGAGTCGATTTTAGAATCAGGAAAGCAAGATTCATAGCAGCTTCCATCACTAGCAAGCCCTTCCCAGTATCTCCTTGAGTCAGCATTGGGCCTTGCAGGCTCTTTAGCTTGTTCATCTGTGATGATGGGCCCCACACTCTGCTCCTGGAAAAGCAGCTGGGAGAATGGAAAAGCTGATCGAATTCATTCATTTCCCTGAAGCCAGTGATAAATCCTAGGGGCCTGAAGAAGGCTCTAGGGGATCTAGTGCCCCCAGTGAGATCCGGGGTGGGGAAATTGACCTCAGACTCTGAACCTCAAATCAAGAGTGAATCGTTTTTACTACAGAGCCTGGAAGGGAGACTGCTTGGGACCTGCCCTAGGGTGACTCCTGCTGGGCCGTGGGGAGCGAAGTCTTATTCCAGTAGAATGTCCAGGAAGCCATGTGCCCTGGTGACAACTCACTTTCTCCTGTGCCTTTAGAGTAAGTCTCCTTGATTTTGAGGATTGGAATTCCCTGGAATGTTCAATGTGTCATCATTGCCGGGACATAAAGAATGTTTCTGGGTCAAGAAGGTGCCAGAGATCGTTCAAAGCACAACTTCATTACCTAATTGTTCCTTCCTGGTCTCTTTCCCAATTGCTTCCACATCTGATAGATTTTCTCTGCTTTCATACGTGTTTTTGACAAAGGCAGGAAGCAAGGCTATCTGTGCGCTTTAGATCTCCTGACTTTTCTTTCCTTTTTTTTTTTAGATGGAGTCTTACTCTGTTGCTCAGATTGGAGTGCAGTGGTGTGATCTCGGCTCACTGCAACCTCCACCTCCCTGGGTCTAGCAATTCCCCTGCCTCAGCCTCCTGAGTAGCTGGGATTACAGGTGCATGCCACCATGCCTGGCTAATATTTTTTGTATTTTTAGTAGAGACGGGGTTTCACCATGTTGGTCTAGCTAGCCTCGAACTCTTGACCTCAGGCAATCTGCCCGCCTTGGCCTCCCAAAGTGCTGGGATTACAGGCGTGAGCCACCACACCTGGCCCTGACTTTTCTTTTGAGCATGGGGAGTTGGAGTTAGATAATGCAGGGAGAGCTTCCCCCCGCAAACCGGGGAGAGAGGTGTGGCTGGTAATGCCTGCAGAGGGTGATGACCCTCTGTCCTCAAAGTGTGTGAGACAAGCTCTGCTCTCACTGGCCTCTCGGCAAGAGGCAGTCCATTAGATACCTCGCATCTGGGTAGACTGAGTCAGCACCAGCCGTGAGAGGAGCTGCAGCTTGGATTTCACCTCCTCCAGCAGGCAGCCGGACAAATGCTGCTGCTCATTCTCCAGGAGGTTCCAGGATGATCCAGCCACCGTTCCTCCTCCATAGCGGAAAGGTGCAGTTACCCAGAGCGGACCCAGCAAATGTCTAACAGCCTCTGAGACAGTCTGGACACATCCACAGTGGTCACTGGATGGCTCATTACACACTCTCAGAGGAGACTGGTCTCGGGTCCCTAAGCAGGTTGAACTGATATTGGCAGTGGCCCTGGAGGCAGGAACATCCATGAAGGACACGGAGGTGAGAGGGGGCTGAGCTGGAGGAATGCAAATCTAAGGTCTGGAGCCAGCCAGAGAAGATACATCTCCTCCTCAGCACCACTGAGGCCACACAGTCAGCCTTGTGGGGAGATGCCTCTGAGAACCTCTGGGACACACATTGCTGGCTTGAGTATAAAGGTGCTGGAGCACCTGTCATAGGAATCGGTGAGCAAACATCCTCCTAGAAAAGCAGATAATACCTCATCTCTGCCATGGCTAAATTGATTCTCATCACTATTCTAAAGAATAAAACCATTTCTAGCACATAATGTCCTCATCAGGGTATGAGACGGCCCCGGGCTCCATTCTTGGCCCTGACACTTATTTGGTTGAGTGACTTAGTAATCTAGGCAAGAGCTGCCTCACTTTTTTTTTTAATTAAAAATTATTTTAGGCCAGACACAGTGGCTTATGCCTATAATCCCAACACTTTTGGAGGCTGAGGTGGGAGAGTTACTTAAGGCCAGGAGTTTGAGAACAGCCTAGGCAACAAACTGAGACCCCATCTCTACAGAACAAAATAAAAATAAAAAATAAAATAGCCAGGCATGGTGGTGCGCCAGTAGTTCCAGGTACTTGGGAGGCTGAGGTGTCAGGATCACTTAAGCCCAGGAGGTGGAGGCTGCAGTGTGCTAGGATTGCGGCTCTGCACTCCAGCCTGGGCAACAGAGTGAGACCGTGTCTCAAAAACAAAATTTTGTTTAAATATCTAGGCTTTAGAATCTCCATTTGTGAATAATAATAGCACAATGACTAATTACTGTCTTTACTCTTGAATGGCAACTATGGGTCAGGCACTGTCCCAGGAGCTGGAGAAATAGTGGTAAGCAAACTGACAACCATGCACTCTTCCTGGAGCCCATATCCACAGATCAGCAGACAGGCAACACTTCCCCCGTTTTAGAGCTGAGGCCACTAAGGTTTCGAGCCCTGAAGTGATGGCATGTGAAGCACCTGCCCATGGGTGCCTGTTACTGAGTCATTGCTTCTTATTGCTAACCCACCCGTTGGTGTTCTGCTTTGTGATGCTGGGGCTGGGACTCTAAGCCAATTTTTTCCAGCCTTTGCCAGCTGCTCTGTGGTAGGTTCTGTCAGTAAAGGGTGCCAGGGGAGGCAAGAGAGGATGAAAAGGGACCCGCTTCCTCCTGGGTGCTTTTCAAGGGTTTCTTCTCTGCCATTGTCTTTGTGAGCATCACTCCGGCCTCTCTGCATCTACCCAGCAGCCGCTGCGGCAGTTTTTCCAGCACTCACAGAAGCAGCTTTGGTGTGCCCCTTCTGAGACTCCAGCACCAGCCCAGCAGAGCCCCCTCCTCAGAGAGCAAAGCCGTGGCTCCCTGGGCCCTTCCTCCAAGCTTCTAGCTTCTAACTTCCAGGTTACAGGAACACCACGGTGTTCCTAATTCTGGCTTTTTCTGTTGGATCCCCCAGGCCTAGGGCGGAAGCTGCTTCCTCAAGTTGTCACCTCTGTGGTATCTTGGTGTTCTTTCTCTCACTTTCTTTTAAATTTTCTAGTTGACAATGCATTATACCTAACTAATAAGTCTTTTTAAAAATATATATATATATATTATTACACTTTAGGTTCTGGGGTACATGTGCAGAACATGCAGGATTGTTGCATAGGTACATACATGGCAATGTGGTTTGCTGCCTCCATCCCCTGTCACCTATATCTTCCCTATTTCCCCCCAACAGACCCCAGTGTGTGATGCTCCCTTCCCTGTGTCCATGTGTTCTCATTGTTCAACACCCACCTATGAGTGAGAACATGCAGTGTTTAATTTTCTGTTCTTGTATCAGTTTGCTGAGAATGATGGTTTCCGGATTCATTCATGTCCCTACAAAGGACATGAACTCATCGTTCTTTATGGCTGCATAATATTTCGTGGTGCATATGTGCCACGTTTTCCCTGTCCAGTGTATCATTGATGGGCATTTGGGTTGGTTCCAGGTCTTTGCTATTGTAAACAGTGCCACAATGAACATCCATGTGCAGGTGTCTTTATAATAGAACAATTTATAATCCTTTGGATATATACTCAGTAATGGGATTGCTGGATCAAATGGAATTTCTATTTCTGCGTCCTTGAGGAATCACCACACTGTCTTCCACAATGGTTGAACTAATTTACACTCCCACCAACAGTGTAAGAGTGTTCCTATTTCTCCACATCCTCTCCAGCATCTGTTGTCTCCAGATTTTTTAATGATCACCATTCTAACTGGTGTGAGATGATATCTCAATGTAGTTTTGATTTGCATTTCTCTAATGACCAGTGATGATGAGCATTTTTTCATATGTTTGTTGGCCTCATGTATGTCTTCTTTTGAAAAGTGTCTGTTCATGTCCTTTGCCCACTTTTGAATGGGTTTGTTTTTTTACTGTAAATCTGTTTTAGTTCTTTGTAGATTGTGGATATTAGCCCTTTGTCAGATGGATAGATTGCAAAAAATTTTTCCCATTCTGTTGGTTACTGGTTCACTCTAATTTTTTTTTTTTTTTTTTTTTTTGCTGTACCGAAGCTCTGGAGTTTAATTAGATCCCATTTATCTATTTTGGCTTTTGTTGCCAATGCTTTTGGTGTTTTAGTCATGAAGTCCTTGCCTATGCCTATGTCCTGAATGGTTTTACCTAGGCTTTTTTCTAGGGTTTTTATGGTGTTAGATCTTATGTTTATGTCTTTAGTCCATCTGGAGTTAATTTTAATGTAAGGTGTCAGGAAGGGGTCCAGTTTCAGCTTTCTGCACATGGCTAGCCAGTTTTCCCAACACCATTTATTAAACAGGGAATCCTTTCCCCATTGCTTGTTTTTGTCAGGTTTGTCAAAGATCAGATGGTTGTAGATGTGTGGTGTTGCCTCCAAGTCCTCTGTTCTGTTCCATTGGTCTATATCTCTGTTTTGGTACCAGTACCATGCTGTTTTGATTACTGTAGTCTTGTAGTATAGTTTGAAGTCAGGTAGCATGATGCCTCCAGCTTTGTTCTTTTTGCTTAGGATTGTCTTGGCTATGCAGGCTCTCTTTTGGTTCTATATGAAGTTTAAGGTGGTTTTTTCCAGTTCTGTGAAGAGAGTCATAGGTAGTTTGATGGGGATAGCATTGAATCTATAAATTACTTTGGGCAATATGGCCATTTTCACATATTGATTCTTCCTAACCATGAGCATGGTATGTTTTTCCATCTGTTTGTGTCCTCTCTTATTTCCTTGAGGAGTGGTTTGTAGTTCTCCTTGAAGAGGTCTTTTACATCCTTTATTAATTGTATTCCTAGGTATTTTATTCTCTTTATAGCAATTGTGAATAGCAGTTCGCTCTTGATTTGGCTCTCTTCAAGTCTGTTATTGGTGTATAGGAATGCTTGTGATTTCTGCACATTGACTTTGTATCCTGAGACTTTGCTGAAGTTGCTTATCAGTTTCAGGAGATTTTGGGCTGAGATGTGGGGTCTTCTAAATATGCAATCATGTCATCTGCAAGTAGAGACAATTTGACTTCTTCCTTTCCTAACTGAATACACTTTATTTCTTTTTCTTGCCTGATTGCTCTGGCTAGAACTTCCAATACTATACTGAATAGGAGTGGTGAGAGAGGGCATCCTTATCTAGTGTCATATTTCAGAGGGACTGCTTCCAGTTTTTGCCCGTTCAGTATGATATTGGTTGTGGATTTGTCATAAGTAGCTTTTAGTATTTTGAGATGCGTTTCATCAATACCTAGTTTATTGAGAGTTTTTAGCATAAAGGGCTGTTGAATTTTGTCGAAGGACTTCTCTGCATCTATTGATATAATCTTGTGGTTTTTGTCTTTGGTTCTGTTTATGTGGTAGATTACATTTATAGACTTGCGAATGTTAAACTAGCCTTGCATCCCCGGGATGAAGCCTACTTGATCATGATGGATAAGCTGTTTGATGTGCTCTTGCAATCGGTTTGCCAGTATCTTATTGAAGATTTTTGCATCTATGTTCATCATGGATATTGGCCTGAAGTTTTTTTTTAATAATAAGTCTTTATATAAAATCCTTCTAGCCAGAATACCTGGTGGGGCTCCTGTCCCCTGACTGGTCCCTGCTGAACGCACGTGGTCATGAAACTGACCCAATTTTCCAACAAGCTAGATGCCCATAGAAGCGAAGCTTGAGGAACTTACATTTGTGCAATGAGGCTCACCTGCTGCTCTGGACCAACTCCTCTCCCTAGCCACTCCTGTTTTCCTTTCCAGCTATGTAAACCCCTAACTTTAGTCATAGGGGGAGAGACAGAGTTGAGGCTTGGCTCTTGTCTCTCTGGCTGAAGTCACCCAAATAGAAAGCATTCTTTCCTGGAAATATTCATTGTCTCAGTGATCGGCTTTCTGTGTGTTGAGCAATGGGACCCAGACTGAACCCCTGGCATTTGGTCACAGCCACCCAGCTGAGCCAGTATGGAGCTAGGGTGAATATACACGTGGCCTCTGATGTTGGCCTACTCCTTCCATAGCCCTTGCTGTATCCACTGTGCTCCCGGGTGATGTCTGGCTGGCAGCAGATCAGTGGAGAGGGTGTTACCTCTGATCATCAAGCTCCCTAAGAAGGCCTGGCTCACCTTCAATCATGAGAGACAAAGAAGACAGGGTCCACCTCCAACTCCCCAGGGAGCTGCCCACGGCCCTTCTGAGGACAGTGGGTGGCAGGCCCTCCAGAGCCTACCCTACGGCCATCTCCCTTCTTCTTTCCTGCAGATGGAACTTGGAATTGGGTCAGGCAGAGGTCTCTTGGTCTTGGGCAAAGTAGGCCCTTCCCCCCAGCACAGAGGATGAATCATGATTGGTCTTAGCCAGCCGTGATTATCTCTCTTCATTTTGCCAATAGTTGGGCATGTGACTCAGGTATGTCCAGCGAGGAGAGAGACAGCAAGAGAAATCTACTGGGGTTTCCCTTTGGTGAAGTGGTAGTTGCTATGTCCCTCCTTCCTTCTAGCCTGGAGCTCTAGCAGTCGTTTTGGGACCAGGAGATAATACCAAGGATGGAAAGTCAACAGCTAAGGGTGGCAAAGCAAAGAATGAGAAAAAGCCAGGATTCCTCATGGCACTCCACAGTCCTGGACTCCTCTTCTGCTTGCAACCAAAAGCATTCCCATGTGCTACAAGATAAGCATTCCTAGCACACACCGCCCCACTGTGTCAGCCCTCATACCTGCTGCTCTAGACTGCACCCCAGAAAAGGCAGCGCCATCCTGGCAGCTCCGGCTGCTGGTTTGCTCTGCAGTGGTGTCTCCTAGCCCTCCACACATGGACTGTGTGTTCTGAGGCTGGGCTCCAGCACAGCCCTCGGAGCAGGAGGATGTATAAATAAAAGGCCTTGTGTTTTATAGGCTAGTCAATATTTATTCAGCCCCAACAGAGCAGTGGACTGGAAGGAACAGAGAGACTATAAAATGTCTTCTGTACTGAAGCCTGAAATCAGGCAGGGGAAAGGGGTTTCTCGGTGCTCTCCCTGCTGAACAGTTCTCAGCACTGCAGAGCTTCGGAGGTTTCCTCTTTGAAGGAAAGGGCCTGGGGCAATCTGGTAAATGAGGACAGAGATGAAGCCAGGGCTGTGGAGGCAGGAACGGCTGAGCTCTCAATGCAGCTCTCACAGGTGGACATGGGTGGCTGATCTCCAGTGTGAACGATCTGTACCAGAGCAGGAGACCCTGTCCCTTGTCTTTAGAGGCCACTCCTCTCTTTCCTTAGAACATCTCCTGGGAAGCCCATACTTTTAAGAACATCAATGGGGCGGGTCTTTTTTTTTTTTTTTTTTTTTTTTTGAGACGGAGTTTCGCTCTTGTTACCCAGGCTGGAGTGCAATGGCGCGATCTCGGCTCACCGCAACCTCCGCCTCCTGGGTTCAGGCAATTCTCCTGCCTCCGCCTCCTGAGTAGCTGGGATTACAGGCACGCACCACCGTGCCCAGCTAATTTTTTGTATTTTTAGTAGAGACAGGATTTCACCATGTTGACCAGGATGGTCTCGATCTCTTGACCTCATGATCCACCGGCCTCGGCCTCCCAATGTGCTGGGATTACAGGTGTGAGCCACCGGGGGTGGGTCTTTAAAAAGCCCTCTGGAGGGGAGTTTGTGTGTGTTTGATAGAAGGCACATCCCCACACGATTTTTGGGTCCTCCCTGCCCCTCAGTTTTCCTGCCATGTAACAGTCCCATGTTCTGTTGACGTCGCTACTCTCTGCTCTCATCTGGGCTGCTGCAATTTCCCTCCTCTGTCCCTATCCCTCTGTCTCCCTCTTACACAGTGTCTTAGTCTGTTCAGGTTGCTGTAACCAAATACCTTAAACTGAGTGCTCATAAACAACAGAAATGTATTGTTCACAGTTCTGGAAGCTGGGAAGTCCAAGCTCAAGACACCAGTTGATTCCATCTGATGAAGGCCCTCTTCCTCATACAGGCACCTTCCCCCTGTATCTTCACGTAGTAGACAGGGTGAGCTACCTGTCTGCGGACTCTTTGGTAAGGGCACTAATCCATTCTTGAGGGCGCCACTCCCGTGGCCGTATTACCTCCTAGATGTCCTGCCTCATAATACTATTGCATCGGAGATTAGGATTCAATATGAATTCGGGGGGACACAAACATACAGATTATACACAAACATACAGCCTTTACACAGATATCTGATATTTTCTTTGGGTGGATTAGAGGAGCCTCTCCTCTACACAGTGCTTTCAAAGCTCCCCCTGGATGACTGAATCAGGCTCCAAGTCTGTTGCCAGATACTCAGAGCCTTCCTCTCTCTACCCTCAGGCATCCAGCTTGACCTTGATTTTCCCTTGCATACACCCTGTGCGCTCCACAGAAACAATCATGTCTCTCCCAGCCTGCTCCTCGGCCTCTTCTCCACCCCTTTTCTTAGACTGCTTTCTCTTCACTACTGGCAAGAACCTAACCAAGTCCATCAGGGCTCAGCTTAGCTACCTTCCTCCTTTTTCTTCAATGTCTGCTTTTCTCATTGGAAGAATGCTTCCTTCCATTGTGAATAATTTATCATTGTGAATAATTTATACACATTGCACTAGAATCACTAAAATTTTCAGCTTCATGTATTTCTTCCCCCTTTCTCTTACATAATGGATCAGTGGATTTCAACTGGGTGATTCCCACCTCTACCACAGGGCATACTGGGCAGTGTCTGGAGACATTCTTGGTTGTCACACTATGGTGATGCTACTGATGAATAGAACCAGGGATGCTGCTTTAAACTCCCTACAATGCCCAGGACATCTCCCCACACCAAAGAAGCATCCAGCCAAAATGTCAACAAAGCCAAGTTGAGAAATTCTGTATTAGATTATAAGCTTCCTGGAGGCAGAAACCACACTCCCATCCTTTTTATTCTCCATAGTACACAGCTTGAAATAGAATGTTATTCGATTATTTAAAATGAATGACTGTAAATGTTTAATATGCATTTATATATCTTGTTTTGAACCTGTAGGTAGAGGCATACTGCCCAAAGAGTGGTGTCTCACCCATGTTACCCACATGTGTTTCCGTTGTCCAACACGTGTCGTATCTCTGAGGGCTGATAGATGGGTAACCCTTCATCATTGATATTCTCTAAGGCACTCTCTGCTTTGCTAGACCCCATAAAGCAAAGTCCCAGCTCATATTCTCTCAGCTCCTTATAGAAATTCCTTCACTAGGCTGTGCTTTAGTATATTATGTCTTCTGTCTTTTATAGAGGGTCCATAAAAGCAGCGCTCTGTTGAACAGTGTTTCGGACCCTCTTGTGGAACTTTCTTTAGCAGTATTTCATGCACTCACTACACTGGAAGGTGACCTTAATGTGGCCCCCTTCTTCTACAAATGAGAGTAAGAGAGTAAGTCTCTCCGTGTCACTCGGTGTCCTTTATCCAAAGACCTACATGATGAATTCCTACCTAAGTTTCCTACCAGGAAAACATTTTGTCTCTGTAGATGAATATGTATGCTTTACATTGTTGGAAAACAAAACTCTGTGCAATCCAATATGCTTCTCTTTTTGGCTTGGCTGTCAGAAAAGTTAGAACCAAATTAAATGCCCAAGTGCTAGAATCTGCTCCACTCAGGTGTCTAAAACCATCTATTTCTTTTGCGTTCTTCAGCAAGAGTCTTATCCTTAAATGACTTCTCTTGCACTGTATTTTAATCTTTAAGCTGCCTCAAGTCTTTTGGAAATAAGTAGGATACAAATCTTAACTTAAAAAAAAAAAAAAAACTTCTGAATGTGATTCCAAGCCATCTTCTGTTGTTGAGTGTGACATGCTTGGGCTATGGAGTGGAGGCAGCCTGGATGGGCCTTCTGGCTCGCTCACCTCTCATCTCTATAACCTTGGGCTTGTTACTTAACCTCTCTTGAAATCATGGTAGTGGCATCATAGCCTTGTTGAAAGGATCAAATAAGAAATGATACATCAGTGGAAGCACCTTTCTGTGCCTGCCAGGTGCTTAGTACATACATTTCCCGTTTCAGTGTCCAGGCTTGTTTATGAAGTGCACAGTTTGGTATTTATTCTGGGTAGTCTAAGCATCAGTCACTTTTGGGTGGTAGCAATGAGTTTTCACTTTCACATAGATTCTTGGCCGGGTGCAGCGGCTCACACCTGTAACCTCAGCACTTTGGGAGGCCGAGGCAGGAGGACTGCTTGAGCCCAGGAGTTCAAGACCAGCCTGGGAAACAAAGTGAGACCCCACCTCTACAAAAAATTGTTTTAAAATTAGGGTGCATACCTGTAGTCCCAGTTACTGGGGGACTGAGGTGGGAAGATTACTGGAGCCCAGGGAGGGCTGCAGTGAGCCAAGATTGTGCCACTGTACTTCAGCCTGGGTGACAAAGCGAGACCCTGTCCCCCACCAAAAAATTTTTTTATGTAAAAACAAAAAAGATAGATTCTTATATTTCTCATTAACCTTCCAATTAAAGGTCACGTAACTGATATAAAGTTATCACTCTCTGTTCCTATGATTTTAATGATGAAGGTAAGTTATGTAAACAATAGCACAACATTCCACTTTGTGGAAATGGAACCGGGGTCCTTTGATTGGCTGTTGTGGTTGCTATTTTCACAGCTTGGCACTGTTTCTGCTTCTGCCACTTAGGCTTATAGTTGGCATTGAGATTTCATATTATAAATATAGGGAATATGGCCAAAAAAGGCTACTTGCTTTTCTTTTTGCCTTAAGATGGGATGAATTTAGAAACAAAAGAGGAATATAGAACATTCGACATGTCTTTATCATTAAATGGTTTCCCATTTGTTTAGAAAGCCCAGGACCTTGGAATAAGTAAAAGTAACAGAACACTCCCTTTATAAAACAATCTTGAGTTTTTAGAGTGACTTAATTCACATAATTCCTTGTGAGGGAGTCAGTGAAGAAACTGAGGCTCAGAGAGACATCAGGGCGTGTGCCAGGCCCAGAGCTGCTGGTTGTCGCACCTGCTTCTCCAGGTCTAGCTCCAGTCCTCATCAGACCTTACCCCTCATGTGGAACTCTAGTCCCAGGCTCCCTAAGTTACTAAAAGGCTCCAACCCCAGGGACAGTTCCATTCTTTACTGAGTTCAGAGGAGGGGAGTTGGGATTAAAGTTAACAAACCTTCCAGAGCTGTGCTGTCCAATACGGTAAACACTAGCCGAATGTGGCTCTTTAATTTAAATTTTAGTTAATTAAGATAAAATAAAATTTAAAAACCCAGTCTGTCAGTTGCACTAGGCACATTTCAAATGCTCAACAGCCACACGCGGCTGAGTGGTAATCATATTGGACAGCCCCGACGTAGACTGTTTCCATCATTGCAGAAAGTGCTACGGTGCTATTCTAGAACCATTTCCTACCTGCATGGGGGTGGAGGCAAAACAGACATCATTGCATGTCAAGTATTTCTTGCATCCCTAAAGAGATGAAAAGAGGAGGGGCTTTGCTACTGGGGCTCTTGGCAGTGACTCACATCAGGCCTATCTTTTTTGTTGCCCGCACATTTTGCACTCAAAGCCTCTCACACAGTTGCAGAGAGCTAGTTAGTACAGGCAGCGACCAGCCCTTGGAGCACTTGGCCACCCTCAACGTGCTCGTGCATTTAGGGGAGAGATTTAGTCACATTTGGAAAGGTGGGAGCAATCTTAAATACCTATGGAGAGCCGGGCGTGGTGGCTCACTTTGGAAGGCTGAGGCAGGTGGATCACGAGGTCAGGAGTTCAAGACCAGCCTGGCTAACATGGCGAAATGCCATCTCTACTAAAAATAGAAAAATTGGCTGGGTGTGGTGGCACACGCCTGTAATCCCAGCTACTCAGGAGGGTGAGGCAGGAGAATTGCTTGAACCCAGGAGGCAGAGGTTGCGGTGAGCTGAGATCACGCCACTGCACTCCAGCCTGGGCGACAGAGCAAGACTTTGTCTCAGAAAAAACATACCTTAGGGAAATATTGCAGTTAAAGCATCTACTTTCTCAAACAGAGGCCCCCTTCTTGCAGGGCCATGGCAAGAGGTTCAGTATCTACCCCTAAACAGGAAGGGCAAGGGATCATTAGGTTTCTGAAAGACCAAACCTGGTTTCCATTTGCCCCTTTGTATATTGATTTAGAGAAATTAAAGCATCCCTGATACGGTATTTAGATGCTTATGTGCTTTCTAGCTTCCAGGTAGAAACCAGAGAGGTTTCTACATTATATATCTTGGTTCATAAAAATAAACAAACAAAATGCCCTCACTCTAGTGTCTCCTGTGTCTCTGAATCCAGAGAGTCTCCTAGCTGACCTTGACTTTTCTTAATTCTCTGCTTCTCTGGAGGATTTGGCTCGGGGACAGATCCTTCGCTGTAGCACCCGCATGGTGCCTTTGAAGCTCAGAACAATCTTTTTTTCTGGTCCCAAAATAGTGCCTCTGAGATTACCCCTGATACCCAGGCTGTCATTATCCTAGGTTTCTGGCTCTGCCTTCCCTTTATTCAGATAATGTCTGGCACACTGAATGTTGTGGCTTTCTTTTGCCCCTGACTTCCCACTTCTCCCCATGAACTTTGTTAATAATAATAAGCACCATCACCACCCATTGGGCGCTTATTCTGTGCCAGAAACAGTAGTGAGTGCTTCACTAGAATTAATCTCTCCACCTCCACTGCCACCACCTTGCTACAAGCTGCCTTCCTCTTTCACCTGGACCATGGCAGAAGCTTCCTGACAGGCTTCCTTTCTTTTGTCCTTGTTGCCTTCATTCTTCTCTCAACAGAGCACTAGAAAGATAGTGTAAAATGTGAGTTAGAGCGGTTCTTTCCCTCCGCCCCAGCATTCTCTATTTTGACTCAGAGTAAAATTCAAAGTCTTTTCAATGGCCTACAATACCCTAAGCTATCTGCCTCCGCACCTGCAGACGTTGCCCTGACCCCACCTCCTACCATTTGCTCGCTTCTTGCTCTGATCCAACCACACTAGCCTCGGGGCCTTTGCACTTGTGTTCTCTCTGCCAGATATCCCCATGGCTTGCTCCTTAATCTCCTTCAAGTCTTTCTTTACTCTGAGATCTCTTTCTCAATGAGAAATTCTCTAACACACACACACACACACACAAACACACACACACACAAAATCACTCATGCTCACTATTTATCTTCATAGCACTTTTCACCATTAACATGTCATATACTTTACTTATTTATTGCCAGTCTCTTCCAAAGAAGAATCCAAGCTCCATACGTATAGAATTTTGGTCTGTTTTGTTTATTGATATATTCCCAGCACCTAGCATAGTGCCTGGCACATAATGTGCTCAATATGTTTTTTTTAAATAAGTGAATGAATTCTCATATACCCTTAGATTTCAGCTAATTCCTGTTGTACAGGTGGGGAAACTGAAGCTGAAGGTTAAGCAATTTGCCTGAGATCACACAGCCGGTTCCTTGGACCTCAGAGCTGCATGCTTCTCCCCAGCACATATTCCCCACACGACACTGGCCTGCTGTGTGCCCCTCCAGCCACTGCTCTGTGCATACTCCACAGTCTACTCGTCCTTCCAGTAGAAGACTTCAGATTGTGCCAACCTCCACAAAAGCAAGTCCAGCAAATTCCTAAGACACTAAGCTACCGTCAGGCAGAACTTCTGAAAATGGCAGCCTCTCCTTCCCATCCGGGCCAGAAAAGCTCAAAAAGTACAGACTTTCCAAAGACCCTCGTGCAAGCCCATTATCGTCACGGGTAGGTGGATAAGGTAAGATACTCTCCTACCAGACAGAACTGGGCAAAAACAAGCTAAATCTTCTATTTTGATCTAGAATGGGGGAATGAAGATGACAGAAGATAAAAACTGGAGGTTAGATATGTTTCTCTGTTATGATCAGAAGGTTAAATTTTAATTGTGATTAGAGATGTGGAAAGGAAGAAAAGTGTTGCAAATATTAGCTAATGAACAGACATAATGAAAAATAAACTTTTATTCAAGAATGAGTTTGGAACCATTGATACTTATTTTTAAGGTTATTTGAAAAAAAAAATGTGGTAAAATATACATAGCATTGGCTGGGTGCAGTGGCTTATGCCTATAATCCCAGCATTTTGGGAGGCTGAGATAGGCGGATCATTTGAGGTCAGGAGTTCAAGAACCTGGCCAACATGGTAAAACCTCTTCTCTACTAAAAATACAAAAATCAGCTGAGTGTGGTAGCACACACTTTCAGTCCTAGCTACTTGGGAGGCTGAGGCAGGAGAATCACTTGAACTTGGTAGGCGGAGGTTGCAGTGTGCTGAAATTGTGCCATTGCACTCCAGCTGGGCAACAGAGGGAGACTCCATCTCAAAAAAAATTATATTATATATACAAAATAAAAAATATATATAATAAAATCTATGTGTGTGTGTGTGTGTGTACATATATATAAAATAAAATGTACCATCTTAACCATGTTTAAATGTATAGTTTGGTAGTGTGAAGTATTCACATTGCTGTGCAATTGATTTCCAGAGCTTTCTTCAACTTGCAAAACTAAACTCTATGCCCATTAAGCAACTCCCCATTTTTCCACCCTGGCAACATCCGTTCTAGTTTCCGTGTCTCTGCATTTGACCACACTAGATACCTTGCCTATGCAGACTCCCGCGACATTTCTTTTGTGGCTGGTTTACCCTGCTCAGCATAATGGCCTTGAGTGTCATGAAAGCTGTGGCATGGGTACTCTTTGAAACCAGCTTTTGTGTATGCTTCATTTTATTGGGCAGGGTGTAAAGTTCAGAGGCTATTTTTAGATATGTTTATTTTTTCATAAGTATTTCGTCTGCATTTATGATATGTAAAAAATAAGGCTTTGTTTATAACCATCCTTTTCAAACAGAGAGGTTTGTCACGGAACAATGCTCTTCTATTTAATTATACCTTTTCCTTTAGAATAAAATCATTTATTAAAACAATTAATCATCAATACACAGAGAACAGCACTTATGTAAGACACACAATGCAACTCATGTTTTAAAGCAGTGGTCGTCAAACTGCCTCCAGGAATCCTGAGTCCTCAGAGATGTGTCAGGGGCCGCCTAAGAAAGGGTCTCATGGTGGGGGCTGAACTCCAACCTTGCCCTCTCCTCTCAGCTTGAATCAGAGCAGTTCCAGTTAACAGATCTTATATTGTGGGTTGTGCATGATACTTTGAGTAAAAATGTGCTGTGGTGCCACAGTTTCCATTTCTATGCATTTGACTACTCTAGATACCTTGCATATGCAAGTATCTAGTCATTAGGAGTTGGAGAACAACCTGGCTTACATGGTAAAACCTCTTCTCTACTAAAAATGCAAAAATCACCCAGGTGTGGTGGCGCACACTTGTAATCCTAGCTACTTAGGAGGCGGAGGCAGGAGAATCACTTGATTGTCCACCAACAATTCTGGTTCTTCCCCTTCCAGGCACGTGGTAGTGGTATCCTTGTGGGCCTCTAAAGCTTGGGTGGAGCCGTGTGCCAATAGCACATCTCTCTGGTTTGGAACATTTAATTGCCAGTGCAGGATTCCCCAGATCACCCCACCCCTCTCTTTTTCGTTTTGCCATGTTTGCTGGCCTCACTTCAGGTAGTGGCCATTTGCCAGCCTGGGTCCCAGGATGAGGATGACATACAAGGATGGCACAGCGCAGCGTGTTCAGACACCCTTAAATATTCAGCATGAGTTAGAATAATCCCTTTTTGTTTTAACCTACTTAGATTAGGGGTTGATACATCACTGCCGTGTAATCCAGCCTATTGTGACTAATACACACAGCTTTTAAAACGTGTGTGAAACCATGTCAAAGATGTATGAATGTTTCTATGGTTTTGGGTGCCTCTTCCCTAATCTTCGACTCTTCTTAAACCTTGCTTAATTCAGTCTTGTTTTCTGTGGTCTTAGGTTGGACTCGAATTTATTTCTCTATTCCTCCTCTTACGTGCCTACCTCCCATGTTTGACTGGGACTCTGAGAAATTTCGGGAGTTTCAACGGATAGTTAATATGCATAGCTTTTCCACAGCTGTACATTTAAACTTTTCCCAGGAAAGGAATCCCTTGATTGCCACAGGTTTTCTCATTCAGCAAATGCTCTGAGTAATCCTTCCCAACACTGTACTCCCACCTTGACTGTATACGTGAGGAAACCGATTACATTTCCATTCTCCCCCAGCCTCATGGCTGAGCCAGGGCTGGGAGAGACAGAGAGACAGAGAAAGAGACAGAAAGGGGAGAAAGAACCAGCGGGAGGAGAGAGAAGAAGGAGAGGAGAAACTTTATTTGGCTGCTGGGTTATGTTGCTGGTCTTTTTTTGTAATGATGGGCTTCTTTCTAAGTGTTTACCAAAGTCCTGCTACATAAAAACAAACAAACAAAGATGGTGAGCT
This sequence comes from Aotus nancymaae, assembly GCF_030222135.1. Classification (NCBI taxonomy): domain Eukaryota; kingdom Metazoa; phylum Chordata; class Mammalia; order Primates; family Aotidae; genus Aotus; species Aotus nancymaae. Next base: position 15,436,728 of record NW_026988447.1, read on the forward strand.
TGTTAAAATGCAGGTTACTATTCAGCACCCACTGTGAATATCCAGTGACTGTTCAGGTGATTTCCATATACGCTAGAGTTTGACAAACACTGCTGTCATCACTCTGGGTTCCCTCTTTGATCATGGAGCATCAAAAACATTCTTTCCCTTTGTAATATTGAGTGAGACCTTGTTTTTTTCAGCCTAGCCTCAGTATCCAAATTACTTTCCGCTAAAAAAATTTACAGTTACTTAATTCTCAGCCTGCTTCAGAATTTACCTTTTCTTATATGTAAGCAGAGTATATAGATATTTAGAAATATAAAGTGAAATGTTTGCATTTTGTGCGCTTATCCTTTATATTCATTAAACAGTTACATTCTTACTTTGAAGACAAAAAAAAACCACAAACACCTCAATAACTGATTGTGATAAAGTCAGGTGAGGGTAGGGATCCTGGTCCTGGGCCCCAGGATTGTCAGTGAAGCAAGTCAGTGGCAGTTGACATGGATCATCAATCACGTGTCCAAAACTTGACATGCGTTATGTCATGTAAGCCTTGGAACTGACTGCCCTTGTGGGAGGAATTATTGTCCTTACTTTACATAGAAAAGATCTGTGCTCAGAGACGTAAAGTAACTCGGTACTTTACGTCACGTAACGTAAAGTAAGCCGGTAAGACGACTGTCCTTCAAAATCCACTTTCTCTGCGCAAAGGTGTACTGCCTCTGTGAGGGACTATCTTGAGACAGATGAGGAGGAGAACTAGAATGGTGGAGAGAAAATTCCAGCAGAATGGGACAATGTCCCGAAGAGCAACTCCACCAAACCAAATCATACTTAATTTGCAAGACTGACCGCAGGTTATAGCATGAAAAACTTGGAAAGACTGCACTGCAAGCCAGCGTCTCCTCTGAAGACTTGCCTGGTCAGGGAAAAAAAAAAGCTACGTTCAATATAGATGTTATTTCGTTTGGTCAAAGTAGGTCAGAGGAATTGGGTAGAGTGATAGGTGGTTTTTTATCAGGAGTCGTGTTTGACTGAGGAAATTAAACTATGATGGAAAGAACACAATGAAGCCACAGTGTTGGTGTCACCTGGGTAATATCAGGACTCTATTGAGGCAAGGGTATTTACAGTTTCTTTATGAAATGTCATCAGGACAGGTTGGCCAACAGAGACTGTCTTAGAAATAACTGCCTACATGCAAAAAATTCTATATGCAGCTGCATTTCTAATTCTATTCCTGCAGGAGTGGGATGGGAAGAAAATAAGCTAGGAGGGTACATTCTCCTGTTCACCGTCATCACAGACAGAAGGTGTACATTCAGGTTTATTCTCCTGTTACCCACTGGAAAGCTCCCTGGACTTTTCATAGCACGTGCTGGCTCCGTGTGCCCCCACGACCAGCCTCACACATGATTTTTGTTAATGCGATTGGCCTTGAACGACACAGGTTCAAACTCCACGAGCCCACTGAAATGCTAATTGTTTTCAATAAAAGTTACACTAATGTGCCTGCCTGTCCTGCCTCTCCTCCAACCTCCTCCACCTCTTTCGCCTCTGCCACCCCTGAGACAGCAGGAACAACCCCTCCTCTTCCCCTCCTCAGCCCTCTCAACAAGGATGAAGACCTTTATGATGATCCATTTCCATATCATGAATAGTAAATCTATTTTCTCTTTCTTATAATTTTCTTAATAGTTTCCTTTCTCTAGCTTACTTTAAGGAAAGAATACGATATATGATAGATATTATACCTAAAAATATGTATTAATTGACTGTTTATGTTATGGGTATAGCTTCTAGACAGCAGTAGGCTATTAGTAGTTAAGTTTTGGGGGAGTCAAAAGTTATATCTGGATTTTCTCCTTTTTTTTTTTTTTTTTGAGACACAGTCTGGCTCTGTCGCCCAGACTGGAGTGCAGTGGTGCCATCTCAGCTCACTGCAACCTCTGCCTCCCGGGTTCAAGCGATTCTCCTGCCTCAGCCTCCCGAGTAGCTGGGATTATAGGTGTGCACAACTACACCCAGCTAATTTTTGTATTTTTAGTAGAGGCCGGGTCTCACCATGTTGGTCAGGATGGTCTCGAACTCCTGACCTCTTGATCCAAAGTGCTGGGATTGTAAGTGTGAGCCACCACGTCCGGCCTAAACCTGGATTTTCAACTGCATTGGGGGTGGGCTCCACAATCTCCATATTATTCAAGGGTCAACTCTTCCTTTCTTTGGATTTTAATTTAGTCGAGTATAAAGTTCCCTTCTATCTCTATATGATTTTTAGCAATGGCATGCTGTGGGGACCTAATAAATGCTTATTAAACATGATGTTTCTCTGTTGTGAGTTTTCTGTACTAATGATGAATTGTCATTGGAGGAGAAATGCTCTGCAGTAATATGTGTCAACTTTTTAATAAAAACTGTTATATTGAGTGTCTGCAAAGAGCTATTCCAGTATAAGTTATTAGGATACCACAGCATTAATTTTTAGGAATTGATGTATACTTATGTCGAGTGGCTTAAGAGTACCTGAGCTCCTGGAGCAGGCTGAATTGTAACTTAGACGTTTTGCTACTTTGCATGCAGGGGTGCTTCTCCATTAGCTTTAAAAGCTTCTCATGGTGTGGTTGCTTTGCTGATTGAGTCATGTAGATCACTCAAATTCCTTGTGATGGTTTACACTTTAATCGTTCTCTCACAGTAATATAATGGTAATTGGTGTCGTCTAATCTACTGTGCTGTTTAATGCCCTGAGACTTCTGGGAATTTCACACAACCCATCAAACATTAACCTACACTATTTATTTACTCCATGAAAGAAAAATCTCCCTTTTCCTCAGGCACCCCAGCTTTTCAAGAAGCTGGCCGATGTGGAATTCATCCTATTGAGTATGTCCCAAACTGGAGAGAGATTTCATGTGTCCCAACTCTTCTGAGCTTCATGGCTTTTTCACTTTTCCCAAGTGAGTTAATTTCCTAAGTCACTGAGTTAATTTACTCATGGGTTTTCTTTTCTTTTTTCTTTCTTTTTTCTTCTTCCTTCTCCTCCTCCTCCTTCTTCTTCTTCTTCTTTCTTCTCTTCTTTTTCTGAGACAGAGTCTCTCTCTGTTGCCCAGGCTGGAGTGCAATGGCACGATCTTGGCTCACTGCAACCTCCATCCCCCGGATTCAAGCGATTCTCCTGCCTCAGCCTCTCGAGTTTTTCTTTACTGCTGTGATTTCTCGTTTTCCCTCACCTCAGACTCAAGTACTGTTTAAGGTCTGAGATGAGCCAAGCACAGAGATAAGATGGCATTCTTCCCTAAGTTAGGGTACATTCTCTTGTTCAACTTCATCATAAACAGAAGGTGTACATTCAGGTTTATTCTCCTGTTACCCACTGGAAACCTCCCTGGGTACTTTTCATAGCACATGCTGGCTCCATGTGCCTCCACGACCAGCCTCACATGTAATTTTTGTTAATGCGATTGGCCTTGAACAACACAGTTTTGAACTTCACAAGCCCACTGAAATGCTAATTGTTTTCAATAAAATTACACCCAATATGCCTATCTCTCCTTCCTCGCCTTCCACTGGGTCCCACTCCCAGGACTCACTCTGTCGCCATGCTGGAGTGCAGTGGTGCGATCTCAGCTCTCTGCAACCACTGCCTCCCAGGTTCAAGTGATTCTCCTGCCTCAGCCTTCTGAGTAGCTGGGACTACAGGCCCCACCGCCACGCCCAGCTAATTTTTGTATTTTTAGTAGAGACAGGGTTTCACCGTGCTGTCCTGGATGGTCTCTATCTCTTGACCTCGTGATCTGCCTGCCTTGGCCTACCAAAGTGCTAGGATTATAGGCATTAGCCACCATGTCCGGCTGCACAAATGATTTTTTAACCCAATGCTTAGAATTTGCTTACAAAACCAACTTAAGGAGCACCTATGGATAATGGACTGAGAGGTTCCTCAGCTCTGATCTGTTCCTAAGCTGGTTACCCTTGAACCAGCCTGCCTCCCTAAGCCCCCACTGCTCCTGCAGTACAAAAATGTCAGTGCAGCATCTCATGGAAACCAATATTGTACGGTATCACCCTCCCATGGAAATAAATGACCCTAGCAGAATGGGAGAATAAACTCACCAAGAACATAAATAACCATTATGGGCATCTCTGCATGACTGCAAGGTATTAGATCCAGAATCTGACACAACATTAGAAAGATTTGTAAGTGGTTGTGGCTGTAGATGTGGGAATCAGCAAACCACATATCTCCAGCATTTTCAAATTTATTTTATTTTTGTCAAAATGGCACACTTAACCTTGATCTTTGCTTTCTTGAATGACAAAGAAACAAGATCCCAGTGGGTATCTGTACCATCCAGGTTCAGATAGGGTGCTAGAGGGGCTGCGGTGGATCCAGGTCCTGTAGAGTCATTGCCTTCAAAGGTATCCCCTTTGGATGGGAATATGGGAGAAAAGGGGAAAGAAGGGAAAACACTTTGGCAGGCCTGGCTCTCGGGGACTGTGTGGAACTTCAGGGGGAAGGAAAAGCAAATTGGAAAACCAGTAGCCTTAGAGGTGGGAGTCGGGGCAGGGCAAAGGCCAGCTGTATTAGTTCGTTTTCACACTGCTAATAAAGGTATATCTGAGACTGTGTAATTTATAAAGGAAAGAGGTTTAATGGACTCACAGTTCCACGTGGCTGGGGAGGCCTCACAATCATGGTAGAAGGTGAAAGGCATGCCTCACATGGTGGCAGACAAGAGAAGAGAAAAAGTAAAGTGAAAGGAGTTTCCCCTTATAAAACCATCAGATCTCATGAGACCTATTCACTACCACAAGAACAGTATGGGGGAGACCACCCCCATGATTCAGTTGTCTCCCACTGGGTCCTTCCCACAACACTTGGGAATTATGAGAACCACAGCTCAAGATGAGATTTGAGTGGGAACACAGCCAAACCATGTCACCAGCTTTCTCTTAGTCAGAGACCAAGTATTTCTGACATAGGTTAATCACATTCTTTCCTCTTATTTTGCTCCATTCCAGTGTTCCTTTTTTTCCCTGATCATAAACATCAACCAAGGTTGGCCAGTCTCCCGTGCACCTGCCCCATTTCTTCTTCCTACAGCTATGGCAGAGCCTCTGAGTTGACCATGGCTGTCTTTCCCCCTGAGCCCACACACGGTCTCAGCACATTTTTTTCACATGCACTTCAGTGACTTTGATCCTCAGCAGAAACTAGATTTCAGGCCCAAGAGAGATAATGTCTCATGACCACAGTTTCTCTCTAGCTCACCACACATAGCAGATGTTCAAAAACTATTTGGTGAGTGAATGAAGAGACATAACTAGTAATAGAAGCATAGTGAGTTAATCTGGAAACTTAGAAATAATCTTGGAGGAGAGAAGACAAGATTCTAAGATAGTTTGAATTATTTATGTACCCTATCTGCTCCATTCTTTGTTATGTTCATTAACAAAAGCAATAGATAACTAGCTATAGTTGGAAAATATAGCTATAGTTGGGAAACCCATGTATACGTTAATATTGTAACAAACAACATCATAAAGTTTTTAGAAATGGTATACAAGATTAATATCAGCTAAGATAACACTTTGAATAATGTTTTACTCTTCATTATAGAAAATCTGGAAAATAGACAAAAGTAAGTAAAATAAATCAGAAATCACAAATAATCCCACCCAAATAAATATCATAACAATTGTTAATATTTAACATTTACAGTCTGTTTTGGATATACAGAACTATATCTTTTAATTTCTTCCTTTCTTCTTTTCCTCATTTTTTTCTCTCTCTTTATTTAGACAAAATTAAGATCGTGCTGTGCATAGTTTTGCAACCCACCTTTTTCACTTAAAAATACGTGCTGAACATCTTTCCAGATACATGTCTACAATGTGGTGCTCAGAAATGAATTTCTAGTTTTCCATCAGAATGCAATTTTCTCTTTGGGGTCAAATGCTGGATAGTAACAAACCAACAGCTTCCAGAAAATGCCTTCATATAAGGCATTTAAAAAAGAACTATCAAATTTTCTGCTTCTCCAACTTTTCCCAGCCCCGAAATCACTAAGCAGTGAAAAATTTCTGCTACTATTGAGATGACATTTAAATATCCGTAATTCTATTGGAAGGAAGTTCATAGTTGTGTGAAAAAGGGAGGCTTTCAGCTGTTCTGTGAAGGAAATGAACATTTGTTTTCCTGTAGGCCTTTTCTAAACTGGAACAATCCTGCAAGCAGAAAAGCAGAAAACAGTGCTCTCTCCTCATGGGAAGCAGCAGCAACTTGGGACCTACCACCCTCTGTAGATGGCGGTTGGCTCTGGATTTTTAAAGGCTACCCCTAAGCACCCCAGGAGGGCTGAAACAGTGCTACCCAGAAACCACATCAAAACAGACCCAGGGCCTGCAGCAGCACAGTCAGCATGGCCTTACCCAGCATCCACCTCCCCTGCAGGTGGCAAGAGCAGTCAGATCTAAAAATCATATCTGCTGCTTCAATAAGTCAGGAAAGAAGAAACCTGCAACTGGAGAATTGCTATGGAGAAGATGCTTCAAAGAAACCAGAAATAATGAACAGGATGATTCCATTCTATGCCATTAAGTATAGTACTGAAGCCTGTGGACAGAGAATACCAGTAGAAGGGACCATGCCCATGCTCCCTTTAGCTTGGCTACTTCTTCTTTGAAGCCTCACCGGAGTGCAGACAGAGGGCCAGGAGTGCCTTTAGCTCTTTGCTTGAGCTGCCTGTTTGACTATACAGAGAAACTGCATCTCCACGTCTGAGATTACCTCTCTGACGCCTACAAAGAAGCCATACCTAACTAACCCAGCCCCCAAAAGCAGCTTCCTACCCAATTCAGATGATTTCCAAGGAAGGAGGTTGTTCAAAGACCCCTGGAAATCTTTCCAGTGGCTCATAACCTGAGTAGGTCATAGCCCTAACCTCTTTGGCTTCCGAGAAATAGTCTCTGGCCTTGTCTTCAGTAAAAGAGAGCATTACCCTTGCAAAACTCTCCCTTTGTACCCTCAACTCCTTGTCTTGGCGAGGGGTTTCCTGATTACGAGTAACAGAAACCTATTCAAGCTAGCTGAAGAAAAGAATAGAAAGTATTAAGATACAGAGTTATCGCACAGAATCCAAGGGCTGAAGTGCAGCTGAGTCTTGAATTACAGATTCCAGTGGGCCCTGGGATTTGCAGTATGTAAGTTGGAAATGTGCTTGATGCGAGTAACCAAAACAAATAAACGACAACACAACGAAGCGACACAACAATGACTAAACCCCAACAACTAGTTACGTTGGCTTAAACAATCGGAAATCTGATTTTTCTCATGAAATAATTTCAAAAGTTACAGTCATCCATGACATTAGGAATTCAGGGGTGGAATTTTTGTCCACCCTTGAACGGTTGCGAGGTGGCTGCTGCTCGTCGAGGGATGATGTCTGCATCCGAGTCTGGAAAAAGACAGAGGGACGTAAAAAGAAAAGGAAGGTTAGACACAGCTAGCCTTTTGGAAAGCACTCTGAGAGTTTCCACCCAATGACATCTCACTGGCCAGAATTTAGCCACTTGGTGATCCATGGCTGAAAGAAAGATGAGAAAGCGTTTTTTTTTAAGTGGGCAAATTGCGACTTGGAGTACAGTCTAGTTCTGCTGATAATGAAGAAAGAGGAAGGGATATTGGGTAGCAGTTATCTCCTGCAGTGTAACAAATGATAAAACCTAGTGCTTTAATGCAACAGCCACTTTATTTTCTCATGATTTTATGGGTCAGAAACTGGGGCAGGGCTTAGGATGGATGGTTCATCTCTGCTCTCCTCGTCTGGGACTTCACACGCAGTGGCTCAAACACCTTAGACAGGCTGGTGAGACTGGGTCTCACCCCTCTCATGGTGTCAGCTAAGGTAGCTAGACTGGGCTGAGGCATCCAAAACAGACTCACTAGCATGTCTGAGGCTTGGTCTTGGTTGTGGGCTGGGACCTTTCAGTACTCCTTCACATAAATTCTCTCTCGGTTCGTGGTCTTTATTGTTCAGTAGACAAGGCCACACATCTTTACATGTGACTGGCTTCCAAGAGGGTGAAAATAAAAACTGCAAGGTCTCTTAAGGCCTGTCTTGGAAATCACATAGCATTACTCTCAACACATTCTCTTGGTCAAAGTAAATCATAAGACCAGTTGAATTTAAGGGCAGGTGAACAGACACCACCTCCTGATGGGGAAAGCAGCATGCACACACTGGATTGGAAGGACTGTTGGCGGGCATCCTGGCACAGAATCTCCTTAGCCAGCCACAGACACCAAGGCTGCTTGCCCTTTCTTCCTGTCCACATGGCACTTTGTCTCTGCTTTTCTCTACAGGTTTATTCAATCTTTCCCTGCATTCTATTTTTCTCTGAGCACACAGTTTAAATATAGCTGCTCTAGAAAGGGCAAACAAAATATCTTAGATTAGTTAGCTTATAAACACAAGTTTACATATATATACATATATATTCATATATATGTACATATATATGTCTATATATAAATATATATAAGTATATATGTCTATATATAAATATATATAAGTATATATGTCTATATATAAATATATATAAGTATATATGTCTATATATAAATATATATGTGTATATATATACATATATATAAATATATGTATATATATACATATATAAATATTTATATATATATTTATATATATATAAATTTATATATATGTATATATATAAATTTATATATATGTATATATATACATATATAAATATATATGTATATATATACATATATAAATATATATGTATATGTATATATTTTTTGAGATTGAGTCTCGCTCTGTCACTCAGGCTGGAGTGCAGTGGCACAATCTCAGCTCACTGCAACCTCTGCCTCCCGGGTTTAAGCAATTCTCCTGCCTCAGTCTCCCAAGTATCTGGGATTACAGGAGTGTGCCAGCACGCCCAGCTAATTTTTTTATATTTTTAGTAGACACAGGGTTTCACTATATTGGCCAGGCTGGTCTTGAACTCCTGATCTTGTGATATGCCCACCTCAGCCTTCCAAAGTGCTGGGATTACAGGTGTGAGCCACCGTGCCCGGCCTAACACAAGTTTATTGCTCACAGTTCTGGAGGCTGGGATGTCTGAGATCAAGGCACTGGCAATCCAGTGTCTGGTGAGGACCTGTTTCCTGGTTCATAGATGACCATTTTCTCATAGAGTCCTCATATGACAGAAGGAACCAAGGATCTCTCTGGGGCCTCTTTTAAGAGGGCATTAATCTTATTTATGAGGGCTCCACCCTCATGATCTAATCACCTCCCAAATGCAATATCTCCTAATACCATCACCTTGGGAGTTAGGATTTCAATATATGAATTTGGGAGGGTGGTCACAAACAATAAAATCATGGCACCTTACCTTTATGAGTTCTGAATCTATAGCCAACAAATGAGTTACTGAATCCCTATTCCTCTAAGAAGTGGTGTAGGGGCAGTTTAAAAAATCACTAGGCGATCCTCTCCTCTAGACCAGAAATCTCAATGCCCTTAGGTATTTCAAGAACATTTTTCTACAGCTCACTTGGGAACTAACCTTCAAGAAAAAGGCATTACCCTATAGTAGGTATTTGACAGTGCATGTGGATGCGGATGATGCTGAATAGTAGCATAAAACCATTTGGAGAGCATTTAAGAAGTAGTCCATGAAAACGTAGTTTATATTTTGATTTTTAAAGCTCTAAATCAAAAGAAAAACCAATTTCTATCAGAGTCCATTGTTATCTGATGGGTGAGGGGGTGATTTTTTATCTTGATGCCTTTCACACATACATACACACCCCATGCTCCATTACCAGGTAAAAGCACTGTTTCTATAAACAGCAAAGAGACAGGCATCAAAGAGGTCATTCACCTTGCCCAAGCAAAGAGGGTTGCATGTGGATAATCAGTGCCTTTCTAATTCTACACAAATATCCTCCTGGTCCAAGGATGGGTGACAGACATCTAGGCACCTCCCTACTATTGGAGACAACTGAAGTAAGGGTTCTTAATCTGAGGTTCAAGAAAAGTATGAACTTCCTGAAATTATATACAACTTTTAGCATGTGTGTTCATTTTTCTGCCCTGGTATCCGTAGCTTTTATCAGACTTCCAAAGGGGTCTATGAAACCCTTTTCCCTCTCTCTCCAGTCACCTAAAGCCAAGACCTGTTGAGAATGAACAAATATCCCTCAGAGTTTGTGACTACTGAATGATATATGAAATTTATTGGGGTCACTTTTAAAAAATAAGGGCCTGCTTCTGCTGGGGTGCTTTTCTTTCTGGCATGTGAGGGACAGATATAAAAACAGTCACCATCAAACGAGGGCAGTGCAAAGGGACCCAGAGCCCAATGGAAGCACGAGGCCAGGGCTGATGGCTGAAGACTCTTTTGCTTCCCCGAGCAGGGACAGATGGGTCCCTTATCTGAGACGCTTTACCTGAGATGCACATGGACTCAGCCAGCCAGTCTCCAGGCAGAACCTGGCATCTCACTGGGTCATTGTGCCCTCTTTGTGTCCCAGAACAGGGTCTGTGAAAAGTGAGAAATTGCTGGACTGTTCCAAAGGCCTTCCTCTACTTTATGATACACTTCCTTCTCTTCCAGGTATGACTGGGACAAATACACTGAAACAAGCAAAGGGTGTCTCCTCTGCCACAGTCACAGGCTTCCTCTCCTCACAAAATCCTCTGCTCAAGGCACACCTCCTGTTGTTCTCAAATCTCCGTTTCTCAGTGAGAGACTTGTGTCTCTCTAGCGCACCCCTTGTCCTCTTGTGCTAATGCTTCTGCTCCTTCACGCTCTGAAGTGGAGGCTGGATGGGATTTACTAAGCCGTAGCCTGCAAAGACCCATGAAGTGAACTACCAGCAAAGATGCACCAGGAGAGTGAAAGTAACAAAGGGGGAAACTCTTCTCAAGAGGATATGCTTTCTTCCTGTGTCCATCTGCTCCTCTGTTCCTCTTGCCGAGGCTGATTTTCCAGAACTCATTTCTGCTAGGTGAATAGCAATCAGAACATCAATTTCCGTTCAATGGTGGCAGCCTCAACAGTTGCCGTCCTTCATTCAAACATGTGAATGCTTTGCCTAAATTGTACATTTCTCATTTAGCACACCTTGAAAGGCTGTACTGTCAGTTGCTCATAATCTCAGAGCAGAGTGTTTGCACGAGCCGTGGATGGCACCAGGCAGCTCCGTGGAGGTGTCAAAGCAGCAAAAGGGGGCACTGGAGCGAGTAGATCAGCTTACTTCAGGGAGAGACATTGGCTTCAGAAATTAGGCTTCTAAAAACCCGATGATGAGGAACACATATAGACACTAACCACCATTGAAGAGGGGTGTGTTTGTGTGTGTGTGTGTGTGTGTGTGTGTGTGTTGTAAGATGCATAAAAAGAGTTTCTGTTGTTTCCTGCAGAAGAGGACTGAAAATAATGGTATATCTGTCACATACTATCTGTAGGGTGACCTTTACCTCTGGATGACTCTAGAGTTTTCAGTGATTGCCTGTTGCTGTTTCCTAGCTGTTAGGGAGGCTGAAGAAGTCTTAGTAAGTTACCTGCCCCTCTGAGGTCTCATTCGACTCCATGGATACACATATTTCAATGACACTTTCACATGTATTCTTATAGATCATTCTTCCAGGAACCCTATGAAGTAGGTATTAAGAGTTCCATTCTTTGGATGCAGAAACTAAGGCACAGAGAAATTGGGATACTTGCCCAAGGTCACACAGCTAGGAAGGGGCAGGGCCTGGTTTGTTTCAAGGTCTTCCAAAGAGAGTCCTGGGTATAGTCCACCTGACCCAAGATAGCCCCATTTCCAGGCTCCTCAATAAGGCTTAAGGTACTGAATATTAGAACTGGAGAATTTCATTCCCTGCTGTCTTTTTCTCTGGCCTTGGCTGGATGCACTGTATTCTTCAGTCTCTTGGCCCGAGAGGAAGTAGACAGTGATGACAGTATTCTGAGACTTAATTAACTAATGTCTTTAACATTCAGCTGCCTTGGGCAAAAGGTTCTATGCTACAATATTCTCAGGAAATTCTATGGACAGAGGATCTAGCTTTTCAATTGCAAAAGTTCTTTATTACAAGGGGGTTGGCGAGGCGGGGTGAGGGAGGACTTCTCTTATGCAGCCAGGCAGGGAAGAGAGCTGAGCATCAGAAAGCAGAAAGCCAGCTGCTGGCTGCCACCACCACAGGATCTCAGGAGCGGGGAATGAGGAGTGACTCAGACCAGCCCTCACTCCCACTCCTGAGGAGAAGTGGCTCTCAAGGTGCCATGTGACGGACAGGTGACCTTGGTCAGGATGACTTGCTTCCTTATTGTGCAACAACATCTCAGTGGGGGGGGAGCACTGCCCCCTGAGATTTGAAGTCTCAGCCTTCATGATAAACAAGGCTAAATGAATTAGCAAGAAAAGAATTAATTGAATTTTATAGAGATTGTTTTGCTTATCTCGTGTTTGCTAACAAAACTGAGACAATTCTGGAGTTGTCATGGGCTTTTCTCTCCCTCCTTCTCTTTTACAAATCTCCCACAGTACTCAGTGCTGGGAGATGCCCAGGCAGGAGCTTGTACTGCAGATCACATCCCAAGCCTTGCCGTTTCAAGGCCTCCTTGGAGACTGCTTTTTATTTGCCACTGAAGCCTGGGGATTACTTTGATATGGGGGCCACAAGGCTTACCATTGTTTCTAAGCAGAATCATAATCCAGTCTCACTGATTAAAATGAAAGGGAATGGGGAGGCGAGGAGCTGGAGGTTACCAGGATAGGGTGTAGTAAATCATGCCATGTCAAAGGGCTACCCCTGAGCACCTAAAATGCCACCTGCACTCAGCCTAGGGAAAGCATTCCTTTCAGAGGGGAGGAGAGCAGGAGGAGGCAGCTTCAGTGTGGAGTTCCGGGCTGTTGCGGTGAGGCTGAAATTTTTTTTTTTTTTTTTTTTGAGACGGAGTCTTGCTCTGTCACCAGGCTGGAGAGTATTGGCGCGATCTCGGCTTACTGCAACCTCCACTTCCCAGGTTCAAGCGATTCTTCCGCCTCAGCCTCCCGAATAGCTGGGATTATAGGCCCAGGCCACCACGCCTGGCTAATTTTTTAATTTTTAGTAGAGACGGGGTTTCACCATATTGGGCAGGATGGTCTTGATCTCTTGACCTTGTGATCTGCCCGCCTCGGCCTCCCAAAGTGCTGGGATTACTGGTGTGAGCCACCGTGCCCGGCCAAGGCTGAAATGTCATAGGAGGAAGACGAGCTGATGAAGCTGAAAACAGCTATGTTTCCATTTCCTTTAGGACAGCCCCACACTCTTGTCTCAGCGCTCAGTAATGCTGTGACATACTTACGGGCTGTCATCACCAACATACTTAATGACCCTGCCCCAAACACAAAGGCCACAAATCACCCCACGGAGATACTGTCTGTGAGGTTGCCCAGGGAGTCTGGATTCCTGGACTTGAGACAGGAGAGGGAAAGTGGGGCTCAGGTAAGGACTCTCCGCAAGCAGTCACTGAATGAGGCGGCTGACCCCACTGCAAAAGTTGAAGCTGAATGACAGAGAGAAAGAGTGGGAGGGGGAGGGGGACAGGCTCATCTTCTTCCTATGACATTTCAGCCTTGGCCGGGCACAGTGGCTCACACCTGTAATCCCAGCACTTTAGGAGGCCGAGGAGGGCAGATCACAAGGTCAAGAGATCAAGACCATCCTGCTCAATATGGTGAAACCCTGTCTCTACTAAAAATACAAAAATTAGCCGGGTGTGGTGGCGTGCACCTGTAGCCCCAGCTACTTGGAGTGGGAGAAGGAGGGGGAGGGGGACAGGGAGAGGGAGAGGGACAGGAACAGGGAGAGGGAGGGGGAGGCATCTGAAACAGCAGAAATGCTTGAAGTACTGCTCTCTCCCTTACAGTCCTGGCGCCTTCCTTCTCTGCAGGGTCACAGGAGTGGAGGCTTGATGGTCAGCTCAAAGGTGCTGGAGAAGAGGGGGTTAGGAAATAGGGCTGAGGCTGGAACAAGGAGAACTGGGGCCCGTGGTTTCCTCTTTAGGAACCTCCAGCCTAATGCACACTTGTGATTGCTTTAATGATTCCAGCAAGTTTGCTAAGACCCCTCCAATCTGCCTTTCCCAAGGATCGTATTCAGGTCCCAGAGGTTTCCAGGGGCAGGAGCGGGAATCTAATTGATGTGTCTTACCACGAGTGCCCTTCCTCTTCTCTCTATCAAATAGGGATTAGCGGTGTTTGTGGGAAGATTCTTTTTCCCTGTCGCCTCCAGTCAGCCCTCTGCCACCTTGCTCTTTGCATGGAGGGAGGATTTTCTGCTGACAGGGATTTCTGTGGACTCCGTTGCAGGTTTTTGACTGCGGCACATTCCATCTGTGACAGTCACAGCAGCTTGAGGTCCTGGGGGTTGCAGTGTGGGATTCTGGGCCTGAGCTCACCAGGGGCCTCCAGGCTTGGAAGTGTGAGGGCAGAGCTGTGTGTGGGGAGTGGGGTTCCCAGGAGTGGCCCCCGGCTCCCAAGCGGTGCTGTGTCACTGACTCTGCACACACAAGGGGACACGGGGCTCTATTTTCTTGTCCATTAGAAGTGACTGCTAAATCCTGGCCGGTCGCCCTCGTGAAGTGGTTTTAGATTGATTTTGTAAAGCTGGCAGGCAGGATTAGGCTGTGCCACTCAGCAGAGCTACTAGGGAGCACTTGCTAGAAATGCTGAAGAGGACAGGGTGGATGGGCCAGTCCTGGCCCTCGCAGCACAGCCAGTCAGCGGAGCCGGGGGCTAAGGTGTCCTGAAGTTTGTTGCATCTGAGAGGCGGGGGTGGCTCAGCGGACTGTCACGGGCCTGGATGGCTGGACCCAGTTCCCATGTGGCAGACACTGTTCGTTCTGTCCTCTTAACGCCCATCTTAGGTGAGGATGATGGTTCTCCCCACTTTGTAGTCAAGGTCACACTGGGGCACACTGAGGTCAAGGACCTTTCCTATGACTACACTGTTAGGAACTGGCAGGATCAGGATTTGAACCCAGGAAGTCCAGTTTCAGAACCTGAGGGTTGTAGGAAAAGCCCAATGGAAGAGTGGGGAGGCAGGAAGGATCTTGAAGGAGAAGTCTCAGTGCTGGGGCTGACTGCAGTGGAATCACTGAGAGACCCACCCCAGGCACATCCTTTCACTGCCCTGGGCTGTAGATCCTTTACCTGTACAATGAGGGTTTTGCAAAGATCATCCCTACTATCTCTAAAATCGAGAAAACTGTAGTTCAGCATGCTTGGGGAATACAGTGTTCCTGAAGAATAGCTGGACAATCACCAAAAACTTAGGAGCAGAAGAAACCAGATATTGTCATAGCAATAACCACATGCACAATTGCTGCCACAATTGCTCACATTTACTGACACTTATTAGGTGCCAGGCACTAAGCCTTTTGCAGGTATTGTTTCATTTAATCCTCAAAACAGATCTAGGAGGTAGCTACTAATGTCATTCATATTTACAGATCCAGTAGCTAAGGCCCAGAAAGGTTAATGAAGTCCCGGGAGGTCACACAGCTTATAAGTAATAGAGCCTGAAGCATTTCTCCCTGCCCTCTCTGCCCACCGAATCTGTTCTCTCCTGCTATACCTGATATGACAGCACACCCAAGAACTCCAGAGAAGACAGCATTTGGGGTTAACAGAAGAATGATCTTCCCAAATGCAATTGCCACCAGTAGCTGCTGGTAGGTATCTGGCCTTGGGAGACTTCCTTTAAGCCCACCTGAGGGCTGAAGACGGAGTCCACTGATGACAGGGCAACCCCGAGGAGACTGTCGGCTTTCGGCTGCCTTTTACCTTTAAGCACTTTGGGGCACCAGATGTTGGAAACTCATATCAGAGAGCTTTGCCCTTTGCTTTCTTCCCTTTTGATTATATATTGAACTAAAATGTCAGCAGAAGAGTGGAGGGTGAGTAGGCTTTGCATCGATGTTTAATTGCGATCAACATTTGCCAGGAAAAATTCAATTGCAGATTAGAAAACTAGAGTAGGTCCCAAAGAGCCAGGAGGGGAAGAGGAAAGAGTTGATTGCTAAGTGCTGAAAAGGGATGGGGAAGAGTATGGGTGTAAGACAGTAAAAATGTATCCTTCTGGTCATGAGATTGCACCTGGAGCCAGCTGGACATCTGAGAAGAGGATGAAGCATGCATTATCTGTGCTCGGCAGGGCAGGCTATCAGCCGTGACAAATGACCCCAAAGCCCAGGCAGCTTCACTCCCTTCCCCATCAGAGTTTACTCTTCTCTAACCTCACTGACATCACAGCCCAATGAGGTTGGAGGTTGGGGGAGGCAAGGGATGGGCTCTGCTGCATCGACCCACTTAGGCACCCAGGCTCCTTCCACTCAAGTTTCTGACATTCCCTTTGAGGCCGAGAGTTCTTTACTGTATTCTCTGTATCCAGAAGATGAGAGAAGAGAGATCACACGAAGAAGGCAACTTTGCTCCCACTGCCCAGATAATAGGCCATATTTTCTCTCACATTCCATTTGCGGGAACTAAGTTGATGGGCAAACTTACATGTAAGAAGACTGTAAGTTGGCCCAGGAAGCCTTCCTGGAAGATGAGGTTTGGGGTTGGTGAACCCGTGGTATTATTCTTGACACATTCTAGATTCCCCAGAAGTTGACCCCCAAGACCTTCCTCAAGTATTAATAGAACCTACTACCTGAAGGTCTCTGAGAACGTCCCAGTGAGGACCATGTTCTTTGCCCCTGGCATGTATCTAAGGGTGGAGAGAAAAGCCCTTTTGTTGTTTTATAGTGGCAAACAGTGCTGTAGTGAAAATCCTTTTGGTTCTTCTGTTCATCATACTCCTGTGGACAAAGTCCAAGATCAGTCTGTGTATTCCAAATACAGTAATGTACATAGTCTATACTTATAATCTCTAGCTGATGGCTGCATGTTAATGCTCTGAGTCTGGCTACTGTGTTATCTAAGCCTATGATGGTCATGTGTGCTTATCTGAAGTCACGTAGGTAGTTTAAGCAGTGGTTTTCAAACACTGCTGTGTTTTAGGATTGGCTGGAAAGCCTGTTAAGGTGTAGATGTTTTCCCTCCCACCACCCCAGAGACTCAGACTGGACAGGTCTGAGAGGTGGGTCTCAGCACCTGCATTTTTAAGAAGCATCTGAGACAAGTCTGATGAACACCACATATTGAGAACCATTGAATCTCACCATAGTTCAGTTTCTCAGTAAGCAGATGATTTGGAATACACTTGAATTCAGAGAACTTGATACTGTTGATGTCACCTCAAAAAATAAACAAGCAGACATGACACTTGACATAGTACACTCCAATGGGAAACATAGTTTTGGCCATGAGTCAGATGACACGGGACCAAGTCTTAACTGTCACTAACCACCCATGTGAACTCCAGTAAGCAAAGCATTTATGAAACATACTTCCTGTTTCCTCTTCAGAAAGTGGGAGCCACGGTCACCCCACACTCTCCAGAAAGAGTTATTTGGCTGATCAAATACATTTAAGTGTGGTAGCACTTTGAAAAATATAAATGTCTATAATAGCAGCAGGTAATATCAATATTAGATAAACTGAGGGGGTTATTTACACTTCAAAGGAATTATTTGCCTACCAAAGAGATTTCCTAACATTCCTTAACATTTAAATGCCTGCTTACAGAAAACTAATTGGGGACTAAGGCCAGAGGAATGCACTACTAATGCATTGTTAAAGCATTAAGGTAATAAATCAGATATGAAGGTTTCTGAAATGAGCATATAAGACAATAGACTGATTTACAAAAATTCAGTTCATATCCATCCACTGCTGAAAGCAAGGTACAACTCTAAGTAGATCTTCTTCATAGTTGTTGTTAATGACAACAGAAATTTTCCTATCATCTTTGTATGTATAGTTATTTCATATTTCCTTTCCCCCAATTCCTTTTTAAAACCTGCTTCTCAAGAATAGTTTCTATTCAGAGAACGGCAGGTGGATTTATTCACCACACTTTCCTTTGTTCTTGCTAATACAGATCCTGTTTCCTAAATCTATGCCCCTAAGAAGTGGGACATTTTTATGGTGAAATAACCAGAGAAACAGGCTTTAAATGTATCAAATCCTTTCACTTTGCCTCATTTTATTAAGGCCAAGGATGCAGAATAGAGGCTAGAATTTCTGTTCTCAGATGTGGATTTTAGGTCTGTTACAGCAGGTAAAGATGGTGTGAGAAACAGGCAGGGAAATTGTAAGTCAGATATAAACAAATGCAATGGATTATGAGCAGGGATGGCTATTAAGTTCCATACCATCAATTGGAAGTGGCTACCTGGAATACACTGCTGAGAAGGATTCTGAAATCTTATCTGGGCACTCAGGAAGGAATGCCACAATTGATTAGTGATGTCTGCCATGGACAAGGAGTGAGAAGGAGCAACACAGTGCTATCCTTGACTAAGATGATGGCCAAGGAGTAGGAAGGTATGGAAAAAAGGAAGAATTAATAGATTTCTAGAAATGCACAACTAATTGGCAGAATTTTCTAAGTCAGTGTTTGTTGTCCAGACTTTCATCCTTCAAAGCCTACTTCCTATATTCTCCATCAAAACAACAACACATCATACATTTCTATAATTTGCTTCCTTGCCCATTTCCCCACAGCTCAGACCTCCCTCTCACTATCACCTTCAATCTTGTGAATTCCTTGAAAATTCCCTCTGGCCCCTGGATGTTCCTTATTTTCTTTCTGTCCACCTCAAATTTCATGGTATATGAGGGTAAGTAAGGTTTTTATTAACCAGTTTTATTTTTTATTTCATTTCATTATCTGATATTCATTGACTGTTTGTGCTTTATCTGTTTTCACAAGTTAGATTTTGTCATCCTTATGTAGTGATGCCTTAGAAAGGAGGAACCTTGCCAAGTGCTGTTCTGTGAACAACATCGTGGAGTGGCTGCTGTGGTGCTCTGCCCCGATCTCCTTTTCCAGTCCCAGGGCACTCATTTCCCCAGACACTGGGAGTGTTGGTGGTTGACAGCTCTTAATGCCATGATAAAGGTTGCATCCAGAGTCTTCATACAGTCATTAGCCAAGATGGTACCTTGGATAGAGAGACTGGCATGGGTTTGGCCCATCCTGTTGGGTTCCAGCTCAGCTTCACAGGTTCTAGTTTGTCCTGCATTCCCCACTTCACTTCCATTTTCCCTTCTAAAGGCCTATCCTGCAGACTTCAGGCTTGAGCACCAGACACAGACACAACAGACTCAGGTAAACTACATAACCAGCTCCAATGACTGTATAGGTCATGTCCCTCTAACAAGTAATTTCCAGTCTTATCTATCTATCTATCATCTATTGATCCAGCCACCTTTCTATCCATCCATCCATATATCTATCTACCTACGTATATATCTATTGATCCATCCCTCCATACCTTCCCATCTTAATGGTTCTCCTGTGACCAAACTCTGGCTAATGTAGTCACCTTGCAGTAATCTCCCCCACTTGAAGTGAGCAGCTGAGCCTAAGGTGACAACCGCTCCCCACATCCAATAACGAGTTGACATGGGGTTATAAAGGCCTGGACCTCTTGCTTCAGGGTAGGACAACTCTACAGGGACTTTCAGCTCTTGAGCTCACTGTGGGGCTAGCTGAGGTCTCTTTATGACTGCATCACTATCCAACTTCTCCCTATGCCCAGACTTGATTCCTCCACTTCCTCCCCTTCCTCCCTGCCCTGCTGCAGGGATTAAGCACCAGGGCATACCCAGTCAATTTCCTGCAGGCAAACTCTGTCTTTGAGTCTTATTCCTAAGGAACTCAACTGAAGACACAGTTTAGTTTCATTCATTTCAGTCTGGCAAACTTTCATTTAGCATGCTTTTGGAGTTGGCACTGGGTGGACACTCAAAGTACAAAGGTGAGTAACACTCAGTTACTGCTCGCAGAGAACACATAATAGTATAGATAGAAACAGCGCAGGTGACTTCAAGGCCTAGCCATGTCCAGAAAGCTGCAGTGGTAGCCTATAGCCCATACAATTCAAGAAAGACTTCCTATTATGCCTGACCTGAGTCTTGGGTGAGTAAATGTTTGTCTGACGAGGTGGGAAGTGCTCTCCAGACAGAGGAGACAGCATGAACAAGGACATGGATTCTGAAAGGGCACAGAGAGTGCACTTTGGTGTTACAAGAGAGTAGTGCGAAGTCTTGAACTCGCATATTATTTTATAGGCAATGGAGAACCATGGAAAGAGTTTCTGCAGAGGAATGACATGGTCAGATTTGTGTTTCAGAAACATCAGTCTGGTGACTTGAAGAGGAGCATGGTTGTTTTAGTCCGAGTTCTCCAGAAAGACAAAACCAATAGGATATACAAGAGGGGATTCATTAAAGAATTGGAGCAAAGAGGAAGGGAAGCCCTATAAGAGGCTGTCTGCAAGCTGGAGGACCAGAGCAGCCAGTAGTGTGGCTCAGTCCGAGTCCAAGCCTGGGAACCTCAGAACCACAGAAGGAGATGGTAAAGCCCTCAGCTGGGGCTGAAGGCCCGAGAACCCCCTGGAAGGATGCTGGTCCAAGTCCCAAAGCCTGAAAGCCAAAGAACCTGGAGTCTGATGTTCAGCAGTAGAAGAAGAAAAGGCATCCCACACCAGAAGGCAGAGTGAGAGAAAGAGATATCTTCCCTCTTCTTCCTGTTCCAACTGAGCCCCCAGCCAATGGGAGGGTGCCTGCTCACATTGAGGGGGTGTCTTCTACTCTAAATCCACTGACTCATCACTCATCAGTTTCCCCTGGAAACAGACACACCCAGGAGCCACGCTTCACCAGCCATCTAGCCATCTCTCAATTCAGTCATGTGGACACCTACAATCAACCATCACAGCAGTGGATGCGGTGGGCTCGCACTCCATGTCTATTTCAAACTTCTCCTAGAGAGCCTTCCTCTACTGAGGTTCTGCAGTGACTAGAAAGCTCAAAACTACACCTCTAGGGTGTAATTTGGGTTCCGGACACGATTTAGGTTTTACCAATTAGAAGTATTTGCCCAGGATTTGGGAGGTGGGAGTGAGGCTGCACCCCTGGGTGTTCTGCTGGTCCCTTGCTCATGGAGGTGCTGGGTGGTTTTGTAAGGCTGGTTGCCTTGCCAGGAGCTCGGACACCTTGCCGGGAGCTCGGACACGCCCACCCCCCTCTCTGCCTAGAAACCACATCACCACTCCATGCCCACTTCTGCACTCAGCAGGCAAATCTGCACTCACCTCTGCACTCAGCACCTAGCCAACCGTTGAAAAATCCCGCCAAAATTTAAGAGAGGCCCCGCCAGAACCTGCCCAATAGCATTTTGCCCCGTCTAGGTCCCACTTCCGCTGGGCGGCCCGCTCACTGGAAATCCCGCCTACCTGCCAATGGCAGCTTGCCCCTGCCCATATCCTGCTTCCCCACGACCAATCAAAACGCCTCCACTCCCTATAAAACCCCACGCCCAAGAGGCATCAAGCGCGACTTTTTCAGCCCCTCCTGTCGGACCGCAGAACCTCCTCGCCCAGGAGCCAATTAAATTTCTTCATTTCAATAACTGGTCTCAGTTGCCTCATTCGAACCTCGCTTGCTTCATTTAAACCTTACAAGTTTCAGGATCACTGTTGCTTCGAATCATGGCTGTTTCCTAATTGCCACGGCTTTCTGAGCACGCTGGCATCTGATTATGGCAATGGAGGCATGGTTCTGGAGCTGGCAGCTCAAGCATAAGCTTCTTTGTTTGGCGCACAGCTTCCGGATTGTAAAAGAGGCAGTAAATACCATGCACTCAGGTTCCGCAATGTGGCTCTCAAAGCTATTTTCAAAATCTCAACCTGTTTCTTCAGCTTTTCCAGCAATTCTATAAGCCATTTAATGCCTTATAACAAATCACCGTCTACTTAAACAGGATAGAGTGAATTCTGTTCTCTGCAACTGAATCCTGATCAATACCAATGCCAAGACTAAAGGCAGAGAGACCTGTTACAAAGCTGTTACAAATGTTCAGACAGATGATAAACAGGGTTGTGGGGATAGGGAGGAAGAGAGGCATTAGAAAAACGTGGAGGAGGTAAAATTAGTAGCACTTGGTGATTAATTAGTTGTCAAGGATGGGAAGTTAGAAAAGTAATTGCTAGGATGACTCAGTTTTCTGTTCAAACAACTCAGATCAAATTTTGGGGGAGAAGCAACTTGGGGGATAGGAGGCAAAAATGAAGAGTTCAGGTACCTAAGGAGTGTCTAAGTAATTTTTCTCTTGTTTCATAATTAAATCAGCCATAACTACACATGTAATTGTGTAATTATTTATTACTATTGATTTCTTCCTTGAATCTATGAATTCCACAAAAGTAGGAACCACATATACTTATTCATCTCTGGCACAGTCTCTGGCAAAGAATAGCTTAGGTGTTCAACGGACGTTTATTGAATGTGGAATAAATGAGTTGGATATAAAAACTGTAATGATCGTAGTCAGCATTATCAAGATGAGCAGTCTCAGGCACTGTGCTATGAACAGCTATTAGACACTTGGCAAAATTGTACTTTTTTGATGATGATGATGGTGATGTTGATGATGATGACAATGATAACATGTTTGACCAGGAACATCTTTATGGCTGGAAAACCAAGCCAGAGGTACGGAATTTTATCAGCATTCTTCTAAAACCCAGAAAAAAATAGGCCAGAATCTCCTACTTCCATCAAATTGTGCTTCTGTTACATATTCATTAAGTGACAGTCGTGTGGTAGACCTATTAGGAAGTTCTCCCAGGTGTTTTGCACGGAAAAGAGCTTCTGTTGATCTGTCGTGTACTCAGTGCAATTGCCAGCTCTCGTAAATCAAAGCCAAAGTTGACCCCAGTGACTCAGAGAAAAGCACGTGCTCAGCCAGACTGATTCCTGCAGCTGCTCCCAGGGCGAGGCAGCAGCCGGATCATTATCTGCAACATGATCATGAAGCCAGACTGTGCTCGGGGTGCGGTTCCTTCCTGGTTTTGTGTAGTCACTACTGTACTGTGTGCCTGCTGGGTGTACACTGCCTCCTTCTACACGTGTGTGCAAGAGGCAACCATCTGACCCGCCAGACCCAATGCCCCTTGTAAAACCACTTATTATGCCTCCTTACCTGCCTGAAGTGAAATTCAGAGATAATATAATCTAGATGCATACATAATTGCAAATAAATCAGTTTCTCTTAACTGTAATAGCTAAGGGAACTAAGATTGAAACTTACAATAAGATGATGTGTGCCTCAACATGTGAATGACCACACTATTAGACATGAGGAAGTGCTGCAATGCTTGGACCCATATGAAATCCCCATGAATGTGACAGCTGCAAATGTAGACTCATAAGGGTACGTTATAATATTAAACAATACTTTGATACCAGTGCAATAAAGAAAATTCTTCCCTTGGTTTACACAGTGGTGACATTCTTTGGAAATTCAGTGTCTGTTAAACTACACAAACCAAAATAAACCCCCCAAACAAACAAAACGACCAAAACTGTTGTTAAGGTTCTAGATGATTAAAAACAGGTTTTTCACCTCTGTATGATTATCCAGAGGGATAAACAGAGTTGTGTGGGACTCACGCAGTTCTTGATCATGAGGACTGCCTAAATGCCAACAGTCACTTAATCATTGTGATGACAAGAAAACTGCTCTCTCAAATTTTCAAATGCCCCTTTGTGCATAGTGCCAACCCCACTGAGAACCACGTTCTTCCAGCAAGAACTCCCCTATCAGATCACTGCATGGAGCAGCCTGCCCACTTAAGAAAATATAGAACAAGGGACTGGAGTTAAGGTCTAGGAGGACAACAGGAAGCTACTATGGTTTTGAAACTGTAATCCAGCCACAAGGGTCAGCATAATGGAAATTTGCTCAGCACACATTTTGCAAGGATTCACTACTATAAAACTCATAAACAAATAGCAATGGAAGTTCAGCAGGCTTCATCTCTTTTGGTACCTGAAGTTTATTCCTGGGATAGTAGTTCAGCCTAATGGCTTGAAGTCATTATCTGGTTAGAAGTATTCAGTAAAAAGGGGCAGGCGCAGTGACTCACACTTGTAATTCTAGCACTTTGGAAGGCAGAGTTATCTCAAGATAACTTGAGATCAGAAGTTCAAGACTAGCCTGGCTAACATGGTGAAACCCCGTCTCTACTAAAAATACAAAAATTAGCAGAGTGTGGTTGCACTCGAAGGCTGAGGCAGAAGAATCACTTGAATCAGGGAGGCAGGGGTTGCAGTGAGCTGAGATTGCACCACTGCACTCCAGTCTGGGCGACAGAGCAAGATTCCATCTAAAAAAAAAATGTAGCCAGGCATGGTCGTGGGCACCTGTAATCCCATCTACTCAAGAGGCTGAGGCAGGAGAATCGCTTGAATCCACGAGGTGGAGGTTGCAGTGAGATGAGATCATGCCACTGCACTCCAGCCAGGGCAACAGAGCAAGAGTCCATCTCAAAAAAAGAAGTATTCGGTAAAAAGGATCATTTAAGGAACAATAATCACATATCAGAACACTTTGCA
The DNA here is from genome assembly GCF_030222135.1 of Aotus nancymaae. NCBI lineage: Eukaryota > Metazoa > Chordata > Mammalia > Primates > Aotidae > Aotus > Aotus nancymaae. Next base: position 15,461,317 of record NW_026988447.1, read on the forward strand.
TAAGGCATTTTATTGAAGATTAGGGAATAACTACCTCAGTTGGAATCTCAGTTGTCACTCACTAGCTGTGTGATCTTGGATAAGCTACTTAACATCTCAGTGCCTCACAATAGTAATAGTGTTTCTGTTACATACTGTTGAATACATCATAGTGTTCTGATGAGCAGTGAGTGTGTTCATGTTCGTATTAGAAGTGTCTGGTATACAGAGTAAGTATATCATATGTACGTATTAAAATAGCCTAATATGTACATTTTAAAAACAATGAAAAAGTCTCATTCCTATAAAAAGTATTTACACAAATGAAGTATCATAACCCATAAAAAGGAAGACACATAAATAATACAACAATTAAAAAGATGTTGCAAAGCCATTCAAGACTGATTGTCAAATGGATACGGTAGCAATCTGAGAAATTCGGAGGAAAGATGGGTCTCAATGAAATGATCTGGGGACGCCACATAGGGGAAGGTCTTAGAGTGACTCCCAAGGGACAGCAATTGTCTACATTGGTGAAATGAAGTGGGTACCAGCCTGGACCACCCAGGCCTTGGGAAGCAGAGCCATCGCCAGAGGCCTGGAGGCTAGCTGGGGACTGGACTATGACAGACCAGCCCCCAGCTCATGAGGCTGCAAGAAGTCTCACTCCTAACCCTGTTTCTCTCCATCCTGTTAGGAAACTATTTTTCTTTTTACGCTTTTTTTTAATGGCAATATCAGCACCTATTTTTTAATTCCCCTCTTTTCTTACACAAAAGAGAACATTCTATATGTCCCAGTATTTGCTCGCTTCTCACTTTAGAAAACACCCTGAGACTTCTTCCATATTGACATCAGAAAACTTCAGTTTTTCTTTGACTACTGCATAGTATTTTGTTGTATGTTGTACCATGATTTATTTAACTATCCTCCCATCAATGAATATTTGGGTTGCTTCCAGTCTTTTGCTACCACATTGCTGTAATAAATAACCCTGTGCACATGTCAGGTATGCTGAGTGGATTCCTAGAAGCGGGACTGCTGGGTGAATGGGTGAATGCTTCTGTAATTTTGGTAGCTATTGCCAGGTTGCTCATTATGAAGTAGTAGCATCATTGTTCATTCTCAGCAACCGTGTATGAGGATGTCTGTCCCCGCAGTCTCACTAACAGAGGATGATGGGGAACCTGGCAACTTTTGGTTGTCTGCTCATCCGGTAAATGGCAAACTGAAGTTTGGTTGAACTTCGAACTTTAGGTTGTCTGCTAATCTGGTAGATGGGAAACTGTATTTTACTGTGTTTTTTCATTTGCATGTATCTTATTGCCAGTGAGGTTGTGAACCTCCTTGTATATTTAAAGAACATTTGGATTTGTCTTCAATGTCATGTTCTCGGCTCATTTTTTCTACTGAATTTTTGGAATTTTTTCTATTTTTAGAAAATTTTTATTAAGGAGATTAATGAACTGAAAGTATGTTAAGCCTTTTCTTTTGCCTTTTTTATGGTTTTGGCATTATTTTAAAGAACTGCAGTTCACCCTTGAACAACACAAGTTTGAACACACGGATGCACTTTTACAAGGAATTTTTTTCCATAGCAGTTATACCGAGCGTACCTGCCCCTCCTCCCTCCCCTTCCACTTCCTCTGCCTTTTCTGTTTCTGCCATTCCTGGAACAACTAGATTGCCTCCTCTTCTTCCTCCTCTTCCTCAGCCTGCTCAGTGTGAAGACAGTAAGGATGAAAATGTTTATGATGATCCGCTTACACTTGATTAAAAGTAAATATATTTTCCTCATGATTTTCCTACAACATTTTCTTTTCTCTGTCTCTCTCTCTCTTTTTTTTTTTGAGATGGAGTTTCGCTCTTGTTACCCAGGCTGGAGTGCAATGGCGCGATCTCGGCTCACCGCAACCTCCGCCTCCTGGGTTCAGGCAATTCTCCTGCCTTAGCCTCCTTCTCTTTTTTTGAGGAGTTTTGCTCATCTCAGGCTGGAGTGCAGTGGCGCAATCTCAGCTCACAGCAACCTCTGCCTCCTGGGTTCAAGTGATTCTCCTGCCTCAGCCTCCCGAGTAGCTGGGATTACAGGCATGCACCACCATGCCTGGCTAATTTTGTATTTTTAGTAGAGATGGGGTTTCTATGTGTTGGTCAAGCTGGTCTGGATCTCCTGACCTCAGGTGATCTGGCCGCCTCGGCCTCCCAAAGTGCTGGGATTGTAGGCATGAGCCACTGTGCCTGGCAACATTTTTTTTCCTCTAGCTTACTTTATTGTAAGAACACAGTATATAATACATATGCATACAAATTATGTTATGTATAATACATAAAACATACAAGTCAATCAACTGTTTATGTTACCGGGAAGGCTTCTGGTCAATAGCAGGCTATTAGTACTTAAGTTTCAGGGAAGTCAAAAGTTACATACAGATTTTTGACTACATGGGATGTTAGTGTTCCCAATCCCTGCGTTGTTCAAGGGTCAACTGTAATAACTTACTAAAATCATTTATTCCATATGTTAACATCTACTTAATAAATATATTGAATAAATCTAAAATATATTCAATAAAACATATTCAATGAAATCCCAAAATTCTAATATATTTAAATCTATTCAATACATACAAATATAAGTATATTTAATATACTAACATTTATTTGATAAATAAATGTATTGAATTTTATACCAGCTATTGATGATAAAAATAACTTAAGGGAGCTTCTCTTAAAAAGTAGCAAGTGCAGAAGATGAGCTCAAAATCTGATCTGGAGCAAGGAATGATAATAATATCTGACATTTGCCCTTTGCCGTTTACAAGTCACTTTCACAATTATCATCTTGTTAGTAATTCATGGATAACTTTTAAGGTTGTATTAGTTAAGTGTTTGTTTTGCTATGGTGAAGGAAAACTGATAACAACAGTGCCTCAAGCAAAACAAAATGTTTCTGTCCTATACAAGTTTACATGAGAGGTCTAGGGCTGGTATTGGGCTCTATGGTGCCAGATATGTTGGCTCTTTATGTTACCTCAACCCCATGGACCAAAATAGCGATGTCTATGGTCCAGACAGCAGGCTAGGAGAGAGTAATGAGTAAGACAGCAAATGCATATGCTTACTATCTCTTAAGGACAGTTCCAGCTGCTACAAGACCTTTCCATTTATACCAAGTTGGCCAGAACTCAGTCACGTGGCCACATCTATTTGCAAGGAAGGCCAGGTGCCAGCTAAAGATGGTTGCCAGAGGAGCATTTACTACAAATGGAGAGAAGATACTGGGGTTCAACAAGAGCTTCCATCCTGAAAAATACATAGAAAAGGCATCATCATTCTCATTATAAAGGGGGAGGAAGGGACAACTATTTTCCTGTTAAAGACATTTAATTGAGCACATCTCCTTCCTCCTAACACTTCACAAAAAGAATAGTGAAGGGGGAAAAGGCATGAACCCCTAACAGTAAAGAGCATGAAGAAGGGGCTCTATCAGTGGATGAGTGGTTTTAGCACATTTCTGAAAACAAAAAAAGAACAAGTGAGAAATTTTGAGGGTGTCACAGTAGAGGATGAAGACAATCTGCCTCGTAGAATCTGGGAAAGGTTCTGGGCCTGAGTTTTCAGGCAAGGAAGAGGGGAGGACTGGGGACTGGAATTGAAAAGAGAGATTGATTCAAGATCTGTACATAAAACAATTGTCCCCCTCCCCCATACAGAATGCATGACAGCCAGGAAATGACCACCATTTCTAAAAAGCTTCATTTTTCTCTAAAGAAAGTATACAAATGGCCTGGAAAAAACTGGGACAGCTGGCATGATTATTGATACCGCAGAAACCGTCCTTCTTATCCTTTCTTTTAGAAATCTCCAGAGCAAGAGTCAGTTTCCTGCCTACCCATACTAGAGCAGAGTCTACCAGTCCACAAGTTCTATCCATGTATCCAGAACTCCTAATTCTTAACTCCTTATTCTTAAATATCAATAGACAATCAAAGTTTAAAAGCCTTGAAAACATCACCCTAAAGAAATAGAAATGATTCAAGAATAGAAGAGAACTTCAAAATAAAGTTCAACAATATCTTCAGAGTAAAGTGACTATGTAATTAATTTATTACCTAACCTGGAACAATTTCAAGAATGATATGGGGATCTATTAATAATTATGCCAGGACAACAGATGTAAACCATAACTGTCCCATACAAATCAAGATATATGATCACCCTATGTCAGAAAGATTTAAATAGGTGTTGTATTCATAAATAAGAACAGGATGCTAACAAAAAGAAACAAGAGAGGTGACATTGCAGCTGATATAGCTGAAATACGAAAGATGAGAAAAGATTACTATGAACAACTATATACCAACAAATTGGATTACCTAGGAAAAATGGATAAATTCCTAGAAACATATAACCTACCAAGACTGAATCATAAAGAATAGAAAATCTGAACAGACCAATAACAAGTAAGGAGATTAAATTAGTAATAAAAAATCGCCCATCAAAGAAAAGCCCAGGTTGGGCATGGGGCACACACCTATAATCCAAGCTACTCAGGAGACTGAGAAAGGATAATCACTTGAGTTTAGGAATTCAAAAGCAGCCGGACATCATAGTGAGACCCCATCTCAAATTTTAAAAAGTAAAAGAAAAGAAGAAAAAGCCCTAATTGGCTTTACTACTGAATTTTTCCAAACATTTAAAGAAGTAATACCAACCCTTCTCAAACTCTTCCAGAAAATTTGAAGAAGAGATAATACTTTCAACCTCATTTTATGAGGCCATCCTTGCCCCAATACAAAAAGTCAGACTAGGACATTACAAGAAAACAAAATTACAGGCCAATATTCCTGATGAGCACAGGTGCAAAAGACCTCAACAAAATACTAGCAAACAAAATTCTACAGCACATCAAAAAGATCATTCACCATAATCAAGTGGGATTTATTTCAAAGATGCAAGGATGGTTCAATATCCACAAATCTATACATGTGATATACCACATTAGCAGAATGAAGGATAAAAACTGTATAATCATCTCAGTAGATATAGAAAAAACATTTGACAAAATTAGACATTCATTCATGATAAAAATTCTCAACAAATTAGGTATATAAGGAACGTACCTCAACACAATAAAAAGCCGTATATGACAAACCCATAGCTAAAATGGTACTCAATACTGAAAAGTTGAAAGCTTTTATTTTAAGATTAGGAACCAGACATTGAGGCCCACTCTAGTCACTTCTAGTCAACATAATGTTAAAAGTTCCAGCCAGAGAAATTTAGGCAAGAAAAAGGAATAAAAGGCATACGCATTGGAAAGGAAAAAATTAATTTGTCCCTGTTTGCAGATGGCATGATCTTATATAGACAAAACCATAAAGACTCTACAAAAACACTGTTAGAACTAATATATGAATTCAAAGCTGCAGGACACAAAATTGATGTAAAAATCAGTAGTGTTTTGTACACTAACAATGAATTATTCAAAAGAGAAATTAGGGAAAGAATCCCATTTACAATGGCTACAGAAAACAAATTTAGAAATAAACTTAACCAAGGAAGTAAAAGACCTGTACACTAAAGACTAGAAAATTGATTAAAGAAATTAAATCAGACACAAATAAATGGCAAGATATCCTGTGTTCATGAATTAGAATAATTAATATTGTTAAAATGTCCATACTATCCAAAGTGATCTACAAATACAATGCAATACCTATCAAAATTACAATGGCATATTTTACAGAAATTTGTAACAATTCCAAAGTCCTATGATCCCCAAATAGCCAAAGCAATCTTCAGCAAAAAGAACAAAGCTGGAGATATTACACTACCTGACTTCAAAGTATATTATAAAGCTATAGTAATCAAAGCTGTTTGGTACTGGCAAAAAACAGACACATAGAACAATCAAACAGAATAGAGAGCCTAGAAATAAATTTACACATTTGCAGTTAATTGATTTTCAACAAAAATACCAAGAACACACAATAGGGTAAGGATAGTCTCTTCAAAAAATAGTGTTGGTACAATTGGACATTCTCATGCAGAAGAATAAAATTAGACCTTTATTTCATACCATATACAAAAACCAACTCAAAATGTATTAAAGACTTAAATGTATGACCTGAAACTATAAATTCTTAGGAAAAAATGTGGGATAAAAGCTTCATGACATTGGTCTTGGCAATGATTTTTAAATATAATCCCAAAAGCACAGGCAACAAAACTGAAAATAGACAAAGATTACATCAAACTAAAAAGCTTCTGCACAGCTAAGGAAACAATCAAAAGAGTGAAGAGAATCTATTTGGGAGAAAATATTTACAAATCACACATCTGATAATGAGTTAATATCCAAAATATAAAAAGAACTCAAATAACTCAATAACAAGAAAACGAAGAACTTGATTTTAAAAGTGGGCTTGCTATCTGGCATGGTGGCTCACACCTGTAATCCCAGCACTTTGGGAGGCCGAGGCGGGTGGATTGTCTGAGGTCAGTAGATCAAGACCAGTCTGGCCAACATAATGCAACCCCGTCTCTACTAAAAATACAAAAAACAAAAATAAAAAATAAAATAAAATTAGCAGAGTGGTGGCGTGCGCCTGTTATCTCAGCTACTCAAGGGGCTGAGGCAGGGGAATTGCTTGAATCAGGGTGGTGGAGGTTGCAGTGAGCCAAGATCATGCCACTGCACTCCAGCCTGGGTGACAGAGGGAGACTCTGTAAAATGCTCAACATCACTAATCATCAGATTAATGCAAATTAAAACCACAGTGAGATATTGCTTCACACCTGTTAAAATGGCCATTATCAAAAACAAAAAAGATGGCTGGGTGCAGTGGCTCATGCCTGTAATCACTTTGGGAGGCGGAGGTGGACAGATCACTTGAGGTCAGGAGTTTGAGATCAGCCTGGCCAACATGGTGAAACCCCATCTCTACTAAAAATACAAAACCTAGCCAGGCGTGGTGGGGGGGCACCTGTAATCCTAGCTGCTTGAGACGCTGAGGCAGGAGAATCACCTGAACCTAAGAGGTGGAGTTTGCAGTGAACTGAGATCCCGCCACTGCACACCAGCCTGGGGGATACAGTGAGACTCGGTCAAAAAAAAATTGAAAAAAACCTGAAAAAAAAAAACAACCAATAAAAGATAAGTGCTAACAAGGGCATGGAGAAAAAAGGAACCCTTGCACACTGTTGGTGGGAATGTAAATTAGTACAAAAACTACAGTAAACAGTAAGGAGTTTCTTCAAAACATTAAAAATAGAATTACCATATGAGCCAACAATCTCACTACTGGGTATATATACATCCAAAGGAAATTAAATCAATAACGTCAAAGAGATATCTACACTCCCACATACATTGCAGCATTATTCACAATAGCCAAAGGAAGTCATGACCTGCCTGGCCAAGCCAAAATGTGAAACCAACTTGAAATTCTATTCAGCCTTAAAGAAGGCTGTTGCAACAACAGGGGTGAACCTGAAGGACATTATGTTAAGTGAAATACGTCAGACACAGGAAAACAAATACTGCATGATCTCACATGTGGAACCTAAAAACGTTGAACCGGTAGAAGCAGAGAGTAGAATGGTGGTTACCAGGGGCTGGGGAGGTGTGGGTAGGGGGTGACGGGGAGTTGTTAGTCAAAAGATACAAAATATCAATTAACTAGGAAAAATAAGTAAAAGAGATTCATTGTATAATATGGTGACTATAGTTAATAACAGTGTATTGCATTCTTGAAAATCTCTCAGACAATACATCTTAAATGTTCTCACCACAAAAATGAAATATGTGAGGTAATGTGTACGTTAATTAACTCAATTTAGCCATTCTATAACGTCTATTTCAAAACATGTACACAATAAATACTTACAATTTTTACTTGTCAATTTAAAAAATTAATAAATAAGGTGAAAAAGACAGCTATATCAAAAACCTGTATATAGTATTGTCTTATTTCCAATCCCAAGGCAAGTGAAAACTTTGAACAGAGGAAAAATGACTAGGTCATATGGCTAGAGTTTTCATATCTGAAAATGGTGATAATAATCATTTAGGTTTGCTGTGAGAAATAAACTAGTTTATGTAAGCAAAATATGTAAAATAGTCCCAGGCACACAGAAATAAATGTTAGCTGTTATGTTTATTATGACTAACAGCAAGACACATCAGACAAAAAGATATTTCTATAATATGTGCCCTGTTTTTCCCAAATTTCATTAGGATTTTAAAGAGCCTCACATACTACATTTTCATCTGTTTTGTTTCTTGGAGACTTGATGTGTGATTATTTGATTTTGCTTTTTCTACATTTTCTGACTATACTGTTTATACCGCTGTTTCATTTCAGTTTTATGTTGCTAATATTTTAGTTTATATCTGCCTGTTAGTGCCAGCAAATTTTTAGGTATCATGTTCTGCTCTTAGAGGTAAAAATAAAAAGTATGCTATCCATCAGAAAACATCAAAATAATTAGTAGTTTTTCTTATTGCCATTAACAGGTTTATAATTTGTCTTAGCATTTATGCCTAAGAGAAGGACTGTTTGTGATATTTAAATACGTAGCTGGTACAACATCACCAGCCAAGCAGAGCAGACAGAGCTGCACAGAATGGGCACTGGCCTTAAATCCCAGTAAGCCTCTCTCTGTCTGGTTTCCCGGCTGAAGATCAGTCCTAACTAAAAGAATTTGAGAGGAAAAAAATGGACTTTTCTTTCTTCTTAGAAGTTTTAGATAGGCTTTCTTTTCTTCTACCCCAGAATAACTCCATTGTCAATTATTTCTTCAAAAATAGTCATAGGAATTGTAAATCACTAATAATCAAGTAGTGATTGCCATTTCTAAATTTTCAGATATTCTACCTTCTGGTATTATGGTTCCCTGCCACATTTCCATGGAAGTGAGAGATAATCAAGCCAGTGGCATGCATATTGGCTCAAAGAAGGACAGAAAAAATAAAATAAAATAATCAGAAACCAGGACAGAATTCTCAGAAATTAAAAAATATGATTGCAAAGTTTATAGAAATAATGGAATAAAAAGTTGAGGAAAAATCTTCCAGAACATAGAGGAAAAAAGAGAAAAAGATAAAAAATTTGAAGAAAACAGGCACAAAAGACCATTCTTGGCATTGACTTCTAGGAGTTGGCATCTGACTTTTGGCATCTATGAAAGAGAGAACAATGAAAACCAAAGGGAATGTAATCAAGGAAATAATAGAAGAAAAGTCTCAGAAGTTGCAAAATACAAGGACTGCCAAATTCCCAGCAAGAAAAGAAAAGAAACAGTTACTCGGCTAAGACACCCTCATTACACCCTCACTGTGGAATTTCAGAACACCAGGAATCAGAAGATTCTAAGAGATTCCAAAGAGAAAAAAGTAAGTCCCCTGCAAAGCAAAGAGAATCAAACTGATATCAGATTTCTAATTCACAATGCACAGATGCAAAATGCAGTACAATAAAGTCTTTAAAAGTTTTGAAAGCAAATTACTTTAAACTAGAATTCTATATCAAACTTGAAGTGTGAGTGCATAATAAAGGCAATTTTTGATAGTCAAGAATGAAATTTACTCCTATATATCCCTTCTAAGGAAGTCACTTGAGTGTATCGACCTCAGAAAAACTAAGGCAAACTCCCGGATGATGGAAGATTTTTTGTTTGTTTGTTTAAAAAAAAAAAGAAATAATATAATTTATCCAGAAAATTCCTGGTTGCCCATTGTCAGTTGACCTAGCAAGCAATTAGTCTGAATTAAAACAGAATGTCAATGGAATCCAAGAAGAATGAAATGAATTCCCAAGACTACAAAGAATGAGTAAAAGCTGAATGTGATAATGAACTATATGTCTCTTCTATCAATAAAAACAACAACAAAGCAATCAGAAATTTCAGGAAAAACAAAAAAGTGTACAATAAGTCAATTCAAATAGAAACTAAACTAAAATGTGCTATTTTCTGATCAATGGATGAGTAGGAGAAAGAAGACTATTTGTTCCTGATGCTAGAAACATTTTGCACTGGGGTCATGACACCGGAACTACAGAGAAGAAATGTAATCACAGCGCATTGCTTAGCTCTGTAATTAACAATATTTACAAAGTCACAATGTAAGCACTGTTTTCTGGTTTTCAGTTTTTAGAATCAACCTATAAACAAACCAGGGGAAACTTAATTGTGGTTACAGAGTAGATAGAATTTGGGAGGTAAGAGAGTAGAGAGGTAGAGGAAAATCATTTTGCTTCTATCTCATCTTACAAAATGAGGAGACAGAGGGATCATTGACTGTTGATGAAACAGAGGTTCATCTACAGTTCCAACTGTAACTCAGAAACTAAAATAGCTAGAACTTTCAAAACCTGCAAGGGAGTGGGGGACATGAATTAAAACTTTATCTACCCCAGAAGGAAGTGGGTGGATAATGTCTACCAAGGTTGTTGATCAAGACACACCCATTGTAAACGTACCATTTGGAGATGGAGTAAGAAACCACAAGAGCTAAAAACAGAAACCGTTTAAAGGCTGTTTTCTGTGGGAAGCAAAATAAGGATGGAGAGAGAAGGGGCAAGGAGACTTTCTCTTTACATTACAAAACCTCTGGATGATTTGATATTTTAATCAGGTGCATGAATCATTCTGAAAAAAACCTTGAATTTAAGTCTCAGAAACCCATTTAACAGACATGTAAATACAAAAGTTGGTTACAAAATAAATGACAGATTCATAATAAAGTGAAAGAAAGCAGGGGCTCAGATAGTGAGGTGAATCATCCCAGCTTACACTGGCCTGTGGCTGGTAAGGGGCAGAGTTGGGATTTGAACCCAGTTCTTCCAAGACTGAGTGCAGTGCCTGATTCACAGGGCCTTGGTGAGGGTCAAGGAGATCCACATGAAAAAGTGTGTTGTGAGCTGTGGAACACAGTGCAAAGGCTGAGCCCTCTTTCAACTATTCCACCTGCCTGTACTCACCAGTTACCTACAAGTACTTAGTCACTTCACTCCTGTCTGAGATTTTGATGGGACCCAACTGTTGTCAGTTGACCTAGCAAGCAGTTAGTCTGAATTAAAACAGAATATCAATGGAATCCAAGAAGAATGGAATGAATTCCTAGGAGTATGAAAAGTGAGTAAAAGCTGCATGTAATAAGGAAGGTATATGTCTCTTCCATCAACAACAACAAAGCGATCAGAAACTCCAGGAAAAACAAAAAATTGTACAAATAAGTCATACTTCAAATAGAAACTAAACTAAAATGTGGCATTTTTCTGAGCAAACATAAGTAGCACATGTGATGGATAAATGAGCACTTTACATGTATGAAAGTCCTAGAGGGTAGTCTCTAAAAAATGCCTTGTAAATGCAACAGCATTTACAATGAATATGAGGCATCTCCTATGAAAAGAAGTCAAACCTTCTGTAAGGTGAACAGTCTTTTTGCAATAGGAGCACTCAGCTCCAGCGTATCCAAACGTGTTTGCACCCTGTCTTCTGAAGCATCTCGTTCACCCTATCATGGGCTAGTGAAATGGAGCAGTGCTGTCCCAAGGCCTCCCTCCTGCCTTCTCCGGATTACCCTCATTTGCTTCTTTACCTTCAGACTTAAGCTGCTGGTACTTTTGGGGGCCGATTTCTGTCCCCTTGTCTGACTTAGTGACCTAGTCCCAGTACCTTTCCAGAACTACTGACTCCTCAACAAACAGTGATTGTGTGCCCACTGAGCTAACCACTGAGGCTCTATGACAGAGACACCATCTCTCTGCCCTCCAGGGATTTAGGGTGGAAAGGAGGTATTACTGACACTGCAAGGACCTTCCTTTTCTACACATCTGCTCCAGGTTAAGGGACTGAACTGCCTCAAGTTCGGTCCTGGGCCTCACACAGACCGAACCTCCTCTTTCCCTCCTACTCCTGGAAAGGACTGGCAAAGGCAAGCAGAGTTTGAGTTTCTCATCTGCCCTTAGGTGCTTTTGCCTATTAAAGGTGACGGTTCGCATCCTGGACCCAGCTTCTTATCTGAATTCATGGGTCCCTGGTTGTGCGAGAAGGATTCGAATATTGCAAACTTCTACTTCCAAGGAGGGGCTTGACAGAAAGCCTCAAATACTATAATCTGGAAACAAAAATCAAATATGTACAGCCATTTATGTAGCTAGGAGGCCATTATGGAAGAAACACATATTTTCCTTTGAGATGTAACATGCAATCACCTAGGTGAGCACTGAGAGAGAAAATACAGACTGACAACGTTTAAGTTCAGGCGTGCAGGGTACAGAGCCAAAGAGGACCTTGCTGCCTCCTCTTCCCAACTATTGACAGAGCTTGATGGAGTTTTGAATGTTGGACTTGATTTACATCAGAGCAGCCTGGAAGTAAGCAGGGAGATAGCCTGAACTGGTCAGACCACTTGTCTGCAATCACTAGTGGTGGGGTACGTTGGCATTTGTGGTGGAAAGGGCTGTCCCAGCCTTCACTCAGTGTTGATGTGAGTCCTGAGCAGGGAATCATTTTTCTTTAATATCTCTCTTGAGAAGCCCTGTAAGTTGCCATGAGAGCCAGTGGAAAATGAGGAATATTCTGGTTAAGGGTCTCCAGTTCTCCAGGAGGCTATAGAGTTTGCAGGCTATGGGGTGTCCATGTCTGCAAAGCATCCACAATTCTAGACTGAATAAATGAACTCATGCATAAACTTATGCATCATTTTCCACATGTATACAGATGTTGTGATTACTAAAATACAAATAATGTTAAAGCATTGCTCAGTTGATAGTAACACTTTATCATTATGTGGTTTTTAAAAGAACATTAAAAATACAGCCATGTGTATGCCTGCAGTCCCACCTACTTGGGAGGCTGAGGCAGGAGAATCACTTGAGCCCAGGATTTCAAGGCTGCAATAAGTTATAATCACGCTACTGCACTGCAGCCTGGGCAACAAAGTGAAACCCTATCACTTTAAAAAGAAAAAGAATGGAAAGTAAAACAAACAAAAAAAAAACAGCCCCAGGTCTTTTCTCTGCTCCCCCAGCTCCTAATCAGACTTTGATAGATCCCTGTTTTCCTTCAGAGCACTTAACACAGTTTATGATTGTATTTCTGTGTGCCTGACTGTTTTTTTCGTATCTGTCTCTCCAACTAGACTATAAGCTTCATGAGAGCAAGAACTGCTTCTGTTTTTGTCACGAATTATATACCCATCTTTTAGACACATGCCTGATACATGGTAAGTGCTCAGTAAATATTTGTTAAGCAAATGAACAAGGTGGTGGGGTTGGGGGAGGGTGTCCAAGAAGTTTTTTGATGGCTAAAATGTTTGAGACAATGATCTGGTTATTTTATAAATATAACTGAGACCCAGAAGAGCCAAGGGACTGACTAGAGAGACATGTTGGTTCATTACAAATATGGGAGCAATCCCAGTTCAGTGATCTTTCCAACGTTATTTTCAATGTCAAATAGCACTTTTATTTTTTGAGCCTATACATATGTAATATGGTGCTAGGGATGATAGAAAGCAGACCAAGAAGAGGCTCAGCCTCTTGGATGATTATGATCTAAAAGAGTAGCCGGGCACGGTGTCTCACACCTTTAATCCCAGCATTTGGGAGGCCGAGGCAGGAGGATCACGAGGTCAGGAGATGGAGACAGTGTGGCCAACATGGTGAAACTTCATCTCTACTAAAAATACAAAAAAATTAGCCAGGCATGGTGGCACATGCCTGTAGTCCCAGCTACTGTGGAGGCTGAGTCAGAAGAATTGCTTGAACCCAGGAGGTGGAGGTTACAGTGAGTCAAGATTGTGCCACTGCACTCCAGCCTGGGCAACAGAGCGAGACTCTGTCTCAAAAAAAAAAAAAAAAAAAAAAAAAAGAATGAGTATCTGGTGGCTATATTATGCAGCATCTTGTATATTGACACTTTCTTTGAATGATTTACTATATACTTAGCCCTCTGGGGTGTATAATGGTGTCAATGGCAAACAACGGGTCATTAAAAAGAAGAAAATCTATTTTCTGCAGCCCGTTCCCCACTCCATATGCCTCTAGTCCCTTCCCGAATTTTAAATTAGACAGTGCTATGTATGAAATGCCAGTCACTGGGGAGAACAGTTCTAGGTGCTGTGGGGGAAATACACAGGACTTAAAAGGCACAGTATCCACTTTAGAGGCAAAACCAAGAACTTCTTCATTTATTTTCCTCTGTAGCTAGGATGCTTTCTCTCCAATGATCTGTTTTGGGCATTTGGCAGCTGCAGAGTTGACCTGCAAATAAATTCAACTACATTCACAGTTCCTAAAAATAACTGTGACCAGTTTACTCACATAGGTGAGAAGAAAATATTTTCAAAGAGAGCAAAGGTACATAAAAAAAGCTGCATAAAATAAGGAGAAAGGATTGAGATCGTGTAAATCCAACCCCAATTCTTGGCTACTGTGAAGTTGTAGTCACTTGGTTGGAAAGGAGAATCTCCACACACATCCTCCATGGGACCCTGCCAGCAGCCTGCGGGGCATCCACTGCCATCCTCCAATGACTGTCCACTGCCATTGCTTGACAAGGAATATCTAATGCTACTCCGGATCATCTGGGACTTTCGGTTTCACCCAGAAGAAACATGTTTTAAATAAAATCTCCTCTCCCTTTGATTGTTAACAGCAATAGGATCCCCAAAAGGGCTTTTCTCAGGTCACTTAGTTTAGCATACTTGGAGAAAGCCTCGGGAAAGGGAGTGGTATCAATAATCGGGCTACTTGTGAGGGTGAAGGTCTTGCCTAGCTGCCTGTGGGCTGCAATAATTCGTCTCTCTGAAAGGGCATTCAGCCTTATCTCCTTCTGCTCTGTGCCAGAAGCTGTACTGGTCATTCTACCTGTGATAACCCATTTATTCTAGCCAGCCATCCGGTGAGAGACTTACCGTTCTTTTCATCTTGCAGATTTAAGAATAAACAGGTTCAAAAAATGCTCGCCCAAGGTCACACAGCTAGTACAGAGTGGAGGCGAGACTTTAAACCACAATCTTGTACGGTATTACAAAGCTAAAATCTACTCACAGGCAAGAATTGTGTGTATAGCTACAGAGAAGCCCTTCTATCCGCCATGACAAGATAGCATTGTAACAGGAATTAGGGGGCACATGAGCTCCTCACTGAGGAGCCCCGGGGATACTCTTCCAGGCAGAGCCCTGCCTTGGTTCCTCTGCAGGAGAAAGAGAATCCACAGCAGACACACAAGGCCCACTCTTCAGACCTTTCTGTGGAACTGCAATATGTTCTGTGGCACGTTTCTCAAATTATTTGCAACAGGCAGCTGTGCTAGGTCAGAATCTCAGAGGTGTTTCTGGGATTCCAGACAGGGTGGGGGCTGCCACCCTGTTCTCTCTGGCTGGGAATAATACAATTTACAAATGTGGAGCATCTGGGGAATTTAGGACCTAAAAAGAGAAGCTTCTGGAGGGAAGTGGCTAAGATTCTTGGGCCTTCGTGGTGTCAGGGAGCAGTTTCAAGGATATTTTGCTTTTGCCATTGAGCTAATAATAAAGCAGCCGTCTACTGACAGTTACTGTAGGCTCCAGGTACTATACGAAGGACCTTTGACAGGTATTAAACTCATCCATTCCATCAGTTCCAGTGGCATTTAATCGCTCAACCATGCTGAGAGCTAGGGATGGGCAACCACATTTTACAGATGAGGAAATGGAGGCCCCAGGATAATAACTTGCCCAAGTTTTCACAGCTTTAAGAGCAAGTGAGGATTCAGACTCAGGCTATTTGAAGCAAACTTCATGTTTTTAACAACAACAATATGCTGCCTCTAATGAATTTATTCGGGCGTTAATGAGTACATCAGACAGGCTTTTCTCCACCCTGTATCCTACCCACCAAATGTTTGGGCAATTAAAATAGTCGAGTTCACTTATAAGGGGAATGGGAAAACAACATTTGGGCTTGTCCCAGTTACATGAATTAATTCTGTCTTGGGGTTCTGATGGCGGCATAAACCAAAGAGCCCAGAATCCCATGATGAAATTATATCGTTAAAGCCCTTGGCAGCTTAGCTATTATTTTATGTAAAATATATGCATAGCTTCTGAGATCCCTTTCCACCAGCAAATAGAATGAAAAAATATATATATATACATTACTAATGACAGGATTCTCAGCTATCATGCCGTTATTTATGTGACATTATTGATAGGAATGTTGCTTATTTAGAATCTAGAAGGTAAACAGTTTCAAATTTCAACCCTCTATTGTGGAAAATAATAACCTTGGTGCATGGCCATGCAAATTTAAGGAACTCTGAAACCTCAAGCCTCCAATCACAGCACTCCAGACACCAACATTCCAAACACGTCTCTCTCCCCAAAGAGAGCCGGGCCCATGCCACAGAATCTTTCCAGAGCCAGCATCAAAGGCTGTGTGAGGCTCAGTATTTGGGACGTGTCCTTGCAGCCGCAGTCCCAACGTGGGGTGGGGTCAGCGAGGGCAAATAACTGAATAGTTTTCTCCAAAACGCCATAGTTGGAATTCCCTCTCCTGGCCGGGGCTCCTTGCGTCCCCTCCCCGGCTGCCACACATTTCCTAGCCGCAAGGAGTCCTCTGGGCCCAGCGCCTGGCGGGCCTCACCCCACCCACCTGCTGCGCACGGCGTTGCCCAGCCCAGGAATTAAAGAACTTTCCTGCCGCAGAGGACCGAGCCCGAGACACGCCCTGGCTATCTATAGAAAATCCCTGTGGGGGTTCTGCTGACGAGTCACTCGAGATCCCTCGTTGGGCCTCATTATGTCACAGGAACCCTGGCTGGAATGCGGAGGATTAAATTCCTAACCCCTCCCTGTCGGCCGGGCCCGGAGGGAGGGAAGTCAGGAGCTCAGCGCCCACCTGGTCTCTCAGGCGCCCCCTATTGAGCGTTGCCGTCCCTCTGGCCCTGACGGCTGCAGCGGCTCCGCGCGGCAGTCTCCAGGCCTGCTGAAGCCCCAGGGCTGCAGGCAGCAGGGAGGACGGGGGTCCCAAGGCCCTGTGCATTCTTACAGCATCCCGGGGACACGGAGGGGAGAGTGAGAACACAGACTTGATCCTCAGGCCGGCTCTAAATCCAGCTTCCCACGTGGATTTGGGCAAGTCGCTAATCCCTCTGGGCCGTGGTTTCCCCTCCCAAAAAACACCTGGCACATAAAATCGTGAACTTGACTGCCAGAGGGGGAAGCCAGGGAGCGGAAGCTACGGAGGTGGCGAGTTCTCAGCAGGTGTTGATGGGGTGGGCCGGGTCACAGTTCCATGCTCCCTGATCCAGAACTATAAAGAGTAGAGAAATTCTTCAGATGTGGGCTAATTCTTTTTAAAAGGCCAGGTTACTTACACCCAACTATCCTCTGGGTCCTTCATCCCTAATACAGGATTACTAATGCTACCTACCACATAGGTTTGCTGTGGCAAAAATGCATAAAGGACTTAATGACACATGAAAGGGTTAATACATATAGGGGACTTCAAATGGTGCCTGTAAGCCACCTATTATTTTATTATTACCATCATTATTATTGTTACAAAAGAGTCACCTACTGCCATTCTTATTACAAGGCCCCAAAGCTTTTGTAAAAGCAATGCTTTGCAAAGACCACTAATGTTGGTAGCATCTATTACATGTTTATTACATGCCAGTCATTTTGCTGAGCATTTTCAGAAATCTGTTTTATTTCGGAAACAGCCCTGTGCAGTAAGCACTATCACTTCCATCTTTTAGCAGGTGAAGAACCTGAGCTTTTTGTGACCTGCCCCAGGTCAAGAGTTGTAAGTGACTGGGCCAGCCACCGTCATTCCTCTTCCACCATGGGATGCTGGTCCCGGCCGGATTCCACTCTTGCTCTTTGAACTTGCACATGTCCTTGACCTCTCAGTGTCTCATGTGAAGATAAAGGGCAGGTATTATTTTCTTTATGCTATTGTCGGGAAGAAAGCGCTGTGTAAACTGTGACGTTCCCCCCAGAGATGGGAGGACTTTGATCCTTACACAGGAAGACAAGTCAAAGGAGAGAATAGAAAGTCACAGGCCCGGGGAGCCTGTGTCTTCCTGGAATTGTCTTGCTCCTCAGAGAAGTAGAAGGAACTAACTATAGGGACATAGGACACATTTGATCTGAGCCAAAAGCCCAAGGAGGCTCCCGCAGACCTGGGGAGGCCACTTGTGTTCTGAAAAGTTGTAGGTTCAGAATCTGTCAGATCTCCTTGAGTCTTTCAATGACACACACACACACACACACACACACACACACACTCTCTGATGCTCTCAGTAATAATGCATCACTGGGCTTCCACCTTAGCAGAGTAAGTGAAACATGTAAACAAATAATAAATTATGTCTGAGCCAATGGGGCATAGAAGCAGTAACTATAAAATACTGCCCAGGGGGAAGAAAGTGTACTGAGACTGTGATAGAACACCCCAAAGTCATTGCCGACAGCATTATTTCATGACCCAAGTAAGCTGGCAGGGTTGTTACTTCTCAAAAGAAGACTTTGTCTTTTTCCTTTTTCTTAAACATCTGATTTTTCTTCTCCTTTAAACAATGCAAATCTTTCCTTCTGAAAAAATCTTGGAAAGCAGATTCCTTTCATTGCTCTAAAGGGAATTTGAGTTGCACAGAATGAAGGGTTTCTGGTGGTGGGGCTGTAAGCAGTGCTGATTGTCAAGATGGGCTATCACACATCATTCTCTGCAGGTTTGGAGATGCAGCGCAGACCTTGGTTCCTGGATGGAAGAGACACTTCTCATGATCAAGCCTCCCTGGGCCCCAGGTTGAGAGGTGATGCTGCATAGGGGACAAGAGCAAAGGTCCCCAAAGTGGGGTATCACACCTCAAGGATGCCACCTCCAAACAACCCACTGGAAGAAAGAAGAAGAAGGAAGGAATGGAAGGGGAGGGGAGGGGAGAAAAGGGGTGGGGAGAAAAGGAAGAAAGGAAAAGAAGGAAGGAAGGAGGAAGAAAGGAAAGATTAAAACTCTTTATATTTATTTTAATGTCATCGTTACAAAACCACTTTCTTGTTAAAAGTTTAAATATATATAAAAGTAGAATCATATCATGAACTTCCCATGTACCCATGTTCCTACCATTCAACTTCAAAAATTACCAACTCCATGGCCAGTCTTATTTTCCTTATTTACCCACCTTCTTGTCCCCCCTGCTCCTTTATTTGTTATCTAAGACAGCAAACACTATCTCATTACATCTGTCAATATTTCCATATAGGGATCTAAAAAACATGACCTCTTTTTTAAAACCCGAATCACAGCATCATCATTATACTCCAAAAACATCACTATTAAGCCCAAGATATAACTGAATAGTCAATCAGTGTTCACATTCCTTGATTTCCCTAAAAATTTTTTTTACAGCTTGAATTGGGATCCAAACAAAGTCCATACCTTGTGATACATAAATATGTCCCTCAGGTCTCTTAATATATTGGTCCCTCTCCTCATCTCTTATTCTCTATTTTTGCAAAAAAAAAAAAATTTTTTTGATTGAAAAACTTGGTTTGCTTTTCTTGGTTAATCTACAGACGGGATTCTGCTGATTATGTTCCCATGGTATCATTTGTCATGTGCCTCCATCCCCTGTAGTTTCTGTAAATGGGAAATCAAGAGGCTCCATCAGGTTCAAATTAAATCTTTCTGACAAGAACACTTTGTAATTGGTGCTATGGACATCTATTGGGAGCACGTAATTTTTGCTTGTCTCTCTTTTTGTTATAGCAATCATTATCCATCCCTTGTTCACTAGCAGTTACAAACTGTGTTGTCCTATGGTATCCTCATTCTATCCATGTGTCTTCACTTATTAGTTGGAATACTTCTACAAGAGAATCTTCTCATCATCTGTTTGCTAATCTGGGGACATTGTTCTTATAGGAAAGGCAGAATAAATGCTTCTTTTTCGTTACCAGTTTTCAAAGTAATTGGTTGATCATCTAGTATTCTTCTCTAAAAGTGATCACGAGGGCATCTTTTTAGTATCACAATAAACCTACACACACACACACACACACACACACACACACTCCTAACTTGTGGTTTAATCAATTGCAGTTACTCAAAACGTCCCATTTTTGGCCAATGGAAAACTTTCCAAGTTGGTTTCTGCATCCTTTTGACATGACCCAATAATAATCGACAGCGTCCTGGCTTTCTGGTATGACAAAGTGTCCCAGGCGCACTTCCCAGACCAAAAATCAGACAATTCTCCCAAGACCTGGTTTCTTTTAGTGAGAGACCACAATCTATTCTTAGGGCATTCTCCTTTAATTTCTATTTTTTGTAGTTTATGTTTTATAATGCATTTAATATATTAATAATATGGTAAGTACATATAAGTTATAAATGACAAAGACATATATATTCTGAAACAGATGCCCAATACAGAAAGTTCAGAGGCTACTTATTTCATGCACAGGCCTTGGAAGCATGCTGGAATCATGATCCTGGGCCCTCTTTCTTTCTAGCTGTTTGGTCTTGGTCAAGTTTTTTTTTTTTCTCTCTGACCTTCAATTTCTTCAGGTATACAATGAACACAGTAGTAGCTACTTCATGGATTATCGTGATGACCAGATAAGATAGACGGCTGATAGATGTAGGTAACTAGATAGATGACCAATAGATGTATACGTAGACACATAGATATATACACAGATAGATACACACATAGATACTACACATCCTGGCCTCACTTAGTAAATGGGAGCGACTTGTAATATATCAACAATGTTGACAGAGCCCTTCTCATACAGAAGGTTCTGTGTCTGCCCGGGAGGAGCTTGCAAACCAGAAGAATAAAGAAGCATCATGCATAGAAAACGCAGGCAGCCTCTGTCTTTCCAAGGTCTTAAGGAGCAATATGCCAGGCAAGTCTTTTGTAAATTCAGAAGAGAGTGCTCTCTGCAACCTCCCGAGTTCTGGAAGTCTTTGTGAGGATGATGGGACTTTGGCTTGCCCTGAAGTCTGGCCTGGGGAGGTAGGAGAGGGATAGGGCTTGTGGGGAGGGGATTCTCGGGTGAGGGAGAGAGCCAGATCCTGGAAAAAGAGGAGGCAACAAAGTCACAGTATAAGGAGAAGCTACTGGAGAAAACGGTCCCAGGAAAGGAAAGAAGGATTGCTCCGCAGTGCCCAGCCCTCCACAGAGGCAAACAGAGGAGGACGCGGAACAGGCCCCTGTCGATTTTAAGAGGACCAATTTTGTCTCGGTAGTAGAGGGAAGATGGGTTGCAGCTGATGGTTGGGGGCAGTGGGGAAGCGAAAGGGCTCTTGGTGGTTGGTTTGTGAAAGAGCAAAGCAGCCAAGGCACGGGAAACCTGCAATGTGACCCAAAAATACAGGCTACCCGAGCCGGGGCCAGGCATCTCTCCACCAGGAGGGAGATGCTGGAGGAAACTAGAGACTTTTAAAATGGCTTTAATGACCCAAGCCCCAGGAATGGCGAAGACTAGGTTGGCAGCAACATAGCAAACACCAGGAATAAATGAAACAGTGCTTGCCTCTAAAAACCCTGGCGAGAACCTCACTCCCATTTTGAACCAGGCTGTATCAGGAGCTCACATATTCAAAAGCTGATTACGTGCTAGGCATTGTGTTGAGCGTTTAACACACATTGTCCCATTGAGAGGTCTTGCAATTTATTGAAAGTTAAACACAAACTAGAGGTGAGATTCGAACTCAGGTCTTTCCCTAAAACCCACACTCTTCCTGCTACTACTGACCGCCCCTTACAGAGAGGATGGGATTCCCATTTAGCACATACTCCTCAGTCATTCATGGTGTGAGCTGCTGTTTACCACACCTTTGGGACATGCCAGGCCTATTTTATGTTTTTTTACATGTGCTAACTCATGTAATCCTCATATGCCTTATGAAAAGCTCTTCATTAATATTATTCTCATTTTGGAAATGGAGGCACAGAGAGGTTAAATACCTTATCTAAGGTCATAGAATAAACAGTGCAAGGATTAAAAGCTAGGCAGCCTGGATCCAGAGCCCACATACTTGACCTTAATACTCATCCTGGGCCAGGCACAGTGGCTCATGCCTATAATCCCAGCACTTTAGGAGGCCAAGGCAGGCAGATCACTTGCAGTCAGGAATTCGAGACCAGCCTGGCCAACATGGAGAAACCTCATATCTACTAAAAACACAAAAAGCAGCCAGGCATGGTGGTGAGGGCCTGTAACCCCAGCTACTTGGGAGGCTGAAGCAAGAGAATCACTTGAGCCTGGGAGGCAGAGGCTGCCGTGAGCTGAGATCACGCCACTGCACTCCAGCCTGGGCAACAGAGCGAGAATCTGTCTCCAAAAAAAAAAAAAAACAAAGCCCCAGACACCAAAGAAACAAAAATGTATGCTGTATTCTGCTTCCCAGTGGATGCCCTGTGGGCCAGGCCTCTATCTCCATCCAAATGTTCCCTTTCTAGTGCAGCAGTGTACCCACTGGAGCGGCTCTCTGGGGAATGGATGGGAAGGCTGGCTCCACTGAAATTTGCTGGGAACAGAAGGCCAGAGGTGGTGGGTGGGAAGCTTTCCCGGCTGTCGGTTCTATGTTAATGACATCTGCTTGTTGGCAGGGGCACCTCTGACCCTAAGGTGAGATTGGTTCAGTCCCTTTTGGCACCTGGTTTTGGGATCTGAGAGGTCTGAATGTTAGGGGTAACAGTGCATGCGCCAGGGAGGCGGCTCATCCAACTACTCTAGTGTCTGAAGAATTTTTTTTTAATTAAAAACTCCTCTTGGGAGGTTATAGGGAGAGCACAAGCAGATTGTGCTAAGACTGAGAAAAATCTTCTCTGTCCCTTAGGGAATGACTAAGAGCAATGCCTGTTCTACTGAGATTTGCAGTTCAATTTATCTTCCTTAAATGACCGCATAGGAAAATGATCACAGCAGCGAAGCGACATTAGAAATGTGAAATGGATAAATAAAACTTTGGGTGAGCGCACCAGCTGCTGAACCCATTTGAAAAATGGAGGTCTGAGAAGCACAGAGACTGAACTGTGAGAGGCCTTTGGAAGGAAGGTGTCGGAACAAATGTCAAATGTTTATCTGGATGAAAAGATAAACTGATGCGCAGAAGCCCTCAGGCCCTTGCAGGTTTCCTTCTTCATGGGCAGGGCTGTAGTTTCCATAGGTCATTTCCCTGCAGTGGTTATTATAGCTGCTTTTGGTATCAGCCAAGAATACCGCTTGTTGAGGGGGAAGGGGCCTTTGGGGTCACACTCTATAGTCTGACGACCATCTCACTTTGCAAATGATCTCAAGAGATAAAGTGACGTGAGAGATGAAATGACGTGACCTGATATTTCACGTGCATTTTCTTGGAGGATGTTTATAAAAATCAAACCAGTCATCAGATTGGAATGTAGGCTACGCAGCAGCAGCACCAACATCAGCAAACTCAACGACGTTCCAGAGATACTCGTGAGCTTTCTACGTACATGATCTCATGCAGTCTTCACAATGACCTGACGAGATTGGAACTAATACAGCCCGTATTTTCCTAGATGAGGACATCTAGGCCTGGAGAGATTAAGTGGCCTAACTGAGGTCACCCTACTAGGAAACAAGAGAGCCACGTCTCAACCCAGCCCTGGCACCACAGCCCACGGAAACCCCTTCTATCTACTGCCTTCTAACAAGACAAGAGTAGGAAATGGTCAGAGGAAACAGATATCCTTCACGGGAATATTATTCTACAATTAAAAATCATTATACAATCCATGCAGGGACATGGTAAATGTTCATTACTTAGTGTATAGAGAAAAATGCAATACTTGCTGTAAAAATATTCAGAAGGAAAATGAAAGTAAACACTTAAACACTAACAGTTGCTGAGTAGTGTGGAAAGCTTTTCTTTTTTTCCTTCTGCTTTTTCTCTTTTTGAATTTTCTATAATGTGGTATAGGTCTTTTGTAATGAACAAATAAATATAATCATTTTTCTTTAAAAAAGCAGTACTATGCTCATAGAATCGATAAGAAAAAGGCTAAAATGAATAGTAATATATTTTCCTTTCCTTGGCAATAAAAACTAATAAGTAATTGATTTGCGGCAAGAGATAGAAGATTATTTTACAAAGTCCATACATAACACAAGTCCCTTTTCACATTTCATCAGATGCAACAGAAACTAAAATTCCGAGAATTTAAGTTTTGAAGCTACCCTATTTTTATGGCTTGCGTAGCCTAGTCTATTAATAAAAGGAGATAACCTTGCTATGTTTACCAGCATAGTGACTAATCATTTTTTCCTTCTGTCTGTAGCTGAGTTCCAGCCAACATTGAGACTCGTGGACACATTGGGTTGGAAGGTTGCTTACTGTTCACCCTCACCTTCCACACACGCAGGCACAGAGAGGTGAGGTCACTTGCTCACTGTCTCCTGCATCTAAATACTTAAACTCTGAATATAAACTTTAAGTTCCTCAAGGGCAAGACTCTTTTCGGTGCCAATCCCAGCATCCAGGACAGAATGCTTCTTTTACTAGATGAGTTAAGACCTTAGTGAGGGACCAGGATGAACAGTCCAGTTCAATACACAGAGGTGATGGAAGAAGTGGCTCACAGTCCCTAAGCACTTCCTAAGTGCCAAGCCCTATGCTGAATGCCTTACAGGATTCACTTACAGGGGCTATTCACTAAATAACCCTGTGGTGGCGATGATATTATTTCTGTGCTGAGAAAATGTGCCAACCTGAGCCTTTTGCCCAAAGCCACAGAGCTAGCTGCTGACCGGGCCTCGATTTTAACCTGAACTTCAGAGCCAGTCCTCTTAGCCCAACTGGGACTCGGGACTCACAGCACCAACTCAAGCCCTTAGGCAGGTTTTTTGTTTATTCTTGGTTTTTAACTGAGTCTCACTCTGTTGCCCAGGCACAATCTTGGCACAGTGGCACAATCTTGGCTCACTGCAACCTCACCATCCAGGTTCAAACAGTTCTCTGCCTCTGCCTCCCAAATAGCTGGGATTACAGGCGCCCACCACCACATCCGGATAATTTTTGTATTTTTAGTAGAGACAGGGTTTCACCATCTTGGCCAGGCTGGTCTTGAACTCCTGACCTTGTGATCCACCCGCCTAAGCCCCCCAAAGTGCTGGCTTAGGCAGGTTTTTATTCCTGAAGAGTTCAGAAACTTGCCCGAAGGAAGAAGGGGAACTAGACTGAGTGCCAAATGTCTGTTGGCCTCAAACGACCAACATCACTTTGTTGCAATTCAGTAACCCTTAAAATGACCACCTCATAAAAGCAAGCAATCAGTGCCTCTTCCCCACTTCTCCATAAGTTGTATCAGTCTGTGGTCAACTTGCCCTTAGTTACTTAGGGTAGGTACTCATTTTTAACAGAAATTGTGTTCAAATGTAAACATGCTCACTCAGCATTCATTCAACGTACATATCTCAAGTTTCAGGCCTATGCAAGGAATGAGGTGAGGATGTGGTTGCAAAGTTCTTTTTCAATATAGTGTCTGACCTCAAGACTTTTTTTCTTTTTCTTTTTTTTCTTTTAAGATGGAGTCTGCTCTGTCATCTAGGCTGGAGTACAGTGGCACAATCTCAGCTTACTGCAACCTCCATCTCCCAAGTTCGAGCAATTCTCCTGCCTCAGCCTCCCGAGGAGTTGGGATTATAGGCATCCACCACCACACCTGGCTAACTTTTGCATTTTTAGTAGAGACAGGGTTTCATCATGTTGGTCAGGCTGGTCTCAAACTCCTGATCTCAGGTGATCCGCCTGCCTCAGCCTCCCAAAGTGCTGAGATTACAGGCATGAGCCACTGCGTCTGGCTGACATCAAGAATTTTAAAGTCCACCAGCAAGCTTTCACTGTAAGCCAGACAGATTCAAAGGAGGCCAATAGATGATGCTTTTGCTGTGGTTCAATAACAGTGAGCATTGCATGCTCATATGTTTGCCAGAGGAATTATGCAAATATTTGTATATTCTAATACCCATCAAGGCGGGCCTGAACTCCCTGCACTGAAAACGCTGAATTCTGTTTCCTCTGTTAAAATTCAGTGGTCCTGGCTGAATTCAGGGTACACTGTATTAACCAGTCAGTGTGCAGAATCAGTAAAATTGGCATCAAAGGAAAGAAAGAGAAAGGAACAAGCAGACATAAGGGAACTGAGAAACACACATTTGAGAAACAAATGGATCAAGAATGGGCTTTAGAGCCCGTCGGGTCTGAGTCACAGTCTTGGCTCCACCAATCCCTGGCTATGTGACCTTGGTACATCCTGTAGTTATTTCCAGATTCCGTTTCAAATCACTAAAATGATGTACTAATGCCTCGCTTGAAGGGTTATTCGATTTGTGATAAAATACATCAAAGGTCTAGCACAGTGTCTGGCATCTTGCAACGCCAATGTGTGATAATTGTCACTTTTATTTAAAATCACTGGGGGTTTCCACTAACACTTGGCTTGTCTCCGTCGTAAATTAAGTAGAGGACCTCCCAAAGTGAGGAAACATAATTTCTTAAAGTGAAATCAGCAATCAGCTCAGCAGTATTATGAAGTATCTTCTGGTAGATATGACTGGTGTGGACTCAGGGTGGTGGGGTCGGGGGGCGGGTGGTGGAAAAGCAGGAAGTACTACGCAGCTTATTTTTTTCAACAATGGTGAGAAAGTAAAAATGCAAATCAAAATGAAAACAGAACTAAAAAAGCTTATTTTCAAAACATTAGGCTAGGCCTCCATAGAAAGAAAATTAAATCATCAACTTGTTTTGGCTTCAAAGGCAAACTATAAACGAACACAGGCATCCAATTGTCACCCAGGGTTGATCGTCTAAGTATGCACTAGAGCAAGGTGTAGTTAATGTAACGCGAGTGGCGGTAGCAGACAAACCCCAAAGTCCAACAAGCTTAACACAGTAGATGTTCCCTTCTTGTTGCATAAAGTCTAACAAGCTAAGCATGGGACCTCTCTGCTCCATGTAGTCATGCAGGCCCCCAAATGACCCAGTCTCTGCCATCTACAACAAGCGGCTTCCAATGCTGCCCTGGCATTCACATCCAGCCTGCAGCTAGGGAAGCAAGATGGAGTTGAATGTGGTAAGTTTTCATGGGTCAGGCCTGGAGAACACACATATTACTTCTGCCTCCACATTTCTTGGCTGAAATTGAGTCACATCTAACTGCAAAGGAGTCTGGGAAAATGATCTCTTTGCATGCTCGGGAGAAAATGGAATGGGTGTTTGGAATAACAATTGATCTGCCAAGCAGGGCACTTGCAAACTCCAGGGGCACTCCCCGCAGTGTTTGGGAAACCTAAGACCTGCTCTTCCTTGCCTTCATTCTTAAAACCAATCTCAAGTACCTAGTCCCCAGGTTCATGGTGCTCAGGCATATTTCACACAGCACAGTAATGAAATAGAGGAGAATAAAGTATTGGGGGAAAAGGATACCAAGGACTCTAAAAAGGAAAAAAATCAAATAAAATTTACACCAAGAGGGAAAAATAGGCATTCACCTTCTCTGCTCACATAAGACTCTGAAGATGAAGACCCTTAGAAGAAATTGAGTCAGCATTTACAGCACCGCACTGGCAGATTGTGTCACGTTTTGACAGAGCTAAATTTAAGCCAGACCTGGCTTCTTTTGCAAAACAAGAGTGTTTGATTGATTGTTTTGGTGTTATGATTCCTGAATGTTGTATCTCTAGCCTACATTGCCAAATAATACCATTCGTGATGATCTTATCTTGTTCTGGAAGATCTTAGTTCTTAGAGTTTATGGACCTCAGAGGTACGGTTTCCTTCAGCAGCATCTCTAAACCAAGCATGCACTATTCACGTTGGTCTACCATTGGGTCTGTCACCGCTTCTACTGAGCCCCATGTGACTCAGGTCAAAAGAGTCTGAAGCGTCGGTGTCTTGTCTCACCTTCCGCACCCTTCTACCTTCCTGCAAAAACTGCTTTGAGGCTTATGTCATCTAAGCTTCCAATTTTTTTTCATAACAACCTACAATAAGAAATGCATTTTACATTTTGACCCAGTATGCATGCACACAGACACACAGACACACACACACACACACACACACACACACACACACACACACACTTTTCTCGAAACATTCTTTTTGTTAAGAATGATGCATTGATAATTTCTATTTTTTTCTATTTCCTTCCACTAAAAAACACAAATGAATGCTGCTTGGGACCCTCTAAATTATTTGGGCAAACCCCTTCAGTTGGTTGCCATGGCTGTGTTTTATCACTAGCATACCTTTTTTTGTTTTGTTTTTTCTTTTGAGACAGTCTCACTCTGTCTCCAAGGCTGGAGTGCAGTGGTGCAATCTCTGTTCACAGCAATCTCCATCTCCCGGTTTCAAGCAATTCTCCTGCCCCAGTCACCCAAGCAGCTGGGATTACAGATGCATGCCACCATGCCCAGCTAATTTTTGTATTTTTAGTAGAGACTAGGTTTCACCATATTGAACTCCTGACGTCAGTTGATCCACCCACCTCGGTCTCCCAAAGTGCTGGGATTGCAGGCATGAGCCACTGTGCCCAGCCATATCACTAGTTTACCTTAATGGAATTATTTCTTCTCTTCTTGAAGCCAGTGAACATCACCTGTGCTCCACTGTACCCATCTTCACCTAAAACCACACCCTTGGCTTTTCTCTGATTCACCTTTCAAATTCGTAACTCTCATATTTCACTTGGACCTTAGACTCCTTTTCTCCCCGCCACCCCTGCCATCCTCTTTCGCCACCTTGTCTATACTTCATGCTGATCAGGAACTTCAGACCTCTACTCTTCTATTGCCGCCCCCCCGAGCCACCTTATCAGAATCTTCCTGGTTTTGCTTCTTCATTAGTCTACACAGACCCCATGACCGAAACCTCCTGATCTGCCCACCAGTTTACCACTAAGATCTTTGTTTCTGTCCTCCAGTTAACCGAGCCTGCAGCTTGGCCATCAGCCCAATGGACAAGGCCCAGAAAGTGTAGACATTTATGTCTGGACTAGGCTTATCATTTAGAGATGACGTCTACCCTGATTCGCCACCAGTCATTTATTCCTTAGCCCCCTGTAATCTTCCCACATCCAGTCCCTCGGGACTACCTTATAGACTGTGGCAATGTAAGCATACTTCTTTAGTCCTTATTTTACCCTCTGTGCAGCCTCTGAAGCCAGTGACCTCCTTCAAAACCTCCCCCCTTTACTTTGATGCCTACCTTGTTCCTAGCTCTCCTTCTTTCTCTCTCATCACTCCTTTTCAAGCTTCTTCAGAAATTCTTCCTTTATTCTCTACCCCTCAACTGTGGGTGTCCTGGAATTCCTCCCCTTCTCGTCACACTCTGCAACGTTCCAGGTCAAACCCATCCATACCCATGATTTCTGCTACCACCTCTTTGGTGATGATTCTCGTAAATGTACCCGAAGTCCTCACTGCTTTGTGGGGTTCTTATCTATTGTCTGCTGTACAACCCCCCACATCTTGGAGGTCTCATATACCTTTTCAAACTCAAATGCCCCAAACTGAAGTGAATCTTTCTCCCTACTTAGTGCTTTTCCATGCTTTCTCATTGCACTTAGAAGAAAATCAATAATTATCGCTATGGTCTTCAAGGCTCTGGGGTTTAAGTGATCTAGCCTCTAGCTTCCTTCTGTTCCATCATCTAGATTCCTCGCGACTCACTCTGCACAAGCCAAGCTGGCGTCCTTGCTAGTCTTCCAGTAAGTCAAAGATGCTCTTTTCACAGGGCTTTGGCCTGGTTATTCTCTCTGCCTGAAATGCTATCGCCCCAGATCAGACAGCCACAAACCTCTCTCCTTCACTTCACTTAGGTTTCTGCAGACAAGTCAGCTGCTCACAGAAGCTTTTCTGATCAGCCTATCTAAAATACTACCCCCATCACTGTCACTCTCCGTCCCCTTATCCTGTTTTATTTCTCTTCAAAGCAGTTATCACCACCTTCCATGAATGTGTTCATTGTCTGTTTACCACTCCTGGAATGTTTCTTTATTTAGCTGAAGCCTTGCACCTAGAACAGTACTTGAAACAGAGTGAGGGCTCAATAAATAATTGAATGCATAAATAATTTATCTCCTCCCCCTCTCCTACCTCGCCCTCGAGCTCTGCTTTCTCCAGAGTTCTATGTAAAAGACACAGGATCCCAGTCACGGCCCGAGCCAGAAGCCTGGCCTTTGGTCTAGTCTCCTTCCTCTCCTCTCCCCACACATCCCATCTGTCACACTCCCAGTTCGCCCAGTCTCCCAGTGACTCTCTTTTTTTTTTTTGAGATGAAGTCTCACTTTGTCTCCCAGACTTGAGTGCAGTGTTATGATCCCGGGTCACTGCAACCTTCACCTCTTAGATTCAAGCGATTCTCCTGCCCCAGCCTCCCAAGTAGCTGAGATGACAGGTGTATGCCACCACACCTGGCTAATTTTTGTATTTTTAGTAGAGACGAGGTTTCACCATGTTGGTCAGGCTGCTCTCGAACTCCTGACCTTGTGATCCACCCACCTCCACCTCAGCCTCCCAAAGTGCTGGGATTACAGGCATGAGCCATCGTGCCTGGCCCCCAGTGACTCTTTCTAAATCTCTCTCCAACCTCACTGCTGTGGCCTTAGTTCAGTGTCATGGATCCCCTTGAATTTTGATGAAAACTAAGCATTCACTTTTCAGGAAAACACACGCAAATATAGTTTCACACAAGAATTTCCAGATTCTCCAAAACCCAGTGAGGACCCTGTGATGGTTAATATTGAGTTTCAACTTGATTGGATTGAAGCATGCAACATACTGTTTTTGGGTTTGTCTGTGAAGGTGTTGCCAAAGGAAATTAACATTTGAGTCAGTGGACTAGGAGAAGCAGACTCACCCTCAATGTGGGTGGGCACCAACTAATCAGCTGTCAGCACAGCTAGGATAAAAGCAGGCAGAGGAACATGGAAGGACCAGACTGGCCTAACGTGGAAGGAGTAGATTGGCCTGAATCTTCTGGCCTTTGTCTTTCTCCCATGCTGGATGCTTCCTGCCCTAGAACATCAGAGTCCAAGTTCTTCAGCTTTTAGACTCTTGGACTGAACACCAGTGGTTTTCCAGGGGCTCTTGAATCTTCCAACACAGAATGAAGGCTGCACTGTCAACTTCACTAGTTTTGGGGTTTGGGGACTGGCTTCCTTGCTTCTCAGCTTGCAGATGGCCTATTGGGGAACTTCACTTGTGATCATGTGAGTCACTACTCCCTAATAAACTCCCTTCATATATAATCTATCCTGTTGGTTTGCCCGTAGAGAACCCTGGCTAATATAGACCGCCTTCTCTGGGTGCTTCTATGTCCAAGGATAAAAGTCTCTGGCTCAGGCTTCATTATTTCTCACCTGGATAACTCTGATGTCCTTTAACAGGTCTCCCTGCCACTCACCCTGCCCCTCTTTTGATCTGTTCTCCACAGTAGCCATCCAAGTAATCTTTTAACAGGGCAGATTTATTCATGGTCTTTCACATGTCCTCTGTAACACCTGTCACTGGTTCTCCATCACCTTAAGAATGAATGCCTGAATCCTCTCTGTGGTTGCACAGTGCTGCTGTTCCCCCAGCCTCTGTCCCTTGGCACGCGTATCTACACTTGGCTGAAATCATTCTGAAAGGCCACTCTTTCGGATCTCTGTGCCTTGAACATGGTGGTCCTTCACTCTTTCTGAGCCCTCACCTCCCATCTGCTTGGCTACCTGCCACTCATCTTCCCCTAGACAGCTCAAGGGTTATCATAAAAGTACTCCCTGATCTCCTGGGGCTTAGTGAGGGGCCTTCCTCAGATCATACTATGCTGTGATCATCATCTTGTCTATTTCCTTTGCCAGGAGGTGCATCATTGAGGCTGTGTTGTTAATATCTGTGGCACATAGTAGGTGCTCGATAAAGGCATGCTGAATGACTGAATGGAATAATCAAGTGAAAGGAGAGAGCAGTGATAGCAGCACATCTTGGATTCATATGAATGGGGCAGGTGTAGCCAACAAGGCTTCCAAAATAGGAAAATCCATATTTACAGGGGAGATAAACCAGACAGCTCTTCCATTTACAAAAAGGATTCACCACAAGGGACCTCTAAATAGCGGGTGCTTTAATGCTTTTGTGTAAGTGTTTGTTTACCTATCATTAATCATTTCACAAAGAGGCCAACAGGCTAAAGTGTGCCCAATCAGAGCCTTTAGAACAGAATCATGAGGCTTCTGAAGCTACACTGCAAGTTAACAGGAAGAAGAATTTGATGTTACACTATTCAATTAACATAACTTTTCAGGAAAAAGCCAGAGAGAAAAAGGGAGGGAGGGCAGAAGAGAAAGAAAAGGAGAACAGAAGCAACAGTTTTGAGAGGTCCAGCTACATGACCCGGGACCTGCCTTTAAACATGGACATCTCCGCTCTTCAGCGAGAGAGCAGGGGCCCACATGATTAGAGACTTGTAATTAGGCTCCTACAGGGCTCAGAGAAGGCAAAGTTCTTGATAGGGAAGACAGGGATATAAAAAGATCTCATTTGGCCATTATTCTGCACATAACAACTTGGATGGGTTTACTTTGGCACAAACAAAACTTTAGTTCATCCATCTCTTCACCAAATATCAATTTATCACCTGGGACACGTCAGGCCCTATGCTAGGCACCAGAGATGAAGTGCTGACCACGGCCGGTGCAATCTCTTGCTTGCAAGAATCCTGTCTTTTAAAGGCAGGAAGCAGGCAATCAATCGTCACAAAAACAATTGCTAAGAGTAAGAAGGTGCTGTGACAGCGTGGGTGGGGACACCAGGAGCTGCTGCAGAAAGGGAAGGCAGGCGGGGCTTCTCTGAAAGAGTATCGTCTGAGCTGAGCCTTATGGGTAAGAATAAGCCAGCTACCCGAAGACCTGGAAAAGGGACCATCAACATCTAAGGTGCTTTGGCAGAAAAGATCTAAGCATATTCCAGAAACAAAGAGGGAGTCACGGTGCCTGGAGTTCAACGGAGATGCAAGGGTTGAATGAGGTTTTGGGGCCAGGCTTTGAAGGGCTTTATAAACCTCTAAGGACAGGAGAACTATTCTAAATGCAAAGGGAGGCCGCTGAAGGAATTTCAACAGGAGGTGATAAGAGATTTACTCACGAATAATTATTCTCGTGGCTGTGTGGAGAACAGGGTACAGGGGAAGAAAAAAGAAGCTACAGCATCAGTCAGGTGGCTATTGCAGGAGTCTAAGCAGCAGATCACGGTAACTTGGACTAAGACGGTGGTAGCGAGGGCAGAGAGGTGGACAGATTCCAGACCTAGAACTGACGTGGGGTGCAGAACTGTTGTAAATGGCGAGAGCAGAGCTCTCTCTTAGGTCATGGCCTGCTCAGACATTCTGAGACTGTTACCTAGGAACCATGTCTATCAGAGTGGAGCTCTCTGTTGAAGAGATCTGCTTGGCCTCAAAGCTGGGCAGAACTATGCTTGGGCCATTTTGTGGTCATCACAAGCTCATAATTTTGGGGTGATAATTCTTGTAAACCAATCACTTGGGAAATCCAGAAGAAGTCCTTTCTATGTGTTCTAAAAGTTCCTGGTCTCAGGGCTGGCTCTACTGCATCCTCCCTCCTGCCCTTGGCCATGGGCACTCTCTTGAGATCCCCTGTTTCAGGAATGGCTTCGCTAGTTCAGCCAGAAAATGACAAATCATTTTTGACAACTCAGCTACAAACTGACCAAAGTCAGGTTGGTTGTTCACAATTACGATCTATCTGGTAGCTAATGGGATTTTCCCATTGCTAGAGGAAGGGAAGGGCTACAGGTCTGCTCCCAACAACCTTGTAATCAAAGCAAGCCTCAGACCAGATTCTGCCTCACAGAGAGACGTTTACTAGCAAACAAGTCCAAAAAGCGTCACACCAGCAGATCTGTGAGCTCAGTGGAATCCCAGCTCCCTATCACATAGGCACTCGAATGCACCTCACACAAAAGATTCGCCTTGAAGGAAATGAGACCATATTCCATTGCAGGATTTAGTTAATCTAGGCCAATGTTCTCCACTGGAACAGATTCTGTCTCCCAGATTTTGCCCTCCAGGCAATCCCTAGAGATATATTTGTTTTCACAACCCGGGGAAGTGCTACTCATATCTAGTGAGTAGAGGCTGGGATGCTGCTAGAGGTTCTACAGTGCATTCCGTCTGTCCTCAGGGACTAGATGCTCTTCTTCCTAAACAGGTATAGAATCAATCTCTCTCCTCTCCCTTCTCCTGTCCTTGTCTGGACCTTCAGCACTTGAGACAAAGCTTTCTTCCCACCAGCCTTCCAGCCCTGTGGTGCCCTCCTATCCCCAGCCCTGCCATCAGACTCATCTTCCCAAACCGGGAGCAGTGCAGTACTTTTCTGAGTTCTCCAGTGGCTCCTCAATGCACATGAAATGTAACTCTTTGCTTCCTCTCCCACCTCTTCCCCTGGGACATTTTCTTTCAGCCTCTTGCAGTTGCATTAATACATCAAGTACTCCTAAAGCACTGTGGCTTTGCACCTGCTGTTCCTTCTGCCCCTGTCTCATACCCTCTCCCACCCTCCTGGGTCCCCAGCTCTTGAGCCTCAACTCAAATATTGCCTCACCCTTTGGCTCCCCTGGACTGGCTTTGGGGCTCCTGATCAACCTTGCTCTGCTCTGGACACACCTCCATTGAAGCAGATGTCACAGCTGTGACATCTTTTTTGTACTTCAACCATTTGTTTGCATGTTTGCCTTCCCCCTGGACTCTAAGGCTTTTATAGTGGAGTTTGTGTCTAGCTCACTGGGCCCAGCTTGCTCTGCTATATAGCAGGCAGCACCTAAACATTTGTTCAATGAATGGTCACTTTCTATGCCCTGGGTTGTCCATTTCTGACTTATTTGTTTAGTTTAGTTTTTTTTTTAACAGCTTTTAAATACTTTAAATTTTCAGAGGATATAAAGTGATACAAGAGAGAGAGTTATGGCTATAGTTTTCCAATCTCAGCATGCCTAAGAATCATCTTGGGGATTTATTTCAAATACAGATACCCAGGAAATGCCCACATAATTTTGAAGAAAATTAATTCATTTTGAAAAACTGAGATATATTTCACGTCATAAAACTCACCTTTTTAAGTGTACAATCCAGTGGTTTTTAGCACATTCACAAAGTTGTGCAACCATTATCACTGTCTAACTCCAGATCATTTTTTATCACTCCAAGAAGAAACCTGCGTTCATTAGCAGCCACTTCCCATTGCTCCTTCCCCTCAGTCTTTGGAAACTACTAAACTGCTTTCTGGTCTGTATACATTTGTCTATTCTGAATATTTCCTAGTAATAGGGTAATATAATATATGGTCTTCTATGGCTTGCTTCTTTCATTTAGTATAATGTGTTCAAGGTTCATCTCTGCTGTAGCATGGATCAGTACTTCATTCTTTTTTATGACTGAGTAATACTCCACCATATGGATCTATATTGCATTTTGTTTATCCATTTGTCAGGTGACAGATATTTAGATTGTTTCCACTTTTTGGATATTATAAATAATGCAGATATGAACATTTTTGAGTTAGCTTGGAAATGGACTTGTGTCTCCAATTCAGTGATATATAGCCAAGAGAGTGGAAATTGCTAGGTCATTTCATAATTCTATGCTTAACTTTTTGAGGTTCTGCTCAAACTGTCTTCTGCAGCAGCTGACACATTCTGCTGCTTCCCAGCAGCAATGTATGAGGGTTTCAGCTTCCTTGCATGCTCATCAGCACTGGCTATTGTCCATCTCTTTGATAATAGCTACCCTAGTAGGTGGGAAGGAAATATGCTTCTGTGATTTTGGTATGCATTTTCCTAATGACTAGTTCTGTTGAGCATCTTTTCATGTGGATATTGTCCATTTGTATATCTTCTTTGAAGAAAAGTTTATTCAAGTGCTTTGCCCATTTTTTAAATTGGATTGTGTGGTTTTTGTTGTTACTGAGTTATAGATGCTCTTTATATATTCCAGATATTAATTTCATACCAGATATATTCTTTGCAAATACTTTGTCTCATTCTGTAAGTTATCTTAACTCTCTTCATAGTGTCTTTTGATGGACAAGAGTTTTAATTTTGATGAAGTCCAATTTATCTATTTCTCTTTTGTTTCTTGAACACTTGGTATTATATCTAAGAAAGCGTTGCCTAATTCAAAGATATAAAGATTTATGTCTGTGTCTTTTCCCAGGGTTTTATGAAAACAGTTTTATAGTTTTAGCTCTTACATTTAGGTTACTGATCTATTTTGAGTAATTTTTCTATATGGTGTGAGGCGGGGGGGGATCCAACTTCATTCTGTTGCATGTGAACAACCTATTATTCTAGCATAACTTGTTGAAAAGAATGTTCCCATTAGATAGTGTTGGCTCCCTTGTAAGAAATCAATTCACTGTAAATATCAAGGCTGATTTCTGGACTCTCACTTCTATTCTACTGATCTATACGTCTATTTTTATGCCAGTATGACACACTCGGGTGCCAAGGAACCACTCTTAGGAAAAAAAAAAAAAAAAAAAAAACACCCTGTTCTAAATCACAGTTGCTGTAAAAAGGAGCTAACCCAGACCAGTGGTTCCCAACCAGACTGAAGATCAGAATCATCACAGGGTCTTGAAAAAAAACCCTGACCACCTAGATCTCCTTCTCCCCAACTCCCTCCTTCCCTCAGGTTTTGATTCAGTAGGATGGCAACAAGGCTCAGGACATACGGTTTTTAAAGAAACCCTCTAGTGACCATCCAGCATTGGCAATCACTGGTCCAAGTGATCATATAAAATCTTCTCCAACATAAGATACCTATTATGTTAGGAAAAGATAAAATAGAAGATGGAAGTTTGACCCCAAAACACCTTAAAAGAGCATCCTATGTGTATTTGGCTGTTAGAAGGCATCTCTCTGATGAAAAAATATGAAGATGATTCTGTGAAAAACAATGACAGTAGGAGGACCAGTGTAGCTCCAAGGTGTCTAGATTGGGGAGGAGATAAACCACATTTCAGTGTTTACCTGCGGGACTCACCCCAAAGCCAGCACAGCGCCCTCCACACTGCCCTCATAGACGCTGTGCTGTGTTGGTGGCGTGTTTGTCACCCTGCTGGATTCTGGATCTGTTTTAGAAGACACAGGATCTTTTCCTCTTTGGATCCTCCATGCCCATCACTGTGCCAGGTCCATCACCGGTGTTCAACAAAATGTCAAATTAAACAAAACATGTTCTGTGTTTAGTCAAATGCACAGCAAATGCATAGGTCAAATAGCAGGCTTTATGTAAAAATGCTAGGTATGTGGTACTTTAAAAACAGAAGTGGAAGGGAATTAAGCAATGGGATTTAGGAGATCATTTTTTAAAATGTGATTATTTTTGAACCATGGTTATCATCTCTGTCCCCACCCACCTGCCTACCAACTGTATTCCTCAGGGTCCCAGCAGGAAACAGATGGCTCGCCAGCATTGAATGAAGAAACTGTTTGCAGAGGAGTGGACAGAATTAAGGCGACACCAAGGAATGGAGCCCCTGGGACTAGCAACAGTGAGGTGTCCTAGCCATCCTTAGGCCTGAAAGGATAAATGGACAGAGCAAGGTGGCCAGAACCTACCAAGATTTGGAACCTTGGGAAGGGGCTTCCCGGGAAGACTACAGCCATAGCCAGAAAATAAGCAGAAAATTCCTCTGGAAGGACAAGCAGAGAATAACCAGCACACCCACCCATAAAGAATAGGAAGATATGGACAGATTCAATAAAGAAAAAAAAATGTAGGGGCTGAGGTACGGCAAATCAGTTACGCTTCATAGTCACTGGTTTGTCTGACTTTCTGGGGATGCTGTGCTTTCATTAATTCATTCATCAAACACTTAACTGAGTTTTTTCATGTTTTGCACACTATTTTTGGCACTAGAGCTATAAAGATAAATAAGACACCTTTTCTGCCCTTAGGAAGTTCACAATGGGGAGTGGTGCACGTGGACAGGTAGGTCATTACAACACAAAAGCACAAAGGTGGGTGTGTTCATTTCCTGGGGCTACCGTCACAGAGTACCACATGCTGGTGGTTTCACAATGGAAATGTATTGTCTTCCATTTCTGGAAGCCAGAAGTTCCTTCTGAGAGCTGCCTCAGAAGGCTCTGTTCCAGGCACCCCACCCCGCCCCAACCATGTCTGGGGCTCCTTGGCTTGTGGAACCATTGTCTCTTCTCTGCCTTTATCTTTCTGTGGTGCTCTCCTTGTAGGTCTGCGTGGGTCTGTGTCCTCATCTCTCCTTTTTTTAAGAACACCAGTCATACTGGATTAGGGCCCACTCTACTCCATTAGAACGTCAACTTAACTAATTGCATCTGCAATGATTCTATTTATTTCCAAATAAGGTCCTATTCTGAGGTTCTGGGATTAGGACTTCAATATACTAATTTTGGGAACAGAATTCAATCCATAACATAGGAGATAGGGTCAGGGCATTATAGGAGCATTTACAAGACGGTCAGGGAGGAGCGATGAAGGGAGAACAACTTACCTGGTGTTATGGATGAATGAGACCGCCAAGTGAAGAGATGAGTGGGTAGAGGAGGAGGAGGACAGGGCACTTTGGGCTGAGGGGAGAACCAGAGCCAGCACCGGCGATTTGGCACTGCAGGCTCAGAAAGCACAAAGCTGCGGAGAAGGAGCAGCAGCTCTGGCCCGGGAGACCTTGCAGGATCTGCATGGAGTCCAGACTTAAGGTGGTGGTAGAGGGACGACGGCAGGGTTTGAAGCAGGGACTCGGCAAGACCAGCTCCACCGTTCAGAGGGGTCACTCCAGCAGCTGGGAAGAAGATGGTAAGGTCTGCAAACAGGGCAAACATCCAGGCGGCTGTGGATGGTGGTAGTAGGATAGCAGGGAGACAGGGAGACATTTAAGAGAGTCTCAGGAGAGAGATATAGGAGGACATGGCTATTGAGTGGAGGCGTGTAACCCCCTCTCCCACAGGGGGGCCACGGTGCCCTTCGGCAAGGTGGGGAGAGCGGGCAGTTTAACAGGAAAATGACTGTGCTCCCACTGCCATTTTAGGAGTGCTGGCTTCGTGTTGCCCGAGGGAGAAGCTAGGGGCAAAGAGTTCCACTGGAGACAGGGATTTGGGGGTAATTTGCCTGTCCCACGAGAGAGGATGAGCTTCTCCAGGGAGTGTGTGTGGCAGCGCAATGGGAACAGTGAGTTAGAAGCGAATCCTGGGGAACCCCGACAGGCGCGCAGCAGGCGGGCAGGGAAGACGGGCTCGCGCAGAGGGCTGCGCAGCATCGAGAACGTAGCAGATGGAAGTTCCGGGCTCAGGAAGCTCCAAAGAAGGTAAACCATGTTTTCAAATGCCACAGAATGTCCTCGTCAGGAAACGACTGAGACGAGTCTATTCAGTTTGTTATCAGAGAAGCCGGTGGTCACCTCAGTGACAGCAGTTTTAGGAGCATGGTGGGTGGGAACAGAAGCCAGATTCCAGAGAGCTGAAAGGGCGAACGGACGTGTAGGCGCAGGAAGTTTGGAAGAGAATGGGAGGAGGGAAGTTGAGCAACAGCGAGAGGGAGATACAGGGCACAAAACTGGAGGACAGTCAAGGGAGATGGAAGCACTTTTAAAAAACGAAACAGAGGAGATAACTATCAGTCTGTAGTAGACATGAAAGGATAGAGCAAAGGACACAAAGAGAAACACACCTCAGACACTGACAGGCGAGGATGAGGTGGGTGCAGAGGTGTTTGTAGGAAGGGGGTGGAAAGTCGATGGACATTGGGCCTGATGGCCTTGACATTGGAGACAGGTTTGGGCTGCTGAGTATGAGACAGAGGTTGAGTATGAGACACAAAGCTGAGGAGAAGGAGCAGCAGCTCTGGCCCCAGAAGACCTTGGTGATCTTTGGTTGAACACCTGTGATGGGCCAGGCACAGAGAAGGGCACTGAGGAGCCAAAGAGGAAAAGATCCCGTGTCTTCTAAAACAGACCCAGCATCCGGTAGGGTGACAGACACGCCACCAACAGAGTCCTAGAAGGCTTGGAATGGTCACCTAGGGGCAGAGGAGAGGGAGCTCTTCCAGGACAGGTGAAGGTGAGGTGAGTGGCCCCGAGGGTCCAGCAGAGGTCAGGGACCATGAACTTGTAGTGACCTGGCCTATGCAGGTGGGTCCATTTCCCTAGGGGTGCTCAGTCCCAGAGACGGGGCAAAGAAAAAGATTGTCAGGTTGGAATTTTGCTTTGTGAGTGTCTGGTGAGGCCCGGATGAGCCACCGAGTCCAGAATGAAGGGAGAGAGGGCAGGCGGAGCCTGATGAATAGGGAGAAGAGGGGGAGGTCAGTGGATGTGAGGACCCAGAGAGCGTGAAGGATGCACAGATGTCATAGAAAAGCAACACACTTGTCCTGCTTTTGAGTTTGCTGAGTGTTCGATACAAGTAAACAGCCAATTTTCACACTAAAGTGTCCATGTAACTTTGCAAATATCTTGTACAAAAGCATTAAAACTGGATTAAAAGGGCAAGTATGCATTTCAGCTACACTGGTCCCACAGTGATGTCACTAGTTATGATTGTAGGGGTGGTAACTGTTTAGAAAATAAAGGGAGGGGCCGCTCAATATTTTTTATCTTTATCAGAATCTGAAGTATTTCAGCTCTATTTCAAGATAGTACCTTGTAACAGATAGCTGTGTCTCTCCAAGAATAATAAAGCCCCGCTTTGCGGAGAGAGACTGTGAATGAAGAGCAGCAGGCAGAGGGCTCCAAGGAGTTTCCAGCTGTATTTTCTGAGCTTGCTGAGCATTTGATCAATGGCAAGGAACATCTCGGTTGTCCAGATGCAGTCATCCCATGCGAGATGCAGGGAGACCAGTGTTCTGATATGCAAAGAGAGCCTGGGACTCTCATCAAATCACCAAACAGGATGCTAGCCATGCAGCAAACAGGCCTGCAAGCTGTTGGCAGCCGAATATCGGGCTGCCAGAGCCAGGCCCAGCTACATGATGGGCACGGCCCCAGAGGCTCGGTGGCAATCTGTATTCCAATGCATGCCCTCCACCACGCTGCTGACCCTCGGCCAAGCGGGGCCCACGCTCAGGATCCAGAGACGCTGTTGTTGCAGCACATACAGGCCTCTTTGTTCAGAAATACTGCACGCATGAGAGGAAGCAGCTTCCTTTGGTTCTTTCCCCATGGCCTGGAAAGAAAGGCTTCACAGTCAAGCTCCCCAGCTGACCAGCGTTGGGCGAAGGGGTGGGAGGGGAACTTGCTGAAAGCTAGCTGGTTGTAGCACGGCTAAAAATGGAGCTTGAGGGAGTTTGGCTGGGAGTGTGGCAAACTCACTCAGGTGTCATCCAGGCCTGTGTTGGGCTGGTGGGGGGCCCTTGGCAGCCCTTGCTAATGAAATGTATTGAGAAAGTGGCTCTGACAGGGAAGTCTCTGTCAACACTGCCACTTTGGTGCAATCTTTTCAAATGACAAGGAGCCTCTTCCTTTACGTGCAGAGAGAGCTGAAGAGCAGGATAGATTCAAAGTGAGGCACAGGAGCAGTTGAGTAATTACCATTTTCTTCTGTGACTGCTCCACCTGCCCTGAAGTGATCTTCTATCAGCTGGAGGACACTCTGCTGTCCAATTCGGGGGTATGCTCTCTCTGCCTCCAGCTCTACCACCTGAAAACTTGGAAGCCACATGAGTAAGAGGCAGCCAGTGGGGAAGATGTCCTCAGACCATTCTTCACGCGAGAAAAATACCTAGATCGTCACTTCCCAGGCCTCAAGCAGTGCTGACAAACGGGCTCCACGCAGACCTAGGTGAGAACAGTTTCCATTCACAATGGAGTGCCATTACCCTTTACTAAAACAAAATAATATTTTTTTTGATCCCAAAGAAATTATTTCCTTATTTGTTGGCTCCAGGAAGTTATCAAGTAGTTCCTAATGTTGACTGCACGGCTAAGCTCCTGTTTGGTGATTTGCAGTTTCCCAGCAGGGTCAAAAGGAGTTCCCAGGGTTCCTGGAAATAGGTACCTGTGGTACTCACAAGCTAGGAAGAGGCTAGAACGGTGGAGAGAGATGGTAGGGCCAGGCCTGATGGGTCTCGGGGGCCTATGCTTTCCCCAGGCTGGGATCCACGCCAGCACTGCCTCCCCCATGCAATTCCTCCAAGTGGAAGAGAAGTCTTGCGACCAGCCTCGAGTGTGATTCATTTTATGGCACTCCAGCACCTAGTACAGCACACAGCAGGGACCTAGCAGATTTTTAATAGATGGATAGATGTTTAGCTTTTTTCCAGGGACTAGAAAGAAATGTTTCTTTGAATTTTAGCTCTATCAGCTTTGTTTGGGCATGAGACAAGGATATGCATCTTTTGAAAGGCTCCCAAATCTAGATATTCCTAGTATATCACTGCTCCCTGGAGCTCAGCAGGGCACTCCTTCCCCCGACCCCAACCAAGGAGAGACCACCAAAGCTGAATTCAGCCTTGCTAAGTTAAGCATCCCTGAAGCTCACTCTACTCCAGGTGAATTCTGGGAGTTAGCATTTGAGCCAAAAGACGTAAGGAGGAGCATTCCAGCTAATCCAGCGCCTCCAGCCTTCCTGGTTTCCAAGAACATGTAAATTTCCCTAGAGATCTAGCCCACTCTTCCCTTTTCACCTTTTTCTTCAGACTTACCTCCTCCGTGCTTCCCACCTTACATTTATTCACCCAATGTTTATTCAAGGCATATTGAGCATCTGACACTACAGGTTACTAGGGACATCAAAGCTAAGACCCATCCTGTGAGTTTACAGCCCACTGTAATGGGGAGAAAGGCAGATGCTCAGCATTGGTTTTGACACACGATTACGTTCATGGAGTTTCAGTGGTGGGGGCAGCCCATGGTGAAGGAATGTCAGACTTAATTTTTGTATTTGGGAAGATTGGTTTAGTGGCATAACCATATCACCTTTAATTTATATTTCCAATTTATAAAGAGTTTTCTTTTCTTTCTTTCTTTCTTTCTTTTCTTTCTTCTTTTTCTTTCTCTCTCTTTCGCTCTTTTTCTTTTTTTTAAAGACAGAGTCCTACTCTGTCACCCAGGCTGGAATGAGGCAGCACCACAATCTCACTGCAGCCTTGACCTTCCAAGCTCAGGTGATACTCCCACCTCAGCCTCCCGAGTAGCTGGGACTACAAGTGCATGCCACCATGCCTGGCTAATTTTTGTATTTTTTGTAGAGACAGGGTTTCGCCATGTTGCCCAGGTCGGTCACGAACTCCTGAGATCAAGCTATCTGCCCACCTCGGCCTCTCAAAGTACTAGGATTACTGGCATGAGCCACTGCATCAGGCCAAGATTTTCTGATACATTATATCCTTTAATCTTCACACTAATCCTGTGAGATAAGGGATTAGAATTTTGTTTTATAAATAAGGAAACTGAGGCACAAATTAGTGACTACTCGAAATCCCAGGGTTCATAGCGGGTTTGAACTCAGGATGTCTTCCGGTAGCCTTGGCCCTTCCTACGCCACCAAGCAGCCTTCCCAGTAGGCTGGCGGCCCCTTCTCCCCCGCAGGTGGGAGTGGAGGTGAGGGGAGCACTCCTAAGAGGGTTGGGCGAGTTATCCAAAGGCCGCACCTACCACCCCACCTACTTCCTTTGCCCACAGCTGCTTGTCTCTTT
The DNA here is from genome assembly GCF_030222135.1 of Aotus nancymaae. NCBI lineage: Eukaryota > Metazoa > Chordata > Mammalia > Primates > Aotidae > Aotus > Aotus nancymaae. The sequence goes on from NW_026988447.1 coordinate 15,504,999, forward strand.
GTTTTTCAGTTTCCAAACTGTAAAAAAAGAAATAAAAATAGTGATGAAAGTGTTCTGTTCCCTCCTTAATGAACCCACCTGCTGGCTATTGCCTGAAATTCCTTTAAAGAGGTACAAATTCCTTCATTCTGCAGGTATAAATAAAAAGCTTAAGATGCAAATATCTGGAAGCCTTAACACACAGATATAAATAAGTTCCACTCAAGTTCAGATGATAATGGAATAGTCTATCCTGCCTTCTCTGAGCTAGAAGGCAGAAGTAGAAATCACCAGTATTACATAGCCTTTATAATTCCAAAGCAGTTTTACCATAATCTCATTACTTCTATATATAATATATATATTACATATATAGAATTTTTTGAATTCTATATATGTTGGAATTTTCCACTCCCACCTGAAGGGGAGGAGGGGCTGCCAACTTGCTGGGAAGGCTGCTTGGTGGAGTAGGAAGGGCCAGGGCTTCCTGAGTTTAAACCTGCTGTTAACCCTGGGACTTTGAGTAGTCACTAATTTGTGCCTCAGTTTCTTTATTTGTAAAACAAATAAGGAAATATATATATATATATATATATATATATTTAGAGAGAGAGAGAGAGAGAGAGAGAGAGAGCATCTAGTAGATGCAAGGCCTTGTGTTACGTGCTAGGGATAGAGTAGGAACCAAAGCAGACATAGTGCCTTCCCCCATGGAGCTGAATCAAGTGAGAAATACAAAAGCATAGGTAAATAAATGACCCCAGGCTGAGAAGTGCTGGAAGGGAACAGAGCAAGGAAGGGCTATCCCAGGGTAGGGGTGAAAATGTCATACCTTTTCTTCATCCATCAGTCATAGGACCATGACTGACAACTTGTTTAACGAAAGACAGAGTAACACAAGGAAAGCACGACAAACTTACTTAACAAAATTTTATGTGACACAAAGGCTTCAGAAATGCAGACCCTAAAACTCAGAGAAAGTTATATTTTTATGCAAGTCTTGAAGAAAGAAGTCCATGGTTATGAAGAAACACAATTGAACAAAAAAGGGTCTGATCTAATGGGAATGAACTGGGGTGGGGGGTGGGGTCTGCAAGGCCTGTTTGTCCAGAGTCTTTTCTGTATCTCTGTAAGACATGCCTCCCTGCTAGGTATGGGGCAGGACACCTGTCGCAGGAGGACTTTCAGCAGGGAAGGGGGAAGGTCAGAGACCTTCCTAGGTTTTATGGCTTGCTTTGGGATGAGGAATTCTAGTTTCTGTACCCTGTTTGAGGGAGAACACAGGATAGGAGCAGGTCAGAGTGACCTTGTTTCTGAGGCCCTTCTAATCTCTGTTAGTTCAAAGTACCCAGCATACCAAGGAGCCATACTCTGGGGTGTCATGTTCTGAACCCTGACATCAGGCAGAGGGAACGACATAGTCAGAGGCTCTGAGGTGAGTGTGGGCACGAGAAAGGCCTGGAGGTGCCCAAGAGCAGGGAGGCGGCGGAAGAGAGTGGGGGTGGGTAAGAGCAGGACTGCACTGAGGAAGGCCTAGGAGATTGTGGGTAAGGACTTTGAAACTTGAGCCCAAACTGAAAGGGCAGTGGGAAACATGCAGGGGTTTTAGAGCAAGATGGATAACAATATGATGTTTAGCTTTAAAAAAATATGAATTTTCTTGTAGGCTGAGGAATGGATTGGGAGATAACAAGAATGAGGCCATTGCAGTCATCCAGGTGAGAGGGGACAGGGGCTTGGACTAAGATGGAGAAGAGGAGGTGGGAGGATAGATGGTTCCAGAGATATTATCTGATAAAAATTCATAGCATGTGTTAATGAGTTTCAGAGATGAGGAAGAGAGAGAGTCGAGGATGGCTTTAGTTCCCTACTCTCACTGAAGCAGTTGGGTGAGAGAAGGGCCCGTAGAGGAGAATGAGCTTTGGAGGGAAGAGGATGAATTCAGTTTGGGGCATGTGGGGTTTCAGTCTGCATAAATGTGGAAGTGGATAGAGATCCTGTGACTTTTTTTTTTTTGAGATGAAGTCTTGCTGTGTCGCCCAGGCTGGAGTGCAGTGGCACGATCTCGGCTCATTGCAGCCTCTGCCTCCTGGGTTCAAGCAATTCTCCTGCCTCAGCCTCTTGAGTAGCTAGGATTACAGGGGTGCACCACTATGCCCAGCTAATTTTTGTACTTTTAATAGAGATAGGTCCCTCGAACTCCTGACCTCATGATCCACCCACCTCAGCCTCTCGAAGTTACAGGCATGAGCCACCGTGCCCAGCCTCCTGTGACATTTTTGCTCTTTAGTGGCTGAAATTCCCTTCTCTGACCCATGGTACTCGGCCAAGTCAACCTCCAGCCCATTCATTCTAGTGCGGCCCCCTCTGCTGTCTCCCCTGAACCCACCAAACACAACACCTAAATACAGTAACATGAAAGTGAACGTTCCCCAGGCGTCCAGTGTCCCTCCTCTGTGTGTTCCTCATTTCCTGGAAAAGGAGTAGAGAGAGAAGCCAATTTCTGCAATTTGTACATTGGAGACGTTCTTATTTACCAGATACTGCCAGAAAGCTGATCCCTGCTTTCCAGCAGCCTGTTGCAAACACACATACCACATGTGGAACTCCAGCTCCTCAAGCAGGAGAGGCGAAAGGACAGCCTATCTCTGTGCTCATCAGCCTGACTGATGGATGAACACTGCTATTGACACAGCCCCATCTTTCGAAAGGCAAATAAAAGTAAACCTCCGTGAGAGAAGTGATGCAGATGAAAACCCACTTCAAGACCCCTTGTGCTCTCTACAATTCATTTTTTCCAAATCCTTTCATTGATTATATTGTTTTAAAAGAGAGAACAGAAGTCCTTCGAAGTAGCTGAACTATACCTGCTATGATTTTTGCCTTTCTGGGTAAGTTTTTAGTCAATAGACAGAAAAGGGCCTTTTTCAAGCTGTGCTCAGCCTGAAAAAGGCTTACCAAACTATTCTCCCCAAATCCCACCTCACCAGGCTTTCTGCACTTCGAGCCTGTCTGCTTTTACAATGCCTGGAACTCTGTAGATAGAAGCATGGCAGATTTTCTGTTCAGGGTAAAGGAGGGCCAATGGAGTGAGATTTTAGGAGCAAGAGAGGAACCTCCTGTCTCTCCTCCTCCCCTAATTCACGTCTCCTCTTCCTCTTTTGCTTCCTTTAATGATTAACCAATACAAAGGCCACAGTTAGAGATGTGTCCAATACCTTGGAGGAGAAGTAAGAGAGTGGGTGAACCGTGATCTCTCAATAAAATTAAACAGGTGTCTCGGCCCTTGTCCTCTAGAAAAGCAGAGACTGGGCAAGGAGACGGGTGGTAAAGGTCAAAGGGAGGTGAGGAAGGTCAAGGTGAGAAGTGATTCCGTAGGAGCACTTTCACTCTGGACTGTAATAGCCAGGAGGACAGCTAGGGGCTTAGCAGATATGTTTACTTGGCATGATTGCAAGAAGAAGCACACCTCATCTCCCAGAATAGTGCACAGGAGGGAGAAGGGAGAGGAATCTGTTAGGCTCCCTCCTGTCTCTCCTCTCCCATGTGTCAAGTTTCCTCCCAAAGGGAGCTACTCCCCCATACTTCCAGATTATGTAATTCAGTTCCTCGTCTCAGGCAGTCAGATCCCATACCTTACATGGTGGTGTTTTATTCAGCTCCGAAAGTGGTGGGGCAGGAAGCCCAGTCTCTCTCCCCTACTGCAAAACCTCATCAAAGTAGTCCTTGTACCTGCCATGATCATCCTGAATAAAGTCTGCCTTACCATCTGTCTTAGTCCATTTTCTGCTGCTATAAGAGAATACCACAGACGGGGTAATTTATAAAGAATAGAGGTTTGTTTGGCTCACGGCTCTGGAGGCTGAGAAGACCAAGAGCACAGCGTCGGCATCTGACAAGGGTGGAAGGCATGACGTGGTGAACAAGTGCGCGAGACAGAAAGAAAACAGGGGCTGAAGTTACCATGTAATCGGGAGCCCACGCCCGCAATTACTAACCCACTCCCATGATAAAGGCATCCCTTTAAGCTATTCATGAGGGCAGAGCCCTCGTGGCCTAATCACCTCTTACAAGCCCTATCTCTTAATTCTGTTATGGCACTTAAATTTCAACATGAGTTTTAGAGGCGACATGCAAACCATAGCACCATCTTTTAAAAAAAATAAAGTGGAGGGGGGAAGTAGAACCGGTGGGGACACTAACAAAAAGAGAAAGGGATGGAGGAGGAGGAGGCTGCAGCCAAGCGAATCTGAAAAGGAACATAGGATCTGTGTCTCAGTGTAATCAATGACATCATTTTCTTTCCATATACTAGGTTTTAGTAGAAGAGGAAGGAAAAACGCAAAGGAGCACCTGGTGGGGTGTGGCCAACAAGGAGGTGTGGGGAGCACAGTGAGTACGCCCAGAAGAAGAGGGCCAAGGGCACAGGACTGCCTGTGTATGGGCATTTTACATCTCATCTCATTTTGCATCTTGCGACACAGGGCCACTGAGGAAGGCCGAGGGCGGGAGCACAGGGCGTCAGAATCCCCGCTGCTTGGAGAAGCACACAGGTGCTTTCATACAGAGGAGAGTGCTTGTGAAACCACTCGCTACAATTGGTGATAAGGAATGCTGGTCTGTGCCCTAACCTACCTGCCACAGCCAGCAGAGATGTCAACATGGTGCCCGATGACGTCCTGTCTCTCTAGTTGGACCTAAGGTTTGACTGTGTGTGCATCCTTGGTGAGGAAAGTGGAAGATATAAAACTGAACAGCCCCATTTCCTAAAACAAGGGCAGGGCCAGGTCCTCTCCCTGGCAGAGAAGGACTCAGGGTCTCCTTGAAAGATGTTGCATGGTCCACTCTGCCTTGCCTGGCTGCAGGAACACCACCACACCCCTCCAGGACCTCATGCCTGAGAGGGCCTTGTTAGCAGAGCACTCACATAGCGGGCAGCACTTTCGGAGTCCCTCTGTTGGCCACGTGTTGGCCTCCTGGGAGTAAGTTCATTGGCCTTTCCCTAGCAGAGCCCCATGAAAGCTGCGGAGGGCATCCAGTACCTTCTGGACTTTGCACTGGACCCTGAGAGTTCGTTACAAGGAAGCCAGAGGACTTGGGCATGATCTTGCTATCCAGTTAAACTGGTGGTGTTTTGGACCTCCCAAGGCTAGACCTTGGTTGTAACAAAGAAACACTATTCGTGTGACAGTGTTCAATATGCTTTCACCTTCACTGGTGCTTGTTTTTAAGCAACAGCCCCATGAAGTTACCGATGAGCAATCTAAACTAAAGAGGTTATTAAGAGGAGCTCCCAAGGTCACGTAGCAGATAAAGACATGAGCTCACATCTTTTATTCCTGAATTCTCTTTCAGTGCTGTGTTAGAAACCTGAAGAGGAGCCCGACAGAGGAGACTGCATTAATGTGTTTATTCTAATTTAGAAACATAGTTCTAAGTTCTTGCATCTAAGGTAGCAACCAAGAGCGTTTTAGGCCCGGGTCTTCAGGTGGCACCCACCCTGCACTATCTTGGGCAACAGCCATGAAATCCTCTGAATCATGCATTTGCATTTGTCAGTTATCACCCCTCCCACCTGGACTATTTTGAGAAGGAATGCAGCAAGCGTTTCCCAGACTGCTTCTCTCTGTTTCTTCTTCTCTTTCTTTCTCACTCCAATCGTCAGCCCCACCCCTGCTACCACAAATGCCACTCACAGAGGCTCTCTTTAATAGCATCCATCAGCCTCCCAGCTGGGGGCAGAGATAAGGGTGCAGTAGTTACTACCCTATGCTCTTCTCCAGGGCTTGAGGGTGTCACTGTCACTTCTTCAGTTTGGGAGCCCTTCACACAAAGACACACATGCACAATTACCAGTTCCTAGTGTGGAGAGGGGAGAGGAAATCAGCTCTGGCTCCCAGCCCAACCATGTATCTCTTTCACCTATAAGGATCTCTTCTCCCTCAGCCTGGATGCCTCCCCTCTGTCCTGTGCAGGCACTGAGCCTGCCTTCTGCCCCCTTTGCCTGATGAGCTGAAGGTGAGGAAACTGGCCGGTGGGCAACTCTTCCTGGGACACAAGAAACCTCTGTTTAAGAATCTGGGTCATTTCTAGACTTATGGCAGTGGCGGGACCCTGGAGCAGTGAACTAGGACTGCAGCTGCTTCCCTGTAGATCCTTTAGACCAGCCGGAGGTGTTGCCACCTTCCTAAAAACATTTACTTTGTCCTGTCTTACTCCTTCTTAATTCAATAGCCGTTCCTGGATTTTCTATCTCCATCTCTCAGATTTTACTTGCCTTGAGGGAGACAATGTAATTGCTGATGGGTTCTTCTTTCCCTCTACACAGAAAAAAACAGGTCACTAAGACTGTAGTATCACAGTAAAGAAAGAGTTTAATTGACAAGAGGCCAGCCACACAGGAGATGGAGTTACTTTTCAACTCAGTCTCCCCAAAGGCTTGGAGGTTAGGGTTTTTCAAGGATAGTGTGGTGCACAGGGGACTAGGGAGTGGGTGCTGTGGATTGGTTGGGGATGAATCACAGGGATATGGAACAAGGTCTCTGTGAGCTGAATCCACCCTGGGGTTGGGGGCAACAGGATGGGTTGAGTCATGATAAGTCACAGGTCTCGGTGGGGTCAGCCAGAAAAAACATCTCAAAGGACCAATCCTAGGTTCTACAACAGTGATGTCATCTAGAGGAGCAACTGGAGAAGTCACAGATCTTGTGTCCCCTGGCAACATGACTCCTGAGAAGTAAGAGATTATAGAAATGTACCTACATTTTAGCAGAATTTGGGCTCCTCCCATAATCCTAATCTTGTGGCCTTTCATTAGTCTTACAAAGGCAGCTCTAGTCTCTGAACAGGAAGAAATCAGTTTTAGGTGGGACTATTATCATTATCATCCTTGCTTCAAAGTTAAATAGTAAACTAAATCCATCCCATGGTTAGCTTGGTCTACGCCTAGGAATGAGCAAAGACTGTGAGGCTAGAAGCAAGATGGAGTCAGCCATGCTAGACTTCTCTCTCTGTCATAATCTTTGCAAAGGCAATTTCAAAGACATTGGATTATTCATAATTTTATGGCCCAAAGTTTTTAGTGGGCTAAGTGGCCCCAAGATGTCATATAAGAAGGTGATAGGAAAACTGTATTGAAATGCTAATTTTTACCCCTTACTGATGTGTGTCCTTGGGCCCATTATGTAACCCAGCAGTCCCCAACCTTTTTGGCATCAGGGACCAGTTTCATGGAAGACAGTTTTTCCATGGACAATAGGCAGGAGTTAGGGATAGTTTCGGGATGAAACTATTCTACCTCAGATCATCAAGCATTAGATTCTCATAAGGAATGTGCAACCTAGATCCCTCATATGCACAGTTCACAATAGGGCTTGTGGTCTTATGAGGATCTAATGCCACCCCTGATCTGACAGGAGGCAGGGCTCAGGTGGTAATGCTGGCTTGCCACTGCTCACCTCCTCCTGTGCTGCCCAGTTCCTAACAGGCCACGGACTACCAGTCTCTGGCCCTGGGGTTGGGGACCCCTGACTTAACCCCACTTCTGCCTCAGTTTCTCCATCTATAAAATGTGAACAATTCCTGTGGAAGGGTTATTGCAAGGACTCAATGAGATAATGCATATGAAAGCCAGTCACTGACCCAATGGAGGACTCAATAGGGCTTGGTCCTTCCCTGACACAGGGTCTTCTTGGCTAAATACTCGGTGCCTCAATATTGAATTGAAAATGATAGAAAAACATCACCTGTCACTTCAGAAATCACATTGTCCCTATGGTTCTTTGCTTTTCCTCATACAAGTATGCTTTCAGACACGCTGAAGACCTCATACTTCTTTTTACTGTTACCCTATTTCACTTAAATATCAAGTAAAAGCTTCACACCCATTTCTACCCCAAGTCACCAAGTTAGTTCTGTTTTCCTTATCTTCCATTACCTCCCTGCCCCAGACACACCTGTACCTACAACTGTAGGAGAAAAGCCAATTATCTTCATTTATTCATGTATTTGTGTCCACTTTGACCCAGATAGGATCCCAGACAACTCCAAATGTGTTATTACAGTAAGATTTGAATTTATATTAAATTCAAGTTTGGTAGGTGAGGACATGGTAATGTTGCAAAGGTGAGCTACTGGAAGGGTAAGAGGGAGCCAGGTGTGAAGTTAGCTCACAAAATGCATGAAGTTATGTGAACATATGCAAGAAGAGCTGGATATTGATAAAGAACCACGTACTTCCACTCCCTGCCCCAGCTGTCCCTTTTGGGAAGGAGTAAAAAGAGAAAACCAGCTGGGCGCAGTGGCTCACACCTGTAATCCCAGTACTGTGGGAGGCCAAGTGTGCAGATCATGAGGTCAGGATTTCGAGACCAGCCTGACCAACATGGTGAAACCCCGTCTCTACTAAATATACAAAAATTAGCTGGGTGTGGTGGCACATGCCTGTAATCCTGGCTACTCAGGAGGCTGAGGCAGGAGAATCACTTGAACCCAGGAGGTGAAGGTTACAGTGAGCCAAGATTGCACCACTGCACTCCAGCCTGGGCAACAGAACGAGACTACATCTCAAAACAAAACAAAAATTTGTTTTTTTAAAAAAAAATAAGAGAAGACTACTGAAAATAACTGTGGCCACACCCTCTGTTTCTTCCATAGGCAGAAAAGCACTGGGGCCACTGCAGTCTCCGTGAGAGTCAGTAGGGGCCACTGCAGTCTCTGTGAGAGTCAGGAGGGGCCACTGTATTCTCCCTGAGAGTCAGTAGGGGCCACTGCAGTCTCTCTGAGAGTCAGGAGGGGCTGCTGCATTCTCTGTGAGAGTCAGGAGGGGCCACTGCGTTCTCTGTGATAGTCAGGAGGGGCCACTGCATTCTCTGTGAGAGTCAGGAGGGGCCACTGCAGTCTCTGTGAGAGTCATGAGGGGCCACTGCATTCTCTGTGAGAGTCAGGAGGGGCCACTTTGTTCTCTGTGATAGTCAGGAGGGGCCACTGCATTCTCTGTGAGAGTCAGGAGGGGCCACTGTGTTCTCTGTGATAGTCAGGAGGGGCCACTGCGTTCTCTGTGAGAGTCAGGAGGGGCCACTGCAGTCTCTGTGAGAGTCAGGAGGGGCCACTGCATTCTCTGTGAGAGTCAGGAGGGGCCACTGCAGTCTCTGTGAGAGTCATGAGGGGCCACTGTGTTCTCTGTGAGAGTCGGGAGGGGCCACTGCGTTCTCTGTGAGAGTCGGGAGGGGCCACTGCAGTCTCTGTGAGAGTCAGGAGGGGCCACTGCGTTCTCTGCGAGAGTCAGGAGGGGCCACTGCGTTCTCTGCGAGAGTCAGGAGGGGCCGCTGCGTTCTCTGTGAGAGTCAGGAGGGGCCAGACCACGCTGCCTTCTGCACAGTCTCTGGAAGAAGGTGGCCAAATGTTCATCATCCAGGGAGTCGGGAGCAGACACTCCTAAACTGGTCATTTAAATTCCTAGTTTAAATGACTAAATCGAGGTAACTTGGGGCTTTGCTTGGAAAATACAAGTCCACAGTGAATTCCAGCAAGCTCTGACTTTATGACACAGAAACACTGCAGGCATGGTAGTGACTCAACAAATTAAACATTTATCAAGTGACACTGAGAGTTTAAAGACTAAGACAATTAAAGATGTGTACCCCTACACACACACACGACCACTGTGTAAGTTTACTGGAATTTCATGGAATCACTAGAACTGGAGGGAAACTGAGAGAGTCTGCATTCGTTAGGTGGATGAGGATGTCCAGGTTACCGACTTGACCCTTAAAGTGATTGAACGGCAGCATGGCTGTTGACAGAGCTTCTGATGCTCACTCCAATGAGTGTGTCTCTCTTGACTCACCTACCTTTTCTTTGCCTTTGATTCTGACCATCCCACCTGCAAAGTCCCTTCCTTGTCTTGCTGTCTTCCCTATTCTTCTCTCCCCGACCTGACTCTGCAGCAAAGCTGCTACTGGGTATTCTGACCGGCTAGCTTGCGGGGGTCCATCAGAAGCTGCAGCACCAGGAGTTTTATTCTCCTGTTTCTAAGGTGATATTTGGGTTATTTGCAGAAGAAGTGTTTACACCACACACCCTGCATTCACGTTGCTTCCTTTCTGTTACACTATTGATTCTTTCTCTTGGCAGCTGAGGGGAGGCTTTGATGTGGAGATATGTTGTAGTTTCTAAAGGAGGGAGATGTTGATGGGAGGATTTACAGCTGTTTGAAGAATTCCTCCTCCGCCCTGGCAATTGTTCTAGAGGGAGGAGCCGCTGGTGCATTTTCCAGGCGGGGGGGCAGCTTTCCTGAACTCTGTCTCTTTCTGAGAGGGAGAGAGAGGAAACTGAAGTGCTTCCAAATAAAGATCTGAGTAATGAGATTTGATCTACAGGGATTTGTTATTAAACTCCAAGAATTTCCAATTGCAATCCATAGCACCCACAGATTTTGTTCCTTTCAGACAGGCAAAGGGGCTGCTCTATTTGGGGATGAGGAGATACACGGAGGTCCCCTTCACTATCCCATTTCCCCTTTAAATTATTCCGCCATGAGAGACTCTTCTCCTGTTCTGTTGCAGCAACTCTCAGCAAGTGAATAGTGCTTTCTGGGGACCTCGTCTTTGTTAAGTAGATCTGCAGTGATACAGTAGAGATTTTAATGTGCAGTGCTGTGTTTTAATAGACTATTAAACTACAGCATTACACATTAGCTGGCTATGGCACAATTGCAGAAATATCGAAGATGTGCTCTCGGGAAAGCACTATTGACTTTAATGGGGAGATGCTGCAGTAGGCTGAAAATCTCTGCAAAGTGAGTCAAGAGGAAGGCAGGGAGAGGAGAGAACCAGGGAGCCCACGATCCAGGCTGAAGCAAAACCCTCTTCTCATTCCCAGTTCCTGCATCTGTGAGGGCAGGTCCTCGCTGGGTTGTAATCAGCTTGAGTCTGGAGGACTTGTTACCGTGCTACAGGAAGAGTTTTCCAAGCTGTGAGTTTCAAGGCGGGGCATCTGGCAGTCCAGGCCCACTCTCACCTGCTTCAAGGTTGGAGTGACTTTGAGGCATGTGGTCATTTGTCTCAGCTTATGGGGGACTGGAGCTTTGATTTTTATGGTTTGTTCTGCTCTCTGTGGCCAAAATGACAGGAGCACAAGGTAGATGATGTTCTTCTTTGGAAAAGTCATTTTGCTCCGAGATTTTCTCCTCCCAAGGGCCTTCATCTCAGCACACACTGATAAGTAAGCATGCACACACACAGTGGCATCCACACACAGACCTTTTGGTCTCAGCAATAAATAAGGAACTCGGGACTTCCAGAGTCTGTTCCCTTCTCAGCATTTCAGAGGCGGCTGGGCTGAGTCTCTCCCCAAAGAAAACCAACAGATTTTTGATCAGCTGTGATATAAGAGAGCAATTCGGCAGCGAAAGGACCCCATCCAGCCATTATGCAACGTGAAACTGCAGGCAGGTCATTCTCCACCTGTATCATTCTGCAGCAGAAATAAACTCTGAGAACAGAGCTATCCAAGCCTTACTCAGATGAGAGCTGCAAACAGCATTTTCCAAAAAAATCCATTTTAACTCACATGCTTTTTCCTACTGTGCCTTCCTGCTATACAGCACCATTTAAAAACCAAATTGCAAATGCTAAAATGAGGCCAGTGCCTTCCCAGGATATGCGCCCCCAAACACACTCTTTATGCAAACCCCGGCCCGCAGGAAGCCTGGAGGAGGCAGGAAGAAATGGAAAGACAAGGGAAATAACCCCAAAATCAGGAGTACAACAAGATTTCCCCATCTGCCTAAAGAGTTTGCTCATTCAGCCTTGGAAGTAATCGCTTTCTTACTCACCCAGTGACATTTTATTCTGGGTGAGCAGACAAGAATGTTAATTTCATTCATGCTCTCTTCTGTGTGTTATTATGAGGAAGGGGGGGATTGCTTTCTTTTTCTTTTTTAGATGGAGGCCTTGTGAGTAGGACAGGCAAGCTGCCACCACAGAGAAGGATTTGAGATGGTTCTGGGCAAGGCCCCTGGCCTCCCTTCTCCGGCCAATGCCTGTGGTCCAGCCTTCAAAGCGTCATCCCTCTAGGGTTTGAAAACACATACAAGAAGGGAGTTTCACAGCCTGCATCTTTAAACCTTTTCAAAAATGTGTTATAAAAATAACAAGCATACGGTTAAACAGGTTTTTCCCAACAGCCCAAGAAATTATAAAAGATAAAGAAAATATCTTCTTCATCTACCTTATCCCTAATCTAATGGGGCCACCATTAATAATTTCAGGGTTTGGTTCTTTGGGTTGTTATAATTTTAAGTGCCTTATTTTCTTCATTTCAACTCAAGAAGTGATCAAACGATTCCCTGTGATTAAAGAAGACAGAAACATATTTTCCCACCTTGGTTGCCCCTCCAGTTCTTAAATGGACTCAACATCTTTAGGTAACGCCTTAGAGATCAACTGTAATCTTAGCAACAATTAGTTAAGAGAGAGCTGAAGGTTCTAGGTGCTGGGCAGGGCTCACAGAGGAAGGCTGGAGACTCATTTATTTTTACTACATGGCTCTGTCCAGTTGTAACTTTTTCCCCACTCCATCTTTCATTGGTTAAAGGATGGCAGGCATCGGAAGACAGACAGCCTTGATGCCCAAGGTAAGAACTTGCTTTAAGAGCCTCAAGAGTTTTCAATTTGTCTTTATTCATTCAGAAAACATTCATTCATTCAAAAAAACCATGTATATTCCACTTGGACCTTGTGGTAGACAGCATTAATGGCCTAACTCTTCACACCCTTTGCCATGTAACTGCAGTGTCTTCCGCTGTGTGGGCAGAATTAAATTCCCATCCCTAGCCCTGGACACATGTCTTCCTCTCTGGGCTGATGGGATATTAGTAAGCATAGCACAGACATGCTGGCCTTCCTTCTTGCCTTTCTGCCATCGCCATGACAAGGATGAGCTCCAGCTAGCCCTTAGTCTTGAGAGAAGCATGGCTTTCCTGGCTAAGTTGCTCCATCTGAACCAGCCCAGTGGTGATCAGCCAGGCCCAGCCTAGATCAGCCAGACTCCATGGACCTGTGAGAAACAAACGTAGGTGGTAGTAGGCCCCTGCTGCTCTATAGTTTTCATTATGTGGCGGTTTTGATTGATATGAAATAACTGACACAATCTTCCAGGCACCGTCCAGAACACAGGAAAGGCAGCAGGCAACTGAGCCACTACTCTCACGGAGCTCACATTCCATTGGAGCACTTTATAGTTTTCACACATATACATCACCCACTGAATCCTCCCACAGGCAGTCCCATTTTTCAGATGAGAAAACTGAGGCTCAGGAAGGCTAAGGGACTTGCTATTATAATATTATAATAGAAGTGGCCAGGCGCGGTGGCTCACGCCTATAATCCCAGCACTTTGGGAAGCCAAGGCAGGCAGATCATGAGGTCAAGAGATCGAGACCATCCTGGCCATGGTGAAACCCCATCTCTACTAAAAATACAAAAATTAGCCGGGCATGGTGGCACGTGCCTGTGGTCCCAGCTACTTGGGAGGCTGAGGCAGAAGAATCACTTGAACCCAGGAGGCAGAGGTTGCAGTGAGTCGAGGTTGTGCCACTGCACTCTAGCCTGGCTCCATCTCAAAAAAAAAAAAAGAAAAAAAAATTATAATAGAAGCAACCTAGAAAGTGCCAGAGCTGGGACGATGAACCCAGGTCTTCTAACTCCAAATGCTATGCTCTTTCCACTACCGCACAGCAACCTCAACCTCTACCTTCTCCTGAAGTCTGTACCTCTCACCGGAGTTGCAGAGGGACCTGACTTTGGGTGAGGAGCTAGATGGAATGAGTAAGTCTCTAAGTCTGACCCAAAGAGGACTGCTCTGTTATCAATAAAACAAGGAGAAACAACTCCTTTTTATCCCCTGAAAATTGTTTCCTTGCAATTAAACCAATCTCTGTTTACAAGTATTTAGCATGATTCTAGAAATTGCATTTTAAAATTATGCGAACAGAGAGAAAAGGCAGCCCACACAGTGAGTGATTTCTTGTGAGTAATTGGCTGCTGGTTCTGGCTCCAATGACGCCTTCTTTTTTAGAACATAATTAGTGATTTCAAAGGAAACTGTTAGAAATGGTCTAGGTCTCCAAAGAAAGGCTTTTCTAGCTCTTCACATCAGGAGATCTTCTCAAACCCATGCTGACAAATTTCTCTTTTTGTTTCTCTCCCTTTCCTAATGACCTCCCAAACTCTTTTTCAAAGGTTGAAGAGGCTGTAGATGCATAGAACTCTTCCAGATAGGGGAGGAATTCCAGATTTGCATCAGACAACTCAGAGTCTCTTTCCCCTGCTTTCCTTTCTTCCTTTTCTTTCCTTTCTTCCTTTTCTTTCCTTCCTTCCTCCCTTCCTTCCTCTTCCTTTCTCTTTCTCTCTTTTTTCTTTCTCCCTGTCTTCTTTCTGAGAAAGACAGAGTATTTGGATTTTAAATAAAGTGTTTATTATTTTCATCATTCATTAAAATTAGATTCAATAGCTTAAACAACTTGCAAGTTTTTTCTGTCTTCTGTAAGAAAATCTGGCACTAGGCAATCCCAGGCTGCTATGATATGGTCCCACGGTCAGCAAAGACCAGGTTCCTTTATCCTTCATCCTCAAGGTCACCTCATGATCCAAGATGGCTGCTGGAGGCTCAGCCATTACATCCACATTCAAGCACCAGGAAGGAGGCAGGGCTATCTACCTCCCAGCTGAGTCAGTTACTTTTAGGGAGTTTTGCCTGAAGTTCCACAAAAGAATTCTATTTACAACTCATTGACCAGAATGAGGCACATGACCATCTCTAGTTTCAAGAGAAGCTGGGATCAGAGCAGCTAAAAATTAGAGTCCTGCTACTAAGGAGGAAGAAAAGAATGGATGTTGAGATAGGAAACTAGTTTCTGCCGCAGAAAGTGGCAGTCAAGATGGTGAACTGAATGAGAATGCAGTTTGGTTAGTTTGAAACTAATATTAAAACTAAAGAGATTTGCTTAATTTGCCAGCATCATATTGGACGTGCAGGGTGCAGAAGGGTTTTGTCTCTTGCCCTGTTCTGTCAAAAATGTTATTTATGATTTGAATGAAGACATCGAGAGTCCTCTGCCTATCTCTGCTGTTGGCACAGACCTGGGAAGGTTAGCTACCACGTTGGACAATAAAATCAGGGGGAAAAAAAAAAAGCAAGAGAGAATTTAACAGGAAAAAATATAAAATTCAATCTTTAGATCTAAAAAATTAACTGCACCGTGATTTCACTTATATGAGGTACCTAGAGTAGTCACAATCATAGAGACAGAAAGTGGAATATTGGTTGCCAGTGTGATATGGTAAATGCCCCGTAAACTGCATACCTCGACCATATCTCGGACCTCGACCATATCTCGGCTTTCCGTTGAAACTGCTCTCTGTAACCCTAATGTGACAGGCAAGCAGTCCACACCAACACCATTTTGGCCCCTGCACCATTTTAAGACTTGTAATAAGTAACTAAGGTCTGTAATTTCCACCCTACCCAGACAATGTGTAAACTAACGCTTATCTTGGCTTCTGTGAACCACTTAAGTAACAATCAGAATGTCCAAAGTCCCCAGGCCCTCATAATGTCCAAAGCCCCTTGCCCCCACCCCCGCCTAGGAGGTGGTTTACGGGCATAAAAGGTCTTGACACCCTCCTTTCCAGGCCTCGGGTTAGAGAGACATGAGTCCTCCGTGGCCGCCGGCAGTAAAGACCCTGTAATTTGGCCTAGTCTTTGTCTCAGTGGTGATTTTACACTCGCTCACACCAGGAGCTGAGCGGAGGAGGGAATGCAGACATATTATTTGAGTTTCAGTTTTGCAGAATGAAGGGTTCTGGAAACAGATGTACAATACAGTGGCCAGTGATAGTTGTACAATTACATGAATGTGTTAATATTACGAACAATACACTTAAAAACGGTTAAGCTGGTAAAGTTCATGTCGTGTGTTATTTCACCACAAGAAAAAAATAATTGAGGCCCAGAATGGTGGCCGATGCCTATAATCTCGGCATTTTGGGAGGCCGAGGTGGGGGGATTACCTGAGGTCGGGAATTCGAGACTAGCCTGGCCAACATAGTGAAACCCTGTCTCTACTAAAAATATAAAAATTAGCCGGACATGGTGGAAGGCACCTGTAATCCCAGTTACTAGGGAGGCTGAGGCAGGAGAATTGCTTGAACCTGGAAGGCGGAGGTTGCAGTGAGCTGAGATTGTGCCACTGCACTCCAGCCTAGGCAACAAAGCAAAACTGTCTAAAAAAAAAAAAAAGAAAGAAAGAAAAAGGAATTGCCCAAGTACAGGATGAGAGAGACATAGCTTAGCTACATATTTAATCCATTTAATCCCTGGGTGTTAAAAGTGAGATGTAGCTATCGAAATGAATATTTGAATCTGGACTTTGGAAGAAAAATGGAGGCTAATATTTATAGAACACCTACAACGTGCCACATCCTTTTATGGGCCATTAATGATAATTCTGGAGGGTAAGTGTTGCTACCCCGTAAATAACAGAGAAACCAGGTAATGGCCTGGTTTCAAACAGCCAGTAAGGTCGGGACGCTGCGGTTTTCTCTATCCACACTTTCTCTGTCCAAAGGTATGGCCCCTCTGTGGTAGGCTTGGAGGAACTGCAAGGCCCTGGTATTCACTACCAGCTCTGCCTGAAAATCACACTGTAGAGACTGTTCTTGGCTCCTTGGGGAGCACAATCTTAGTGGCTCAAGGTAGCGTTTTACTTGCAAGGGAATGCTTCAGTCAGGTAGTGTTAACAGCAATTAGTTTATCTGATTAAGTAATTAGCAGTCTTTGTCAGTTAGCAGAGATCTGTGTCCGCAGGAACCAAAGCATAACAGATAAGATCTGAAGGGGAAAAAGAAGTGGGAGGAAAACACCACCACGGGGAGCAGTAGAGAGGCTGAGAGAGAGAACCAGATGCCTGCGAAGAGAAGACAGGGGAGGTACTGGAGACCGGGACATCACCTCGGCAACGTCCCCCAGAACAAATGAGGAAATTGAGGCTCAAGGTCAACAAGAATTTCCCAGCTGCTTGGTTCCAACTGGCCAGGTCAGTAGTTCTCAACTCTGGCTGCACATTAGAATCATCTAGGGCCTTTAAAAAATACCTATGCTGGGACCCCACCCCAAAGCTATTAAATCAGAATATTGGGGAAGGGGCTGGGCATTGGTATTTTTCAAAAGGGTCCAGGTGATTCTAATGTGCAACAAGGGTTGGGTGGCCTTGGAGACCCTGATGGTGGGTTGCTCAGGCAAGAGGTACAGCTCTACGCAGGGATTTCCAGCCGGGGAGACCCCTCTGGTCTGCTTGGGAACTTCATTGCTATCAATGCACATCTTCCCTCCGTCCAATTTCACAACTCTGAGGATGAAAGCGCTTTCTCATCAAAGGTAGGGAATCCCGGAAGAGTGAAGGATCACAAAACCTGAAGCAAGCCAGCTCGTCCTCTTCATCCCAGGATATCGGTAGAATTCCCCTTTATTCCATGCCCACTTCTGAATCTCACCCTGGCTCTGTTGCTGCCTACAATGCCTGCTCCTTCATGAGCTCTCTTCATTCAGGCTGGTCTGAAATACTCGTTCTTCCATAGATGGTTCCCCAATTTCAAGGAGAAGAAGCTTTCTCTGCTTCTTTTACTTTGTATGATTATATAATATACTCAATACACTTACTCTTTGTCATTGTAAACGATCCCAGTTTTCATACCTGTGCCTGGCTGGCTACCTACAGCAAACCACCAGAGAAGTTAGCTAGGCCGGGCATAGGGACCCTCAGGGCTTACCCTCAAGGCGTCTAATCCAAAGTCCAGGCTGGGCTCAGGAATCTGTACCACTAAAAATACTGCCTACTTTAGCCGGGTTTGCCCCTTGGCTTATACAATATGGTCTAAAATGTTAAGGAGGCTCTCTTCTTAGGTTACTATGTATAGTCTTAGTAATTGTGTGTGTACGTTTTGAGGAGGTGCAGGGGAGAATGTTTGATTGTGTTACACAGGAATCACCAGGCACTTATCCCTGAAGTAGAAAGTAACTTTTCCACTAAAAGAAATTTAAAATTCCCCTTCCATCGTCACAGCGTGGAGAATGCTGATTGTAGCTGACAATGAAGAGAGAATACAGACACAGACCAAAGGATGAAGGAGGAGCAAGTGGGTTGTAGGCAACCGGCATTTCGTGGTTTTAGAAAGACTAACCTTTGAAGAAATTAGTTGATAGAGAATATAAGCCGAAATTAAAGATTTCTTGCAAATGAAACAAGAAAAAGATACTCCAACTTAGACCTCCAAGAGATAATAACATCATAGGACATATGCAAAGGGCAAAATCTCAACAGACAGGACTCTAGATCAGACCAGCACAGAGCCTGTGTAAGATCCTGCTACTAAATTTACTGTCCATCATGGGCTTTTTGAAGGCAGGCAGATTCTAATCTCCTCGATGGTGTCTTGTAACCCTTAACATCCCTCCCCACAATCCCACACCTGCCCTCCCGCTCCTAGCCCAGAGCCCCAGCCGTCACCTCCCCAGGTCTGAAATCCAGCAAAGTCAGAGTGATTGTAGGGAACACATGGATGCAGTGAAAAAGGCTGCTCAGTAATACTGAGAAGGGCTGGGAATGCTGGTCCCAAAGAAGGGTGACGCTCGTCGGTACATTCAGGACCGGGAGGAGTCATGAATTTCCAGGGTAGGCAAGTGGGTTGAAGAAAGCAGCTACCTTAGAATAAATAACCAGCTTCCCAGGTGAAATTTGACTGGAGGAGTCAATCGAGGGTCTATATTTGACAGCAGAAATCACTTGCAACATTTTCCTAGATTGGATATTTACCAATGCAATAGGGAGGGTTCTTTCTTTTTTTTTTTTTTTTTTGAGACAGAGTTTTGTTTTGTCGCCAGGCACCAGGCTAGAGTGCAGTGGCGTGATCTTGGCTCACTGCAACCTCAGGGAGGGTTCTTAACCAGAGGAAGATAAGCAGGGGTCTGTGATATACTTCAGGTGGTCTGTAAAACCTCTGAAATCATAGTCAACATTATGAGTGGGGTCCATAGCTTTTATCAGAATCGCAGAGAAGCGTATGGCACACAAAATGTTAAGAGCCACTTAACAGTGGCTTGCACTGGCAACACCTCTCCCCAGCCCCCCAGCAGCCTCAGCCTCATCAGGATCACATCCTTGCTGGGAATGTTGTCTCTGCCAGCCCACTCCCCTGAAAAGTTTATCCTGTCGGGAAGACCTTCCTAAACAAGACAGGAAACCCTGAGATCATGAAAGAAAATACTGGCAGATTTTACTATATAAAACAGAAAAGCTTTTATACAGAACAAAACACTCTAAACAAACCAAAAAGCAAATGATAGACTAATAAAAATATTTATAATTGACATGGACAAAAATTAATATTCTTAGTCTACAAAGAATTAAGTTTTAAAATGGAAAAAGACCAGAAGAGTTAATTTATAGGTGGGGCTATTCAAACAGATAACATTTAAGAAGACCTACATACCTCCCTAGTGATCAGATATATACAAATTAAAACAGAGTCACTGGCCGGCCATGGTGGCTCACGCCTGTAATCCCAGCACTTTGGGAGGCCGAGGCGGGTGGATCACGAGGTCAAGAGATCGAGACCATCCTGGTCAACATGGTGAAACCCCGTCTCTACTAATACAAAAAATTAGCTGGGCACGGTGGCGCGTGCCTGTAATCCCAGCTACTCAGGAGGCTGAGGCAGGAGAATTGCCTGAACCCAGGAGGCGGAGGTTGCGGTGAGCCGAGATCGCGCCATTGCACTCCAGCCTGGGTATCAAGAGCGAAACTCCGTCTCAAAAAAAAAAAAAAAAAAAAAAAAAAAGAGATAGAGACCATCCTGGTCAAAATGGTGAAACCCCGTCTCTACTAAAAATACAAAATATTAGCTGGGCATGGTGGCGCATGCCTGTAATCCCAGCTACTCAGGAGGCCGAGGCAGGAGAATTGCCTGAACCCAGGAGGTGGAGGTTGCGGTGAGCCGAGATGGCGCCATTGCACTCCAGCCTGGGTAACAAGAGCGAAACTCCGTCTCAAAAAAAATAATAATAAAAAATAATAAAACAGAGTCACATTTCCTAGCAATTAGATTGGAAAAATGAAGATCAATAATGTCTAATGTCTAGTCATAAACTGCTGTGGGAATATAAACTGGTATAATCTTTTTAGAGAGAAATTGAATAGCTACTAATACAATTTAAATGCATACAATTTTTGATCCAGAAATTTCACTTATAGGAACTTATTCCCCAGAAAAGTCATACAAGTGTGTACAGTGTTTATTTAGTCAATGTAATAGTAAAAACCTGAAGAAAACATAAATATTAATTAACAGTAGAATGAGCCAAACCATGGAATACTATGCAGCCCTTAAAAGAGAATGGTGTCAGTCTGTATGCATTGATGTGGCAGAAGGCCCATGATATATTATTGAGTTAAAAAAAGGAAATTATCCCATATATGATATGCTTTTTAATCTTTATTATAAACTACAAAACAATGTGTATATGCATGAATGTTCAAAATACACATTGCCTATCAGCATAGCCAATGTTCTGAAAAAATGTGTATTTATCTATGAATAGCAGTTTCCCCTGTAATGTTGGGGAGTCATTTATAAAATCAGTTTTCACTGTTATTGAATTTTTCAACTTCTTTTTTTTAAAAATCTTTTTATTTTATTTTTTTTTTTAGAGATGTGGTTTCACCAGGTTGACCAGGCTGGTTTTGAACTCTTGACCTCGTGATCTGCCCACCTCAGCCTCCCAAAGTGCTGGGATTATAGGTATAAGCCACCATGCCCGGCCTGAATTTTTCAACCTCTATATACTAGTTTTGGTAATTAAAAATAAAACTAGTCCGGGCGTGGTGACTCACACCTGTAATTCCAGCACTTTGGGAGGCCGAAGCAGGTGGATCTCTTGAGGTTAGGAGTTCAAGACCAGCCTGGTCAACATGGTGAAACCCTGCCTCTACCAAAAATACAAAAATTATCTGGGCATGGTGGTGGGTGCCTGTAATCCAAGCTACTCAGGAGGCTGAGGCAGGAGAATCGCTTAAACCTAGTAGGTGGAAATTGCAGTGAACCGAGATCGTGCTGCTGCACTCCAACCTGAGCAACAAAGTAAGACTCTATCTCAAATATATGTATATATGTAGATATATATACACATATGTATATATTTGAGATATATGTATATATATGTGTGTATATATACATATATGTATATATGTGTGTATATATACATATATGTATATATATGTGTGTATATATACATATATGTATATATATATTTGAGACAGAGTCTTTGAGTTTATATATATATATATATATATATATATATATATATATAACTCTCTTCAGGAGTCCATCACAACCCACTTATAAATAATATAGCTTTTATTAATGCTGTCTTGACCCTATTTTGAGGCACACTGGCCAGAGGCTGATTAGTTCCCCTTTCTGAGTAGCCAATTAAATCCACACCCCTACAGTGCCTTCCACTGGGCTCTGACACTCCTGGGCCAATAAATACTAGTCCTAATTGCCTCAAGGCCAAAGAGCAGTCAACCAGGGACAGTCCCACATGGTGTGCTCTGTTCTTCCCGGGGAACTGAATATAACCATCTGAACCACCCTACCCCACTTCTCTCTCTTGGTCTATGTCTGGCCTCCCAATCCCTCACACAGGGTAATATGGTTGAAACACTAGTAAAACATGCTTGGCCATGTTTTCACAGAATATTCCATGGTAGGTGGCCAGAGCTCATGGAATGGCCTCCAGAACCGCCCCGTTTCATCTGCCTTTGCCTGGCATGTTTCCATGGCTCACGCCCTGCTGACCTATGCATGGGTTCCTGCCTCTGATGCACCTTTGGCTCCATTCCTTGGCTTCTGACTTTGCTTCTCCCATCTGGCCCAGCATCTCGGAGTGGTCATTGGCTGATGGCCTGCTGTTTGGCCCAGCTTCCACCAAACACGGCCCAGCTTCATGGGCAGTCCTCTAGCAAATGTGACCATGAAGCACAGAGACAGCCAGAACCCAACACAGTCAGACCTGGAGTGGGCTGAAGTTAAGGTCAGAAACCAGGCAGATAGACTGTCAGGAGTTTGGAAACAGAGGAAACCAGCAACCACCCTTCCGAAGCAGTACTGTAAGCAGAGGCAGGGGCGTAGGCGGGCACTGGAGGCTGAGACAAGCAGGCTGTTGGGAGCCAGATGGATACATTGAAGGGCAAAGCAAGGTAGGAGCCAAAAGGGCAAGTTGAAGGTGAGAACTGAGTGCATCTGTAGAGGAGGGGACTGGTAATGAAGGACACTGAGCATGACTTCAAGAGGCTGGGTTTGCATTCTGCCTCTGCTGTTTGGTAGAAACACGGCCTCAGGCATTCCCATTTTTAAAGCCCTGATGTCTTCATCTATAAAACTGGACATAATGATATACACCAAGCCCACCTCATGGGTGATCATGAGGCTCCATGTCCCACGTCCCCACCATGACCTGAGATCTAGAAAGTGAGAGAGCAGCAGATGGAAGGACAATTGAGAGCCTGCTTGTGGAGGATGCCTCGATCCAGAGGTAGAAGCTTCTTGCTAATGTGTCTCTGCTCTGGCCTTCTAAGGTCTTTGGGCAGAACTCAGGATGTGGTAGTAATTGGCCAGAGACTGGAAGAACCTACAGGAGGTTCCCATACTAGGTTGTCTAGTCTCCACAGACCCTCAAATTCTTTTTTTTTTTTTTGGAGATGGAGTCTTGTTCTGTTGCCCAGGCTGGAGTGCAATCGCACAATCTCATCTCACTGCAACCTCCGCCTCCTGGGTTCAAGCAATTCTCTTGCCTCAGCCACCTGAGTAACTGGGATTACAGGTGCCCACCACCACACCCAGCTAATTTTTGTATTTTTGGTAGAGATGGGGTTCACCATGTTGGCCAGGCTGGTCTTGAACTCCTGACCTTAGGTGATCCACCTCCTCATCCTCCCAAAGCACTGGGATTACAGGAGTAGTCACTGCCCCCAGCCAGACCCTCAAATTCTACATGCCCCTCACCTCCCCCATCCCACCTAAGCACAAAATTTCCTCTCATCCCTGTTTGAGGCTGTTAAGAGCAACAAGCCTGTGTCCAAATCTTCAGGCAAGACATGAACTCCCAAAGCTACCTCAGTGCAACCCCCTCTTGTTCATCAATTCTTCAGAAATCTCAAACAATTTCCATTATTAGCAGACATGGGGTTTCCTTGTTGTGTGCTGCTTTCATACAACTGAAATTTGTAGACAAGAAAAACACAGCCGTTACTCAGCACTAACTGGGCTTTTATGTCACTTCACAGGCAGGAGACTGGCGTGGAATGCCACACACCTGCTTATCACGGCTTGCTTGCTGGGATCTCTATTCATCTTATGCATTGTGTATCTCGGAATTTTCCAAGATGTGGCGGAGAGTCATGTTGCTTGCTCTCAGAATTATGCAAAAGGCTATTTTTCTCTTGAGCAAGAAAGCATAAGCACTCCAAAACCCTTTTGACTCAGGCAGAGCCATGGGGTGGGTTTTCCATGAAAAGCAAAAGAAATGCATTGACATCAACTATGTTAACTATCCCTCCCTGAAGGGTGGCAGCTCCCCACTCTAACCCAAATGTGAGAGCTATTCTGCAATAACAAGGCTTTAAAAACTCACAGTGGGCCTCAGTTCTTTTAGCTTCGTGGCTCCATTAGCTATTGGCTGAGAGAGTGATAATCATTGGTCGCCTATTTTTTTCAATTAAAATAATCAAGTCAATGTAGTGTTCATGAGAGCACTAGATTTGGCAGCCTGGGAGAGCTGAGCCCTCTGTTTGTCAGCACCAGGGTTCAGGAGGAACTGGAGCTGTGTACCCACATTGGGACTAGCCTCTTGTAAGCAGAGAGCCAGAGAAGACGTGTCAGAGGCGGGAGGAGGAGCAAAGGCCTTTGTGTTGGAGATAGCCCTTGGCCTTTCTGCTAAGGGAGGATGTTTTGATTCTCTAAGCTTTTTGGCACCAGGGACTCATTGCATGGACCGGGGTTGGGGTGTGGTTTCAGGATGATTCAAGGGCATTACATTTATTGTGCACTTTATTGCTATTATTATTACATTGTAATATATAATGAAATAATTATACAACTGACCATAATGTAGAATCAGTGGGAGCCCCGAGTTTGTTTTCCTGCAACTAGATGGTCCCATCTGGGGGTGATGAGAGACAGTGACAGATCATCAGGCAGTGACAGATCATCTCATAAGGAGCATGCAACCTAGATCCCTCGAATGCAAATGTGGGGTTCACAATGGGATTAGAGTTCCTGTGAGAATCGAATGCCCCTGCTGATCTGACAGGAGGCTGCGCTCAGGTGGTAATGCTCACTTGCTCGCCACTCACCTCCTGCTGTGTGGCCTGGTTCCTAAACAGCCACTGACCCTGTCTGTGGCCCAGGGATTGGGGACCCCTGGCCTAGCCACTTGGGGAGCACCCGAAAGGCCTGCATTGCTCTAGGCTACTTTGAAGCTTCAGGTACCTGTAAGTGGGTGCTCAGACTGATTTGCCTCCTAATTTATTAGGCAGCCACTGTAGCTGCAAGTTCATCCCGTGGATGTCAAGTGATTTTGCTCATTTCCTCTCTGTAAGTACTCAGGCCATACTGGGAGGAAGATGATGACGATGGGGGTGGGGGTAGTGAACAGACTGGAGCACTCCAGGGAAGGATCTCCTGGGACAAAGGCAACATTTGGCAGCTTCTGAAGGGAGGCCTCATCCCCTCTGTTGAGGAACCTCCTTCTTCCACCACTCAGGGCACTAATGTTTCTGTCCCAAAAGTAGGCTGAGGGAGGCTGGCCTCTGCCCTATGGGTCCCCGGCAGTCCTGCCCTCCCCACCATATCTTCCAAAGCTCTGCTGTGGCACTGCAGCAGGTGGGCGTTTGTCCAGCAGAGATATTAACAGCCTGCAATACAAGCCCAGCCTCTTTCTTCACCTAGCTTGCCTACATTTACCTGTAGATCAGACCTTCATTGTCCTTCCTGGGGTCACTTCTAACTCTACCCAGCCTGTTTTCATTGGCTTCGTCTAAGTCACAACCCTTTTGGATACTAAGGTTAAAAGGACCTGTCAAAGCCTCCTATCCCTCCCCTCCCAGTGTTTCATTCATGTTCCTTCCTCCTTCCATTCCCAACACTACAGAGCATAGTGTCACGACACGGCAGAAAGCCTTCCTTACTGCAGGCAGTTTCTCACTGGCTGTTTCTAAGGCTTCATTTTGGATTTGCTGAGGCTTTCTACCTAGACCTGCACGGTCCAAAACAGTAGTCACAAGCCACTAGCCACATGTGTAACTTTTTTTCTTTTTTGATACAGAGTCTTGCTATGTCCCCAGGCTTGTGTGCAGTGGTGCGATCTCAACTCACTGCAACCTCCATCTCCTGGGTTCAAGCAATACTCCTGCCTCAACCTCCAAGTAGCTGGGATTACAGGCATGCACCACCATGCCCAGCTAATTTTTTTTTTTTTTTGTACTTTTAGTAGAGACGAGGTTTCACCATGTCAGCCAGCTTGGTCTCGAACTCCTGACCTCAAGTGATCCACCTGCCTCGGCCTCCCAGAGTGCTGGGATTACAGGTGTGAGCCACTGTGCCTGGCTATGTGTGACTATTTAAATGGAAATGATTTAAAATTAAATAAAAGTAAAAGTGCTCAATAGCCACTTGTGGCTGATGGTCACTATACTGGATAGTAAAGATAGGAAACAGTTCTGTCATTACAGACTGTTCTCCTTTAGACTATCTTAGCTTTTCTTCTAGCTCCAGACTTCCCTCACCACAAATACCCATTGCTTTTCAATATACCAAGAACCCCCCAGTAACCCATAATTTCTTTTTTCTAAACCTCTTCCCTAAATGAGATTCTACCCATCTCTACATAAGGAAAGCTCATTCTATGGTTTTTCTTACACTAAAGGACCGGCTCTCTACTTCTGGCCAGAATTGCACCTCTCTGCTAGAATGTTGAAGCATTGGAGTGATTTCTCTTTTTCTTTTTGGGGTGGGGAGCAAGCCATTCCCTATGGGGATCAGCAGGCCAATGGCCAAGGAAAATCTAAGGATTGGAGGTGGCCGAGCAGTCTAGAAGGTTTTGTGTGTAGACGCTGGTGATCAGAGCTGGCCTGATCAGAACCAGGTACTTGGGCAAAGCGGGAAAGACCATGTCTAAAAGATCTGTAGGCTGAGAGTTGGAAGCGAATAGAGAGGTAAGTCTACCTCTCATTTGAAAAGAAGGCTGAACTGGTTAAACAACCTTCATGGATGCTGGGCGTGGTGGCTCACACCTGTGATCCCAGCACTTTGGGAGGCTGAGGTGAGTGGATCACAAGGTCAGAAGATTGAGAACATTCTGGCCAACGTGGTGAAACCCCGTCTCTACTGAAAATACAAAAATTAGCTGGGTGTGGTGGCACGTGCCTGTAGTCTCAGCTACTCAAGAGGCTGAGGCAAGAGAATCGCTTGAATCGGGAGGCGGAGGTTGTGGTGAGCCAGATTGCGTCACTTCACCCCATCCTGGTGACAGAATGAGACTCCGTCTCAGAAAAGAAAAAAAAAACACCTGCACAGTTGATAATGAAAGGTCTCAGATTTGTGTAATGCCAAAATTGGGCAAAGAGATTGGTACAACAATGGAATAGAAGTAAATTGAAGAAAGAGGAAAAAAAATAAAGCCATTATCAATGAAATAAGCATGTTCCAGAAAAAATTTACTCAAGGATGAAATTATTTGAAATAAAATCCCATTTTCCTTTTGATTTCCAGCATGAAGTAGAGAAGTTACCACTAATGCCGCAGCAAGAGTTAAAGTCCATCAGTGTGTGTGTCTGTATTTTAATTAAGAAAAAATCCAATATGTTTTATTAAACACTAACAATAATACTCGGGTTGAAAACAATACATTATTCTACTCAAAATGAAAGCATGGATAGGCACATAGTAAGCAATCGATAAGTACTTGCTGATTGATTGAAAATAAATCACAAAATAAAAATACAAATTAGAAGTCCATGCTTCTGCTGATTATTCTCTCCCCAAACTAATGAGTTGTTTATTTCACTGGCAATGACTTCTCCTTAAGACTTGTTAGGGCAAAATGGGGCTTGTTGAGGCTGGGCATGTGCTCATCAGCGTTAAAGATTAGTCTGTATCACAAATGGTGGTAGCTACAGAGACAAGAGGGCAGGCACAAAATTTAAATTCCTTTCATTTTATAGTAAATTGTGACTTAATTTACCACCAGTCCCTTAAATGGGGGATTCTGTGATTGGCATTTCAGTAAGTGGAGGAGAGCTGCACCACACTTGGCAACTTGGGACAAGTCATGCATGTGAGTGACAAAGAAAGGGCACTTCCTGGTTAGGGATTTCAAACAAGATAGTTTAGTCTGTGAGCAGGAGCTGGGCATACTTATGCTGAATGTAGCCCATGCACAATGATCATGTTGCCAATAACAACAACTATTGCAGTGGGCATTTATTGAGTGTGCTTCCAAATATTCATTTCTCCTTCTGATGAAAGGAAAGGAACCTCACAGATTGCTTGGCTGGAGTGGGGAATGATGCTTCTCTTCCCACCTCTAGTATCCACACCTGTTATCCCAGCACTTTGGGAGGCCGAGGTGGGTGGATCACGAGGTCAGGAGTTCAAGACCAGCCTGGCCAATATGGTGAAAAGCTGTCTCTACTAAAAACTACAAAAATTAGTTGGGTACGGTAGCAGGCACCTGTAATCTCAGCTACTTGGGAGGCTGAGGCAGGAGAATCCTTGAACCTGGGCAGCAAAGCTGAGATTGCGCCACTGCACTCCAGCCTAGGTGACAGAGTGAGACTTTGTCTCAACAAAAAAAAAAAAAAAAAAGAACCCCACAGATTGCTTGGCTGGGGTGGGGAATGATGCTTCTCTTCCCACCACTAGAATTAGAAAAAGTGAAGCCTTAGTAGCCATAACACTGAGACCTCAAAATGTAGCATCTCAAACAAGAAAAATGATTGGTTGTCTTAACAACCCAGAGCCAGTAGATAGGTTCTGCTCCACATAGTCATGCAGGGACCTAGGCTATGGGGGCAGCTCTGCTATCCTGAACACGCAGTTCCATGGTTGATCCAGTCCCTGCCATTTCTGTCCAACAGGAAGGAAGTAGAGCATGGAAGAGTGCCCAGTCTGTGTCTTTAGGTCCAGGCCTGTAAACAGCTGTGTATTACTTTAACTCATATTCCATTGATGAGAACTTCATCTCGTGACTACACTTGGCTGCAAGGGAGGCTGGCACTTGTAGTTTCTAGCCAAACTCATGCCCTAAGTGCTTCAGGTAAAACTTCTAGTACAGAGGTGGACACATAACCCAAACTAAGGTAAAAGACACCCTTTTCAAAATTTGAATGTCGGGCAGAATGACAAAAAGGCTGAAAAATGTTGGAGCTACGCCATCCCAGTAGCAGCATCTTGAAGCTATCCTCCATTGATTTCTTCCTCCTAGACTCCTAAAACTACTCTGATTCCTGTTGTCTGGTTTCTTACTTTTCCCCATGGCAAGATTATAAGTACCATCTCTGCATGAGCTAATCACAGTTGGTGCTTGTTGCTTGCCACAAAGATGTGTTTAACTGATACTGTTATAGTAGGTAGCTACAGTAGGTAGCTAGTCATTCATGAGCATGGAAAGAGAGGCCCCCAACCGGGAATGTCAGGCAAACATCAGGTGATGGTCAAGTGGTTGTTACACTGCTTCTCTAAAATAATAATTGATCACAGTCAGCACCAGGCAAAGATAGTCTCCCAATAGATAGAAGAACCTGAAACTGGTCATCAGCTTCCCAGTAAGCTCTCAGGAGTTGGGTGAATGGGCTCTCACGCATGTGCACTAAGAGGCAAAACGGCAGAGTTTAACTGGCCTATGACCTTCTATGAACATTCCGACTGGTAAGGGAGGAACTAGTAAGGGAAGAACGCCTCAAGTGAGCATGCGTGCAACTCTGGTAAACACACTGTGCACGATCCCCTCCCAAGTGCTGGCAGGCCACCCCGCATGCGGACAGCCCACCCCAAGGGAAGAATAAGGGAAGGGATGCAATCCCCCGGAAGCATGCCAATATGTAAAACCCCAAGTCAAATGTCAACCAGGTACCTGCTTTTTCAACTCACGCCCTTGGCCCTTTTCCAAGTGTACTTTACTTCCTTTCATTGCTGTTCTAAACTTTTTCATAACCTTTCACTCCTGCTCTAAAATTTGCCTCCATCTCTCACTCTGCCTTATGCCCTTCAGTTGAATTCTTTCTTCTGAGGAGGCAAGAATTGAGGATGCTGCAGACGCACGTGGATTCGCCACCGGTGACGATACAACTACCTCTCAGTACTGTCTGTTGTCTAACTCAATAACAAATATATCTTGTCTATATACCATGTGCCAGAGAATGTCTAGGGACTGAGATACATCTATGAACAAAACAGATTACATCCCTGCCTTTCTTGCACCGGTTTCACAGCCACCTCTTCCGATTTCCAGCCAGGGAAACTCCTGCATTAAGGTTCTCACTTCTGTTTCCTTGTCCTGAAGCTGCAAGACAGGCCCAGTCAGTTTCCCACAAGGGCAAGTGCGCAGTGAGGAGATCACCAATACTGCTGAGCTTTCCTTGGGCATTCTCACTTTTATTTTGCCTTGTTTTTATGTTTGCAATACGTAAATTAATTACTAGTGCATCTTGCAAGTGGGTTATGCCCAGCCGCAAGTCGACTGTTACTCTGCAGCCTTGACAAGTCCACCAGCTATAGGCATAATTGTGGTGACAAGTTGGAATTTGCATATTAGCAGGCATCCTTGTACTGCTTTACGGTGAACCCAAATGAGAATTCCAGCCCCCTCCAGGCTATTACTACAGGCACCCAAAGCCACAAGCACAT